>NC_057864.1:37442359-38072359 GCF_019393635.1 Dromiciops gliroides
TCAGACACTTACTAGCTGTGAGACCCTGGACAAGTCACCTAACCCCAAGTGCCACCACCAGCCTCCAAAATGCCAAGAATATGAGCCTATAATAAACACAGAAGTAGCAAAAGACACAGGCCTTGAATTAGTTGCTCCAAGCTAGTACAGAACTGAGGGGAATATGAAATGTCTGTCTAGAAGTCCTACACAGTGTTTCACATTTTAATGTTTTAAAAATCAGCTTTCCAGGATAATATTACAGGTATGATAGAAGACCATCATGCTGCTAATCCTTGTCAGTGCACATTTATGAAACTTGCATTTTAAGCTTTTCCTTTTGGGTAGAGAAAATAAACAGTTGTCTTGTCCCTGATTTATTTTGTATCTTGAGCATATTTCTAGAAAGGATCCTGTTGATGCCTTTTGGGGAGACCCCAGACATCAATCAAATCTAAGCTCTAAGAGATGTTCCCTGGAGCACTTGGGCAGGTATATAATGAATCAAATAATGTGAGTAAAACCTAACTATAGTCAGCATTTTTTTTCAGCTTTGCCAAAAGGCTTGGCTATGGAACAAGAGGAGATGTATAAATCTGGCTGTAGGTGAACTTTTCCCTTCCCAGCATTCCATAAATTTCCAGAGATTTAAGATTTAATGTGAGGGCAGATGACCCAGTGTGTTTCTAAGTCTGACTTCAGAGTGACAGGAGTGGGAAGGCTTGTGGATAGGATATGTGAAAGCTGAGCAAGCAGAGAGGCAAGCAGGAGAGAGGAGGAAGCAGACACCATGATGAGATATAAGGATGGAGTCATGGAAAGCAGACATCAGAATTTATGACAAGGATCCCTGAGTCAAGGTAGTGAGGAAGTTTCAAGTATGAACCATGTCCTCAGCAAACCCTACACCAATGATACTGCTGAAGCTCTGTATAAAGACTCATGACTTTCCTTCTACTCTCCTGCTTCTCTCTCCTGAAAAAGTCAAATGGAGTGTGGGTCATTTATACACTCTAACACTTATTTAACATTTATTCACTTGAAACATTTATTTAGCATTAACATTTATTCAAATATTTCCTTTGTTTTTTAAGCTGATAAATGTGAAGGCATTGATTGACAGAAATGCTAAGCTGGGGGCTGTGTCTTATTTAATACTTACCAATAGAGAGAAAATAAGAGAAATCCATTCCTTGTTTTAGAGCAGGGGTTCTTAATGTGGGATCTATGAACCTGTATGGGAAAAATGCATAATCATTTTCACTAATCTCAGAACATTTCCTTAAATTATGATTAAAGAAAAACTATTCTGCAAAGAGATCCATAGGCCCCCATGGTGCAGAAAAAGGTTAAGAATCTTTTTCTGGTTTAGAGAGATGAAATATTTGGTTCAGACAGACCCCAAGGTCTTGGAGTTAATTTAGAATCATCGGGCAAAAAGAAGATCAGGAATAAATTTGTAATAAGTGTGCTCTCTATCTCTTGCAGAGACAGGGAGGCTACTTCACACACACACACACACACACACACACACACACACACACACACCAGGATTCTATGGTACCTTGCGGGGTTGGGGAATGTCTCTTCTCCAATGACCTCAGATTACGCTCCCACCATTTATGTGCCCCTTCCACTATTACATGCCAGTGACTAGCACCCCTGTTCCATTTAACCACTTGACATCGACCAGTTTTTATAAAGCAATAAGAAGAATACAAACATTTTCCCGCAATACCTTGGAGATAGATACACTCTTAGCTAAGTTCCTCCACCAAATTCATGTTCAGATATGGCATGACTGTCAGATGACTCCTTCTAGGCACTGTGGGTCTTCAGGAGACCCTTGTAGCTAGCACATTATGGATCTAGAATCCATAGGGATAAAATTCCAAATTTCTAATAATACCAGGCTGCAAAGGGCAGAAAGCATGGGCATTTTTCACTTTCTCTTTTCACTGACAGTAACTATTAAGTCAAACTTTGAAAAGTAAGTAAAGCCCCCTAGCAGGAGAGGGAATGATCTACTTGGACAGAGAAAGCTATACTCCTGAAAAAGAGTAAGCTGTTGGGCAAGCTCTACCCACATGAAAGTAGAGGGAATGAATTATACAAGCATGTTCAGTAGGTTTACTTGCTCAGTGGAAGAATGACAGCTGAGCCTGTCCCAGCACCACCTGCTGCTTATACATCCATAACCCACATGATCCTCACAATAGCCTTCACAATATGAAGTAGGTAGTGCAGGTGTTCTTTTCCCCATTTTACAACCGAGGCTCACAGGTCAAATACCTAAAGCAAGACTGGCAGGTCTGGAATTTGAACCCAGATCTTCCTAATTGCATATCCAATGTTTTTTTCCAGATCAAATAACAAAATCTTTCCATTATTAGGCTTTTGATTTCATTCCTGATACTTTGTATATCACTTTGATGTGGTTTATAGGTTGTGAATATCTCCATAAATATGAGCAAGTTAACAGTGAAGAATCTCTAGCAGAAACATTTTTCCCTTTTAAAAATTGAATGGTGTGGGGGGAACAACTACAATGGATAAAGCACCAGTCCTGGATTCAGGAGGACCTGAGTTCAAATCCAGCCTCAGACACTTGACACTTACTATCTGTGTGACCCTGGGCAGGTCACTTAACCCCAATATTCTCACAGACAGACAGACAGACAGACAGACAGATAGATAGATAGATAGATAAATGGATGAATGAATAAATACACAAATAAATGAATGAATAGATGAATAAATGAATACATAAATAAATGCATAAGCAAATAAATAAACAAATAAACAAAAAATAAAATTGTATATTCCTGATGCCAAAAAAAAACATTGAATCATAGCATGTACTTTCTTCAGGACCTTCATGTCTAGGAGAGCAGCTATTTTGAATCAATGGCATACCCAGATATAGCTGAGGCTTTTAACAATGTAGTCACACCCCTTTTGATACCTCCTAAGAGCTCTGATTTCCTCATAATGGGCACTCCCTACTCAGGAGTCAGTACAATGGCATGGAAAGAACACCAGGCTTGGATCAAGTAACCCATGTTCAAGTAGCCTCAGCTATTTGAGTGGGAAATTTAGATCTGGAAGGAATCTCAGAGTTATCTAGTCCATCTCCAGCACCTTACAGATGGGTAAATGGAGACCCCAAGGAGTTAAGAGACTTGCCTGATATCAAACAAGTGGTAGCTACAAAGGCAGAATATTAATTCATATCTTCCTACTTTAAAGCCAGTACTCTTACATACTCTACAATCTCTAACCTGCACAAATTACTTACCTTCTCTAAGCCTCAGTATCCTCAGGTGTAAAATGAAGAAAATGTACAAGTTCCTCTCTAAGGTTCTCCTAGCTTTAAAAGCCCATGATCTTAAGAACATACCTCTTCTGTTGTGGTGGTGGTAGCCTCTTCTTCCCCTGAGCATGATCATTTGGTTGCCACAGTTCTAAGGATGACCTCTCTAAACTTAACTAGGTCAGTCCTGGGAGAACTGACACCGTCTAGTGCCCAGCCATCACTTAAGGTTTCTCCCACTCTACTTGGTTAAGACCTGATAGAATTTTCATTCTTTGGGGAAAGCCTTTGAGATCCTAGGATGTGACATAATGAGACATCTGAGGGTGCCTTGAATATCCACCCATCCCTACAAAATAAAAACAATATTATTGGACAGTTTCTAATGAGTGAGCAATTAGTCTCTTTGATTAACTTTGTGGACAAGCCATGTATATTCAGAGAGCCATTTCTATAGACCATAGACTCTTTTTTTGGGGGGGGGCAGGGCAATGGGGGTTAAGTTACTTGCCCAGGGTCACACAGCTAGTAAGTGTCAAGTGTCTGAGGCTGGATTTGAACTTAGGTCCTCCTGAATCCAGGTCTGGGGCTTTATCCACTGCACCACTTAGCTGCCCCTAGACGATAGGCTCAGCCTTTCTTGTGTATCCCGGACCCCTTTGACAATCTAGTGAAATCTATGAACCTCTTCTAAGAATAATGTTTTTAAAGGCATAAAATAAAAATACACAGGATTACAAAGGAAACATTATATTGCCTAGGGCCACAGAGTCCGAAAGTATCTGAAGTGGGATTCGAACCTAGGTTTTCTTGACTCCAGGTCTACTACCCCATGCATGCATCATTCATGAGGGGGGTGAAAGAAGAAAGCTATGAGGCCCCTTCCTGCTCCCCACTGCAAATTCTATGCCTCTCCTACACTATTTACCTCTTTTCCTTTCACTTCTCTCTTCATTTTCCATCTTCTTTTTTATGCTCAGTCACTAGGCATACCAGCTGAAGGCCAAGTCTCCCAGAAGCCTTTGCAATCCTATGGGGCAGAGAAGGGGGATTACTTCTCAGCCTCTGTTCACCTTAACTTCTATATCCATTCCTTTTTCTTCCAAACTCCCAATAATAGCACATGTTCTCACCACCAAGGACAATTAGACCCTTTAATTTCCCTTCCCTGGAGATGTTTAAGAACAACATAGATGTCCATTCATCATGACAAGCTGAGGCACAGGCCTACTTTGTGGCAGGAGCTGGACCTGGATGCTTTCCCTAGGCTCTTACAGAGAGATGCTTTTATGATTTTTGTGTTCCTTGGGGAGCATAAAGGGTAGCCTACTTGGGTTATGGCCTCCTGACAACTTTACTTGAATATTGAGCAGACTCTTATTGTTGAGTAAATAAAGACTGGGTTTAAAAATAAAATAACAATTTGAGGCCCTTGGAAGAACGGCATCCTAGAAGCACAGAGTCATGTTAATATTATTTTTCACTCAAATGATGTTTGCTCTTATGCAGGATCATACCTTGGGAGGGGGGACTGAAATATGAAAAATGTAATTATTTTTTCTTCTCCACTAAAGTCATCCTATGATACCTTTTCGCAGTGTGAAGGGGACCGGGGTCACAGAATCACAGAATGAGTTGGAAAAGACCTCATGTCCCCTCCTTCCCTGACAAATGGTCATACCACCTCTTCCTGAAGACCTCCAATGATAGAGGACACAGCAGGCCTCAAGCCGATCCATTCTACTTTCGGTCATCTCTTATTGTTAGCAAGTTTTGCCCCGACATCAAGCTAAAATTCACCCCCTTACAGCTTCTACCCATTACTCCTGGTTCCACCCTCTAAGACCAAACAGAACAAATCCAATCTTTCAAATACTTGAACCCAGTTAGCCTGACATACACACACACACACACACACCCACGCTCACCTGAGTCTTCTCTTGTCCAAGTTAAACTGGCCCAGTTCTTTCAGCTCATCCTAAAATGACTTGGACTCCAGAGCCTTCAGCATCCTGATTGTCCTCCTCTCCAGGGTGCACTGCTAACTCATTTCCACAGGATTTTGTGTCCTAAGCCATAGAAATCTCTTCACTTTGAAAGTCCACTCTGCCCCTGGACTATTTTCTTTCCTTGGAAGTTCCTCCATCCCTGTGGCCTCTCCCTCCAGCTTTGGGCCAGTTTGGCTGGTCTGAAATTACCAGACTTGGTCAAAGTTGTAGCCAAATTCCAACAAAATCACGGATCCTTGAAGTATCAAGTACGGAAGCTGTGATTACTACTGGAAGAAGAAAACAAACCCTCTGCTCCCCAATTTCCTGTCTTCATTGGAGCCTCCTTGGGCTCTCTGCCTCCTCTCCCCCGAGCCTCTCTCTGCACTACTCCCTGCCCTTGTCTTGGTTCTCTGCATTATGAGCTGCCCACCACCATCACCATCCACTGAGACTCTGGTAACTATGTCTTCCTTTGGATATCCAGGCCCAAAATTCCCTACAAAAAAGGAGGACATGGGGCAGCTAGGTGGCGCAGTGGATAAAGCACCAGCCCTGGATTCAGGAGGACCTGAGTTCAAATTCAGCCTCAGACACATGACATTTACTAGCTGTGTGACCCTGGGCAAGTCACTTAACCCCCGTTGCCCCACAAAACAAAAATAAAAACAAAACCCAATAAAAAAGGAGGACAAAGAAATGTTTAAATGCAAGATAAAATCATTGCCATCATCTTTTTACCATAACAAGAAACTAAATTTAGAAATAGATCCAAAATAGCCATTTTTCAGAGTTGATAGACAGAGGACCCCTAGGAGTCATCTAATCCAAACCATGCCTGAAGCAGAACAATTATTTGAGCCTACTAAGGTGCCAGTCTCCCATCCTTGGTTCTATTCTTATAACCAGTTTATCCCTAGTGTTATTGTTGATCAGTCGTATCTGACTCTTCCTGACAACACTGAGGGTTTTCTTGGCAAAGATCCCGAAGTGGTTTGCCATTTCCTCTTCCAGCTTATTCAACAGATAAGGAAACTGAGGCAAACAGGGTTAAGTGACTTGCCTAGGGTGGCACAGCTAGTAAGCATCTGAGGCCAGATTTGAACTCAGGAAGAGCAATCTTTTTAACTGCAGGCTCAGCACTCAATTCACTGCTTCAGCCTGCTTCTGGTTTATCCCTAGTGACCTACATTCAAATCCAGACCTCTGAGGTCCAGTTCAGCCCTAGATATTGATACTAGGAGCAGCTAGGTGCTGCAGCGCATAGAGCACTGGCCCTGGAGTCAAGAGGACCTGAGTTCAAATCTCATCTCAGACACTTACATAATGAGATATATGAGGGTGCCTTGAGTATCCACCCATCCCTACAAAATAACAACAAAATTATTGGACCCTGGGCAAGTAAGACCCCAACTGTCTTAAAAACATCCAGGATCATCCTGATCTTGCCACAGGACCCAGATGGCTCTGGAGGAGAGAGTGAGGTTGGTAACCTTGTACAGCCCTGCCTCACTTAAATCCAATTCAGAGCAAGTCATGATATCACCCCAATGTCATGATCCTCTTTAAGTTCAAAGGACAGGGGCAGCTAGGTGGCACAGTGGATAGAGCACTGACCCTGGATTTAGGAAGACCTGAGTTCAAATTTTACCTCAGACACTTAACACTTACTAGCTGTGAGACCCCGGCAAGTCACTTAACCCCAATTGCCCTGCAAAAAAAAAAAAAAAAGGAAAGTTCAAAGGACAAAGAATAAGATATGACACTATATTGTTGAGGACCATCAAAAAATAGCAGGCTGAATAGAAACTGAAGTTAAAAAATTGAATGGGGGGGGAGAGGAGGGGAGGGGAAGTTTATTATTTTCTCTTTAATTTTCATGCTCTGACTTCACTATTGGAACTCAGACTTCTAACAATGGCCCTTCTCATCTCCTCTTCTTTTTCTTTTCTTTTCTTTTTTTCTGAGGGGTGGGGGAGAGGGGCAAAGAGGGTTAAGTGACTTGCCCAGGGTCACACAGCTAGTAAGTGTTAAGTGTCTGAGGCCGCATTTGAACTCAGGTCCTCCTGACTCCAGGGCCGGTGCTCTATCCACTGCGCCACCTAGCGGCCCCTCATCTCCTCTTAATAGTAAATCTCTCCTACAAACAAGTCTCAAGCTCCCAAACCTTTTTACCCAGGAAGTACAATAGGAAACAGATTGGTTTTAGTTGATGGTGGGACTACTTGACGAGGTACCTTCCCACTCACCTTTGTCTCTTGGAAGCCCAAGATTCTTTCAAGGCTAAGAGTCCTGCTTCTCCCTATAGGACTTTGCAAATTCTTCCCCTCTCCCACAATAGTTAGAGGCCACCTCCACCAACCTCCTGTAAACATTGCTTTGTGTTTTCTGGTGGTGTATAGTTTCTATTTACTTATCCACCTCCGCGTTGTTTACACACATCCACATAGAAACAGGAAAATGTAAACCTCTTGAGGGCAAGGGCTGTTTGCTTTTTGTCTTTGGGTCTCCAGTGCGTAGTACAGTGTTGGCACGGAAGTGAGTGTTTAATAAATACTTGTTGAATTGAATTGATCAGACAGCTATGCTTTGTGGAAGGAACACCGAAGGACCTTAGACTTACTTGCCCAAGATCTCACGCGTCGCAAGGGGTAGGGTTGGGATTTGAACCCAAGGCTTCTGACTCCAGATGCATCCCCACTGGCCCCAGTTGCTGATGGACATATCCCAAAGGAGTTCAGTTTCACCAATGCCTTCTCAGCCTAACGTAAGAAACCAACAGGAGAACCCTTGGATAAAGAACAGGCAGCACTCCCCACCCCCGGGGGACAAAGGCATGGAGGCTGCACTTGGGGCGCAGGGACAGTGGAGGGCGGGGCTGGCCCTGCGATGCTCAGCTTCAATCAACAACACCAATCAAAGTTCTCCGCTTCCAGCCTGAGGAAGCGATCTGCGTGGGGCTGCTGCGGGAGCTCCAAGCCAGGCGGGGAAAACTAATTAGCCAGAGCCCCAACACTTAGGCGATCTCACCTTTCGAGGGTAAGCGCCTTCCTGTCATTTGGCAAGTCTCTGGCTACTTCCTCTGAGCATGAGACAAATCCCTGCAAACAGGCTCCCAGCTCACTTGCTCCCCGCCTCCCTCCCGCCATCATTTGGAGGGCTCCACTCTCCTCCCGCTGCTTTCCCTTCCTCCTTCCTCCTCCTCCTCCACTTCCTCCTCCTCCTCCTTCCCCTTCTTTCCTCCTCCTCCTCCTTCCTCCTCCCTCTCCTCCTCCCCCCTCCTCTTCCCCTTCCTCTTCCTTCACCTCCTCCTCTTCCTCCCTCTCCTCCTTCCTCCTCCTCCTTTTCCTTCCTCCTTCCTCCTCCTCCCTCTCCTCCTCTTCCTTCCTCCTCTTCCTCCTTTTCCTTCCTCCTCCTCTTCCTCCTTTCCCTTCCTCCTTCCTCCTCCTCTTTCCTCCTTCCTCCTCCTCCTTCCCCTCCTCCTCTTCCTCCCCCGCCTCCTCCCCTTCCTCTTCCTCTACTTCCTCCTCTCCCTCCCCCTCCCCCTCCTCCTCCTCCTCCTCCTTTCCCCACCTCCGTTAGTGGACCTAGCACATCCCCGGGGCTGGAGGTGAAAGGTGGCAGTCTCGTCTGGGAATGACAACTCCAGCGCGGCCCACATTAGAAAAGTGGCACTTGTTTAGACTGGCCTATTTGCACCTACCCGCAGTGGGCCTTTTTAATGTAATTATTAGCCCCAGCAGCCCTTGTTTGGATTGGAAAATATCAGTCGCTTTCGTCTTTCCTGCAGCCCCCACTGCTGCCTTTTCCTCCTCTTCCTTCTCTTCCCCTCCTTGTCTTTCCCCTTTCCTTCCTTTCTCTTCTCCCTCCACCTTCACTTCCTCCTCCTCTTTTCCTCTCCTCTTCCTCCTTTCCTTCCCTCTTCCCCCTCTTCATCCTCCTTGCTCTGTCTTCCTCCTCATCCTGGAGCCCGGGCTGGCAGAGTTGAATTAACAAGAACAAGGTGGCAGGTGAGCAATGTGACAAAAAAAAAAAAATCGAAGCGCCGCACACGCACCTCGCCAACGAGGGGGGTTGACAATACATTCTAATCACTACCTGTCTACTGAAATCGGAGAGCGATGTAAATGGTTTTCTGAGAGAGCCCGAGAGAAAGCGAGCATACCAATTGAGTGAACTAACTGATGGGGAGGAAGGGGGAACAAGTCAGAGGATAACCCTCACGCAGCCAACACCTGACTGTACCTTTGGGGTACGTTTTGTCTCTTTTTTAAACAACAGCAATGACAACCACAACAGCTAGAAATTGAGTGGCTGGTTTGATGAGTGCTGGGCAATTCCTATCCCTGGGTGGAGTTAAGCCTTTGACTTTCTAAGTTACTGTGTAGCATCTGCCCATCTGACCCTGTGGATAGAACTTCCACATCCAAAAGAATGAGGGTCCTCGTATAAAACAGTCCAAGTCAGAGCCCTTGGGTCTGGATCTTGACACTTCTACTGTTACCTGTGTGACCTCCAGCAAATCACTTCACTTCTAGATCTCAGGATGAGTTGGAGTAGACCAGATGAATTCAATCTCTGACGCTATGAAAGAATTTGGCTGATCCATTATATAGACCTATAGATCAAAGATTCATAAGGGCTTTGGATAGTCTCTACCTCCCTCCAAACCTTTTCACAGGCTAGGTTCCATGGTTAGAATGAGCTCCCTCCTTACTCCTGCCCTTTAGTATCCCTGGTTTGTTCCAAAACTTAACTCAAATGCCCTAACTGCTCATGTAAGAAAGGTCTCATGGCTTTTCCTGAATGCCCTAGCTCTTCTCTGTCTCTGTCTCTCCCTCTCTCTGTCTCTCTGCCTCTCTCTCTCTGTCTCTTTCTCTGTCTCTGTCTCTCTCTGTCTCTCTTTCTCTGTCTTTCTCTGTCTTTATCTCTCCCTCGTATTTGTATCCCTGTCACTTAGCACAGTGCCTGGCAGATAGTATATACTTCTTTTGTTGTTGTTGTTGCTTTAGATAGTATATTGCCTAAATGATGTGTTTTAAGACAAAGAGACAGAGACAGAAATGGAGATTAAGAGATTTGAGACAGACAGCAATGCCTTGTTCACACTATTCACTGTGCCTCCACTGTATTCCATCATCCTCTTAATTTTCAAAATTCCTCTCTATTTTTTAAAGTCCCACTCTCATACTATCTACTCCAGAAAGTCTTCCCTTGCCAATAATGTCCCTTCCCCTCAGATCTCGGGTGATATTTTGTTTACCCCTCCAGGGCATTCATATATTGTTGAATATGATAGTCATTTGTTAATGTTATGCTCTAAATGATAACAAAAGCTGTCCTTTACAAAGTGCTTTAAAAATGTTAACTCATCTGATCTTCATAACAACCCTGGGAGGTAGGTGCTATTAGTATCATTTCCATTTTACAGATATGACAGACAATCGCTGGATCACACAGCTCATGTGTCATATAAACTGGGTTTGAACTCAGGTTTTGCAGATTTCCAAACCCATTCGCTGAACCACCTAGATACCCATTTGAGCATGTGTGTAGGAAAGGAGTAGAGTCCTATAATCATAAGGTTGAATATGGCCTTGGAGATGATCTATTTTAAGACCCTCATTTTACAAGGGTTACAACTGTGTCCCAGTTAACCTCTACTAATTAACTTTTCTCAATCGCTACCCAGGGACTAAATGGCAAAGCTGAGACTAAAGTGTGTTTCTCCTGTCTACCAGTATAACCCAATGATCTTTCCACTAAAATAGCTGAGAATAACAATAAGAGGGTAGATTAGGGTATCTGGTTTGGCTTTAGACTAGCATATAAGAAGTGAGAGGTCTCAGAAGCAGGCTGTCCCCAGACTGATCGGTGTTTCTCCTTGTCATCATAGTTTGAGCAAGTGGTCTGGGACCTCATTTGTTTGAAAATAATAAGGAACGGTGTGACTATTTCAGGCTGCTGTTGTCACCAAGGAAATGATTATAGGAGTGGAACCTTTAAATGAGATGTCCCGAGATCTTTCGAACAAATTAAAGTACAAGAAGCACTTGGCTATCTAGAAGCAATCTCTCCAGTACCAGCCCCAGAAGAGGTAGGGCTGGGCAGGAAATGCCTCTGATGGTAAAGCACCCAGCAATAAATGACTAAGTCACATAATTGAAATGGACCTCAGAGACCATCCAGCCCAGCCCATATCTGATAAAGAAACCCTTCCATCATGCACCTGACTAGGGAACTGCCAGGCTCTGCTTAGACTTCCAGTGAGGAGAACCTCAGTGTTTTCAGAGGCAGGCCATCCCACTTTTTGATATCTCTAATCACTGGAAAGTATTCCCTTACATTAAATTCCCCAGAGAGAGAACTTGAACCTTTGATGTCCTTTATAGAATTGCAGCTCAGCTCCAAGCCAGGAAATAGCAGGCTAGGCACAATATGAAATAGAATTTATATCTTCTCCTAGTGGCCAAACACAATGATGCTTTGCACACAGAAGGCACTCAAAAATATTTGTTGATTTGAACTGGGTTACCTTGGGAGTTGTTTCTTTGCAACCGTCACCCACTATGTCTAATTTTGCCCTTTTCAGCCCAGCAGAACAAAGCTAATCCCTCTTCTATAGGATGTTCCTTCTAATACATAAAGTTAACCAGAGAGTTATTATGTCCTACCCAAATCATCTCTAAGTTAAATGTCCCCAGCTCCCTTAACTGATACAGATATAGCATCATCCAGGATGCTTTGTTCTGAACACACTTTAGCTTATCAATGTCTCTCCTAAAACGTAATGCCCAGAACTGAACACAATATGCCCATAGTGGTCTGACCAAGGCAGAGTATGTCTAGGTACATTATCTCCCTCCATCATAGATACTGTGATTCAATCAAAACACTCTAAGATTGCACAAGAGGTTTTGGTCATATGCTGTTGATTCATGAGCTTATAGACTATCCAATTTCCATATCTTTTTAAGAACAACTGCTGTCTAGCGATGCCTCTTCTACAGTAAAGTTTGACATAATGAATACAATGTCCTGGGAGTCAGGAAGACTAAATTTGGAATCTTGCCTTACATACAAACTAGCTATGTGATTCTGAACAAGGTTACTTAACTTCTCTCAGCCTCAGTTTCTTCATCTATAAAATAGGTGGTAGTAGTAGTAGTAATCGCAATAGCAGTAATTCCTCATAGGGTTATTGTGAGGGTTAAATGAGATAATGTAACTGAAGGGTTTTGCAAACCTTAAAATAATTTAAATAAAATAAGTAAATAAATAGTGCATGAAATAAAATAAAATAATGCCATATACATGATAGCTATTATTGTAGTAAAATTGATTTCTAAAACCCAAATGCAAGACTTTTCATTTATCTCTAGTGAGTTTATTTTATTAGATTCAACCCTAAGTGAAGATCTTCTTAGATTCTGACTATCATTTTTGTGGGAACTGATCCTCCAAGTTTTGTGCCACCTAACGATGTACTATGGATACCATTTATGCCTTTATCCAAGTCATTGGTGAAAATGGCAAGCAGCAGAGTCCCCCTAGGGGTACTCCACTACAGCCCATCTTCCAAGTTCACATCAAGTCATTAGGACTCCTTTTTGAGTCTGGCCACTTATTTTGAGATAATCCTCTGGCATAAGGGACTACTTCCTGTGATGATATATTTGTCAAATGCTTCACTCTAAAATCTACCTTTTGTGTTCCCCTTGCTTCAGTTTATAACTAGAAAATGTTATTCCGTCAACTATACTGCTAACAACAGATTAGAAAGTTAGAAATGTCTAGAAAGTTTGAACCAGGTGACCCATAATACCAGGGAGAGGATGTAAGCATTACCATTGGTCCTTCCCCAGAAGGAGCTCCCAGGCATATGCAGAGCTATATGTTGTATCCTCTATGTCTGTCTATGCGACCAACTACAAGAGGTTTTAAGGCTCAGTTGGGTGGGACAATGATTATATGGTTTCTCAAGAGCTGTGTCTCCTTAGAGGTACCTTCTCAGTCCTTCCCTATTCCATTAGACATAATTTTGCAGGGTTGTGAAAGGTCATGGGATGAATGAACTCAGAGGTCACAGAACATTGACAGTTGCCAAGCTGCTGAATAATTGAATATATCACATAGGCACTAAAGAGCACTTTCAAACTACTATAACATCACTGAGGCCATTTTTATATCATTTCTCTGCCTATAATTGAAATAGTAGGGATTTTGTGGAAATGTATGGTCTACTATCATGTATGCAGATTAAAACTGTAAGAGATTAAGAGATATGAGATTAAATGTAGGGCAAGAGATTAAAATTCAAAATATTAAAGAGATTTTGTGGAAAATTATGGTCTATTATCATGTATGTAGAAGTGCTTTGAGGTAAGCCACAATATTGGGGCACAAATTCTTGAAAGGATGAAGAATCCTTGTCTTTCACATCCCATGAAAGAACTTCTTGTAAGAGAAATAAACCAATCTGCAGAAATGTACAAGAAGGTTTGTGGCACAGGCCCTTTTGAATGTCAGGTTCTTTGCAGCTGTAGCTACCAAGTCTATGAGCTTCACTTTAATTCCTTGATACTTCAATCCTTTCTTTCTGGTAGATTGCAATTATTTTCTTTAATCTGGAACCTCCAGGACAGGAGAGGGCCACCTCGGTTAATATAATTAAAGACCAACCAAGGGCTCCCCTGGGTTCCATCTAAGATATTTCTGAGAGTTTTCATTTTAGGGTTCTTTCAGGGGATGACTAGGGGAGTCTTTCTATTTTCTTCTTGCCATCTGGTTCAACTAGAACTGGGCAGTTTGTTAATAATGATTTCTTGGAATAGATGTACAGGTCTTTCTAGATTTGGGTCATGGTTTCCTGGTGGTCTCATGAACAATAGTTATTTGTTAATTATAAATATGCATTATGTTTTATATATTATTATATTGTAGACATTCTATATTACATGTATAAATATAATAATAATAATTAATAGGTAATTACCTCTCCTTGACCTGTTTTCTAGGTCTTTGATAGGATATCTATACATCTTTTATTTTTTTCAGTCTTTTGATTCTGTTTTAAGATTTCCTATTATCTTTCAGATCTTCATCATGAGTGCTTTCTTATTCTGTTGATTTTAAGTATTCCTTCCTGTATTTAGACTTTGGGGAGGGTCAGGCTTCCACTTCTCCTACTCAGTTGGATGGGAAGATGAGCTCTCCTTTGGTCTCTAATTGTATTCCCTGAGATCCAGTCTCTGGCTCTCACCTACAGCCAGGTCAGCTTTGCGCAAAGTGCTTACCCCTTTGCTCACCAGTATCAGCTGCATATTTAGTGCAGAGCTGTTCAGTGCTGTCAGAGGTGATTCCTAGAATGTGCAGACTGATCACTGCCATCTCTGTAAAAGCTTTTGCTGATTCCCCTCCAGAGCAAACTTGACCATCTGGTGATGTACTATCTGGAGATCTTGGGATCATTCTGTCTGCTAGAACAGTCAGGGCTCTCAGCTAGAAGTTTCTTGGTTTCTTCCACTTTTCTGCTCAGGAGATTAGCCTTCCATGGGAGTTCTCAGAGGAGGCCTCCAATGGCTATACTTTTCTTGCTGGACCTTCCCAAGTATCTACAGGCTTCTGGGTATCCCCTTTTGCCAACCAAGCCTTTACCAGAAATACTCACTGTAGTTTCTTTGTTTCCTGGTCATTACTCAGTCTAGTGTTCCCTTCTCTAGATTAGGTAGGGAAATTGAGCTCTTCTTCTCCCCATATTAACAGTAAGTCCATCAGAGACATTTTTAAGGAGTTAGCTTCAGCCTTTAGATGACATAGCGGCACACTAAGTGGCACTCGACCAGAAGTCAGGAAGATCTAAGTTTAAATCCTGCCTCAACTATTTACTAGCTGTATGGCCCTAGGCAAGTTACTTAACCCCTCTGAGTCCTGATCTGTAAAATAAAGACAGTAAAAGTATCAGCATCCCAGGGTTGCTGTGGACCAAATGAGATATTTTTAAAGTGCTTCACAAACCTTAAAGTTGTATATAAATGATGACTGTCATTATTCATTCAACAGTCCACCTTATTTAAGTCTCCACCAGTCTTATAATGTCCCCCACATTATAGAATTATAAAATTACAGATACGGATATGAGAGAGACCTTCAAGTCCACCTAGTCCAATCCCTTTATTACACAGAAGAAACTGCAAGGCAGGGCAGTGAAGTGATTTGCCAAGTTTCCATAGGTAGTAAGCATCTATGGCTGTACTTGAACTCAGACCATCTGGCTCCAGAGTAGATGTTCTTCCTATATCACCAAATGACACACAATGATGAACTCAAATCATCAAGAAGAAACATTAAGTAATCTTCAACAGGAAGGATCCAACACATTTTAGAAGAACCTCAATCAAATAAAGTTAATATTTTCAAAACCTCAATACTCAATATTTCAGCTATCTAGAAAATTCAGCTCTCCAGAATGATTTCCATCCAAAGGATTCTAGAAAACTGTGGTCCTACAGTATCCCTAATGGGCTGCTCTATGCAAGTATCAATGCATACCACACATTTTTTTAAAATTAATAAAGTATTTTTTTTCCATTACATGTAAAGATAGTTCTCAACCTTTGTTTATACAAGCTTTACAATTTCAGATTTTTCTCCCTCCCTCCCCTCCCTCCCTCCTCCCCTAGACAGCAGGTAATCTGATATAGGTTATATATATATATATACATAATAACATTAATCCTATTTCTGCATTAGTCATGTTATAAGAGAAAAAAATCCGATGGAAGAGGATCTCCAAATCCAGGGGAAAAAAAAAAGAACTGCAGAGTATAGATGCTAAATGAACCATACTATTTCTTTTGCTTTTGATGCTGTTGTTTTTTTTTCTATTTTGAGGTTTTCCATACCACACATTTTTAACTTATATTGCAAATTCTTGGGAAGAGGAGGAGGAGCTGTTAGTGACCACTTGACACTATAATTTTGAAAGGTTCAAGTGACTTAGCTTTATACCCATGAGCAAACTATTTAACAACCCAGGCCTCCAACTAGCTAACTATGACTATAAGGTAGAAATGTTGTTGCTGTTGGAGGAAGGAGTTTCTACAGTGGAGATTTATCTGTAACAATGAAATCATAAGTCTGGACCCCCCCAAAAAGTAGCTACATGCAAGATGATGATGACAAGAAAAATAAAGGAGAATAAAATGGAATTTTGAAAGGACCTTTTTGAGTTTGATGGCATGAATCCAACTAATAGACCAATTGTATCAAAGCAGAGCAATTTTTTAAAAATCTGGAATTTGCAACAATCTTTATGAATGAATATAATTCTCCCACAATATTGGACAGGAATTTTTAAAACATTTCAGTTCATGAGAATTTATGTGGGGTGCACTTCAATGGTAAAAGTCTAGATAGGATTATTAATATATTACAGTGTTCTTATGGACCACTAGTTAAGAAGGGGCATCAAAAAATTAACAAAGAGCAGTGGAAATACTATGGAAAATGATATCAACATCTAACCAGTATGCACAACAGAAAATGTGAACATCATATTACCTGATTAAAGGCAATTAAAGAGGAAATAGAGGGCTTCTTAAAAGTCTTAATTCAGATTTAAGCTTCAAAGGTTAAATTTTTTAATGTCTAAAATAGCGATTGACTTTCCCATTTGATCAAATTTGCATTCATTATGCTGAACTTTATTCATTTTGATGACCAGTTGTTTTCTGATTTCAGCTGCACTCTCCCTGACTCTAGATCTAATGCTCTATCCTCTGTGCCTCCTAATTACCAAACTTAATTACTTAAAAAATGTCGATGATGGGTTTCTAGTCAAGATGGTAGAACCAACGAGAGAAGAAAAACTCAAGTTTCAATAGTTTAAAACTACAGTAAGGCTTTGGGGACACCCTGAATATGGAGAACAGAAACTGGTAAACAAAAATATACCAGAAATCCTTCATACCTTTAATCATCAAATGAAAGCAAAAGTCAAAATATTAAAGTAATATATGGAGTCAAAGCAACACGAAGAACAAAAGCTCAACATAATAGAAAATTGTACTGTGGTTTTTCCAGTTTTAATGTATGGCTGTGGAAGTTGAACTAGAAGGAAAATGAGTGCCACCAAATTGCCACTTTCTAATCTTGGTGGTGAACACTTTTGAGAGTCCCTTAGACAGCAAGGAGATCAAATCAGTCAATACTTAGAGAAATTAACTCAGACTATTCTTTGGAAGGGCAAATACTAAAGCTGAAGCTTAAATGCTTTGGGCACATGAGAAGACAGGACTCACTGGAAAAGACCCTGATGTAGGGGAAGATTGAAGGCAAAAGGAGAAGGGGAAGGAATAGGATGAGATGAATAGTTAGTGTCATGGAAGTAATGAACATGAACTTGGACAGACTTTGGGAGACAATGGAGGATAGAAGGGCCTGACATGCTATTGTGCATGGAGTCAAAAAGTCAGACACAACTGACCAATGAAAACAGCAAGATCCTACTGAGTTTTGAGAAGCAAAGAAATTAGGGGCAAAGAAGATCGCTTGAAAAAGAGAATGTAGGGGCAGCTAGGTGGCACAGTGGATAAAGCACCGGCCCTGGATTCAGGAGGACCTGAGTTCAAATCAGGCCTCAGACACTTGACACTTACTAGCTCTGTGACCCTGGACAAGTCACTTAACCCTCACTTCCCTGCCGAGAAAGAGAGAAAGAAAGAAAGAGAGAGAGAGAGAGAGAGAGAGAGAGAGAGAATGTAAAAAATGACAGGTTGTCAGTATGATCAAATGAAATTCAACATAATGAAAATATAATGTTGATTAAACATGAAAGTAAGTCAGTAAGCATTTATAAAGTTCCTACTATGTACCAGACATTGGGTTCTCTAGAAAGTCACATTCTAATGAAAATTTTTGTGCTATCAACATAATGAATGAATGGCAGAATGATTACATCAAGTGATATCATAAACTCTAGCTTCTCTGAAAAAATGAAAGGCAGGGGCTCCAGATAAGATCCATAATTAATAACTCAAATGTTTCACAGTAGCACATGAATTACTAGCAAAGCATTTCACTAGCTTCCTCTCTGATGAAAATTTACTCCCATAGTTCTTAACAGAAGGTGTCAAATATATTTATCGCCAAAAGACAAGAATGCCAATGACCCATTCAAATGCAGGTCAATTATGTTTTTATGTACTGTACACAAAACATTCACAGTTTTTATTGCTGAAAAGATTTAGAAACACCAGAGAAAACAATATATTGATTAAGGAACAAAATGGGTGGGCCAAAAAGTCCGAGGGGTGTAAATAGGGATGCATTATCAATTCAGTAATTACTGAACAAGCCACCTGAAAATGCCATGATACTTACACTGGCTTTATCAATTATGCAAAGCCTTTGACTCAGTTCCACACTCATGGTGTAGTCACTGCAAATAAATAAAAGATGTCTAACCATACTAGGATATTTGATGTCCACATGAGGAAAATGTTCTCTACTTAAAATATCACCAACATGATAATGTTAAGAATAATTTCTATAAAATGTAGCATCCAGGGGAAAAGTTTAAGCCCATTATAGTTTTGTGCAGCCTTAAGTTCATTATCATCACTCCTCGATAAATCTGAGTATGGCTTCTGAATCAAAGAGGGATTTCTGTCGAAATATCATATAAATCACTTAATGTTCAAGGATGATATCATTATCTGATTTTACACATTAAATTTAATGGCTAATGTGCAATTAAATTGTAGCAACCACAACATGTCATCACATACTGCAAAATCTATGTTTCTACCAGATACCAAGAAAGATGATCAGATGGTTACAGTTATACACCAGAAGTCCTTCACAAACTAACAGATGACAATTTTTTGTACTACAAATACAAACTCCCAAATAGCCTTGAGAATTAAATAAATAAATTACACTGGAATTAAAGAAAGAATTGCTACATACAACTTCACAGACATAACTTTGTTCCAAGAACATTTAAGAATATCATTTGAAAATAGATGTTACCTAACCAAATGTTCATAACCTCCAAACTGCATGATATGAAAAGCTTTCAAAATGTAGAAACCTATAAGAAGAAATCAAATCCATATAGGAAGAAGATAAAATACATATCATCCTGGTCATCTTGGTGCTACTGGAGTTGGGTCAAAGATACTTTAAAGCAGTGAGCCAACAGAAAATATAAGCTTCCTTCCTAATGTTTTCATTCACATGCAAAACACAGTCACTTTATCTCTCTGTACAATAACTCCCCAAATATGGAACATAAAAGAATAATAATGGGGTGGTGACTTGTCACAAAAAGCACTTCTATCTGAACTCTATAAAATATAATATTTGATAACACATTTCCTGGTACATGGTAGGCATTTAATAAAGATTGATTGAAGATAAGAAGAATGAGATTTTAAAAAAGCAATAATGAACAATTATATGATGCTTTAAGGTTTTCATAACACTTTAATGCTCATAACAACCTAATCCCTTTTTAATAGATACAATAAGTATTATTATCCTATTTTACAAATAAGGAAGCTGAGGGTCAAAGAGACTTACCCAGGGACACAGAGCAAACAAGTACCCAATCTTTCTCTTTCCAATTCAGCTCTTCTTTGACTACATTATGCACTAAAAGGGGCATGCCCAGTATCCAAATCCATGCATATGACACTTTAGTCATGACGAATGCTATCGGAATCCAAAGAATCCTCTTTTCTTGAAGGGCTAGTTTGGGGCCTTCTCATTTCCAAATGATCATGTGACCCTATTACGATATCATATTACAAAGACTAGGTTACTTGACCCTTTTCATGCTATATCAATATTCCTGAAACCCTGCGTTTTGCCCATCATAGCGTACGCAAGTATAGCACAGAGAGGGAAGTGAATTGGCCATTAAATTAATTAGCTCAGATAGACCACGATGTGGTGCACCTTTCTACTCTCTCATATCTATTTATAATGAACCATGATAACTTTGAGAATGACACTGAAGTTGGCTGTACAAAACAAGCTTGAGACATCATAGTAGTTCTAAAAATTATACTACTAATAGTTCTATATTCATTATAATTCTAGGGGGCACTTTGGATAGAACACTAAGCCTGTAGTCAGGAAGACAAGTTCAAATCCAGACTCGGACAATCACTAGCTAGGTGATCCTATACAAGTAACTTAAAAAAAAAACTATCTGTTCCAGTGTACCCATTTATAAGATGGGGATAATAATATAACCTATATCTCAGAGTTGTTGCAAGGATCAAATGAAAGAATTCAGGTTGCTTTTGTTTTAAAATATATTTTAAATTTATAATGAAATAAACATTTTTCAATTACATGTAAACAATTCTAAATTTATTTTTTAAATTTTGGGTTCCAAATTCTGTCCTTCCTTCCTCTCTCCCCTCCTTGAGATGGAAAACAATTTTATATAAATTAAACATTAATGTGAAGTCATGCAAAACATTTTCATATTAGTCATGTTGGGGAAAAATACAAACCAAAAAAAAAAGGAAAAAAGAAAAGAAAGTTTTAAAAACTTTGTTTTGATATGCATTCAATATGCATTCAGACTCCATCAGTTTTGTTTTATGTACTGGTTCATCTCATTCACATTCATAGTTATGTTTACTAAGTATGTATTTCCCTCCATCCTATTTTTTCCTGTTTATCCTTCTTTCTCTGTCTGTCTGTCTCTCTCTCTCTCTTTGTCTGTCTGTCTATCTCTTTCTGTCCCTCTGTCTCTGTCCCTCTGTCTCTGTCTCTCTGTCTCTGTCTGTCTCTATATTTATGTCTCTGTGTCTCTCTCTGTCTCTGTGTGTCTCTGTCTCTCTCTGTGTGTGTCTCTATGTTTCTGTGACTCTTTTTCTCTCCATGTCTCTGTCTCTGTCTCTCTGTCTATCTCCTTATGTGTCTCTCTGTCTCTCTCTGTCTCTGTCTCTGTCTCTCTGTTTCTCTCTGTCTCTTTCTTGGTCTCTGTCTCTGTATCCCCTGTCCTTTCTCAAAAGTCTGTTTTGCTTCTGGCCACTGCCTTCTTTAATCCACCCTTCCTTCTATCAGTTCCACCTCCTCTGTTATTCCTCTCCCTCACTACTTTCATGAAGGGCAAGATAGATTTTGATGCCCAACTGATTTGGTATATTTTTCCTTCTTTGAGCCAATTCTGATAAGAGGAAGGTTAGTGTGTTGCCTACTAGCCTTCCCTGCCTTTTCCCCTCCTTTATAAAAGCTCTTGCTTTCTTGCCTCTTTTATGTGAGATAATCTACTGCATTCTGCATCTCCCTTTCTCTTTAATAGAGAAGCCGCCAGGAAGAGACCTTGTTCCCCTTTAGCTGCAAGTGCTCCTCTTAGCCCTGGAACTATGACCTCGTCCTTTGCTCTCCTGTAGCTGCAAGCACTTGTATTCCTTTCTGCCTTGGAACTGACTAAGAACAAGGCCCCTACTCCTTTTGAGTTACCAAAAACACTCTTCTCTGCCCTGAAAGTGTGCCCAGGGCCCCTGCACACCTGCAACCGAAAACACTCATACTCCTCTTCACCCTGGAACTGTGACCCAGAACTGTGTGTGGGCAATGCAAAAGAGTCCTGAACCCTGCACCAGCAAAGGGTCTCCTGTCATCTCTTTCTGACCTTCTTGCCATTGGTGGGCTCTCAGAAAGCTGCTGCTGCCACTGTTGCAATTGCCTCTAAGTCTTGCTGCTGGCATTGCCTCAGCATTTCAGACCTGGCCACCACCCCACTGTGACAGACCTTTCCTGCTCATCTCTTAAGTTTTCTCGAACTGATAATTTCTTTCACCCTTTTGTTGACTCTGCCACCCCAGAGTTCAATTTGAGGCATTATTTTAATGCTGTTTGTAGGGGAATGTTGGAATTGTTCAAGTAAGTTCCTGTCTCTACCCTGCCATCTTGGCTCTGACAAGATAACACTTAAAAAGTATTTTCAAACCTTAAAGTGCTAAGTTGTTATTATCAAATGACATGACAGTATCAAATGAAGTAATAATTTTAAAGCACTTAGCAAAGTGCCTAGAATATAACAACTATTATTATCATTATCGTTATTGTTAAAACAAGGAGTCGGAATGGATTAAGAATAGGAAAACTCAGAGCCACAAATATCTATACAAGGTTCCAAGCATATCCTGTAACTGCTCAGAATTACTTGAAATGAATTAACACATACCCTGTGCCTTGTACAATTCCCAAGAGGATAGTTTGTACATGTTCTTGGACTCCTGCAGCTCAAGAGACAGAGAAAGCTCTTCTTTTAAAATGACTTAATTCCCATGATGAAAACCAGAGAATGCCAAAGGTAGACTCAAAGTTACGCTTATTTCAGAGCAAAGGTTCTGTCCTGGACCCCTCGGGCACCCTGGCGAAGCCCATCAGACCCCTTCTCAGAATAACGTTTGTAAATGCATAAAATAAAATATGTAGGATTGCAAAGGTGACCAATGATATTTAAATATGGTTATCAATATATTGAAAAGAAATTCACAGACTCCAGGTTATGAGCATCTGTTCTAGAGCTTCCTTTCATCAATGGAATTCTCCAATTTAACACAATTCAGTATTACTCTAGGAATCCTAAAAGCAGAGAAACACCTAGATTTGACATCACAGTCTCTCCTCATTTTCTTCTACAAGTCCTTCTTTTTTTTGCAGGGCAATGAGGGTTAAGTGACTTGCCCAGGGTCACACAGCTAGTAAGTGTCAAGTGTCTGAGGCCGGATTTGAACTCAGGTCCTCCTGAATCCAAGGCCAGTGTTTTATCCACTGCACCACCTAGCTGCCCCCTCTACAAGCCCTTCTTGAATGTCTACCATGAAGGAACTTTATTCCCCAAAAGTCCAGACAGCCTTTCCCATCAGAGTCATCATGGCAGGACCTTTTTCCCTTGGCTCTTAAAGAGAAACACATTATTTTGATGTGCTAGGAGGAGGCAGAAATACAAGCATTTTATTACAATTGAACTGAGTCATCCTTCTCACTAATGCTACTCTTTAAAAAAAGAAAAAGAAAAAAGAGGGGGGAAAAGAGTTGTTCTACAAATATGAGTTTCTGTTATTCTCAGACTCATCTTATATTTAGTGGAATTCAGATAGAAATAGTCCTGAGTCAAATGCTATTATTGTCTTTCACATTTAATGTTCAGCATTCTCTTATAAGTTGATTTAATGATTGCCTTTTTGTGCAGTGAATGAATACAAATATTAGGATGTAAGCTCACCTTTTGTGGTTCAATTATTATTGTTGTTTTTGATCTTCTTTCTCACTTTTTTCAATGGACTTCAAATAAAAATGATCCTGATAGAGGCCTCTGCTCTGCTATTATTCATTATCCTTTCTTTAGCCTATCACACAAGTGGAAAAAATGAATACTTTTTTCTAATTGAATAAAAGTATTGAAACTGTCTCAGTTTAGGTTCTGTGAGATCTAGTACAAATGAAATACTCAGAGCCATGATATTCTAGTCAGGAGATTGATTAGAATTGGTACAAAAAGAAACACTGAGCTCAATTCTCCATAGTTTTCAAAGGCTTGTTCAGTAACCCTGAGTAAAAGTAGTCAACAGTCATTCAGTGAGGTCTGAGGAGTTACCAAGAGACATAGGAGTAGTCCCTATATCCTCCTCCTTAGAGAAGCATGTTCTTTCCAAATATTTGTCCCCATGGTGGGGGTGAAGCAAACCTTGGTCCCTAGATCTTCCACAAAAGGTAGTCCCCCCACTAGCTCCTACCAGCTGCACTGAGTGAACCATTCTGTATCTGCAGCCTAACTCCACTCCTGGCCTACCACAATCCACCCCTTGACTCCTGGTTCCCACTGACTTATGTAGTTAACCAATTACCTAAAATGGTAGCAGAGTTCTAAGTAATTTCTATTTTCTTATCTTCAACCCCACTAAGTCTATTACCAGCTTAGAATCATCTGGTTTTTTTTTCTTTTTCTTTTTAAATATTTTTAAATTTTTAGTTTTTCCCAATTACATGTAAAGATTTTTTTGAGTTCCAAATTTCTCTTCCACCCTCCCTTTCCTCCTCCCTCCCAAGGCCATCAAGCAATTTGATATAGGATATATATTACTATCATGTTAAACATATTTCCACATTAATCAGAACAAAAGGAAAAAATCAGGAAAGAATAAACAAGAAAAATAACAAAAAAGCAACAACAGTGAAAATAGTATACTTCAGTCTGCATTCAGACTCCATAATTCTTTTTCTGAATGTGGAGAGCATTTTCCTCCATAAGTCTTTTTGCATTGTCTTGGATCATTGTATTGCTGAGAAGAGTTAAGTCTATCACAAAATGTTGTTGATACTGTGGTCCTGCTCATTTCACTCAGCATCAATTCATGTCAGTCTTTCCAGGGACAGCTAGGTGGCGCAGTGGATAGAGCACCGGCCCTGGAGTCAGGAGGACCCGAGTTCAAATTTGGCTTCAGACACTTAATACTTACTAGCTGTGTGACCCTGAGCAAGTCACTTAACCCCAATTGCCTCACCAAAATAAAAACTACATGTAAGTCTTTCCAGGTTTTTGTTTTTGTTTTTGTTTTCTGAAATCCATCTGCTTATCATTTCTTATAGCACAACAGTATTCCATTACCTTCATATACCACAACTTGTTTATCCATTCCCCAGTTGATGGGCATCCCCTCAATGTCCAATTCTTCAGCCTAAAATCATTTTACACACACACACACACACACACACACACACACACACACACACACACACACGACTTAGAGATGTTTTCAGGCTGTACCACCACTACCCATGTTACCCATTCTGTGCTCACTCTGCCCAGGCTGGTGCTCACCCTGCTGCCAAGCTTGCAACCATGTTTATAACCTTAGGGTTATTTAAATTCCTCGCTTGAACTCACCTCAAATATCCAATCTGTTGCTAAGACTTGTCATGTCTACCTTCACAATATGTTTCATTTAAGTTCCTTTCTTTCCATTCACATTGTAGAGACTTTGACATTTGACATTGACTTAAACATTGATGCCACATTGTAGAACCTAATAAATGCTTGTTGACTTAACTTGTTCCTTGCACAAGATATTCCATTTCCCAAATCCAGACATTTGCCCTGCCTGTCCTCCAAGTTTGGAATGTTCTGTCTTCATCTTCACCTCCTGAATTCCCTAGCCTCCTTCAAGATTCAGTTCATATCCCACTTTCTGCAGAAAAGATGCCTTCTGCAATTACCCTTTTTGTAACCTTTCTACCTGATCCTACCTTTAGTACCTTTCTTCCATGGCTGGTTACACGGTGTACATACACATTATTTGCATGTTATCTTCTCCATTAAAATATGAGTTCCTTAAGGTCTGTGCCCATTTTTGTCTTTATTTGTACCTCCAGCACTTAGTACAATATCTGTCACACAGCAAGCCTTTAATAAAGGCTCTCAGCACTTGTGCCTACTGTCATTGCCCATCCTCATGTCCATTGTGCTGCCTGATATCAGAGCTAGGTGACACAGTGGATAGAGCACTGGGCATGGAGTCTGGAAGACCTGACTTCAAATCTGGTTTCAGACACTATGTGTGTGACCCTAGGCAACTCACACAAAAAAAAACCCAACTAAAAACAACAACACAAAAACCTCTCTGTTTTCCTCAGTTTCCCCAACTGTAAAATAAGGTTAAAACAGCACCTTCCTCACAGAGTTGTTGTGAAGATCAAATGAGATAGTATTTGTAAAGTGTTTAGCACAATGCCTGACACATAGTAAGTGTTATACAAATATTTATTCTCTTTCCTCCTCCCATTCCCCTTATCACTGTCCAAGCTGATGCCTTCATTGCTGCTACTTTCTGCCTGCCAACATGCCTAGGCAGAATCCCTATACCTTCTCTGCCTTAGTTTTCTGTCAAATATGAGTCTGTTGTGCCTAATCATATGGGCTACATAATTTATATCAGTTGAGTTTTAATCTGATCTAGCAAAAATGATGCAGTCAGAGGTAGAATTCTAGCTGGGCAGTTTGCTGTTGCTGATATACAAACATATGCTTTGAGTATACCTCCCTATGGCTTCCCAAGTCCTGCTCAATAGCCTGGAATGAATGGAAATTACACAGTCATTCCAGGAGGTTTGAGGAGGTCCTTGAGGGCAGGGAGCAGCATCAACATGTCACTCAGAGAGTTCCCTCCTTTACAGATACCTACCCACACAAGGGCCATGCCTATGCCTCAGATCATCCACCTTGGGCCAGCTCCCTATTGGCTTTTCTTTAGCCATGTTGACAAATCAACCATGTCTGTGACCCAGTTCCATTTCTGGCCTGCCATAGGGATATAAGCTCATTTTCCATAGGCTCACAGAAAGTATCCTTGGGACAACTCCAGTAGCAAAAAGGAAGTTGGGGATAATGTGTAATTCATCCTGTTCCCCCGTGATTTGGATTTCTTCCTCTTGGTCTCCATATTTTTTTGAGGTAAATTTCACTACATGTTTTATTATTTTGTTTTGTTTTGAGGGTCAATGGGGGTTAAGTGATTTGCCCAGGGTCACACAGCTAGTAAGTGTCAAGTGTCTGAGGCCGGATTTGAACTCAGGTACTCCTGAATCCAGGGCTGGTGCTTTATCCACTGCACCACCTAGCCACCCCCTACATGTTTTATTATTAACACATACCAGAGGTGGCATGGCAGAGTAGAGTGGTAGGCTAGGAGTCAAGAAGACCTGTGTTTAAATCCTGCCTCTGACAATTATTAGCCAGGTGACCCTGCACAAGCACTCTACTTTCCTGTACCTCAAGCAGCATCCCAGGACTTGATTTAATCAGACTGTTGGCAATCCGGAATAAAAGAAATTCCCACACTGGTAGTTACTTTTGCTAACCTAATCATCCCATTAATCCCATTTTAATTTTAATCATCCCATTTAATTCATCCCGTATTTAAGTATTAGTATTATTAACATAGGCAGAATAGGAAAGAACATTAAGAATCCTGATAACTATCAGGAATTTGGTTGTTTATATGGAAACCCCATTCACTAATGGAAATCAACAATTCTTCTTGAAATCAACATGATACAATTGAAAGTGTGATAGATTTAGGTGTCCAAAGACCTGTGTTCAAGTCTTGGCTTTGCCACTTTGTGTGACTTTGGGCAAGTCACTTCACTGTTCTTGGCTTTAGTCCCCTCATTTATAAAATGAATGTGTTAGATTATATGGCTTCTAAGGTCTCTTCTCCCTCTAAGCCTATGATGCCTTGATCTTTAAGTTATGGTAAGGTTGTCTGGGGACAACAAAAGGTTAACCACCTTTCTTTTCAACAGCCAATATGTGTCAGAGAAAAGATTGGAGTCTAAGTCTTCTTAACAATAAAGCCAGTCCTCTATCACTTATCCCATACTGCCTCTTACTAGTTCTCTACTATCCAACATCCAGAATACAATGGGAAGAATGATGGGTTCCTTTCAAGGTACTGACCCTGTCTGAGATTACCACTGTCTGTGGAATTTTGCTTTAAGGAAAACCATATTAAAAAGAAAAAAACCTTCCACAACAAGCAGAGTGTGAAAACAGGACTGAGAAAAGTTTGTGGGCACATTAAATTCCAATCTTAAAAACTTCAGCTGTAAGATTCTCCTACAGAGGTCCAGTACTTCCTGGGAAAGCAAGAGGTACTAATAGCTACTAAAGATAGAATTAGAGACCCATAGAATTTTGAGTTGTGAGAGACCATGAGATATAGAATGATTTTCTCTGTTTCCCAAAGTTCCCAATCTCCATTTCTATGCCAAGTTTTATCATTAAGTCATTGTCTGCCAACTATACATGATATAGGTTATGTCTATCCATATAGGATATGTGACCACCACATCATAAGCACCCTTGGGAAATAGAGTCCATCAATTCAGTTTCCAAAACTAGAAGGGTTCACTTCATCTGTAAACATTGCCACATTAGATGATCCCAAGATTGACATTAAATTGATCTCTAGGGAAACTCGTGTTGATTGTTAATTCCCATTCCTCTTCATTGTGGAAAGTCATCAAGAAGAAATTCAAGGACTCTAAATCATGGGGTTTATAGCAAGAAAAACACTTAAATGGGGTCACAAGCCAGAGTTTAAGAAGCTTTGATCTAGCCCAAGTCCCTCACTTTACAGGACCATAGAGGTAACATAACTTTCCCAAGGTCATACGTGAAGTATGTAGCAGAGTCAGGATTTAAAACCAAATCCCTTGATCCCAATCTAGCACTCTTTCCACTGTAGTGTACTAGAAAAAGTATATCCTAGGACAAGGATGATATCACTGAAGGTTGGGTAGGATAAGAGGAAGCTGATCTGGGGCACTATGGATGGTAGTGTGGTCACCTTCCAAGCCAACCCCTGCATTCAGCATGTCAAAAACTTAACTCATCTTTCCCCAAAACTTTCCCCTCTTCTTAACTTCCCAATCTCCTTGGCAATTAGTTGACACAATGGATTGAGTAATCCATTGAGCAATCCTAGAGTAATGAAGACCTGAATTTAAATCCAACTTCAGAAACTTAGTAGCTTGTTAACCTTGGGCCAGTTACCTAACATCTATTCACCTCAGTTTTCTGATCTATAAAATGGGGATAACAACAGCACCTACCTCCCAGGATTGTTCTGCAGATAGAGTGAGATTATAATTATAAAATAATTAGCCTAGGGCCTGGCACACAGTAAGAACTATCTAAAATGTTAGCTACTATTATAGTTGTTATGGTTACTATTAGACACTGAACCCTCTCAATTGTTGTTGTTTGTCCTTCATTCTTGAAGAGGACCATGACATGGGCAGGTGATGTATGACTTGCAGTGAATTGGATTGAAGTGAGGGAGGGCTGTGTAAAGTCACCAGCCTCACTCTCTCCTCCAGAGTCATCTGGGTCCAATGGCCAGATATAGATCAGGATGACTGGAGATGGTCTTGGATGTTTGAGGCCATTGGGGTTAAGTGACTTGCCCAGGGTCACATAACTATAAAGTGTCAATTGTCTGAGGCTATATTTGAATTCATGTTCTCCTGCCTCCAGGGCTAGTGCTCTATCCACTGTGCCACCTAGCTGCCCAAATCTCCCAATTACCCAGATTCACAAGCTACATGTCACCCTCAACTCTTTATTCTCTCTCACCACCCCCACATCCAATCTCTTGTTAAGTCCTGGAGATTCTACTTTTGGAACATGCCTTCTATGTACCCCTTCTCTCCTCTATCACTGCCATAACCCTGCTACAACCTTGTCACCTCACACCTGGACTGGTGCCTTACCTTGCTGCTAGCTCATCCTGCCTCAAGTCTCTTCATACTATAGTCTATCCTTAACTTAGCTGTCAAAGTGAACTTCCTAAATCACAAATCTCTCTCTCTGTGTCTCTCTGTGTCTCTCTCTGTCTATGTCTCTGTTTCTCTGTCTCTATGTCTCTCTGTCCATGTCTCTCTCTCTCTGTCTCTGTCTCTCTGACTGGCTCTGTCTGTGTGACTCTGAGCAAGTGATTTGGCCCTTTTTTGCCTCAGTTCCTCATCTATAAAATGATTTGGAGAAGGAAATGGCAAACCACTCCAGTATCTTTGCCAAGAAGACCTCAAATGAAGTGACAAAGAGTTATACATGGCTGAAACAACTCAAGAGCAATAAATTTTTACCCAAGAACAATACTGGTTTTGGGGTGGGGGAAGGGGAGGAAATATACTTACAAAATTTCAAATAGATGTAAAGCTTTGGAGATCTGGTTAAAAATTGCTTCATATTGGATTTTTCTCCAAAACTCTTTGATCTAAAAATCAGGCTAGAAATTGTGTGTTTGCTATAGAGATTTCCTGTGTTAGACTAAAAAACATCACTGAAAAGCCTGCTTTGGTCCCGAGACAATTTAGTAAGAGCTCTACAGAGATAGATGCAAAAGAAAAAGAAATGAATGTTTACAGAATTTCATGCCCTCACAAATATGTTGAGTTGACTCAATTTCAGGCATGTCACTGACAAATCTAATTTTGAACTTAAGGTTAAGGCTATGATTTATCTGTAAAAATTAAAATTCAAAGCATAAATCCTACCCTAACAACCTTGCTCCAATGACATTGCCTCCTTTAAACCTGCCCTACTCCAACCCAGCTAGTCAGAAATGATCTTTCTCCTCTGAACCCTCATATCATCTTGTGCGTTTTCTATGGTTCTTATCACTTTAAACCTTGAATTATAGGTATTAATAATCATAATAACTCATATTTTATGGCGTTTACAGTTTAAAAAATCACTTTTCTCACTAGAATATAAATATTGTCAACTTCATTCGACAGTTGAAGAAACTGATCACTCAAAAAGCATGTATTAAAATACCTGATATGGTGGGTCTTTTAAAACATGCTTTTTGATTTATTAAGTATTCAGCAGTATGCTGAACACATGATAAAGAAAGAAAAGTGAAACAATCCCTGCCCTCAAAAAGCTTATATTCTAACAAGGAAGAGAATATATGGATATATGTTTAATAGAGGGGGTATCATTGGAGCCAGGTATTAAGGGATTGGGTAGGATTTATGCTGTGAATTTTTATTTTGACAGATAAATCATAACCCTAACCTTAAATTCTAAATTAGATTTGTCTGTGACATTCCCCAAATTGATTCAACTCAGCATATTTAAGAGGGCATGAAATTCTGTAAACATACATGTATGCATATTCTCTCTCTTTCTTTATATAGAGATATAGATATATATGTGTATACATACACATGTGTAATAGTATATACATAATATATTCAAAATCAATACAAAATAGTTTGGGGAGGGGATACACTAGCAGCTAGGGGGATTAGGAAAGATTACATTTAGAACATGGTACTTGAGATGAGTCTTGAAGAAATCCAAGACTTCCAAAAGGCAGAGGGGAGGAGGCAATGAATTTTAGGCAGAGGACAGCCAGGGCAAAAGCATAGAATTGAGAGAGTGTGGTATGTGCAGTGAACAGTGAATATACCAATCTGGATGAATGAAAGAGTACATGAAAGAGAGTAGTAATTAAGAAGACTGGAAATGTTGGAAGGGGGCAGGTTGTGAAGAGATTTGAATGCCATACAAGAGTTGTTATTTCATCCTAAAAATAGCAGCAAGACAGGAGTTTATTAAGTTGGGTCAAGGGGCATAGAATTAAGGGTGGGAGGAAGAACATTTACATTCTCAGACCTATGCTTTTGGAAGATAATTTTAGTAGCTTTTTAAAGGATAGACAAGGGGGCAGCTAGGTAGCTCAGTGGATAAAGCACAGGCCCTGGATTCAGGAGAACCTGAGTTCAAATCCAGCCTCAGACACTTGACACTTACTAGCTGTGTGACCCTAGGCAAGTCACTTAACCCCCATTGCCCCACAAAACAAACAAACAAAATTTAAAGGATAGACAGAGGTGGGGAGGGGGAGAGAGACAGAGAGACAAAGAGTTTTTGTTGAGTGTTTACCATGAGCTATTCTACATACTGAAAATACAAATACAACAAATTAAGATAGTCCCTGCCAACGGGAGTCTATGTTTTTATGTAAGATGATGACATATAAAAGGGAGCTGAAAAGGGGGGCAAGGTCCAGACAGTCAGAACTAGAGCAAAGAAAGAACATAAGCCATGGCTGGCTTGGACACTTCATCATAGGGAGGACCTAGAGAGGAACTCACCCATTGAAAGATAAAGCTGCAGGAGGAGATGCATTTTCCAGGGTGAACCAGCTGAAATTAGGAGAGGGGCCAGGGAAGCCAAGGTATCTTTCAGGATGGAAAGATCATGAAGTTGGAGGTGGAGAAGTTCAGAGAGTCAAGAGCAACACAAAACCAAGAGAAGAGAGGATGAATTTGAATGGGGAAGAGGCTTGAGGTATGAAGACTAAATAGGTGGTTATTGTAATAGTACAGGAAAGAGGTGATGAAGACCTGAAAGAGACTGGTAGGTGGAATAAAGGGGGCATAGGCTGGAGATTTTGTGGAGATAGAAACAATATTTATCAACTGATAAGTTTGTGAACTTGAATGACTACTGATTTTTCAGTTTATATTAATTAGCCAGGAAACTTACTTTGCTTTTAGAAAGCCTAAAGAGGGGGCAGCTAGGTGGCGTAGTGGAGAAAGCACCAGCCCTGGATTCAGGAAGACCTGAGTTCAAATCTAGCCTCAAACACTTGACACTTACTATGTGTATGACCCTGGGCAAGTCACTTAACCCTCATTGTCCCACCAAAAAAAAAAAAAGACTAAGGAGGTATAGTAACAACAGTTGGCACAAAAATATCCCCAGGAAGCTGGGGACATGCTCTTCTACAAGTACATAGAGTCAGGGGAAAGTGAGCTTACATGTAATGAAGGGGTAACTCACAGCTCTTCACTGTTGGAAGCCCTTTTCTTCCCCTTTCTCTTCTCTTCTTATGATTTCCTCATAAAATTCCACTTACATATGGTGTAGCTCTCTGGTGGGCTCTAGGTAGAAGCCTAAAAATTGCCTTTCTCGGGTGAACTTAGTTTGTCCTTTACTCCCCATGCAAACATTGCTGTCAACCACCAGTATTTCAGGAACAATGCTAGGACACTCTTGAGAAGTCCAACATTTTCCAGCCTTTCAAAGTTCATAAGGTCATTGTGTAGTCAGATCTGTATTGCCCTCACAAAAAGTGATTCCCTCTGAGGGATTTAGATGAAGTGTTCCACTTCTTGGAAAGCTAGCCAGTGGAATGCCTAAATCTGAACTAGCCTTCTGATTTCTTTCCAAAACACAAATGATGTGACCTTTTCTTCCTATTCAGCATCTTGTCAAATCTCTAATGGCTTTCTCTCCTTCCAGCTTGATTAAAGACTCTTTTGTGCCTCATGTAATGCCTTTGATTAATTGATTGATTCACTGGAGGTATTCCTGCCTGATAAAGGAATCAATGTATAGAGTATCTTATTAGTTACTTTAATGGAGATGGGTTGCTTGATTGATTAATTAAATTGACTCTACCTTTTCACTCTGATCCTACTAGATTATAAACTCCTTGAAGTAAGGGAACATCTTTTATCTTTGTAGCAGAGGACTTTGAACAAAGTTGACACTCAATAAATATTAATTGAATAAATGAATGAACAAACATGATTATTGTATTCTTCTTGTAAATGAGCCACATGAGAAAATTATTGCCCCCATCCCAAGGCTTTGTTATATTTTAATTTAGAGGAAATTTTCTTCCCTTTCAGAGGCAGCTTATGACACAATGCCTGGAGTCAGGAAGACCCAAACACAAATCCAGCCTCAGTCACTTACAGCTGTCTGACCCTGAGCAAGTCACTTAACCTCTGTCTACCTCATTTTCCTCAACTTTAAAATGGAAATAATAACTGTGCCAATCTCCTAGGATTGTTGTGAGGGTCAAATGAGATATTATTTTTTTTAGAATTTTATTTTCCAAAATATATGTAAAAACAAATTTTGACATCAGTTTTTTAAAACTTTGTGTTCCAACTTCTCTTCTTCCCTTCCTTCCCACCCCCACCTACAGGAACTCAAGCAATTCCAAATAAGTTATACATGAGTAGTCATGAAAAACATTCCCACATTAGCTAGGTTGTGAGAGAAAACAGTTAAAAAACAAAACTTCAGATTAAGGAATTGTCAAAGAAGAAAAAAATTTGTTTTAATGTGTTTCCATCTGTTTTCAGATACCATCAGTTTTTTTCTCTGTAGATGGATTGCAATTTTCATAAATCCTTCACGGCTATATTGGATCACTGCCTTGCTGAAAATAACCACATGCTTCCCAGCAGATCATCTTACACTATTGTTGTTATTTTGTATGCAGTACATTTCACTCTGGTTCAGTTCATGTAGGCTTTTCCAGGTTTTTCTGATAGTGTCCTGTTCATCATAACCTGTATGTAGTACCTTCAACTTGACAAAGGATTCTCTTCATAATAGCACAGCAAAGTAGGTACCATACGTTTTGCCATTATAATCAATCATCATAACTATTTCTCTCCATCCTATTTCCTTCCCATGATATATATGCTATTTTCTATCTTCTTTTACCCTATTCCTCCTCAAAAGTATTTTACTTCTGACTGTCCCCTCCCCTGCTCTGCACTCCCTTTTTTCACCCTTCCCTCCTTTTCCTCTTCCCTTCCTACTTTCCTGTAGGGTTAAATAGATTACTCTGATGAGATTAAGGTCTTTGAGCTAATTCTGTGTTCTAAATTTTTCTTGCTCCCTCCCTCCTCAACCCTCCCTATGAAATCAAGCAATTAAATATGTCATACTTGTGCAGTTATGCAGAACATCTTCATCTTCCTCAAAAGTGTTTTGCTTTTTACTGCTCTCTCCCCCAATCTGCCCTTCCCTCCTTCCCCTCTTCTCCCCCTTCTTATCTCCCTCCCTTCCCACTTTCCCTCAAGGCAAAAATATATGACTATACCTGCTTGAGTATGTATGTTAGTCCCTCTTTGAGCCAATTCTGATTATATTAAGGTTCAATCACTCCCCCACTCCTTCTCCCTCTTCCCCTCCCCTCCATAAGCTTTTTTCTTGTTTCCTTCATGTGAACTACCTCTCCCCAGACCATCTCTCCCCTTCCCCCTTCCCCAGTCTATTCTTCCTTCCTTTCAATCCAATTTTAAAGCTGTCATCATGGGTTAGTTAGGTGGCACAGTGGACAAAGCACCAGTCCTGGACCCAGGAGGCCCCAAGCCCAAATCCAACCCCAGACATAAGACACACCACCTTGTTTGCCCCACAAAGAACAAAACATAAATCCTTTACAGATATCATCCCTTCATATTCAGTTAAGGCCTGTGTCTTCTGTGAATTCCTTACTGAGAAAGTTCTTATGTGTTCAAAGTATTATCTTCCCATGTAGGAATGTAAACAGTTTAATCTTTTAATACCCCTCATTCTTTCTTTTTCTTTTTTATCTTTCTGTGCTTCTCCAGGGTCTTGTATTTGAAAATCAAATTTTCTATTCAGTTCAGGTCTTTTCATCACAACTGCCTGAAAGTCTTCTTTTTCACTGAAGTCCCATTTTTTCCTCTAAAATATTATAATCAGTTTTGCTGGGTACATGGTTCTTGGCTGCAGTCCCAGTTCCTTTGCCCTCCGGAATATCATATTCCATGCCCTCTGGTCCTTTAATGTAGATGCTGCTAGATCTTGTTTTGGCCTTATTTGAGCTCCACAGTATTTGAATTCCTTTTTTCTAGCTGCTTGCAATATTTTCTCCTTGATCTGGGAGCTCTGGAATTTGGCAATAATATTCCTGGAGCTTTTCCTTTTGGGATCTCTTTCAAGAGGTGATCGGTGGATTCTTTCAATTTCTATTTTGCCTTCTGCTTCTAGAATATCTAGGCAATTTTCCCTCATAATCTCTTGGAAGATGCTGTCTAAGCTCTTATTTTGGTCATGGTTTTCAGGTAGTCCAATGATTTTCAAATTATCTCTCCTGGATCTATTTTCCAGGTCAGTTGTTTTTCCAAGGAGATATTTCATATTGCCCTCTATTTTTTTTATTCATTTGGATTTCCTTTACTGTGTCTTGGTTTCTCATAAAGTCACTAGCTTCCATTTGTTCAATCCTAGTTCTTAGGCAATAATTTTCATCAGACACCTTTTTTATCTCCTTTTCCATTTGTCTTTTCAAGCTGTTGTCTTTTTTCTCATATCTCTCCAACATTGCTCTCATTTCTCTTTCCATTCTTTTCTCCACCTCTCTAAATCTTCCTTCTATCTCTCCTACTTTCTCTTCAAGGTCCATTTTGAGTGCTTCCTTGGCCTGAGACCAATTCATCAAATGAGATAATATTTGTAAAAAGTGCTTAGCACAGTGTCTAGCATAGAGTAGATTTTTTTAAAAATGCTTATTTCCTTCTTTCTTCCTTTATTCAGACCAAGGCTATATATGTGAATCCCTCTTTACCAAGTTTATTTTTTTTAAAAAGCACCAGAGGCCCAATCCTGTGGTGATTCCACTGATTTTAACCCTACATGTACCTCCTGAAATTCAAGTTCTGGATCTCGAGACATTATAGATTTGAGGGTAAATTTAAGGTATTAGTAAATATTTCCAAATGTAATATGGATTCTTGGTGCCTTCTGGTAAAATGTCACTTCTTTACAGGTGGTCATTCATGAATGAATTATCTCACAGCTCCATTCACACGGTGAGGAAAAGAGCCAACTCAGTAAGGGGATCAGATGGTCTTGGGAGGATTTAAATTCAGTTCATTCACTGAATGTCTAGCATATGTCTAGCATTGTGCTTGGTGCTGGGCATCCAAAGGCAAAAATAAGACAGTCTTTGTCTTCTGGGAGCTTGCATTCTCCTTGAGGGAGGAGTACACAGAAAATTATGTTTGAAAGATATACAGAGGGAATACAAAGTAATTTCAGGTGTGGTAGGGAAGCACTAAACATTGAGCCGCAGATTTTATTTATGAGCATGAAACTTTTGGTTAGGGGTGCTTCCTGAGCCAGTACAGCTGAAACACCATACATGATTAAAAGCAGAGGGCACTGATGAATTTTAATGCAGGAAGGCTAAACCTAAAGGCCTGTCACCATAGCTGGTCATTTTTACTTTAGCTATTCAAAGTGGCCCTTTTCTTTTCTTTCTTGGTCAATCATTCACAGCTACAGGTCCAAGGCTAGAGCCTAGCCTATACTGATGCCCCTCCTTGTCTTTGCCTAGCCCCTCCCCAAGGAAGGGTCTAACTTTGCAGCAGGCATAGAGAAAGAGGAGATCAGGATGCTTGAATCCAGGTGAAAGATTGATTGCTGCAGCATCTCAAGCCTTAGCCCATTAGGTTAAGTTTAACCCAGGCAAAGCAGGTCATTTGGCAAGAATGGCAAGAAAGCAAGAGTTTCCCAGTTGAATGGCAGAGATAACATGGTGAGAAGAAACACGGGGGCTGCATATGGTGTTCCATTAATAGGTATCACACCCCATAATGGGAACATTTTTATACAAATGCATTCTTTGGACTCTGGCCAAGATCAAGGCACCCTAGTGAATCACAATGCACAGCTAATGAGCTATTTTTGGTGAATTTGGCACTAGAGGCTAATAGAACCAATTTGTCCCCAAAATGTTAAATCATTTAGCGGCTTCTTTAGAGGTGCTAAGTGCATCTAGAACTTCTTGGGGCTGTCGATGAAAATTAGAGACTACTCCAAAGACTTCCGTCCTTCCCACAAACCTTTAAGCTAACACTGAAGAGGGTTTGGGCAACTTAGAACTTCCAGAGGGAAACAGAGTGTAGTATCCATCTGCTTTCCAGTCTAATGAGAGACCAGGAAAGGACAGAATAATTATCAAGGTGTTTGGAGGCAGGGGGTGAGGGCAGAATGGGGAAGAGAAATCATCAGACTTTCCAAACTCGTTCTCCCACCCAGTCATTATTCCAATCACCAGCCCTCTGACTTCCATGACCAAAACTCTGTCTCTGTCTCTGTCTCTGTCTCTGTCTCTCTCTGTCTCTCTCTCTCTTTCTCATATATGTATAAATAATATGTGTTTGTATACATTTACACAATATGTAATATTGTCATATATGTGTGTGTATTGACTTCCCCTATTAAAATATCAGCACCTTGAGGGCATAGCCAGCCATGCTAACTTTAATTTGTATCCCCAATAATTAGTAGTGTCAAGCATATAGTAACCACTCAATAAATGCTCTTTCCTTCATCCATCCATTGTCTTAATGACCCAACAAGTGTCCCAGGCTCAGAACTTGAAGGGTCTCTTGGATGCCTTCACTTATTCATTCCCTGAGGTATGTACTCTCTTGCTTTGAAATGCTCCAAGTCACTGTACTTTCCTCTCTATTGCTGTGGCTACTCTCATAATCCAGATGCCCATTACTTCCTATCTGAATCACTGAATCCTAGCTGATCTCCACTACATCAGTTTCTGCCACCACCACCACCCCATCTGTTTTTCAGGCTACTGATAGATTCACTTAAAGACTTGAAGGATTTGTGAATTATGATGACCAATTATAATTATAATCACAATTCATCCAGCCTTTAGTAGGCAGTCTTTCTGAATTTCCATAGCCAAAATATGTATCACTTGGTGCCCAGCTCTCTGGTGATTATCCTTTACAAACTTAGCCCATTTCCCTGTTTTGGGTTTTAAGTGGGGCTTTTTAGGGACACACAGAAAGATCTCCTGTATCAACCCCGGCCCCACTCTGGGTGCATTGGCATTGGCATTGGCATTGAATCCATTCAAGGAGAACCATCTTCTCTGTCAACCCCCAGTTTGGGGGTGATTACACTGATGGTGAGTAAACTTTCAGTGGTTTATAGGTCTTCCTCTAGACATAGGCTAATATCTCAAATGGCCCATATATCTCCCCAAACTCCACAAAGCCTATGAACCTTTTCAGAATAATTTTTAAAGGCACAAAAATATGGTACAGGATTATAAAGGAAACAAAATGAAATAAAGATGTAATTTTTCTCCAAGTTCACAGGTTTCCTGAAACCTCCCCATGGACCTTTTGTGGGAAAGGGGTGGTTTGTGTACTTTGGTTTAACCAGCCCAGGGGTACGTGATCCCTTAGGTTCCTTTGAGCTTGAGCTGACTCTGTTATTCTGTGACTTTGGGAGTATCACTGTGTTAAAAACCCTATTTTTACATAATACAGCTTTAATGAAAATGCCAATGTTGCAAAATGAAAACGACTTGCTGATAAAGAAGATTTGATGCTTATGAGGCTTTTATGTAATTTAAATTGAGTTTTGGCATGCCCTAATTCCTTAACTAAAGTAAAATGGAGGAATCCTTATGTTTCATCTCTCATAACTATGCAAATAAAATAGAATATCCCTTCAAGAAAATTCTGAGGGTAAATTGGCAATTTCCGTTCCCTCAGAAAATCCAATTTTCTGGATTGACCCTGGGCCCCACCCATTCATAGAAAGTGGATTTATTTGTAATGACATGGGACAATTTTGTCAGAACTACAGGGGCATGGCTGATTGGTGTCTACAGAGGTAGATGGGAGACTTTCTAGAAGCCCATTATTTATCAGTTTGGTAATACACTGTTTCAATTATTGAGGTTTTGAGGTGATTTTCAATTTCAAAGAATGCTTCCCAATAAGGGCTATTTTAAACATTTTTAAAACAGATACAATGACTATGTACACAATAGTCCTAGCCATAGATCTTATTTAAATGTCTCAAAAAGACCCTCCACTAAAAGTCTATTCTGTATATTTAATTTTAAAGTACTTTACTCTGTGCTCATTATTGTGCTAGGCATCATGGGGGATAGTGAAATATAATACATGGCTTCTGTCCTTAAGACACTTGTAATATACTTGGTGAGATAAAACACAAGAAACAATCACTGGACGGGACAAGACAGCATTATCACAAAATGTGAAAGTGTATGGTTCCTAACCAGTTCCCAGCCATAGATTATTGGTGATGAGTTGCTCCATTTCCAAGGACTAAGGGTTGGGGCCAATCATTGAAGTGACTACACATAGATTCTGAAATTACTGCCATGTCTTTAATCAATTGTTTCCTATCTGTTAAGATGTAATCAATCTCATTTTTCTGATGTTATTTGCATCCAATGCCTTCCAATTCTCTTCTCAAAGGGATTACCATGATATACAGGTGTGAGCCTTCTAAATAGACCACAGGTCTTTGGTCTCTCTCCATGGTCCTAAAATATTTATTATTCCATAATTACTTTCTGTTTGCATTAAAGAGGAAGCTAGTTTATTCAGTAGATAGAGCACTAGGATTGGAGTAAGGAGTTGTTGTTCAGTCTTTCAGTCATGTCCAAATCTTCATGATGCTGTGGACCATATTATCCATGGGTTTTTGGTTTGGGGGTATTTTTTGGCAAAGATATTGAAGTGGTTTACCATTTCCTTGTCCAATGGATTAAGGATAATAGAGGTTAAGTGCCCTGCCCAAGGTCACACAGCTAATATGTATCTGAGACCGGGTATTCCAGACTCCAGGCCTAGCACTCTATCCACAGAGCCATCTAGCTACCTCCAGGAATAAGGAAGACCTGAGTTCAAATCCTCACTCAGGCACTAGTTGTGTGACAGTGAAGAAACCATATAACTTCTCTAAACTTTGGTTTTCTCATCTGTAAAACAAAGGGGTTAGACTAAATGGTCTCTAAGGTTCCTTCAAGCTCTAAATCTATGATCTCATGATCTATGAATTCACCAAACATCAAAGTATATTTTGATTTATTGAAAGATCTTGTCAAGTTCTTCATAGAATTTCTTTACTTCATCCTTTGCTACAAATGTTGGCAAGTAACATTCAATTATCCTCATAATGGTCAGTTTGCTTGCAGTTACCATGAGCAGTGCAGGGCAAAATCTATCTTGGGAAATGGCATTTCTTGTTTCTCTTGGACATAAAATGATCCCAATTCCCTTATTCATCTCTCCAGGGAGAAGTGGTGAGACACTTCCCTAGAAAACATCACAGAACAATGGAAAGAGTAGTCACAGAACCTGCATTCAACGTCCAGCTCTAATGCTAACTCTCTGAATGACTTTGGATAATAACATCATTTCCCTGGGCCTCAGTTTTATCCTCTATTAAATGAGGAGGGTCAACTAGATAGCCTCTGTGATCCATCCCTTCTAGGTCTAGATCTAAGATACTTGCATTTCGGTTATAATTTCTTTTCACCTTCTATTTCCATCTCTAGAGAGAAAGCCAATATGAAAATAGTCCAATCCCTCCATTAGTCTACTAACTTATTAGTCAATGGAGATTGTACCTTAAGAGTGTCTTCTTTTTGTTGTTTGTTGTTGTTGTTGTTGTTGTTTGGTCATTTCAGTCATGTCTGACTCTTCATGACCCCAGTTGGGATTTTCTTGGCAAAGATACTGCAGTGGTTTGTTATTTCCTTCTCTAGTTCATTTGACAGATGGCAAATTAAGGCAAATAGGGTTAAGTGACTTGCCCAGGGTCACATAGCTAGTAAGTGTCTGAAGTTGTATTTGAATTCAGAAAGATTAGTCTTCCTGACTTTAGGCCTAGCACACTATCTATGGTACCATCTACTACCTGAAATCCATGTTACTTTGCTCCAAAGCTTTGAAGCATTCATCAGTGTAATAGATCTCATAAATGTAAACATGCTCTCTGAAAACACAAATTGTATCCCACCCAGTCTACTCATCCTGTGAGATTCATGTCCATATCCTCCCATCAATATTTTCAGGTGGGTCTGGCTGATTTTTTGAGGGTCTTCCTTGAATTCTCTTGACATTGCATGGTTACCAAGGGAGTATTTGACTGTCCTTCATTCTCTTTACATGACTGATCATATAACCTTTTTGTTGTTGCTCAGTTGTTTCAGTTATGTTCAACTCTGTAACCCCATTTGGGATTTTCTTGGCAAAGATACTGAGGTGGTTTGCCATTTCCTTCTCTAGCTCCTTTTTACAGATGAGGAAACAGAGGAAAATAAAGATTAATTGACTTGTCTAGGGTTACACATATAGTAAGAGTCTAGGGCCACGTTTTAACTAAGGTTTTCTTGACTCTTGGCCAGGTGCTCCATCTACCACACCTCTTTGCTGCCCATAGACTCTGGAGTGAAGTCCTCTACTCCATATCTGAATCATTATGTTGTTGCCTTTTCACTCCCACCATCTGTCTTTCAATTATCATTTAGTAATAACCTCCAATTTTACTTCTTTGAAGAGTGGTACTTTATGACTCACAGACAATGCAGCTTCACAAGAAGAATATTAATGCCTTAAAAAGATGAAACTGTTTCAGGGAGAAGTTCAGTATCACTAACAGTTCTCTCTGTAGCCAAAAAAAAATGTAGATGCTTGCTATCCTAGGCCTCATTTATGTCATTCAGCTATTGTCACTGTCACAGGACCAGGGGTCATTTAGTATGCTTAACAATTTCCTGAGCTATCACCTAATGGTATCATTGGATTTAGCTAGGCTAGTCTTCAAATGATTCAAATGTGATGGTCTTCAGATGTATTTCTCATACATTCCTCTCCTTTTTAGAATTCTTAGCCTCATTCCTAGCTCAGCTCATGAGTCATGAAGCCTTTTTATATTTCCCATCAGCTAATACCTCCTTTTGATACCCCCAAAATAATGTTGTTTTGTATTTACTTTGTATATATTTTGCATTTACTTATCTATGTATATATTGTTTTCCCAAATAAAACAAAATCTCCTTGAGGGAAGGGATTCTCTCATTTTTTTTCTTGTCTCCCCAATGCCTTGTCAATACTGAGCTCTTTTTTGCGAGGCAATTGGGGTTAAGTGACTTGCCTAGGGTCACACAGCTAGTAATTGTTAAGTGTCTGAGGCCAAATTTGAACTCAGGTCCTCCTAAATCCAGGGCCAGTGCTCTATCCACTGTGCCACCTAGCTGCCCCCAATAGTGAGCTCTTAATAAATATTTGTCGATTGATTGGTTGGTTGGTTGAATCCATAACTGGGCCTCTATTCAAAATCTCTGCAACTCATCCTTTGCTGGTATTGTCTTCAAGAACACTTCATATCTTAAAGAGGCATAAATACTTAGTAAAAGAGGAAATGGGTTCAAAATGAAAACTGAAGGAAACCTCTTGATTCATTCATGGACAGCCATGAACAATAAGTCACATGTCAGGATACAACACAAATCATCAAATTATTGCCTGGTGTGATACAATATAAACTATATGACCCACTAGAGCACTGGGCTTTGTTTTCCCTTTTCTGAAAAAACATGGTAGATAGGTTTGAGTTTGAGGATCTGGTGTGTTTTTTCTTTAATCAGATATAGACACTGCCAATTCTGATACCAGCATCCTGACCTAAATTTTAAGCTGACTAAAATGGACAAATGTGGAGAGAAGTGTGGGCTTCCTATTAGCGAAAGTTAACTCTGCCAACATCCCCAACAAAAAATAGGATTGCTTCCCTTCACTCTTCCCTCCTTCCCTTTCTTCTAAACCTCAGCTCTTTTTTTTGCTTGATATCAAATCGATTGTCTCATTTCTGCATTACAAAACTTAAAACAATCCCAGCAAATAAGAGACTTGGAATTTTTACTTACTCATGTTTAATTATTGATGCAGCCTTCTCTAAACAGATTTGGCTTTTTCTGAAATGGGTTTTGAGCACTGTGTTCCTGTTCTCGGTGTTTCCCTATTCTATTTGTTCTCTGCCTCCCTGATCCTTTTCGATTTTCTGCAGGTTAGCGAGTGCTGCATTGTCTGCTTTTGAAATCTGTCTTTAGGCAGGCTTTTGTTTGACAAGGAATGCCAGGGCTGAGCTGACAAAGTCTGTTTGAAAATCTTTTTTCCAGGTATGCGAGATCAGTGAGTCTGTTCAATGTACTCTGTGATTAGGATTTTTCCCTCAGATATTTATATCAACATTTCAGTTGCCATGAAAGATGTTTTCAGAGCATCCCTGTCAGGGAGAAACTTCCACAAGTCAGGGAAGGTATCATTTAGATATTCAAATGTGGGAGTGCATAAATAGTAAAGAAGCAACATTCTCCTTGCTACATGCGTTTAAAAAAAAAAAAGAGTTTCAGAAGGGCCTGAGCACTGTCCTTTTCAAACGCCCAACCAAATGTCAATTTAGGACTGATGCCTTTCAGATATTGCTATCAGATTTGGGTTTGGGTTTTGAGAGAGAGGGTGGTTCTTTTACAACTAGGAGCCATTTATGAAGTTTAAACATAATATTTAGATACACCATTGCTCCCATTGGAAAGAGGAGAAACGGAACAGTTTCTATATTCTAGTAGGCACTTAATAATTGTGGATTGATTGACTGATTGGTTTATTATAACAGAATATAGCTCACAAATGAGCATTTTACCCTAGCAAATCAATTGATTTCTAAATCCAACATCTTGATAATGCTTATTTCCCCTTTACAAATGGGAGGTTGTGACTTAGAATCAAGAATATTGGATTTGACATCCAAGGACCTGGGTTCTTATCCTGGATCTGAGTTACTACCTGTGTGGCCTTGAGTAAATCACTTTCCCTCCCTGAGTCTCAGTTTCTTCATCTAGAAAAAGGAAGGTTGGGCCAGATGATTTCTGATGTCCCTTTCAGCTAAAGAGCCATCTCAAAAGAGAGTGAGTTCTGTATTTCTGTTGCTGTTGTTGTTGTTGTTGTCCAGTCATTTCAGTTGAGTCCAACTTTTCATGACCTTATTTGGGGTTTTCTTGACAAGGATACTGGAGTGGTTTGTCATGTCCTTCTCCAGCTTATTTTACAGATGAGGAGAGTGAGGTAAACAGGGTTAAGTGACTTAACCTGGATCACACAGCTCGTAAGTGTCTGAAACTGAATTTGAAATCACAAAGATGAGTCTTCCTGATTCCAGATGCACTCTATCCACTGCATCACCTAGCTGCCCTCCACGAGTCTTCAAGCAGATGCTAGATGCTATGAGTGATGTTACAGAGAGGATTTGCCACTTGGATAGCCTAGATTAAATGATCCTGAGACTGTTTCCCATTGTTAGAGTCTGTGACTAGCTTAAAGTATACCTCAGTTGTCTGTTAAATATATGCATTATTAATTTAAAGAGATAATGCAGCATAGTAAATAGAGATCTGGCTTTAGAGCCAGGAAGACTTACATTCAAATCCTGCCTCTGACATAAACTCTCTATGTAAACCAATTTAGAGGTAGGGAGTTTCCTGATCTGGAGAAGATAATGTTTGTAAAAAGCACTTAGGACCTTCCAGGGCAGAGTGAAGACAGTGGAGGAAAGGCAGTGAGCTCTCAAATTCATGACACAATCACTCCAAAAACCATCCAAATACTGCCATAGGACAATGCCTGGAGCAGTAAAACCCACAGAAGAATGTGCTGAAATCAATCATCTTCTAACCAAGAATGGCTTGGAAGGTCAGAAGGAGGGAGCTGCTGTGCTGATACAGGAGTAGAGCCCAACCCCACAGTCACCCTGACACAGATCCAGTCCCAGGAAGGCCTCGCCAGAGAAGGAGACCCCCAGAACCTCTGGATCAGCTGAAGCATCAATGTTGACTGGAACTAAGCTCACAGTCTGGTGAGAGGGATGAGACCTTGGCAGGGGGGAGATCACAGAGGTCTATGCTGGTGCTGAGGCAGAACTTGGGTTTTTCATCTCTGCTGGGAACCAGGAGGTAGGCTTGAGTAGCAGTGGCCCAGATGGCGGAGGGGCACAGATTCATCAGAGCTGACAACCACAACACACAAAGCTAGTTGATTAGCAAATTGGTATCGGGTTATCTATGGACCAGGGAACAGGCCAGGTGAGTGAAGAACCTGCTCCTCCTTAAATGATACCACCTAGGACTTCTGAAGCTTGGGATACTGCAGCCTAGAAACAGTGCCCCACTTTAAGGAGCTAAAAGTCAAGTAAAAGAAAGGCAAGATGAGCCGACAGAGAAAGGTGAGGACCATAGAAAGTTTCTCTAGTGACAAGGAAGATCAAAGTGCATCCTCAGAGGAAGATGTCAACATCAGGGCCCCTATATCTAAAGCTTCCAAGAAAAATATGAATTGGTCTCAGGCCATAGAGGCCCTCAAAAAGGACTTTGAAGATAAAGTTGGAGAGGCAGAGGAAAAAATGGAAAGAGAAATGAGGGTGATGCAGGAAAGACATGAGAAAAAAGTCAACAGCTTGAAAGTCAAATTGACCATATGGAAAAGGAGGTACAAAAGCTCTCTGATGAAAATAATTGCCTAAGAATTAGGACTGAACAAATGGAAGCTAGTGACTTTATGAGAAACCAAGACACAATAAAGCAAATCCAAACGAATAAAAAAATAGAGGGCAATGTGAAATATCTTCTGGAAAAAACTGCTGACCTAGAAAATAGGTCCAGGAGAGATAATTTGAAAATTATTGGTCTACCTGAAAACCATGATCAAGGAAAGAGCTTAGACATTATCTTCCAAGATATTATCAGGAAAAATTGCCCTGTAATTATAGAAGCAGAAGCTAAAATAGAAATTGAAAGAATCCACCAATCACCTCCAGAAAGAGATCCCAAAAGGAAAACTCCTAGGAATATTATAACCAAATTCCAGAGCTCTCAGGTCAAGGAGAAAATATTGCAAGCTGCCAAAAAGAAAGAATTCAAGTACTGTGGAGCCCCAGTCAGGATAGCACAAGATCTAGCAGCTTCTACATTAAAGGACCAGAGGGCATGGAATATGATATTCCAAAGGGCAAAGGAATCAGGATTACAACCAAGAATCACCTACCCAGCAAAACTCAGCATAATCTTTCAGTGGAAAAAATGGGACTTTAATGAAAAAGAAGACTTTCAGATATTTTTGATGAAAAGACCTGAACTGAATGGCAAATTTGACTTTCAAATACAAGACCTTAGAGAACCATAAAAAAATTGGAGTTGGGGGACATACCTGGAGTCATGCAATGGGTGACTTCTTGTGTCTGAGACTGGATTTTGGCTGGGATCCCCCTGGGTCCAGGGGTGATGCTTTGTCCACTGTGTCACTTAGCTAGGTGATGATATCTTTAGGGTTACATTGAGGGGTGAAGGGAATTCACTGGGGGAGGGGGAAGAGCAGAGGTGAAATCCTACATGAAAGAAACAGGAAAATGCTTATGGAGTGGGGGAAGAGAGAAGCAGGGCAGTAAATGAATTTTACACTCATCAGAAAAGGCTCAAAGACCTTAAACTCATCAGAGCTGCCTCAAGGAGGGACTGACACACCCAACTGGGTGGAGTAATCTGTTTAATCTGGGCAGTAAATGAGCCTAACACTCATCAGAATTGGCTCAAAGACCTCAATCTCATCAGAATTAGCTCAAGGAGGGAATAACATACACACTCAATTGGGTGGAGTAATCTCTCTAACCCTGCAGGAAAATAGGAGGGAAAGGGGATAAAGAGAGGGTCAAAAGAAGGAAGGGCAGATTGGGGAAGGGGACAGGCAGAAGCAAATCCCTTTTGAAGAGGGATAGGATGAAAGAAGATGGATAATAGAATAAATATCATGGCGAAGGGAATAGGATGGAAGGGAAACAGTTAACAATAGTAATCATGAGAAAGAGAAAAGGGGGGGAAATTGCACAAAAAATATTTATAGCAACTCTTTGTGGTGGCTAAGAATTGAGAATCAAGGGAATGTCCATCAATTGAGGAGTGACAGAAGAAGCTGTGGTATATGATTGTGGTGGAATGGTCTTGTGCTACAGGAAATGACCAACAAGATGATCCCAGAAAAACCTGGAAAGACTCATGAACTGATGTATAGTGAAGTGAGCAGAACTGGGAGGACATTGTGCATAGTGACAGCAGTATTGTACAATGAGCAATTATGAATGACTTAACTACTCTCAGCAATGCAATGATTCAAGACAATCCCAAGGGACTAATGAGGAAGCTTACTATCCACCCTCATAGAACGAACTGATAAAAAGAGCACTTGTGGATTGTACATATATAACCTTCTTGCAGTCTTGTGGAGGTGGGAGGAAAGGAAGAGAGGGAGGGAGAAAAATTTGGAACTCTAAATCTTATGAAAATGAATGTTGAAAACTAACCTTGCATGTAACTGGAAAATAAAATAAATGTTTGTCGCCAAAAAAAGCACTTAGTACAGAGCCAGGAAGCACTATATATAAATCCTTATTCCCTTTCCTTTCCTTCCTACATCAGTACTATGACAGGCATTAATTAAGCACTCTGTACATAATAGGTACTTAACAAACATGAATTGAATTGAGAAGCAATAAAGCTCACAACCCACACAATTGAAAGCATTTATTAAGCACCTACTATGTGCCAGATACAGTTATAAGTACTAGGTGTATAAGACAAAAATGCAACAGTGCCTGCCCTCAAAGAGCTTATATTCTACACTGTAGGTATACACTTAGAGTAAAAACAAATAAACAATAATGAAAACCCAAAACCTGGAGCCAAGTTTTGAAGTGTAAAAATAACAATTCCTTGAGTTTGTATTATTTATCTTGTTCAAAGCAGTTCATACTCTTTGTATTATTTGATCTGAAGGTGATTCGACACATACACAAGACGACTTGTGCTTATTCTCCAGGTCACTGAGTCATCTCTATACCTAAACCAGCTAGTTATGGATAGTTGGTAAAAAATTGTCCCTTCCCTGAGCCTGTATTTCTTGCAAGTCAATCAGTCTATAAATGAGCAGGCATGGTAATCCCCATTCCCCTGCCCCTATCTGAAGTGCTTATGGAGTCTGGCTACCATTTTCCAGTGGTCTATCACTTCAAGACAAAGCACTGCTAAATCCACATCAGATACTTGGGCACTTGTGGTTCAGAGTGAGTGTCAAGATCGGTAGTGGGGAAGAGTGATGGAAGACAGAAATGTCATTTTTAAGCTAACAGCACAGATGTTACTGACCCATTTCATTTCTGATTCTTGCTTTTCTCTGTTGGACACAATATGCACAGATAACCTCCCACACCCCTTTGCTTTTCTGCAGAAATGTCTGAGATGTCTGCTGAATTCCAAACCCAGAGAATGCCTAATGCATTTTGTGAAGCAATACTACTCTCATGCATTCAAATGATAAAACAAATTGAACTATGCAAAACATATATCGAGCCAACATACATGTTAATGTTCTCTGTCTACAAGTTTAAAGTAGGGGACCCCAGAGAGAAGCACTCCAGTATTTCCTAACTAACCCTACTTCAGGGCTTGTTCAGGAATGGAGGGTAGAAAATAATTTGTTTCCAATGTATCAGAGGTGGAGAAAGGCTTCAGAAGGGGGCTGGTAGCATTCTTATTGGTAGTAGAGATGGAAATTATTTACTCTGGGAACCCTCATTATCCAAGTGATTTGCATACTGCTGGTGCTAAGAGGTCCCCTACTCTCCCACCCATTTCCACCTCTGCTCTTAGAATTCTCCACCACCTTTGTATTTCAGCATGGAAATTTGCAAATTGGAAGCTTATAATGTATTGCCTAAAATGTGCAGGGTCCAATTTCTATGCATTAGGAAGAAATAAGGGAGAGGGCCTCTCATGTAGAAATCCTTCTTTCTTGTCCAGGTTTTAACCCTTTAGTAAGAGCAGTTTGCCAGATAAAAAGAAACAAAATGAACATTTGTGAAGTCATTTTGATGTGTATTTTCCCTAGGTACATCTCTATTATATGACAGGGCCCACCCTAAACCTTATATTCAGATACTGCTTGAGACTAAGGACCAGGTTTGTAAAAATTTTAAATCAACCAAAACCTGCTTGGTGTTCAAAGAAAAAAATAATGACTCAGTTTCATTTTGTGAGGGACTAGAGATGCACTTTTGCTTGTGATCTTTTGTCATTTGGACCTAATTTACAAAATGGAGAAAGGAGACATATTCCCAGCCTAAAAGGAGTCTCAGGACATGGGGAGAAAATCCATTAAATGGTTTAATTCTGCAAAAATAAGATCCCCAGCCACTCTGTGCCTGAGGCACCGTATGCAAAGGGGGCAATCTGAAAACTTGAATAAATAGGATTTGCTGCTGCTCCATCACATTGTGCCCTGGCTCTGCAGGATGCCATCACCCAAGGAACAACCTCTTCCCCGACACCCTCCACCCCTCCCCCATACACATTTCCCTATCAACCTCTAAGATTATCTTAGAAGGGGTGTATGTACTAGGAGATAAGATAGGGATTTCTCATCCTATTTTCACATTAGAAAAAAGGGGGGCATGGGATGTGCATTATCTCTCCCCCCCAAAAAGTCTTAGATTACAATAATAGAGGAGGTATCATCTACCTCCAAAAACGCTCATTGAAAACAATCGAAATGCTAATTTATTTTAAATGTTTGTCACAACCATATCACCAGAAGTATTTGTCTCTCCCAACAGGGGATCATAAATCTAGAGTTGGAATGGAATTTGGGGGTCAACTAGTCCAAACAAGTCATTTTACAGTTGATGGAACTGAGACCCACAGAGATCAAATGATTTGCCCAAGGTCACACAGATAGTTAGTGACAAAGGCAGAATTTGGAGTCCTCTGACTCCAAACCCAGCACTTCTTCCATTGTTTCATGTTGGCCCTAGGACTTAAGAAGTCTTCAACAATGTGGATGCAGTCATTTAGAAGAGATCCCAGTCCCTGGCATCCAATGAAGATCTTAGCCCCAGAACTTTCCAATAGAACCCTGGGTTAGACAACAAAGCCCTTTGACCTAAGGTTCAAAATTATTTTCCAGTTACCTCCTAGGTTATGATGTTGGGAACTCATGCAAGGAAGATCTCCCTGGCCCCAGGTACTAATCATATAGGTACTATTAACAAAGCATCCAACATTATAGGCCAGTGGTTCCCCCAACCTAGGGGAACTTAGGGAAATCCTAGGATTGTTGCAAGGCATCTAAGAATACACATGTAATTATGCAAATAGGCAGATGTACCTTCTCTATACTAAATAAATAATATCTATTACATGCATATAGTTCTATTTCTTAAATGTTCTTATGAGTGGTCTAGACTAGTGATTTCAAAAGTGTAGAGAAGTCCTGGTATGGAAGCTAGCTTCGCTTGAGCAGATCAGCATCTCCTCTACAATTTAAAGACTTAGAGAATTTACTGGAACAGTTAAAAATTCACTTAAAACTGTGCTTCTATTTAAGGTAGCTTTTGCACTATACATTTTCACTGTCAAAAGGTACCAATTGTATGACTCCAATCATGAGAGTCTTGAAAATTGTGGGATGTTCAAAAGTGGTCCTCATGCTAAAAGATTGGAAACACCACCATAGGACAGCTTCTTTGTTGAATTATAAGCAACTTCTCACTCCCAATGCCTGCGCTTGTTCTAATCCAAGTAACCCTAGTTGTGGGTATCAGTACTATAAATTCAAACACAAGCAGGCAGCAGATGAAGAATAGTACCACTCAGCCAGCCATCAAAGGCAGTAAGTGTCCTGACTCAAGCAGGAAAGAATCACAGATTCATAGAATTTGTTTGTTTGTTTGTTTGTTTTTGTTTTTTGTTTTGCGGGGCAATGGGGGTTAAGTGAGTTGCCCAGGGTCACACAGCTAGTAAGTGTCAAGCGTCTGAGGCTGGATTTGAACTCAGGTACTCCTGAATCCAGGGCTGGTGCTTTATCTACTGCACCACCTAGCTGCCCCCAGGTTCATAGAATTTTGAACTGAAAGACTTAGACATAATGCTGTCCAAAACCTTCTTGTTTTATAGATGAAGAAAATGAGAGCCACTGTTATTATAGCTAGGTGTCACAGTGGAGAGAGCTTTGTACTTGGGATCATCAAATTTTTAGTTTGAATCTTGCCTCACTTACTAGTTTTGTGACCCTGTGCAAATCACTTAATTGCTCAGCCTTATTTTCTTCATCTGTAAAATGGGGGTAATAACAGCATCTACCTCATGTGACTGTTGCAAGGATCTAATGAGCTACTATATGGTAAAGTGCTTTGCAAACTATAAAGTGCTATATAAATGCTAGTTATTATGATGATAATTAACAAACCACTACAGAAATTGAGTAAAATCTCAATATGTTGCAAGATGTAATTGTGTTCTTTCTGTGGAGTTAATGATACCTCAAGCATTTGAGTCAAAATGGAGGGCAGTTACCTGTTGCTGGTGAGTAAGTAGGCTGATACACAAACTAATTGAAATAAAGCTGATTTAAGGTGTCACCTTTGATGGAACTTCTCCAGGATATAAACCCACGTCTGTCACTGTATACTGTGCTAGCTAGCTGCCTAAGAAAAGACTAATTAGGAATTTTTTGTAGAGTGGTTTCTTCCTGAGGCTTCCTTTTGGGCTAAGTGATTTCTGAGGTCCTTTTGAGATTTTATGTGCTATCTATACTTTTGAAGACTTTCCTGGTAGTTGGGGGTTGATTTCCAATTTCGATGTTAAGTCTATTCAGATATATTTTTGCTATGGAAATTGCTCTGAGATCCTGCCTCATCACTTTAAGTATATATATATATATATATATATATATATATATATATATATATACATATATATATATATATATATGAGAACCCCAGACATAACAATCATGACAACTATAACAACTAGGTATACTACCTAGTAATTAGGTGAACTGAGAGAAGCTTGTTGGTTCCTATATAATAAGAGCCATCAAGAATGTTCCTCACTGGTTTTGTGGCAATGGTTCCAGCCTCCTGGGATCCTGGGGTATCTGCAAGGTGGATGAATTGGGTATCAGACTGATTAGAAACAGCGGAGTTCTTCTAGTATGAGAAAGGACCCATGCTTGAAGCTGCTAGGTTTTCTCCCCACTGTGGAGTCCCCACTCCAACCCCTACTATAAGTTTGGAAACCTTACCTAGATTCATGGACTTGATTTCTTGGCCCAAGACAGAATATTTCCATCCATATTTCCAGGGGAGGAGGGTTTCCATGTAGAGCCTTGTTATTTGGTATATGCTACTAAGGATGGGGTGTTAACTTAGAGAATTTGTAATTCATCATCAAAAGTACCAAACGGTTCAGGAGTAGTAATGAAATCTGATGTCCAAAGTGACTGAAACAAAGCTAATTTGGGATGCCATCTCCCCCAGAAGAAACAAAGATGAAAGCTAATAAGGTAATCTAGTAGCTGGCAGTGATGGTGAATGAATGAATGGATGGATGGATGGATGGATGGATGGATGGATGGATGGATGGATGGATGGATGGATGGATGGATGGATGAATGGATCAATGAATGAAAATAAAATATTTTTTAACCTTACTATGTGCCAACATCCATGCTCTGCTCTCTTCAAATAGAAGAAAAGACTCAAATCTATTCCTTCAAGTGGCCAGAATGGGGCACTTTGATATGGAAAGTTCCATCAAAAATGCATAGTCATAAGTGTTAAAATTGATATGCCATCCATAAATAAGATCTAAGCTGGATGCATCCTAACATGTTTGTTAAAAATCTAAAATATTCCCAATAGTAAAATGATCTCTAATAGTTTCATGATTCTGGGGCAAACCTAAAAGGTATTCATCAATTCCAAAATAGGATCAGGATGACCCTTGGGATCACAAATGGAAACAGAACCTTCATAAATCTTGTCTCAGTCCTGAACCACTAAAATCTTGTGTTGTTTAAAATCTAAATTGTGGGTTCTAATCTACCCCCACCCAATTTTTTGGGGGGAGAAGCTGGCTAAAATCACTGATAAATTCAGCAAGAGTTTAGGCTTTTAAGGATTTATTAAAATATGTTAGTGAAGAGAGAGAGATTGAGAACAGATTTCTTATAGCATGGAAAATCCTAGCTTGGATCTATTCGGTATAGCCAGAGAGAAAAAAAAAACTTTCCTTTCATAGCAGCCCATGTGAAATCCCTCACCATGCCAAAAGTCCTGGACAACCAGGGGGACCCTCCTTTCTCTCCCATCTGCCACCAAGCCAGTTCCTCCACGAAAAGAGACTGCTTCAGCCAGAGAGCCTCCACTTCCTAGTTCCTGTCTCCTTCACCAAAAGGGGAGGTCCTTCAAGCTGATTGGTTGAGAGTGGACTCTTGCTGATGTCAGTAGTACACCACCTCTGAGAATAACACATCACTCAAGACTAGCCAGGTGTGGTCTCCATCCAATCACCCTTAAGTAGGTACTTAATTTCTCAGTCTCACCCAATTCTAACAATTCTAAATCAATCCCCAGATAGGACCCCTGGGTGTCTGTCAAATCCCATTATTTAATCACAATCTGTTGGGGTCCCCCAGGTGCTTCTTAAGACAATACAACAGGGATGATCCCAGATCCAGACCTAGACAGGAATTTGGGGTGTGGGGCAGGCTAGGACCAGTGAAGGGCAAGAGGAAAGTAACCAGAAAATTGACTTTCCACTGGGACTTCTTGTACACAGTAACTTTCTGATGACACCCTGCAGTCCAGTTCAAGTTATGCCATTTCTCAGAAGATAGTATCAAAGGGAAAAAATTTTAAAACAAAAAAACCTACCAGTCACATCTCTAAAGCTTGGATTGTTCTGTTAAAATGAAAAGCTGAAATACTTTGAGAGCATCACTTTCTAGTGGTGTGCAAGAAAAAGAATATTTTAGGTAGTTCTCACTCTCCAGGCAAAGTAGAAGAAAACCCCTGGCCTGATTCCAACCCCATTATCAAAGAACCACTCACCTAATCTAAAAAAGCGGCTCTTCATCAATTTATCATTAACAAGAGCATTACAATCTAATGTAGGGGAACGGCTTTCCACCAGGGATTCTGTTAATGGGAGGCAGGAGTCAGATAACAAGCATGGCAGCAGATATACCACAGGAGGAAAAGATAACATCCATAGATTCCAGGCTGAGGATGTTACATAGTCACTTATCTCCTAGTGATGAGTTTTCTGGGATGAATACTCCAGAATTGAGAAACAACACGACAAACTTAATCTTCCCTACTGCTCTCTTTCCTGGAACCTTTAGGAACAGGTGGATGAACCTGGAGAAGTTACCTTTAGTACTTGCCTCGCAGGGTGGGTGTGGCCATCACATGAGCTCATGAATGCAAAGTGCCTACAAACCAAAAAGTGCATTTTTATTTTTTTATTGTTTTTTTTTTCAGGGCAATGAGGGTTAAGCGACTTGCCCAGGGTCACACACCTAGTAAGTGTCAAGTGTCTGAGGCCAAATTTGAACTCAGGTCCTCCTGAATCCAGGGCCAGTGCTTTATCCACTGCACCACACAGCTGCCCCTAAAAAAGTGCATTTTTAATGTCAGTCGGGAGGGGTACTAGATTTGTGATTTCATTGGTTTTCGGGAACTCCCAGATGAGAAAATTTCTTATAACAATGCAGGCTGACATCTCCTTTACAACTTACAATTTTAATTGCTTAGAGCAGCAAGAGATTAAGTGAATCAATCAGGATCATATAGCTACAGTTATCCCTTCCATGTTGCAGGGGCTAGGTGTGTGCCCTCCCCACCCACCCCTCTGGTAATCTGGAAAATCTGTGTAAAATTTTTGGCCCTCCCTTTGTACCAAAAAAAAAAGTCTGACTTGTGTCTTTTTCTTTTATGGGGTATTTACAGTACCTCACTATAAAATTTGGTTTAAGTATTTGGTCATAAGCTATATGAAGGTCAATGTTAAGTAAAAATACTGTATGGGGAAAAAAGAAAAACATTTTACTTATTTTAACTTTAAAAAAGAAATTGTGCATATTTATGGTATTCAAAGATAAAATATGTTGATATTGGAGCAGCTAGGTGGTGCAGTGGATAAAGCACGGGCCCTGGATTCAGGAGGACCTGAGTTCAAATCCAACCTCAGACACTTGGCACTTACTAGCTGTGTGACCCTGGGTAAGTCACTTACCCCTCATTGTCCCACAAAATAAAACAAAACAAAAAAATGTTGATATTATACAATACTATACATATAATTTATGCATTTCTGAGTTTCTAAATCTTTTCTGTGTCATCTGCTGGCTTTCCTTCACATGTCAGTTGCAGCTTCTGCAAAACTCCCCCAAAGTTACCATTTAATTTCTTATGCTAACCTGAGATATATTCAATCTTCTATAGAGAAAATCATGATGTGGAAGGAATAACTGTAATTTATACTAGAGTTGACCCTTCCACTCAAGTCTTCTGGACTCCAAAAGAAATTATCTATCCACTCTGCTAAGTATCCTTTCTACTAATAATAACAATTGTAGTAATAACTTCCCTAAGCCCAATATCTCACCTGTGCTGGGGGAAGGGGATTGTGGTAAAACTAAGTGGGAAAATGCCAGTCAGAGTAACATACAGCCGGGAATTTGGGTGCCCTGAGACCATTATGGACATCCAGGAGGCTCAGTGGCTAGAGTGCTAGACCTAGAATCTGGAAGACCTGAGTTGAAATCTGGCCTCAGATACTTACTAATTGTGTGACCCAAGAAAAGTCACTTAATTCTGTTTGACTCAATTTCCTCATCTGTAAAATAAGATGGAGAAGGAAATGGCAAATCACTTATCTTTGCCAAGAAAACCCTAAATGGGGTCATGAAGAGTTGGATATGACTGAAAAAGACTTAAAGAGACCATTATAGGAACTGTCAAGGCCTGGCAGGGACACTGAAACACCAGCAGATTGGTTCCCAGTGATCCCACTGACTAGTTTGCAACCTGGTCAATGTGATGTAACTTATCTGAAGAGTAACTGAAATAGAAAAGATGACATAGAGAGGTAGCCCAGCCTACTCAAAGTCATTGCAATAATCATTTTGACATGGAAAATAGCAAAGCGAGCATCACTCTTTTGTGTTCTGGTACCACAGGAAGGAAGAAGAACCTAAAAAAAAACCCAACCTGTAACTAATAAACCCTCAGCACTAGAGGTGTTCCAGTGCAAATGGTACTGATCACTAAAGTGGGCCACCAACTAGCATACAGGAAAGGAAATGGAGGCAGGTATAATTTCATTAGGCACCAGTCTAACATGCCAAATTTGAAAACAGATCTTACCGTTAGGGGCATGGAAGGGAGAGAGACAGAGAGATAGAGCCAGAGACAGAAAGATAAAGAGACTTACATAAGCAGAAAGACAGACAGAGAAATAGAGAGAGCACTCCATTGTGTGCAAGTCTCTTGGGTTGGACTTTTACCACCTGTAGGGGCCTCTTCCTGCCTATAGGAGGCAGAGAGAAAGAGAGAGAGAGAGAGAGAGAGAGAGAGAGAGAGAGAGAGAGAGAGAGAGAGAGAGAAAGAGATGTCATTCCATAATGCTCCCTCTGCTAGTCTCCCAGAAGATCGGATGAGATAATATTTGTAAAGGGCTTAGTACAGTGTTTGACACATAGTAAGTGCCACATAAATCTTTGTTCCTTATTGAAATAGTTCCCTTCCCTGGTCTAGCTTGCCTACGAGTATAGGAGAAAAATGCTATTCTATGACTCTCACTGGTCCCCTGGCCTGAGCTGCCCAACATTCAGAGTACTTCACCCTGAGGCTGAATCCCTAATGATGTTAATAAGCCATCTGAACTTATGTATCAATGATTAACAAATATCCACCCTATATATTGATCGTAACTCCTGGCTGGCATTATTCTAAGCCAAATCTCCATTCCCCATTGCCTACTCCTTTATTCCTATCACTCTGAACCCAACAACCCCAGTGTTGCACTTTAAAGCTACTCACCTCTTCCACTCTGCTCTCTGAAGTGCTTTCTTCATAGGAAATAAACTTACTTTCATCTTCAATCTATTCCCTTCCTATTCCTTTCATCTTCTGACTCACTGAAACCAAGCTCCTGATGACACAGCCTTCCCGGCCACCCTGTCCAGCAATGGTTTCACATCAACTCATTCCCCAAATTCACTGGTCCAGGTGAGGTAGTTGGAATACTCCTTGCTCCTCATTGACACTTCCCAGGCTCTCCCTCTCAGAAATATCTCCTCCTTTGAGATTCACTTAATCCACATCTACTACTCAATCAGAACTATGGTATTTCTCATCTACCAAAATTCAGAACTCTCCCCCTTCTTTCCTCAATGAGTTCGGTGCCTGGATCATAGTTTTTCTTTCCTCCCCAACTCCTGCCCTTATACTAAGGAATTTCAACTTAAATATTCATACTCCCCAAATAGTCTCAATTCTCAGTTCCTCAACTGACTTATTACCCATGACCTACTCTACCCCACCTCAGCTACACACAGGGCTAGTCATATTCTTGATTTTGCCTTCACCCACAAATGGTTCCCTTCTGTGTTTATTAGCTCTGAAATTACCTTATTGGAACATGATTTGATGTTACCCTATCTTCTTCTTTGCAACTCCAAACCCTGTTCTTTATCCTTACCATGATCTCCAATTCCTTGTCCCCTCAGTTCTTTCCTAGACCATCACCCCTGCATGAGCAACACTCACTTCCTTTCCCCCTGGAGAGCTAGTTCAATTCTATACTGTTCTCTTCTCTTGAATCCCCTGTTTTATCCTATTGCTGATTATTCTTTGCCAAATCTCAGTCCTGGATTACTCCTATCATTCACTACCTTTTCTCCTATTCAAAAATTGCCAAACAAAACTGGAGAAAATTATGAAATTCTGCTTACTAGGTCCACTACAAATTTTTGCAATCTCAACTGAGTCCTCATTGCCTCAAGGCAATCCTTGTATTCCTCCCACTCAACATAGCAACTTTTCCAAACCTTCTCATCCCTCCTTAAAACTTCCATAGCTCTCTCTACTCCCAGACTCTCAGTTCACAACCTTGTCTCATATTTCATAGAAAAAAAATTGAGTGCACTCACTGAGAGCTTCTTCTCCCCTCCTCCTCCTCAACTCACATCTCTCAGATGTCTTCTGCCACTATTTCCATCTTCACCCCTGTCTCCCATGAAGAGGTGATCCTTTTCCTTGCCAACACAAACCCTTCTATATGCACAAGCAAACCTATTCTGTGCAGTCGACTACAGCAAATCATTTGCTCTGTCATCCCCACTCTCTCACTTAACCATCTCCTTGTCACTGCCTACAAACATGTTTGTCTCTCCCCTCCTCAAAAAACTCCTCACTTGCCCCATCCAACCCCATGAGCTAGTGTCCCACATTTCTCCTTCCTTTTGTGACTAAATTGCTTGAGAAGAATGTCAGCAACAGGTACCTTCACTTCCTTTCTTCTTATTCTTTTATTAACGCTCTATAGTCTGGCTTCTAACCTCATCATTGAACTAAAATTCCTTTCTCCAAAGCTCCTAATGATCTTTCATTTCCAAATTGAATGACCTTTTCTTAATCCTCACCTTCCTGTATCTTTCTGCAGCCTCTAACACTATCAGAAACTTTTTTGTAATAATTTCTTTTTCTCTCTGGGGTTTAGTGTCACTATTTAATCATCTGCTATCTCTCAATCTCCTTTGTTTGACCTTTGTCTATGTCATGCCCACTAACCATGTGAGTGCCATAAGATTCTGTCCTGGATCTTTTTCTTCTTCTATTCTACATCACTTGGGAATCCCATCAGCTCCTATGAAATGAATTATTACCTGCATGCTAATGATTGTCAAATCTACCACTTATCTAATCCTAATCTCTCTGCTCACTTCCATTCTCACAACTTCATCCATCTATTGGATGTCTTGAGTTGAATATCCCATAGATATATTAAATTCAATGTGCCCAAAACTGGATTGTCTTTCTTCTAAAACCTTCCCACTTCCTAGTTTCTTTCTTTCTTTTTTTTTTTGAGGGGAAATGAGGGTTAAGTGACTTGCCCAGGGTCACACAGCTAGTGTCAAGTGTCTGAGGCTGGATTTGAACTCAGGTCCTCCTGAATCCAAGGCCAGTGCTTTATCCACTGCACCACCTAGCTGCTCACTTCCTAGTTTCTTTATTAGTGTTAAAGGTGACACCATCCTCCCAGTTACCAAGTGACTGAATTGAATTTATACAGCATACTGCTGTTCTTAGCAACATAGTTGGTACCTAATATTTATTGACTAAATAAATGAATGCTCAGAGAAAGAAGATGCAAACATTTTCTGGTTGTTTTTATGGTCAAAAGAAAACCAATCCTTTTGAAAATTTGAGTTGGCTCAAACATGAAACAGAAAGTTCTCCTACTGCTAATATATTGAACCACAAAACTGTGACATCAAAGGAAGTAATGGGATTCCAGCTTTCTAGCAATCCAGGAAAATGGTAGATCTAAATAAAGTCTTTAATTATTGACTCAAATGCTTCACAGTGACATAAGAACAATCAAACACTTTGGCAACTTCTCTATTGCAAGTCATCCCCTCTTTCTTAACAGAAAAATCACATATTTTTATTTTAATAGATTTTATTCTTTTTTGTCTTAACATCACCTGTATTTCCCTATTCATTCCACAAGGGATCCTTCCCTTAAAACAAAGACTTTCATAAAGAGGAAGGTGGAAGGGGCTTTGCAATACCAGTAAACTCATTGAGAAAATCTGATATAATATGCAATGTTCCACACTTGTCCACCAACTCCCTGAAAAGAAGTTAAAGGCTGTGTCTTTTCATATCTTTGGATGGGAGTGAGTTTGGGCAATGTAATTTTTCAACATTCAGTTTTCATTTTTTGTGTGGATATTTCTATTAATTTACATTATTGTTATTTTCCTGGTTCTTATTACTTTACTTTGTATCAGTTCATATAAGTCTTTCCATCTTTCTACCATATTTAGCATGTTCATTGTTTGTTATGACATAGTACTATCTCATTACGTTCATATACTACAATTTGTTCAAACATTTCCCAATTAGTAGACATCTACTAAGATGCCAATTCTTTTGTAACACACAAAATGCTGCTAAAATTTGGGGGTATAGACTTTTTATCTCTGTGAATTATATGCCAGGCACTGAAATATCTGTGTTAAAGGATATGATTATTTTTGTTACTTTATTTGAATGGTACCAAAATGTTTTCCAGAATAGTCATACCAATTGAAAGATCCATCAGCATTTCATTGTGCCTGTTTTTACCATAAACCATACAATATAGACTACTCCCATCTCTTGTCATCTTTGAAATTTGCTGGGTATGAATTCAAATCTCAGGGTGATTTTGATTTGCATCTTTCTTATTATTAGTGATTTTTAGCAATCTTTTGTTTGGTTGCTAATAGTTTGCAATGATTTTTTTGAGAACTGTATGTTTATATCTTTTGACCATTTTCTGTTAGGGGAATAGCTTTTGTCTTATAAACTTCTGTACACATTACATCTGTGTATACATGAATATGCACACATATGTATATATACATGTGAATCTAATATGTGTGTCTATCCAAGACAGACAGATAGATATCTTGGATTCAAACCATTACTATAGATATTTGATATAAAGATTTCATTTTTCCTAATTGAATGCTTCCCTTCTTGTCCCCTTTTTTGTGTGCAGAAACTTTTCAGTTCCGTGTAATCAAAATTACCTATTTTATTTCTTGTTTGACTAAGAATTCATCTCTTACCCATTACTTTGAAACATATATGGTCTGATTCCATTATAATTATTTTGTGGTATGAGCTTTAATATTCAAGTCATATATCTATTTTGAATTTATCATGAAATATAGTGTAAGATATTGGTCTCAGTGTAATTTCTGTCAAATTCCATTTTCTTCAGTAGTACTTTTCAAAAAGGTAGTTCTTCCTTATATAATTTATGTTTTCAAGTTTACTAAACATTGGGTTTATTGAATTCCATTATTTCTGATCCTCCCTTGTCTTTTACATTGATCTATTTTTCTATATAAGCAGTACCAATTAATTTTGATGCTTGCTGTTATGGCTACTTCATTCCTACCTTTTTATCCTTACCTTTATTATTATAACTCTTTTGGTTCTCCAAATAAATTATATATTTTGTCTAGTTCCACAAAATATACCTTCAGAAATTTTATTAACATATAGCATTAATCTATAGATTAGTTTGTGTATTTTATGTTTCTGAAGTTAATCTATTTATTTTTTCTTTTCAGTTACATTGGCACATAGCAGTGGATAGTAAGCCACATATATTTTTTTTAATTTCCTCTAGGTTTTTATTGCAATTTAATATTGCTCTATTTAAATATTATTAATTTGGTTTTCTTTTCATTACTTTCTGATTTTGTTCATTAGAGGTTTTTCCATTTTTTAACCTTTTCAAAGAATTAATCTTTAATTTATCAGTTGTATAATCTTTCTAGTTTCCAGTTTATCTGTCTTCTAATTTTCAAGATTTTCTATTTTGTGCTTATTTTTATTTGTTGACTTTCCAATTTTTAATGTTTATTGAGTTCATTGATCCTTTATTTTTTATTTTATTAATATGTATTTTATTAATATGATTTTTCTATAAATGATGCTTTAGCTTAATTTCAGATATTTGGCATGTTCTCAATCACTGCCATTGCCTTGCACAGTTGCTAATTATTTTTATCATTTAATTGTATCTACTTATTACTTAGGCATTACTTTATTATTAAGTTAACATTTATGTTTATGTCTTTTGTTTATGCTTCCTAAATTGATTACTATTTTTATTGCATTAGTCTATAAAAGATGCATTTAACACTTTTGCTATTTTTGCACTTATTCATACATAACATGCCATGTTCTAATGCATGATCTAGCTTTGTAAATACACCACAAAATTCTATATTGTCTCTTTTCTCTTTCTAGTAATTTGCAATTACTTTGGAATTATCCAATCACTAGAGATAAATATTAAAGTTTCTTACTATTAAACATGCTCCTAGGATTGCATACTCATTGGTGAATGACCTCAACCATCGCCATTGCCACCATCACTACATCATTATTATATTGCTATATTTGTCTTTTTTTCAATTGGGTTAATTTTTCCTTTTAAAATTAAATGCTATGCCATTGGGAATATATATGGTTAATATTGATATTGTTTCATTGACTATGATTCCATTAAGTGTGATGTAATTTCCTTATCTGTCTCTGTTTATACTGCATTTTTAAAATTATTTTTGCTTTGTCTGATGGCAAAACTCAACTTGTTTCTTGGAGTCACTTCATGCATAGTAGTTTTGTTTTAACCTTTTATTTTGATTCTGGATATGTCTTTGCTTTCAGATGTGTTTCTTATAAACATCACATTGTAGAATTTTGTTTTCTTATCCATTTTGCAAATCTTTCACTTTATTGGATTTCTTGATCCATTCAGTTTGGGTTTCTTTTTCAGTTCCTTATTTTGTATAATATATTATATCATTCCCTTCTGTGGTTTCTAGGGGGTACAGAACAGTCTTATGTCATTCAATTTTTCTGGTATTCGAAGAGTGTTTCTTCAGCTCTTTATAAAATTTGTTGTTATTGAAATTGTTAAATTTAACACTGCTTTAGAATTTGAAGTATAAGGTGTTTTATTTTTTTAATTTCCTAAAGAAGATCTATGGATTCTTTTTATTGGTACCTTGTTTTCTCTATTCAAAAGTTCTGGCGAGTTTTCTAGTATTGTTTACTGCATTACAGTGATTGGGTTTCTTGATTTCTCATGTTCTTGGAATTCTGATTCTTAAGTGTTCTCTGTAATCCTGTCTTTGAGATCATTGACTTTTGCTTTATAGTGATCTTATATTCTTGCTTTTTGCCTCTTTTCTAGATTGTCCTTCACTTCTTGTAGTCGACATCTATTATTCACTATTTTTCTTCTTTAATTATTTTCACTGTGAAAGTATTAAGTTCTGATTTTTGATCCCTTATAATATCTTCTATCATGGTTTTCATTTCTTTTTTAACCATTCTTGAATATTTCATTGTTGATCCAGGTTATTTTGGAATCCCACAAGGTTTTTTGCTTCATCAGGTGCTGATTCAAGTTCTTTTATCTTGTAATATTTATTTAGAGCTATTTGTAATCTGTTTGAGGATTTTGTTCTCATGCTTTCTACTAATTTTAATATCTTCTCTTGATTTATCTGTTTGTGCTCTAGGTTGTTAATTAAATTTTATTGTTTCTGAAATCTTTAGTGTTTTGGGTTGTTTTTTTAAATTATATTCCCCTGTTGTTCATTTTATGACTATTCCTTCATGTGATAGTGATTATTCATCCAGGTCTGAACTACAAAGCTGCCTCAGTTTCCTCTTTTGTTGGGATATTTTCTTTTTATCATCCTCAATCTTTGCCGTAAGTAACTTTTGGGGAATAAGGGTGACACCAACTAGATTTCAGTTCTACTGCATCAACTTTCACTGTCCCACCCACCCCCCTGCACTAGTTCCTTCCCTGTTCTAATCTTTTCCTTTACTGGTTGGACAGAATCCACTTCTGATACTTTTGTTTTGTTTTGTTTTTTGAGAGGCAATGGGGGTTAAGTGACTTGCCCAGGGTCACACAGCTAGTAAGTGTTAAGTGTCTGAGGCCGGCTTTGAACTCGGGTCCTCCTGAATCCAGGGCCAATGCTTTATCCACTGTGCCACCTAGCTGTCCCTACTTCTGATACTTTTTAATGACTTGAGTAAATCACAGAGTATATTCTGAGTAGAGTCTCTACATTATTGGGATTCTTTAACCTTGGGGTATTGCAAGACAGAAGAAAGCCTAGTACAAAACACATATATACACACATGCACATATGCACACATGGGTGGGTAAAATTCATGTCTGCTTCTTGTTGCAGTTGATGAGATACAAGTGAGGAATGAGCAGTAATAGGAAATTCTCTACAGAAAAAGGGGGATCACTGTGTGGGTCCTCAGCACAAACTTATTGTTAAGTTTATGCATCCCTTTCAGTATGGAACCTGATGGATGAGGGGTGCTGATGTATTAAGGATTAGTATTTTCTACTCTTAATTGATAAGGATCATACTTTGTTGATTTCTTGTTTATTTGTTCTGTGGCTTAAGTTATAATATAGATAGATAGATAGATAGATAGATAGATAGATAGATAGATAGATAGATACACATATTACATAATTGCATAACACCTTTTTCTAACATCAGATAAGAATATAATAGAGAAAACAGAGAGACAGTGTGGAGTACTGAATACAGCACTCATTTGGGAGGCTGGAAGGATCAGTTTCAAATCCCATTTCATACACTTACTAGATGTATTACCCTGAGAAAATCACTTAACTTCTCATCCTCAGTTTCTAATTCTGTACAATGAGGGAGTTGAAGTTGGTGGCTTCAAAAGTCTCTTCTAGCTGTAAATCTATGATTCTATGATATTCTGGTAATTTCTAAATACAGATATATTGACTGGGGCTCTCACCCAAGCCCCAGGCTTATATATCCACTTTCTCTAGGACATAGCCATTTGCTGCTATCATTTCTATATCTTCATGTCCAAAAGTGAACTGATGATTCTCTCCCTGAAACAGACTTCCCTTCCGGACTTTCCTATATCTGCCAATGTCACTATCTTTCTTGATCAACCCAACTTAAAACCTTGGAGTCATCCTTGAATTCTACCTTTCCTTCATATCCTAGATCCAGTTGGTCCATAAGTCCTATTAATTCTTCCTTTCCAATGTCTCTTAGATCTGTCTCCCTCCTGTTACCATGTCCTCCTCCCAATCCAGGCTAATATCATTTCATGCATGGTTTTCTGTGTGAGGCTATTGGGGTTAAGTGACTTGCCCAGGGTCACACAGCTAGTAAGTGTCAAGTGTCTGAGGCCGGATTTGAACTCAGGTCCTCCTCACTCCAGGGCCGATGCTCTATCCACTGTGCCACCTAGCTGCCCCTATCTCATGTAGTATTTATTAAGAGTCTCCTAATTAGTCTTTAGATGTCTAGTCTTCCCTGGCTTCTATCCATTCTGACTACTGCTAAACAGGAAGCCAGCACTCAAGAAAGATTTGTTGAGTGATGGATTCAGTTCTGCCTGGGTCAATTTATATCACTACATTAAAAGTTTAGACAGAAAGTTAAGCATTTAACCAAATGATTAAAAGAATAGCCTCCTTCTCCATTCCCTAACAATGCTAAAATGTGCCATGATGACCCATGTCATAAACAAAGTTTGACATGATATGCAGGGGCAATTATGTAGAGTAATCACTCTAGAAGTCTTCGGCAATATGTATATTTACCTCTGTTGGGTGTTTGAATTGGACATATACATTTCTTTCTTTTCTTTTCTTTCCTTTTTTTTTCTTTTCTTTTCTTTTGTGGGGCAATGAGGGTTAAGTGACTTGCCCAGGGTCACACGGCTAGCAAGTGTCAAGTGTCTGAGGCCGGATTTGAACTCAGGTCCTCCTGAATCCAGGGCTTAGTGCTTTATCCACTGCACCACCTAGCTGCCCCCTGGACATATACATTTCATATGTAGAATCATTAGCAGCATCAAGTAGTATGCTATACTAGAAAGACCCCTTGACTCCCAGGAAGACCGCTGTTCAAATTCCATTTCTGACATTTACTAGCCATGCAACCATGGGCAAGGCATTTAACCAATCTTCCTCATCTGTGAAATGAGAACAATAATACTCATAGTATCTATTTAACATGAGTGTCATCAGATTCAAATGAAATAAACCATGCAAAGAGCTTTGCAAATCTTTCCATTTTATGTAAATGTCACCTATTATGACTGTAATATTCACCCTTAAAACTAAAGCATCAAAGGTTTCCAAATAAGTGCAAGAAATATTGGAATCATAGAATTTCAGAATTGGAAGAGACTTCTGAGGCCGCCTAGTACAATACAATATACAAATAAGGAAACCAAGTCCCAGAACAGTAACCTAGCCAAGGTCACAATGGAAAAAATCGGTCTAGAACTTGGGTCTTCTGTTTTACTGAAGATGGGGTTTTGATGGTGTGTGTGTGTGTGTGCGTGTGTGTGTGTGTGTGTGTGCGCGCGCGCGTGCGCATGCATGCATGCGTTTTGAAGACAGAAAACAAAACCCCATAAAACAAAGGATACATTTGTAGCATGTTCTCAGGGGAACTGAACTGAGGCACATTAGGGCATTTTCCCCTTATGGATACAGTGTCACTAAGCCCCCTCTGTTCTGAAAGAGTTTTAGCAAACAATCTTAGAAGGTATTGCAAGAAATAACCGGGTGTCTCAAAATAGTCCCACCTCAGTGGGGGGCTGCCCGGCAAATCTCATAATCTCTCAAGCGGTAACTTGATAATTGTTGTGAGTCACCGCTGGTTGACATGACACATTGTCAAACGCAGATGGATGTAAATTTCCTTTTTCCATAGGGTCCATTGAGACCCCCCTCTGCAACAGGATGTCAATCAAGAGAGAGAAGCCTGAGGAGGCAAACAAGTAACAGCTGAAGGCACTCATAGACTAAGGGCTAAATGTATAGGAAGGTCTCAATGGGACCTGTGAATTTGCACATGTACACAAGAGAGAAATTAGCTAGTCCTTGTAAAACTCTGGGTGATGACAATGACAATGATGGTGGTGATGATGAAGAAGATGAAGGAAAAGAAGCCTTTATACACATACATATTCATATAAATGTATATATAAACATATTTGCTGTAATCATATCATTATATGTGAATGTGAATGTGATATACATGTGTGTATATATATATTTATTCATGTGTGTGTATATATATATATGTATATATATATGTATATATATATATGTATATATATATATATTAAAATGATGCATGACTACTGAAAATTTGTGACATTGCATTTGTAAAATTATGTTTTAGGCCAAGAATTGGATTCATTAACTCAATTAGTTAGAGCCCATTGAGGTGTCAAGGGTTCTACCCCAAAGAGTAGAGCTAGGAGTCATGAGTAGAAGCTTCAAAAAAGGCAAATTTCGGCCTCACATGATGGAAAACTTAGAGCAATACAGAAATGGAATGGGCTACTTCAGGTGGTTGGCTGTAGGTTCCCCTTCATTGAAGATCTTTAGGCAGAAACTAGATGACTATTTTGTATGCTGAAGTGGAGATTCTTATTTGTGTACTAGTTAAACTACACAGCCTCTAAAGTGTCTCCTAATTCTGAGATTCTGAGATGCTGATCAATGGGACATTGAACTTTATTGTGCTACACAGTCAAAAATTAGTGATCATTTTAGTCCCGGTCGGCTGCTTTAAAAGGTTTGTGGTGAGTGTCTGAATAGACCTGCATAAACCCATCCTCACTACTGAAAAACACAGCTCAAACCACAAACCGTTGATAGTGAGTAGTTTCATCTAAGAAGGATGTACTACAAATATTGTGGACATTGGGATATGTAGAATAAGGAAAGGATGAAACATATATTGGATTAAGTATGGGAATCAGAAAGATCAAAGCTTTGAAAACCTACTAGCATGATTACATGTCCCAACTTGAGTTTCCTAATCTATAAACTAAGAATCATGGTACTTTCAACACCTACTTCTCAAGACTGACAGGAGAAAATTCAATTCAGGCAACATTTATTATGCAGCTACTAGGAGCTAGGTCCTGTGCTAGGGGGAAGTCCTTGTCCTCAGGGAGTTTTAGATAGATAGATAGACAGACAGACAGATAGATAGATAGATAGATGATAAGAGAAAGATGATAGGTAGATAGATAGTAGATAGATAAATAGAGAGATGAGAGAGAGAGAGAGAGATATACTACATAGAATTCATCTTCAAGATGATTTCGGGGCAGCTAGATGGCGCAGTGGATAGAGCACCGGCCCTGGAGTCAGGAGTACCTGAGTTCAAATCCGGCCTCAGACACTTAACACTTAACTAGCTGTGTGACCCTGGGCAAGTCACTTAACCCCAATTGCCTCACTAAAAAAAAAAAAAAAATTAAAAAAAAAAGATGATTTCAAGGAATATGCAGATTAGCTTATGTCCTAATATCTTGTTCAGTTACAAAAAATCAGCCATTTTATTTATATTACCTGTGTAATCGTTTGCAGAACCGTAAATGTACAAGAATAATAGGACAGTATCTTGTCTTCAGTTTATTTTTATTTGACCACCATAAAAATGTGAAATTAATAAGATAAAAGTTATAGCAATAATAAAAGCAACAACAGAAATTCATATATCACTTAAAAATAATATAGCATCTGTTAAACCTAATGCCATGAAATTATAATGACCAAGTATGGCCCCAAAAAAGAGATATGGGAAAAGAACGACACTCTCCCTTCTTTGCCAACATAGTGGACTCTGTATGTAGAACTGTACATGTAGTGAATGTGTTGGTTAGGTTTTGGGGGGGTTGGGGATTTTGGGGGGGGGGGTTGTGTGGGACAATGAGGGTTAAGTGATTTGCCCAGGGTCACACAGATAGTGTCAAGTGTCTGAAGCTGGATTTGAACTCAGGTCCTCCTGAATACAAGGCCGGTGCTTTATCCACTGTGCCACCCAGCTGCCCCAGTGTGTTGGTTAGTTTTGCTGAACCTTCTCTATCTGTCTGTCTCTGCCTCTGCCTCTGCCTCTGCCTCTGCCTCTGCCTCTGCCTCTGTCTCTGTCTCTGTCTCTCTATTTCTGTCTCTCTCTCTCTCTGTCTCTCAGCTCATGGCTTCTGCTGTTCCCCTTAAGGCAAGAATCAAAGTATCCTTTGAAGAGTTGTGGACAAGATTCCAGATCAATGATTCTCCAAAAGCTGCATTTAGATATCCCATGTGGACATGCATAGGCCAGATAGGCAACACACACCACACACATGCATAATCTACATTGATTCACTAAGTCCAGATTCCCTAATGATAAACTCATGGAGGAGAGTCAATGAAAATGCCCACTGTCAGGAGATGGGGTGCCTTTTTGAGGAATATAAAAAAGCCAGTGTCACTGGATTAAAGATATATGCTGAGAGAGGGCAGTTGGAGCAGGGAAGAAAAGTTCATTAGACTTAACAATTAAGAGATTATTAGTAACTTTGGAGAGAGACATTTCAGTCTAATGGTAAGGTCAGAAGCCAGACTACACAGTGTTAAGAAAAGAATGAGAAAAGTGAAGGCATATGCTATAGAAACTTTCTCAATGAGTTTAGCTATAAAAAGGAAGAGAGATATGGGATGATAGCTGGTGGGGATGGATGGATCAAGTGAGGCTTTTTGGAGGATAGTAGAGAAATGGGCATGTGTGTAGCAGTTAAGAAGCAGGAAATAGACAAGGAGAGATTGAACACAAGTGAAAAAAAGGGAATGATAAAAAGGACAATCTTCTGGGAAATATAGGATGGAATAGGATAATGTGCATACTGAACATTTGACCTTTGCAAGGAAAAGGGTCCCTGTATTTTCCGAGACATGACTGAAGGAGGAAAGAGTGTCAAAAGGTACACAGTACAAAAATGATGGCCTAGGAAAGAAGTAAGGGGTTGAAGGAGTAGAGATCATGATACAGATAAAGAATAGAGTTTGAGGGGCAGCTAGGTGGCACAGTGAATAGAGCACTGGCCCTGGAGTCAGGAGGACCTGAGTTCAAATCCAGCCTCAGACACTTATCACTTCCTGGCTGTGTGACCCTGGGCAAGTCACTTAACCCCAAGTGCCTCCCCAAAAAACAAAAACAAAACAAACAAACAAAAAAACAATAGAGTTTGAAGTTGCTGAAGGATTAGATTCAGTTTTGCTAGGTAACTTATGCTTGGTTGTAAGCCTATATCTTTTTGCCTTCTGAACTACTCTCCCTGCCTTTATAGTGGTAGCTGCTAAATAGTGTATGATTGACTCCTTGATACTTGAATTCTGTCTTCCTGGTTGCTTGTAGTATTTTTTCTTTGACCTTGAAACTCTGGATTTCAGCTATCCCATTCCTGAGAAATTTTATTTTGGGATTTCTTTCAGAAAGTGAATGATAGATTCTTTCTATTTTCACTTTGCCTTCTAGTTCTAAGATATTTGGACAATTTTCTTTTACGATTTTTTGAAATATAATGTCTAGTCTCTTTTTTTGCTTGTATATTTTAGGTAGTCTAATGATTTTTAAATTCTCTCTTTTTAATCTGTTTTTCAAGTCAGTTGTTTTTGCTATGAGGAAGATTACATTTTCTTTTATTTTTTCCAGTCTTTTGGATTTGTTTTATTTCTTGTTTTCTCCTATAGTCATTAGTTTCGATTTGTTCCATTCTAATTTTCGGAAAGTTTGTTGCTCAGGAAAAAGTTTGTTTCTCTTGTGCCTTCTTATTAATTCCCTTCTCAATGTATTCTCCCATTTCTCTCATTTCTTTTCCAATTTTTTCCTCTAGTGTTCTCATTTAAATTATAAAAAATATTCTTAATTCTTCATTTTTTGTAGGAATTGTAGTTGAATTTATGCCCAAACTGTATTTTTCTTTGAGGCTTTGCTTTTAAATGTTTCTAATTCATTCTCTTCTTCTAAGTTTGTGTCTTGATCATTCCTGTCACCATAATAGCTTTTCATAGTGGAATATTTTTCTGGTTGGCTCATTCTTCCAGACCACTTGCTGACTTCAGATTTTATGTTAGAACTGAGCTTTGTACTCTTCTGGAGGGATTGTCTGGACTGATCCTCCTGCTATTTATTTGGAGTATTAAATGTTGTACTATTCTAGGATTTCAGGGCAGCTCAGGCTAAGGATCTATAAGTTTTCCAGGGCTTCCAAAGTGATGGTATCCAGGGAAATGTCTGATTTCTGCCTTCCTGGCTTGAGTTCTACAAGCTCCTAACCTGAGTTTGGGTCTGAGCAACATTCCTATGAGCTTGCTTTGGTTGGAGTTCCAGGAGACTGTTACTGTACTCATCCATTCTCAGCCAGCTTGTAAACTCTCCAGGTTTGGAGTGACAGAATTTTATTAGGTTCCCATTTGATCTGCCCTGGTTTTTCCCCTGCAGACTGGAAGCTGGGCTAAATGCTGGAACTGAGAACACACTCTGCTTCTGGAGTTCAAGCCATGTAGTTGTTACTTGATTTACCTACTATTATTATTACTGCTGCTGCTGTTGTTGTGGTTGGTGTTATTATTATTATTAGACTGAAGCCACTGAAGTTTTGAATAAATATTCTTTTTTGAGACTTGGTCTCCCTATATTACTTAGGCTGTAAATATGGGAGCCATTCACAGGCCTGACCCCATTACTGATCTTTACAGAAGCCTTGACCTGATCCATTTCTGACCCAGGCAAGTTTACTCCTCTCAGGAACCCTGGTGGTCCCCTTCTGCCAGGAGCTCACCATATTGGTGTTAAATAGTATGTGCAACTGATAAGCTTTAGCCCCACTGCAACCAAAGATCCACCAGCCCCAGCCTCCCCTTGGCTAATTTTCTTGACAAGAAAACTATAGAGAATCTACCCTCACAAAAGGTAGCATCAGCCCCTGCCAGGTGGTACAATGCATAGAATGCTGAACATGTAGTCCAGAAGACCAGAGTGCAAATCAGTCTCAGATATTTACTAGCTGTGTAACTCTGGGCAAGTCATTTAACTTCTATTTGTCTTACTTTACTAATCTGAAAAATGGGGATAATAATAGCACCTACTTCCCATGTTGTGAGCATAAATTAAATAATACTTGTAAATTACTTTGTAAAAACTTAAAGTGTTTTAGAAATGCCAGCTAGGTTTTGAGCCAATGAAGAAGAGGAGGAGGAGAAGGAGGAAGAGGAGAAAAAGGAGAAGAAAAGACAGAAGACGGAAAAGAAGGAGGGGGAAGGAGAAGGAAGAAGAGAGGAAGAAGAGAAGAGGAAGAAGAGAAGTAAAGGAACCCAGGAAATGCAGCTTAAAATAAATGGGGTGCCTGGCTGGGGAAAGATGAAGAACCAAAGGTGAAGTTGATCTCCGAGACTTCCATAACAAAGACAGGACAATTAAACAGAAAGTTTTTAAGAAATTAAGTAAAATTCAGCATAGAAGTGACTCTCTCGGGGCAGCTAGGTGTCGCAGTGGATAGAGCACCAGCCCTGGAGTCAGGAGTACCTGAGTTCAAATCCAGCCTCAGACACTTAACACTTACTAGCTGTGTGACCCTGGGCAAGTCACTTAACCCCAATTGCCTCACTTTTTAAAAAAAGCGACTCTCTCCTCTATCATAGTCCATTTCCCTCTCCTTGAAACTTCAGCCTGTTTATAGATCTGAAAGACACCAGGGCCTGATGGATAATAATCTAGAGTCAAGAGGGTCTGGGTTCAAATCTTGCCTCTGGCACTTGCCAGCAGTGGGATAGGAGTCTCTCTTGTTTATTCTTTTTGGGGGGGAATGAAGGTTAAGTGACTTGCCCAGGGTCACACAGCTAGTAAGTGTCAAGTGTCTAGCTGGATTTGAATTCAGGTCTTCCTGAATCCATGGCCAATGCTTTATCCACTGCACCACCTAGCTGCCCCATCTCTTGTTTATTCTTGATCTAAATCATCAAGCTCATTTTTTTCTATATTATTCTCTTCATTTCTGCTTGACCTAATTTCAAAGTCTCTGCTTTTTAAATTCTATGACCCAGTGATCATACTGGGGGAGAATTAACTTGTGTAATGGTCTGCAGAATCTCAGAGTGGGAAGGCAGGAACACGGAGAGAGCAAGATTAGATGGCATGATTATAGCGGGCGAGATGATGGGAATATCAACTTCCTGAAGCTTTACCAGTGGGAAACTGGCTGCCCCGAGTCCTGTGGGGCCAGGGGAGGAAGCTGGATCAGTGAAAGCACACTCTGCCAATTGTCTCTGCCAGCTGTGAGCCCGTCTGCCTCCCAAACCCAAGTAAAGTTTGGGCATAGTCACTAATATGAGAAAAGCAATTAGAATCAGGACCAGAAGGCAAAAAGGAAAGTTTCCACATGAGAATCCAGCATGATAATAGCATAAGTTCTCAATGAAAGCCTAATGCCTCACAGGTGGTCTCGGTCAGCCACAGCCTTTTCTTAGTGACTGGAATGTAGGACTCCTCTTAAAGTGATCGTTGATTTAGGAGGTGGGTTCTTTCTGCCTTCTCTAAGCACTCATTTCTCCAGCTTCTGGCTCACTGGCGCCCCCTGCCATTTCTTTCTTGATTTTGCTACTTCTCTCTGGACCACTCATCACCAATTTAGCCTGCTGGCGAAGGCTCATGAATCTAGAGATGGAAGCCAGATTGTGCTGAGGCCAACTCTGGAAAGGCAATTGTTAAATTTTGAGTGTGAGCCTTTATAGGAAATTGGCAAACCATAAATCGGGGCTTGATTTATCGTTGATTGCCTAGGCTTTAAAAAGTGATGGAAAAAATGTTAATAATGCAGATTAAATGAAAAGTGTGTGGGAGTTCATTTTATCTTTGGAGGCAATGGAGTTGTGACTTGCCCAGGGTCACACAGCTAGTAAGTATCTAAGGCTGGATTTGAGCTCAGGCACTCCTGATGTCAGGGCGGTGCACAATCCAATGCCACTTAGCTGCCCCAGGGTGTATTTTTTTTTTCAGAGAGCTGGTTAATGACATTTACTAGCAAACCACTGTATGGAAGTGACCTACTCCAAGTCACTCATTTTATGGATGAGGAAGATTAAGTGACTTGTCCAGGATCATGCAGCAGGTTTTGAGTCTTGTCCTTAAACTTCAGAGTCAGGGCACTTCCTACTGCAGCCACTACCTACTAACAGCAGGGACACAACCTCAGGAAGATGGAATTTTGACCTGGTGGATCCCTGACTTCCTTCAGCTTGTAACCTTGCAGTCACACAATTTTTAAAACCTTTCTAAAACTATTCCTGTTTTCCAGCCTGTACAGAAGAGGCAGTGTGGGACAATAGAAAGAGAACTGACCTAGGAGTCATTCAACATGGGTTCTAATCCCAAATTTCCCACTAACTTGGTCTAGAGTCTCCCAACTGTTTTCTCTGTCTCATTTTTGTCCACCAAAATCCATCCTCCACAAAATTGCCAAAGTGATCTTCCTAAAGCTCTGAATTGATCATGTTGCTTCCTGCTCAGTTAACTCCAGTGGCACCCGATTACCTCCAGCATCAAATATAACCTCCTTTGTTTGACATTTAAAACTCTGCACAACCTGGCTCCAGCCCTCCTTTCATCCTGTTACACATTACTCCCTTCTGCTCTGCCCTTCTTTCTGTCCCTTACACAAAAGCTCCATCTCCCATCTCCATGCCTTTGTACTGGTGACCTGATGTGCTTGGAATCATGTGATCATCATCTTCTCTCTTCTTGGGAATTGCTGGCTTCCCTCAAGATTCTTTTCAAATGCCACATCCTACCTGAGGCCTTTACTAACCCCACGCCATCTTGTTTCCCCTCCCACACTTATCGTTTATCTGATTTATCTATTTTATATAAATTCATGTATAAGTCTGCATATTGTCTTCTCCAGTAAAATGTAAGCTCCTTGAGGCCAGGAACGGTCCCACTTTTTATCCCCAGTTCCTGGTATAGTGCTGAGAACAAGGTAGTTACTTAATCAATGCTTGTTCATTGATTGTGGAGAGAGACAGAGACAGAAAGAAGAGACAGAGAAATAGAGAGAAAGGGAGAATAGATAGATAATTGAGAGAGAGAGAGAGAGAGAGAGAGAGAGAGAGAGAGAGAGAGAGAGAGAGAGAGAGAGAGAGAGAGAGGAGAGCAAATTGCCATAAAACTTTACAGTTGCAAAGAACTTTCTACTTTTCGTTCAATCAATGAATGTGTATTAAGCACTGGCCATGTGCTCAGCACTATACTTACTAGGCACTGGGGAGTCCTAAACTGGAAATAAGACAGCCCCTGCCCTCAAGAATCTTACATTCTAAAGGGAGGCGACATGTTCACAGATCAGTAAGTACAAAGTGTATTAGAAAACTAAACAGTTGCTAGAGCTGTTAAAAACAGGGAAATTGGGGGCAGCTATGTGGCACAGTGAATAAAGCACTGGCCCTGGATTCAGAAGGACCTGAGTTCAAATCCAGTCTCATACTCTTGACACCTACTAGCTGTGTGACCCTGGGCAAGTCACTTAACCCTCATTGCCCTGCAAAAAAAAAAAATGGAAATTAGGAAAGACCTTACAGGTTGTAACACTTGAGTTGAGCCTTGTTGGTAAATAGGGCTTCCAAGAGGCACAGGTGAGGAAGGAGAACTTATTAGACAGGGGGCACAGCCTGTACAAAGACATGGAGGCAGGAAATTGAATGCCAGGGAACCCCAATGGAGCCAGTGTGGCTAATTTGATTGTCACATCAACTCTGTGAGGTATCATTATTATTATTATCCCCATTTTACATAGAGGTTGAATGATTGGCCCCACAATGGCCACATAGCTAGGAAGAGCTATCTCTCCTCACTCTGAGACCAGTACCTAACCACTAAGCCACACTGCTTGTAGATGGATCAAGCCCCCGTGACAATGAACTGCAGCTGATTTAAGCTGCCATGAGTAAGTATAAAACCGAAGGACTAAAGACAATAAAATGGCCATCGATAGGTTCTACTTTAAGTTGCTTAGGCTAACAACAGCTACAATATCAATCCTATTGTCACTCTAAAAGTATTGAGGGTTTGTCTCGGTTTTCCACTTCAATGACTCTGGATCTTTCTTCTAGCTGTTGGGGTTTTTTCCCCCAAATCCCCTAAATTTCTTGGGTTGTTGTTTTGTTACTTGCTACCTTAATCTCCACCCACCCTCTGACCCTAGCCTTGACCAACAACCCTATTCCCATTTGTCACTTGCTGGAAGCCTGTGTGTTGATTTTTCCAGGGTGAGTTGTAGTACAGATGTTTTTTGATGCTTATTTGGAAGATTGTTTATCCAACATTAGTTCACCATAGCTTTCCTATTTGTTCTGATCCTTCCTTTATTAACCCATGTAGAGTGGCATCTGGAGTTGAAAGGCCCCTTTCTAATGGGCTGCCTAGTCTTGCCAGCTGGATTTTCCATCTGCAGTTTGAAAGTGAACCTTAATTAGAGTTTATGCCTTTGATTACCCTTTGAATTTGTTTGGTGTGATGTGTGAATCTCTGGAAGCATAGAAATAAGCCTCACTCCTTCCCTGTGCATCTTCAGAAGCAAGAACATGACATTAAAAAATCGGGATGCTTTGGGCCTGAAATAGTTAATGTAGCCCCTAAACTATCAAATTTACAGGCAGGAAGACTGGTAGAATCTAAGGCAGCTCAATAGGACAACCTCATGCTCTTCCCCCACTGAAATGCTTCCTCCCCACCTCTCTACCTGTTTGAATCCTATCAATCTTTCAAGACATAACTCAAGCCTGTGTGACCCTGGGCAAGTCACTTAACCCCAACTGCCTCACCAAAAAAAAAAAAAGACATAACTCAAGCTTCCCCCTCCTTCCTGAAGCTATCCTCTTTTACCCCACCTGCAAGATTCCTTCTTTCACTAAAGGAATAATAATGTTCATTGCCCTTGGCATACTGCTTTGAGTTTTGCAAAGTGTTTTACATATGTAATGGGGAAAGGGAGGAAATAAACATCTATTAATGGCTTATTATGTGCCAGGCATCATTCTAGGCAATTTACAAATATCATCTACAGACAGGAGTTAAATGACTTGACCGAGGTCACAAAGCCAGTGTCTGAGGCTAGATTTGAATTCAGGTCTTTCTGAGTCCAGAGCCAGCACTCTATCCATTGGACCACCTAGTAGTTGCCCACTAATGAGGCTCTGGTGCATATATAAAGTGCCTGGGATGGTATATCTCCACATGAAGAACCTGGGAGGCCTGCTTCTGGGAGAATTTTGATTATCTGTAACCTGAGTACCTTGGAGGGACAGATTGTAGAGAATGTGGAAATATTCTGTAATGGGTTTGATCTTGAAGAGGAGGCTCTGTAATTGGCTGCTGAGACATTTGAAAATGTTTCAATTACTTTCTCTTTTCCTCATTTGATTTGGTGGCATTTTGTTCATGGTATCCAGTGAAGAATATGGAGTCTATAAATTTGAGAGTTTTGAAAGTTTGGAAGATCAAGGACAGGAACCTGGGAGACAAGGCTTAGGCCAAGCATTGTACCTAACTCAGCGTTAATGCCCTGAGGAGCAAGGAGTGAGCTTTAAAAGGACCTTTGTGTTCCCTGTCCAGTGGAAAATAAGATAAGTTTTTATCCAAGAGAGTTGCCACCTTTGGACAGGAACTTGTTGGAATTAATGCTGTGTAGGAAGTGAGCGAGGTTGAGCCTACTCCCCCCAGAGACTAAGGTAGCAATAAGGGAAATTAATGACAATGATGTCAATGTTCTGATTGATGATGATGATGGTGACAATGACAACTAACCTTTATACTGTGCTTACTACATGCCAGGCACTGTGCTAACCACTTTACAATCATTATCTCATCCAGTTATTATCTTATCCAGATTTATCCAAAATTATTATCTCATCCAGAGCACACGCTGGAGATGGTGGCAAAAATGTTTGCATGTTTGTTCTGCCTCTATGTTTGAAATGAATATCTTTTTTTTTTTTACAAAAATCATTTTGCTAAGTGCTTAAACGAATCTGGGTGCTGGATGTTGTATCCCTAACAATGGAACTGTGAGAACTCCAACATGACAGAAGAGGAAGAAAAAATGGCCACTAAATCCTCAAGGTACTATCCCTGAGGTGGATGTAACCTACCAGGACCTGGGAGAGAGTGCCACTGTCTGACAATATATTTGTGAGGTAAGATCTACAAATATAATTGTTTTCATTTTACAGGTAAGAAAACTGATGCTCAGAGACGTCAATGACTTTCTTTTGGTCACATAACTTGGAAATGCCCAAGGAAGAATCAGAGAATCACTGAGCTTGGGAGTTGAGAGAGACCTCATTTGCCATCTAGTCCAACCTGTACCTGAAAGGAATCCCCACTATAACATATTTGGCAAGTTGTCATCTAGCCTTGTTTGAAGACTTCCATCACCTCTCAATACAGTCCTTTCCACTTTTGGACAGCTGAAATTGTTAGTAAGTTGTTCATTTCATCAAGACTAAATCTGAAAAAAATTAATTAATTAAAATAAAAATTTTCAAATAAATTAAAAAAAAAACTAAATCTGACTCATTTCAACTTCTGCTCATTGTTCTTGGGACCAAATAGAACAAGTCTAATCTTTCTTCCACATAGTGGCCCTTCAAATACTTGAAGACAGCTGTCATACCACCCCCTACTCACCTCAACCACCCTAGTTGTCTTTTCTCCAAGCTAGGTCCTCCTGACTTTAAAACCAGCATTTGATCCACTATCCAGTTGCCTCTCAATACATACTGATAATATATCCTGATCATTTTCTTGCTAAGGAGTATATGAAGGCTTGTACTACAATTCCTTATCTTCTTATGGCTATGATCTCATCTCCCCAATGAGACTGTAAGCTCCCTAACAGCAGGAATCGTGTTTTCTGGTTCTTTGTATCTCATACAAAGCATACTTAGCATCTTGCCTTATGTATTGTAGGTACTCAAAAATGACTGTTGGGAAAGTGATTTACTGAATTACTTATGATCTAGACTAGTAGTGCTTTACATTATTTTTTGAAGCTGTATGAAAGTGCCCTAAATTTGGAAAACATTATACATGTTGACTACACCAATGAAAAGGTTTTTTTTTTAAAGAAAAAAAGAAAAACCAACCAAAAAAGAAAAAGAAGAAACAGGACATGGCGTTATTAAAATGGCCAAGCTTGACCATGAAGATATGGGGGGAAAAATAACCCTCTCCCTTTCTTTGCAGAGGTGGAGGGTTCTATATTTGAAATATTGCCTTACTCTAAGACTCAGTTGATGTGTTGGTTAGTTTTACTCAACTTTTTTTTCCTCTTATTCCTTTCACTCTTTCTTACAAGAAATTACCCCCTGGGTAGGAATGTGGAAGACTTATTTGGGAAAGGAACACATAAAAACCCATATAATTCAATAAAGGTGACGTGTTTTAAGAAATAGTTACTGGTTCTTGGCGTATTAGAAAGCAGCAGTAGCTAAGCATGTGCCTAATGGTGGACCATGATGACTTGGAATAGCGGACTCCATTACATGAGTATCAACCTAGCCAAGTATATTTCATAAGGGCCTTATTTGGGATGTGATTCATCTTCTAAAGATGATTCTGAAGACACTACAGAACCTTAGAACATCACAGATTGAGAGCTAGAAGAGATCTTAGAGGTTGAGTCCAGACTTTTCCTTTCACAGCTGAGTGTCTAAGGCCCAGGGAAGTCAAGTGACCTCTTCATGATCATAGAATCATGAAGGGAGAGATAGAAAAGTCCTCAGAGTCTATTAAGTCCAACTTCCCCATTTTACAGATGAAGGAATTGAGGCCCCATGGGTCTTAAACGATTTGCCTAAGGTCACACAGAAAGTGTGGAGAAGAGCAGTAGGGTCCCTTATGCATAGTGGGCATTAATCTATTGAATTTCCTTCAACCTAAACATCAGTGCAATAACCACAAAGTGTTTTTGGAGTCTTTATTTTGGGGAGAGGGGACATAATAACTCATGAAGAAATATCTCTAAGGTATGATGAAATCACAACTCTTTTACCATACGAAAAAAAAGAGCCAGCCAAGCAAGAGTCCAACAAGATTCAGTCAAAATAATAATGTCCCCAGTTTTACACCCTAGCCTGCTGGGTTGCCACCAGCCAAATGATTCATTCTGTCTCCAGAAGGCAATCCCTCTTAGCTAATAGGGATTACTCTCCTCTCTCCTCTCCTCCTCCTCCTCCTCCTCCTCCTCCTCCTCTCTCTTCTTCTTCTTCTTCTTCTTCTTCTTCTTCTTCTTCTTCTTCTTCTTCTTCTTCTCCTCTCTCTCTCTCTCTCTCTCTCTCTCTCTCTCTCTCTCTCTCTCTCTCTCTCTCTCTCTCTCTCTCACCCTTAAAACAAGCTCATCATCCCCTAATCCATTTCTAAACCCATTTCAGAATCTGGGTTAAGTACACTGGGCTCTCCCAGGGCAAGACCATTATCTCAGTTAAGTTATCAGACTTCTCTCTTAGAAGCAGCAGGATCTTCTGGTGAGAAGACAGCTGGAGTACCTGGTTCTTGGACAAACAGTGTCTACCCGACCATGAATAATTCATGCCAACTCAATGGAGTCCTGGTCATTACATCTGTAGGGAACAGGCTCAACAGGCATCTCTCAGGCTGTAGCCTGGCCCATGAAATAGAATTTAACTTCCCACCAGATTGAAATCTTGGTTTCCTTGCATATAAAAGGCCTTACTGAAGGTTGGCCTTGATAGCTAGTGAATGTTAAATTAGGGCATTGTGCATTTGGTATTAATAATTTCCAATTCATCTTATTTAACTAAGGGTTTCACCACCTCAACATTTTACCTTTAAAAAAGTCATGTAAGAGCCTTTCTAATAATACATAAAGCTGTGTTATATAGACACAGGGTCATAGGTTTCAAGGTGAAATGGGACTTAGAAATCATGCAGTCCATCCCTTCCATTACCAGTGAAGAATCTGAGACCCAAAGCAGGGAAGGGTCTTGTCCAAAACCACCCACATGATTGAAGAATTGGACTTGAACCTAGGTCTGATAACTAATAGAATCATAGATTTCAGGTTGGAAGGATCCTCAGTTACCAGTAACATCAGACCCTTCATTTTATTAAAAAAAAACAAAACTGAGGCCTAGAGGTGGAAGCTGACTTGCCCAAGGTGACCCAGGTTGTAAGTAACAAAACTGGAATTCAAGCTGAAGACTTCAAATACACTGATCTTTACATTGTGGTAGGAACTTTCAAATATCTTTTTTGGTAGGGAAAGAAGGGGAGGGTTGGTCTGCATGTACAAAAATATAAAGCAAATGCCTGTATCTTATTCACAACTGTATTCCCCCATCATGAGAAGAACAAGTACATATTCTAGCAGTTGGCTTGGTCATCCTGCTAGAATCCTAAAAAGTGTGGAAGACTGGAGATGTCATTTGAACTAATAAAGGGCCTCTCAGAGTCTGGGATCCTCTACAAGATTACAGCCCTGAGTTTGAAGTCAGGGCACAACGTCCACTGGATTTCTGACTTTGGATCAGATGTTCTTTAAGAGTTTCACCACCAGGGGCAGTTAGGTGGTGCAGTGGATAAAGCACCGGCCCTGGATTCAGGACGACCTGAGTTCAAATCTGGCCTTAGCCGCTTGACACTTACTAGCTGTGTGACCCTAGGCAAGTCACTTAACCCTCATTACCCCGCAAAAAACAAAAAACAAACAAACAAAAAAGAAGATATCAAGGGGCAGCTAGGTGCCACAGTGGATAAAGCACCAGCCCTGGATTCAGGAGGACCTGAGTTCAAATCCAGCCTCAGACACTTGACACTTACTAGCTGTGTGACCCTGGACAAGTCACTTAACCCTCATTGCCCCGCCCCCCTATATATACACATAGCGAGACAGACAGATAGATAAGTAGTAAAAAAATTGTATTGCTCAGCATCATAGCTTCCTTCACCATATGACCTACTTAACCTCCATTAGTGGGCTCCAGAATCTTTCATACCTCTTCTCTCTCATCAGAAAACCTTACTTTATTGAAAAGATAAAGGTCCTCTGCCTTCTTCTCTCCTCCATAATTTAACACCCTTCTACATCATCTCCTATCTCTCTTCCTTTGCTTCAGTTTCTGGGGGATGTTCCTCTTTTAATGAAAGCCAGCCATTTGACTTGTGACCTTGACCTCATCCCTTCCCATCTCCCCTGGGAACTTTCTCTATCTGTTACAGGTGCAGTGTGTAGAGTGCTGGACCTGAAGACCGAAAGACCTGAGTTCAAATTTAACCACAGACTCTTACTAGATATTGTGATCTTGTTCAAATCAGCCTCTCTGAGCTTCAGTTTCTTCGCCTATAAAGTGAGAGGGTTGGGCTCAATGATCTCCAAGGTCTCTTCCAGCATTGTATCTATAATTCTGTTATTTAACATCTCCTATCCACTGGTTCCTTCCCTGATAACCTACAAACACAACTGAGCCTCTGCTGTCTTTAACTCTCCATTTGAAGCTGCTATTCCCCCAAGCATCATCCTAATTGCTATCTCCTTGATCAAACTTCCAGGAAAACTTATCTATATTTAACTACCTCTACTTCCTTGCCACTCACTTCCTTCTCAAAACTTGGCAATCAGGGGCAGCTAGGTGGTACAGTGGATAGAGCTCCAGCCCTGGAGTCAGGAGTACCTGAGTTCAAATCTGGTCTCAGACACTTGACACTTATGAGCTGTGTGACCCTGGGCAAGTCACTTAATCCCCATTGCCTCACCAAAAAAAAAAAAAAAGAAAAGAAAAGAAAAAGAAAAAGAACAAAACAAAACAAAAAAAAATACATACTTAAGGGGGCAGCTAGGTGGTGAAGTGGATAAAGCATGGCCCTGGATTCAGGAGGACCAGAGTTCAAATCCAGCCTCAGACACTTGACACTTAACTAGCTGTGTGATCCTAGGCAAGTCACTTAACCCTCATTGCTCCACCAAAAAAAAAAAAAAGAAAATAAAAAACTTGGCAATCTAGCTTCTGATCCCACAAGTCAGCTGAAAACACTCTCCCCACTAGTACTACAGTTTACCAAAAATTTTATTTGCATTTTTAAATTTAATTTTCATTTAATTTTCTTTTTTTTGGAAATTATATTAGTCAACTTAAGTCACAACTGAAATTAACTTCCCCAAAACCCTTTTGTTTATTATTTATTTATAACTGAAAATAAAATATGTGCAACCCATCTGCACATAACCAACAGGACACAAGAGATGCCAAGTGGAAATTTCTTTCCATTGCTCTCAAAAAAAAAGATTATATTCCATAAAGTAAGTTTTGCAGAAGTCACAGTAATAGAATGGCTTTTTAAACTATAATGCTATAAGAATTCCCCTGGTTGATTGGTGTGTGCAACAGTTAACTTGCACATACTTACTTTCCAAACATTTAATTTATTAGAATAAAAAGTAAAATATGGCATTGATAGAAGGAAAAGTAAGTCATGAAAATCCAGATGTTTTAAGTTGTCCTGAGAATATGACTTACATTATATAAGAATTTATTAATTCCTATATACGAAATTGGGCAGCTAGGTGGCACAATGTCTAGCTGCTTTTCCCATCTTTGTTTTCTCTACTTCCATTTCCACTTTTTCAAATAGTACATCTGGGACCATGAATTAAGAGTCTAAATGTGAAGGGGGGGGGAGAGGTGAAGGAAGGGAGGGCAGATTGGGGGAAAGGGCAATAAAAAGCAAAACACTTTTGAGGAGGGGATAGGGTGAAAGAAGATAAAAACAGAGTAAATATCAAGGGGAGGGAATAGGATGAAGGGTAATACAATTAGCAATAGTAACAGTGAAAGAAATGATGAGCAGGATGCTATCAGAAGGACATATGAAAAATGCAAACCACCAACAGAGAAAGAACTGATGGTATTTGAATACAGACTGAAGTATAATTGTATTTGTTAGTCCCTCTTGCTAAAGTTATTCTATTTTCTTTCACAACTTGAGTAATGTGAAGATGCTTGGCATAACTGCCCATGTATGACTTATATTGAATTGCTTGATTCCATAGGGAGGGTTGAGATGGGAGGGAGGAAGAAAATTTAGAACACAAAGTTTAAAACAAAATCAATGTGAAGAAACGATGAGCAGGCAGATTTCAGAGAAACCTGGGAGGACTTACATGAACCGATGCCGAGTGAGATGAGCAGAACCAGGAGAACATTGTACACAGTATCAACAACATTGTGTGTTGATCAACTGTGATAGACTTGACTCTTCTCAGCAATACAATGGTCCAAGATAGTTTCAAAGGACTCATGATGGAAAATGCTCTCCAAATCCAGAAAAAAAGAACTGTGAAATCTAGATGCAGATTGAACCATACTACTTCTACCTTTTTTGCTTTCCTTTTTTGAGGTTTTTCCCTTTTGCTCTGATTCTTCTTTCACAGCATGACTAATGCAGAAATATGTTTAATGTGATTGTACATATATAACCTATATCAGATCGCTTGCTGTCTTGGGAAGGGGAGAAGGAGGGGAGGGAAGGAGAAAGATTTGAAACTAGAAATCTTATAGAACCAAATGTTGAAAACTATCTCTCCATGTAACTAGAAAATAATAAAATACAATATTGAAAAAAGCAAAAGAGAAATTCTGCAAATCAAAGAAGAGTAATAAAATTGAAAGCAAGAGTCTAAATGTGGTGAGAAAAGTCAGCTACTCAAATATTTGCACATCTTTTCATTTTCCTAAGTTTGTTCTCTTCCATAACTTTGCTTTGTTGAGTATCTGAACACAATCTCTTTAAACATTTTCCCCTAGTGCTTCTCCCTATTCTTTGAGGCAATTCTGCTTGGAATTTTCTCCCATCTTTCTTCACAAGGTCTAAGAAACAAGTTCACATTCTAAAAGGGTGGTGCCCTTAGATACCAATCTCTCTACTTGTCAAGGAGATATCACAAAATATAACGTCTAGGAAATGTGTAATCTGAAAAGGAAGAGGACCAGTCATGTAGTAAGAATAATGAAGACCAGCTAGAAAATACAGCTGCTGAAGAGGTACCCACACAAGGAAAGATCCAAATGAAGATATCTAAGATGATAATAATAGCAATAATAATGCTAATAATGTTTATACAACTGTTTAGTTTTCTAAAACTCAATACAAATATTATTTCATTTGATCCTCACAGCAATCTTGAGAGGCAAGTGTTATTATTATCACCATTTTTCATATGAGGAAGCCCAATTAGACAGAAGTTAGGTACCCAGGATCACACAGCTAATAAGTGACTAAAGCTGGATATGAACTCAGTTCTTTTTGACTCCAAGTCCAGCACTCTATCCACTGTGCCACTTTGAACTTTCAGTGTCATGTCCCTCATAAGTGAAACATTTACTGAAGGGCAGGGATAAGAATAACACAGGATGGTAATTGTGGATGGTTTGTGATTGCCACCCTTGAGATGGTAATATCCCGCCTTGATGATTCCATCAATCCACTGAGATATGTGCAAGGACCTTCTAGGCACCACAGAAGAGAAGAGAAAGTTGAAACTGACCCTACTTTAAAGGAACTTCAAATCTAATAGAGAAGAAAATATAAGCACATCAATAGTTACAAACCTAGGGAAAGTTTGATGAATGCAAGAAGAGAACAGAAAATGGGCTAAGATAAAATTGAGGAAGAAGAGGTCATTTGGGGCTGCAGGGATGGCTTCATAAAGCAGGCAGCACCCATTTGGGGCATTATGGACTTCAACATATAGATTTCGAGAGGGGAGGGAGAGTGAATTACAAGTAGGAAGGACAACATGAGTAAAGATAAAAACAGAGGAGAAAACAGAATCAGAATGGGGGTGGTGGACAGACATCTAGTTTTATCCTCTGCTTTCTATCTTTATTGTTCATTTCAGCACTTGATCATATATAACCGTAGTGTTTTCATGTAAGGAGATCCTGTATAAGGAAACCTCTCTCGATGAAGAATGGAACCCATTCTGCATCCTAAAAGACTCTGAGAGTTTTAACTAGACCTGTGGGTTTCTCTACTGTTTGCACATCCTGGACCCTCTATCCAAGCCTGAAAATTTATCATATGGAGGATGTAGTCCCTGTCCATGGAATGGGTGGAAAATGGAGAGGAGGTTTTTTTGTGATTCTATTTCATAAGAGACAAGAAGGTGATGTTATTCAGTCTCCTATATCTGTGGTTTTGCACAGTGTGTCCCCTGTGAGGCACGTGGTGCTGCAGTGAATAGAGCATTGGGCCCAGAATGAGGAAGATCTGAGTTCAAATCTAGATTTAGACACTTAGTAGCTGTGTGACCCTGGGCAAGTCATTTAACTTCTGTTGGCATCAGTTTCCTTAACTGCAAAATAGGAATACTGATAGCACCTACCTTGTGGGATTGTTGTGAGGTTCCTCATTTTACAGGTGAGGAAACTGAGGCCAAGTTAGCTGACATGACTTATTCAAGATTACATAGTAAATCCACAGTCAAGGTTTAAACCCAGATCCTCTGACTCCAAATAAAAAAACTTTTTCACTGTCCCATGCCCTTATCCTCTTTCCAGAGAGCCCAAAACTTGAAGAGGAGATTTTATCAGGACATTTTTGAGAACCACTCTTTTCCTTCACATAATTCAAAGCTTTACCCAATGACATCATGACACTTCTATGACCAGCATTAGTGAGGCTGCTCACTTCTAATGTCTTGATTTCTTTCATTCCAGAGTTCTCTCCCTCTGGCACCTTTCACTTCTACCTTGCCCTCCCCTCCCCAAGAGTCTCTCCCCTCTAACAGTTCTCCAGATTTCATGCTCTCTGCCAGGCAATTCTTGCATTTTGCTCTTTGATTCTGAGTGTTTTATAATGAATGGATTAGGTGCCATTCCCGGAGAAGGAAAGAAGAGAAAAGCATAGGCTTTAACATTTTTCGGCTGCTGAATTCTGCTTACATAAAAATTGCTTCCTAATACCCACCATCAAGTGCCGTACAGTAGTATTGCCACTTGGGAGCTGGATTCCAGGAAACCAAAGAAGACGAAGGTATTTGTTGTTGATGTGAAGAAATCAAGAAAGGGCAGACAGAGAAACATCGATACAAAAGCAAAAGCTGAGTTTAGCTTCTGAATTGAAAAATGGCTGATCAGAGGTGCTGTTTGTTTGATTTTCACTCTCTGGGCCTGAGTTTTCATCCTTTTCCTGCCTCTCCCTCCCTTGTTCTGATAAGAGGTTAGGGACAGAATACAGATCCTGTAAGGCCACGGTGACTAGAGGCAGTTGACTCTTGTGGTGCTTTCTTATTTCTTCACTGGGTGGTCCAGCATGGCATTCACATTACAGCTCAATTTCATGGTAATATAAATAAAGAGCTACATTACTAGATTGGGGGGACCAGGGCTTTGCCCCAAGACATCAAGAATGAGATAAGCAACCTGTCACTCCCACTCTCTCACCGGACCTGGGGTCTACCATCCCCTTCCCTACTCCAAGGTCCCATCACCAGGGAACTGCTGGCCCAGGATCCAATATAGTATCATAACAGCTAGGTGTCCCTAGAGAATCTTGGACTTGGAGCCAGGAAGACCTGAGTTTAACTCCTGACTCAGATATTTACCATTAGTATAACCCTGGTCAAGTCACCTAATCTCTTTTAGCCTCAGTTTCCCCTTCTATCAAATAATAGCTGGGGAGAGACATAATAGCAGCACCTACCTCAAGCTGTTGGGAGGATTAAAAATGTATAAAGTAGGGGCAGCTAGGTGGCACAGCGGATAGAGCACCGGCCCTGGATTCAGGAGGACCTGAGTTCAAATCCGGCCTCAGACACTTAACACTTACTAGCTGTGTGACCCTGGGCAAGTCACTTAACCCCAATTGCCTCACCAAAAAAAAAAAGTATAAAGTACTTTGAAAACCTTAATGAATTTGATAATTATTAGTTATTAATATTGTTATTATTATGATGGATTTAAGATCAACAAATCATAAAATTACAAATTTGTATCTCAAATAGATCTTTTTTTGTTGTTTTTTGGGAGGTTTTGGTTTTTTGGGTTTTTTTGGTGAGGCAATTGGGGTTAAGTGACTTGCCCAGGGTCACACAGCTAGTAAGTATCAAGTGTCTGAGGTTGGATTTGAACTCAAGTCCTCCTGAATCCAGGGTTGGTGCTCTATCCACTGGGCCACCTAGCCACCCCTCAGATAGATCTTAAAGGTTATCTAGGCTCCTCATTTTGCATAACAAGGGACCAAAGGTGAGAGAGGTTGACTGGCTTTTCCAAGGTCACATAGTTGGGATTTATAGCCAGTTCCTCCAACCCAATCCAATAAGATAAAATTCATAAAGGGTTTAGCACAGTGCCTGGCATACAATAAATATTTAATAAATGTTTGTTTCCTCCCCCCAACTCCAAATCCCGCCATGCTCTATTACACCCCTGATGCCTCCCTGACACTCTCCCTCTCCCCATACCCTTCTCCACCTCAATAAGATTCCCCTTGGGGTTCAGAGCAATCAGACTTTGGAGTATGTTATAGAAGCTTTGGGCCCCTAGGTAGCTCAGTGGATAGAGTTCTGAGCCTGGAGCCAGGAAGACTCATCTTCCCAAGTGAAAATCTGGCCTCGGAAGCTTACTAAGTGTATGGACAAAGTGTACAGGGCAAGTCACTTAACCCTGTTTGCCTCAGTTTGCCTCAGTTTTCTCATATATATCTTTGCCAAGAAAACTCCAAATGGGGTCACTAAGAGTAAGACATGACTAAAAAATGACTGAAGGACAACAGCAACAGATCAGTAGGTGGGGAAGACATTTCGTGCAGTCTTCATGCCATGGTTTCATACTTTGACCATCCCCACACCCTTAGAAACTAGGAATCACTCCCCCATTTGTTTTGTTTTTGTTTTTTTTTTGGGGGGGGGTTGGTGAGGCAATTGGGGTTAAGTGACTTGCCCAGGGTCACACAGCTAGTAAGTGTCAAGTGTCTGAGGCTTGATTTGAACTCAGGTTCTCCTGAATCCAGGGCCAATGCTCTATCCACTGCACCACCTAGCTGCCCCCCCCCATTTGTGATAGGTAAGCTTTTTGCCTTATCCAGTCTGAAAGCCAGGCCTCCATGAAACTGCAGTCTCTTCACCAAGTCCCCTACCTCCACCTGCCTCTTCCAGCACCCTTTTGTGTGTGAACTCTCCCATTAGAATGTAAGTTCCTTGAGGGCAGGAACTGTTTTATTTGCTTTTCTATGTAACCCAACACTTAGCACAAGTGCCAGTAAACCCTTAATGTTTTATCAATCCATGGAGATGGGTTACTGACAGAAGTGCTTCAAGCAAATCTCTTCCCTGGGTGGCTCTCAAACACTCTTCCCCATCCCATAGAAATACCCCCAGGACACAAGGAGGAAAGCCGAAGAACTCATAGGAAGACAGGCAACCAGTATTTCCAGTGAGAAATAACGTTAGGAAAAAGATGCCCAGAAAGTATAAGTGACTTGCCCGAAGTCATACAGGTACATAGTAACATGACTGAGATTTAAAGTGAGGTTCTCTGAATCTGATTTTTTTTACTATAAAATAGTGCTCCCAAGAAAATAATAGCTAACATTTATATACACTATTTTAAAATTTGCAAAGCACTTTACAAATATTATCTGATTTTATCCTCACAATGACCCTGGTACAATTATTATCCCCAATTTACAGATGAAGAAACTGATACAGATGGAAGTTAAGTGGCTTTTCCAGAGTCACACAACTAGTATTTGTCTGTGGCTGAATTTTAATTCAAGTTACTGAGTCAGAAAGACCAGAATTCTATCCATTTTACCACCTTGCTGCTTGAAATGATTATCACTGGGGCAGCTGGGTGCAACAGTGGATAAAGCACTGGCCTTGGATTTAGGAGGACCTGAGTTCAAATCCAGCCTCAGACACTTGACACTTACTAGCTGTGTGACCTTGGGCAAGTCACTTAAGCCTCAATGCCCTGCCCCCCCAAAAAAAAATGAAAAAAGAAGACGAAAATTATTATCATTACTTTAGGGATTTAGAGCTGGAAGAAACATTAGAGATCATCATGTCTGAATCCTTTATTTTACAGATGAGGAAACTGAAGTTTCACCAAGTCCCTTCTGAGTTTCCCATGGACATTTAAAACTGGGCACAAGCATTGGCCCTGGAGTCAGGAGGACCTGAGTTCAAATCTGGCATCAGACACTTACTAGCTATGTGATTCTAAGCAAGTTACTTAACCCCAACTGCCTCAAAAATAATAAAACTGGGTAGAGCAGACTATAAGTCTTAGGAGGGGGCTTATAAGTTCCCCAAAGCAGCTCATAAACAAATAAAAAATCATATTCATGTAGTAATTTGAAGCTCACAAAGCACTTTCCCCACAAAAACCCTGTGAAATTGTTCTTAAGCAAGTATTACTATCTCGGTTTTACAGATGGGGAAACTGAGAGTTAATCAGTTGGTAAGCACCAGCACCAGGATTTGAATCCAGCTTTCCTGAGTCCAAGTCTCATGAATTTTCTATGATGCCATTCTGCTCCCAGACTCAGCATAGTATAGCCCAAAGCACTCTGGTCTAGGAATCTGCAAAGTTGATTTCTCAAAGCAGCTCTTTCAATGGGCAAGTGACTTTGGGCAAATCAATTAAGCTCCATGGGTCTCAGTTTCCTCATCTATAATATAGGAATGACCATAATTGTTCATTCTATCAAGCAGGATCATTGTGAAGCGGAATTAAGATAACAAATTTTTATTTCTTTGAAAACTTTAAATCACCATTCTAAAGCAAGGAGGTATGATTATAACAAGATTCACTCTTGGATTATGGGAAAACCATGTTTCAGTTTGATGCTGCTAAAACAGAGGCAGTATTTCCTGCATAGATCTTGATTTTCTAAATTACTTAGAGGAGCTCATTAGTTCAAGGAATTTTCAAAGGATTGTGGAAATTAAAGCTAGAAGGGACCCAGAGGAGAGCACCTCATTTTAATGATGAGGAAACTGGGGTTCAGAGAGTTTAACCAGGGTTACCCAACTACTGATGAACAAGACAGGAAGATTATGGTGGCCAGTTCCGATTTGCTTTGAAGGATCTGAAAAAGTTTAGGGAGGAGTTTCTGACAGTAGAAAAAGCACCAGATTTGGTGGCCAGCTCCAAAGGACTGGCTTTGGATCCTTGCACTGTTGCATTCACTTGTGTTTTGGTTTGTTGTTGTTGTTTGTTTGTTTGCTTGTTTGTTTTTGGGGGGTAAATCTAAAGAATTTTCTTGTGTTAAGAAAAACCTCTTCAAATAATCAAATTAGATAATATCCTTCCTCCTTTCCTTCCCTTCCTTCCTCCCCTCTTCCATTCCTCGCTCTTCCCTTTTTCCCTTTCTCCTTCCTTCCCTCCTTTCCTCCCTTCTTCCATTCCTCCATCTCTCCTGTCTTCCTTTCTTTCCTCCCTCCATCTTTCCCTTCCTTTCTTCCTCCCTCCTTCCCTTTTTCCTTCCTCTCTCCTTCCATTCCTTTCTTTTTTGTTGTTTTTGTTTTGTTTTTGTTTTTGTTTTTTTGTGGGGCAATGAAGGTTAAGTGACTTGCCCAGGGTAACACAGCTAGTAAGTGTCAAGTGTCTTAGGACAGATTTGAACTCAGATTGTCCTGAATCTGGGGCTGATGCTTTATCCACTGCACCACCTAGCTGCCCCTTCCATTCCTTTCGTCCTTCCTCCTTCCTTCACTTCCATCCTTCCTTTTTCCTTCCCTCCATCCCTTACTTCTTCCCTTCCATCCTCGTGGAAATGATTTTGTTAAAGAAAAATCATAGATTTAGGAATAGAAGAGACCTCACAAACCATCTAGTCCAGTGATTCTCAATTTTTTCTCTCAGAACCCCTTTACAATCTTAAAAATTGAGGCCCCAGAGGGCAGCTAGGTGGTGCAATGGATAAAGCACTGGCCCTGGATTCAGGAGTACCTGAGTTCAAATCTAGCCTCAGACACTTGACACTTACTAGCTGTGTGACCCTGGGCAAGTCACTTAACCCCCATTGCCCCGCCAAAAAAAAAAATTGAGACCCCCCACAAGAGTTCTTGTTTATGTACATCTATCAATATTTACTATATTAAAGCTTATAACATCTCAGTATTATTATCAAAATAGTTTTGACCTCATAGACCCCCTGAAAGGTATTAGGGAAGTGATATGCCCAGAGTCACCAAGGTGACAAGTGACAAAGGCAGGTTTCGAACCCAAGGCCTCTGATGTCAAATCCAATGTCCACTATCCATACTGCTTCTCCTTTGTTAAGGCAAGCAATAGCTTTCTAATTTGCCTATTCTAAAGAGACTGGCTTTCTATTTGTGCCTATAAGGTTTGCAATATGTATTACTCCTACCTTATACTTAAATCCATGGGATCACCCCTGCAGTTTACAATATCTGATCCAGTTCAGCCCTCCTCACAACTCTGAGATGAGCAGGGCAGTTCTTAGCATCTCTTTTTGACAGATGAAGAGACTGAGGCACAGAGACGTGAACTCACTTGCCCAAGGTCACACAGCCAATTAAACATCTGGTGAAGGCTTGGGCACTCCAGAGCCTTTCATCTCCTTTGCCCTGCACAAAACAGCATGAGGCCCAAGAAAACAGAAATCAATCCTGGTTCTAAGAAATGCAGATTTCCTCTGAACACCACAGCCTCCAAACCCTGAAATGCTGAAGTCAATTTACCAACAGATAAAACTCCAAGTGTAAAAGGAGGGCTGACATCTCACAGGCACCATCATGATAAAAAATGATTAAATGACCTTCTTCCAACTGAGGTGCTGCCATAAAACTTTGCATTAACAGCTGCAATTAAATGATGGGTTTATTTGTTACAATATATATTTATGTGCATTCTGCCTGAACCTCTGGACTTTTCCCAGTCTTATCTCAATAAAGACTTTAAAATACACTTAGGATGGTGGGTTGGAAGGAAAGAAAAGGATGTGGATACTGGAGATAGCATGGTATGGGTGGAGATCATGAAGCTTCTTTAGCACTGTCTGCTCTCCCAAGAGCCCTCAGGAGATCCAAGGAGAAGAGAATACCTGAGTAGCTGAAACAGCTCAAAGTTAGTGAAGGTGAGGTTGTATTGGGTTTTTTTTTTGTTTGGGGGTTTTTTTGCGGGGCAATGAGGGTTAAGTGACTTGCCCAGGGTCACACAGGTAGTTAAGTGTCAAGTGTCTGAGGCTGGATTTGAACTCACATCCTCCTGAATCCAGGGCCGGTGCTTTACCCACTACGGCACCTAGCTGCTCCAGGTGAGGTTGTATTGGAACAGAACCCATGGAGTACATAACCAACCCTGGCCACCTCCTGGCCATGCCCAGGGAAGGTCCACTGAGTCACCAGCTCCTTTTACTCAAGGGCTAATCAGGGTCCCAAACTGAATTCCTTCTCATGAGCTGCTCAGAGCACAAGCTCAGCACTTCTAACAAGGTACTCTAATCCGACCTCCAATACATTCATGATAACCCACATTTTCACATCAATTTCAATACTTTATTACCATACAGAAGAGGGCAACTGAATGAGCCTCTTTATCCATTAAAAATCTGATGAAGAAACTGGGAGATGCTTACCCCAGAGAAGAGAAGAATGGGGGCCCTGGGAATGATAGCTGAATTCAGATATTGGAAGGGCTGACTGAAGAGGGATTTTACTTGTTCTCAGAGGGCACAACAATGAGCGGAAGTTACATTGAGGCAAACTTAGGCTTGAAAGAAACAAAAACTGGACCTGTGATTTTATTAGCACAGGGAAATCCAGGGTAAGAAAACTCTCTCTATCACTTTCACACAAGACATTCTCAGTAACAGATTACTGATTCTCAGTCTCTTAGAGACTTTCCTAGAACACAGAGAGATTGAGTGACTTGTCCAAACTCACACAGCCAGAATGTGTCGGAGGTGGGATTAGAATCCAGGTCTTCCTCATTTTTGATCATATCTAAGGCTATATTGGCTATCCGGACCTGATGTCAACAAAAATCAATGACCTTAGGGGCAGTTAGGTGACACAGTGGATAGAGCACCAGCCCTGGAGTCAGGAGGACCTGAGTTCAAATCTGACCTCAGACACTTGACACTTACTACCTGTGTGACCTTAGACAAGTCACTTAACCCCAATTGCCTCACCAAAAAAATAAGTAAAAATCAATGACCTTCCTACATCTGAAAGGGGAATGGACTGGCTCAGGTGGCAGTGGCATCCCCTCTCATTGGTGCCCATTAAGCAAAAGACGGTCGACCACTAGTCCGACCTATTGTAGAAGGGATTCCTTTTCAGGGATATCTTGGACTAGATGGCTACTCCCAACACCGAAATCCTGTGGTTCCATGATCCTAAAGCAAGTCCCAGAAGAACAAATCTAAAGGCCTGCCCCTAGTCATGGACAATGGTGGCAAAAAACTACCTCACATGAGACACATTCAGCCAGCCCAAGTCATACCCTACATTCACATATAGTGTTTTCACTATGGAAAGTACATCTATCGATTTCTATTTTCTCTCCTTGCACCAATACTGGGAGGCAGCTTGTTGCAAAGGCCTAAAGAGATCAATTAAAATTAGCCCTGGGCCATTATACTGGGACCACCCCCCTAACACACACACACACACACACACACACATACACACTCCTTGTCAAAGCATTATACAGAGCATCTGAAAATTCTCGGTGCATTTTCAAGCTTTTGTTGTCTAAAACTCACTAAAACATTTGGAACATCCTGGGTCAGGGATGAGGAAGAAATTGTGGATTTTTTTAGCCAGAGCTGTACTTTCATTCATATAGGGAACTCTCATGGAGAAGACAGTACCTGTTTTTCAAAGTGGAATCTTACAAAGCAGCTCCATGGGACGTGGAGAAGGAAGGTGCCTTGCCCAAAATCCCCTGCCAGTGGGTGTCAGAGGCCTGACTTGATCTCAGGGCAGACTTCCTATCCATGCTCCTGGGTGGCTTCCCTGAAGTCTTATTACCAATAATAATAAATAGGAAATTGTCACCAAAAAGAAAAATTTCTTGGAAAGTCCTCAGCAGTCAAGAGCCAAGAAAAATCAAAAGCACAGGCTAGTTTGGGCCCACATGGGGATGCCACGAACTTCTCCACCCCTCCTTCCATTCATGGGCCAAACCAGGAAGCCGTGTTTCGGAATACTTTGTCTAGGTATTGAATACAGGATGGATCAAAGAGAGATTTCATCCAGCCAGGGTTCAAGATAAAGTTACCAATTCAGCACTCAAGGTTTAAAACAGGAAACTGGGGAGGGAAGGTTTGTTTCCATATTTAACCTCCACTGTGATCATCCAAAATAAATGGGCTAATTGCTAAATAGAAAAATTGACACTAATCCCAACAGAAGCATTGACATCTGCATGCACTTGACGTTAAAACTTAATTAGAAGTTGAAAGGTGTTGTTTTATTTATGGAGTTGCCACACTCTAGCTCTGTCAACACTTCTCTCTAAAAGGACATCCTAAGGAAGTTCACTCCTGTTAGTTTGTTGATTTTCAGAAAAGTAGCCTTTTTCCCATGGTCTGGCTCATATAAAAAAGAAAGAACTTCCCTTGAAAAGCATCATTAACCACTGTCTTCTGAGATCAGAAGTCACTTTGGGTACTGTTTAAGGGGGTGATTTTTCTCCTCCAGCTCCTGAGCTCTACTTGGCCTGAATCTCTTCCACCTTTGTTTCTTTGACACATTCCCTGGCAAGGAAGGAGCTGGGAAATTTCAAACCCTCTAGTAATTAGGTTATGAGCCAATCAACACCTCTCTCCCGGCCAGGTCAGCTTGCTCCACTCTCAGTTCAGTTCCTTCCAGTTGGGAACCCTCACTTCCCCTGAGAGTCTCCTTCTTTGCTTCATGACTCAGATTGGAACACATGGAGTTTGGCTCAAATGAGTGGTTCTCAGCTAAAAATCCCACCAAATTGTAAAGGTGAGATGTCTTAGTATATTAACTTGTCCTCTTCTGAGAGAGAGAGAGAGAGAGAGAGAGAGAGAAATTGATTGATCGATTGATTGATTGATTGATTGATTTGAAGTCATTATGTTTGCACTCTTTTCAAGGTGATTGTAGATACCTTTAAAATTCTCCTATAATATGGTCCTTAAAAGGTAGCAGCGCATAGTGGCTAAATGATAATAGTTAACATTTATATGGTCCTTTAAAGCTTGGAAAAACACCCTACATATGTTATTTCATTTGATCCTCACAAGGACCCTGTGAGATAGGTGCTATTATTATCATTATTCCCTATTTACAGAGTAGAAAACTGAGGCTCATAGAGGTGAGGTGACTTTTGCCCAGCGTCACGTAGCTGGCAAGTGGCAGAGACAGAATTTGAACTCAGATATTCCAGACTCCCAGTGCATCACCTCCTTGCTGTGCCACTTAGTGGCTAGAGAATTGGCCTCAGATTCAGGAAGATCTAGTTATCTTATTTCCAACACATACAGGCTGTGTGTCCCTAAGTAAGTCATTTTAACCTTTCAATTTCCCAGGCAATTCTCCAAAGACTATAAGTTCAAGAACAGATACCAACCTGCATTGACAAAGGAAGCTTCCTCTACGATGGTTCCCTATAGCAATGAAGTTCCCGATCAGTCCTTATCTGCCAGTCTGTCATCTCTCTATCAAGTCTGTCTGTCTGTCTATCTGTCCATCCATTCTACCTATCCATCCATCCATCTATTCTATCTCTATCTCTATTTCTATTTCTATGTGTCTTTCTGTCTATCATCTATCTGTACATATGTATTTATGTATGTGTGTATGAATATATATGTAAATCTATACACATATACAGTGTTATGAGATTACTTGGAACAAATAATAATTTTTATAAGGTTTCATTTTGTAAAAGAAATAATTGTGTGTGTGTGTGTGTGTGTGTGTGTGCTTTTACAAACAGCAAGTTAATTCAGAACATTTGACTTGAACCAAATTAAACTGCACTGAACTGGCTTTTCCACCTTTAGTTAATTCCTATCAGTTACATTCTGAATTTCATGTTGTAGTCACATGCTCTTTTGTGTCTTTAATTCTATGGTTCTTAATAATGGATATTACCCTAAGGACACACGCAAAAGTTTTGGCTCTTAAAGAGCACCCTTCAGTGACTATTAGATAGATTGTGGCCATTTTAAGTGTATGGAAGTCGTGTTCCAAGGATCATTCAAGCCCACCATGAAATAGAATCAGTTACACTGAAGCTCAAAGAAAAGTACCATCAAAAACAAAAACCAAAGTGAAGAACTGACAGACTATGGCTACAAAATAGTCAAATTAATCCTCAGAAAACAAGGGCAAAGAAAGGCCCCACCCAACCTCATTCCTTTGGACTTCATCATGCCAACAGAAACATCCTCATTCAAGATCAAATCAAGCTTGGTACTCCCACCTTACCAGTACCCTTTACCTCTGGGACCCCTCTGAATAGAGGGTGGAGGGAAGAGCTTCTCCCCAAACCTCCATCTAAAGGGGGTCCCCAAGTACCAGATTGCATGCCTTCGGACTTCATTTTGCCCATGTGTCAGATACCTTCTCATCCCCTCCCAACATTCTTTTCAGCTTCCTTCAGGGGAGGGAAAGTCATTCTTTTTCATATGTGTATCTCCAATACTTAGCACAGTGCCTACCATTGCATAGGTGCTTTATAACTATTAATTGACTGAGTGACTTTAAGGGATTGTAATTGTTTCCTCTATGGTGTGGCATGTCTCTTCGTTGTTTGGAAATGACCTTGGTTCCTTAAGAGCTATACTAATTGAATAAAATCTTTGGAAAGTTCTGCCAAGCTAAAAAAAAGCTTCAAGTGTGGACCTGGAAGTGGATTAGATGGGTATTGTCTGAGGATTATTTTTTAGCTAAGTTCAGAGAAGCTCTTTATCAGATTGGCTACAGCATAATGAAAATTTTGGCCTCAGAAACTCTCAAGGACCATCTATGAAGTCATACAGTAAAAAGAACATCCTCAGCCATTTCATCAGGCATTCTTGAAACATTGAAATAAAGTAACAAAGCCTAGGTTAGATTGAATGGTCGGAAAGGAGAGAAAAGGTATAGGGCATTCTGGACTTGTAATAAGAATGGTAAATGCAAAAGGGTGGGAATGAGCATTTTGAGGGGGAATGACACTGGGGAGTCATGCCTGAATGCAGTAAGAAATGTTTTATGTTTTGAGGGGGAAGCTAGGTGGCACAGTGGATAAAACACCGCCCTGGATTCAGGACTCCCTAAGCTCAAATCTGGCCTCAGAAACTTGACACTTACTAGCTGTGTGACCCTGGGCAAGTCACTTAACCCTCATTGCCCTGCAAACAACAAAAACAAAACAAAAACAAAAAACAAAAACAACAAATCTGGTAAGAGTCTGAGGCCCCTTTTGAATGCAGGTCTTCCTGACCCTAAGTTCAGTATTCTAGCCACTATGTTATTGATTATGCTTGCTACCTTAATTTAATCACACCTTGAATTTTAATTAATAGGAAATGGGAAAAGCATATTGTCCAGACTAATGCCCCACATCTATACACAAGGATGTCCCAAAGAGACAACATGTGTGATGAACACATAAGAGTTGAAAGGGAAGAGATATAGCCTCTTCCACCCACTTCTTGCTGGTCCCAAAGTATAATGAATTTTTTGAAGAATGTCAAATAACTCAGCATGAACTTTCAATGCCAACTTGAATGAACATTCGGGGAAGACTTCATGGAGTATCTTGAAGAATAGCCAAGAAGTTTTGGATAGCAGGAGAGAAGGAATGCCAGGCCGGAGAAATAACATGAGAAAAGACCAAAAGAATAAAAATTGGTGTTTATGGAAAATTGGAAAGACACTGGCCCAAATGGTAACAGAACCAGCTTTTTATCAATAGGTATCCCTGCATGATGGGAATTCAAGGTTGTAAGTACTTTTGATACCACAAACCAGTGTTACTAATGCCTGAAATTTCCACAATTAAAGCTTCATTCCTTTGTCCTAAGATTGAGTCATCTGTGTAAATGTAAATACAATTCGACAATATAACACTTTAAGTCTTAGGATCTAAGAGTACATTACTGAGGCTTTAAAAATTTTTTAATGTGGTGAGAATTCCTTTTATCTTTTCCAGATAAAAATAGTTTTACATATACTAATTGTCAGCACCATGTCTGGAGGGAGTAGTAAAACTGGAAGAAGAAAGTTGGTGAACCGTATGGCAAACAGAGTACTGAATACTTTAGAGGGATATCCCAAGTGGATAGAGCACTGGGCCTCAGGGGCAGCTAGGAGGTGCAGTGGGCACTGAAATTGGGAGGACCTGAGTTCAAATCTCACCTCAGACACTTACTAGCTGTGTGACTCTGGGCAAGTCACAACTCCAATTGCCTTAAACATCTGGGACCACCTCCAGTCATCTTGATGCATATCTTGCCACTGGACCCAGATGGCTCTGGAGGAGAGAATGAGGTTGGTGACCTTGCACAGCCCTCCCTCACTTAAATCCAATTCACTGAAAGTCATGACATCACCTCAATGTCATGTTCCTCTTTGAAAATGAAGAACAAACAACAAGAGCTCTAGGCCTGGAGCCAGGAAGACCTGGATTCAAATTCTGCACCATATATTTATTAGCTTTACGATCTCAGGCAAGTCATTTAACCTCTGTTTCAATTTTCTCAACTGTAAAATGGGGATAATAATGGTGTCTACCTCCCTGAGTTGTTATGAGGATCAAATGGGATAATGCATGTAAAATATTTAGTACAGTTCATGGCACATGATAGTGTTTAATATATGTTTATTCCCTTCTTTCAAGTTAACTGAGCTACATTGCTGCTCATCCTTTGTTGTTGATTTTTTTTGTTTGTTTTGGTTTGGGTTGGGTTTTGTTGTTTTGTTGTTTTTGTTTTTTCCAGAGCAATGAGGGTTAAGTGACTTACCCAGGGTCACACAGCTAGTAAGTATCAAGTGTCTGAGGCCAGATTTGAACAAAGGTCCTCCTGAATCCAGGGCCAGTGCTTTATCCACTGCGCCACCTAGCTGCCCCCTCATCTTTTGTTTTTGAAGAGGACCAATTACATCATAAAGTGATGACTTGACTCTTGCATGAATTGAATTTAAGTGAGGCAGAGTTGCACAAAGTCATCAGCCTCATTCTCTCTTCCAGAGTTATTGAAGTCCAGTGGCAGTGGATAGAGCACCGGCCCTGGAGTCAGGAGTACCTGAGTTCAAAATCGGCCTCAGACACTTAACACTTACTAGCTGTGTGACCCTGGGCAAGTCACTTAACCCCAATTGCCTCACTAAAAAAAAATAAAAAAATAAAAAAAAAAAGAAGAAGTCCAGTGGCAAGACAAAAGTCAAGATGACTGACAATGGCTGGGTGAATGGCTGACCAAGTTTTAACCTCCTTTGTGGCCATTGGGACATATCGTTCTCATCTGCCCATTCTACTAGGGGAAAACTTCACACCCCTAACTCAACTAAAGGTTTGAGAACCAATGGTTACCCTCAACCTAGTTTAGCGGGTCTGCCAAGACAATTTTCCAGTGTGTGGCCAAGTGTGCATACTACAGTTTCTTGGAGCCACGGGTAAGAGTTGGGTGAAAGATGGGCACCAAAAGGTGGATAAACAGCCCTGAAAAGGGCTGAGCACCAGAGGTGCTAGTCCTCCCTGAACACCCCCATGCACCCTAATACAAACATTTTCATACACAAACATACACGAAGTATAAAGTAATTGTAAGCCAGGGGGCACTAGCAATTAGGGAGGTTAAGAAAATCTTCCTATAGATGGTGCTTCAGCTGAGATTTGAAGGAAACTAGGGATTCTAAGAGTCCAGAATAAAGAAAGTGGGCATTCCAGGCATGAAGGGCAGTGATGCAAAGTTGCACAGAGACAGAAAATGGGGGCTTTGATGTGAGGAAAAGCATGATGGCCAGTCTGGCGGAACCAGAGAGTCTAGCCAGATTGTGAAGGGTTTTAAACACCAAAAGGAAGAGTAAAAATAAGGAACTAGACTAAATGAACTCAACTCTATTCCACCTCAAAATCTATGATCCTATATTCTATGACCCTGTATTCTTTCAGCAGGCTGAATACTGTTGGTGCCCACGTTTTATGTTGGAAGAGACGGGGCTAAGTTTCTCATCTCCTCTTCAGATCCTAAAACCAACTGATTCCCAAACATAAGTTAAAATTACCTGACCTTCATCACTGGGATTCTAACAAAACTGAAGGCCTTCTCAATGAACATGAGAGCTGAACACCAGGCAAATTTGTCACATTCTTTCCCTGAGCTGCACACTTGCAGACTTTCATTTTTTTAAAAAAATCCACATAATTAGTTTAGCTTTACCAGGGGAAAAAAATTTTTTTTGAATGACAAGGTCAGGCTCCTGACCTTTCAGTAAATTAGAGAAGATTGCCATAAATTGCACAATATAATGAAACACCAATTTGCATATTTGCTGCTATATTAAAAGGGATCAGTTTTAGCTCGCAAAGAAGAACAAACAAAAACATGCATTTTAATAACTCAAATTACTCCCAGGAAGTGACCCTCAGCAGAAAGCCTGATTATCACTACTTAATTAGAAGCCTTGGAAATCTAAATCTTCCTTAAATCCTATTCTGGGTACAGTGAAAGATGAAGCCATGAGTTATGTCTAAGATTCAATATTTACTCTTCACTAATATGTTTGCGGGGAAGACTTTCCAAGCATTCAGAAGACATGCAAGGGGAAAAAAAATTTTAATATTCAAAGAAAGAGTGCCCAAAAAACCTGTGTCTGCTTGCAGGTGCTGAGCAATTAACAGGCTGGCATTTAGAGTGCTTTTAATTAATTAATTAAAAATGCAAAGCTGACTTTCATTTCTTTAAATGTTTGAACATTTTATCCATCAGTAATAAACCAGGAGATGCTGCTGGGCTACAACATCTGGCAAATGAAAAAGATGGTTAGGCCTGTCGAGAAAGAAGGATTTGGTATTTTCTTAGGGGCCCTTTTCCTGTATCCTCCACACATAATCTTCCATCCGAACCCCAAAGACAAATCTAAACTTGGCATTGGGTAAAAGGAGACATGATGTCTCACTTATGTGAGATGATATGTCAAAGGTGACAATAGTTCACAGCTCACATACCATCTATTGCAGGAAACTTCTCACAATCTCTCTAGTCCCCAGTGCTCTCTCCAGCCAAAAATTACCACATAAATATATGTTTTTAGAGGGGAAGGTAAGCTCTTTTAAGGTAAGACCTGTTGTTGTTTTTGTCTTCACATCCCCAGCTCATACCACAGTGCCTGACACCTCTCTAATTTCGTTGGTCAAGACTTGTAATCTCATTGGGTATGGAACTCCCTGTATCAATATAGATCAGCACTTACTCTGAAACTTAGAGTCTTAGGAGTCTGAGGCACTGAGATCTTCGATCAATCAATGAGCATTTATCATGCACTGCTACAGGCCAGGCTCTGTACTCAGCTAAAGATACAAAAGCAAAAATGAAGCTGTCCCTGTCCTGAAGGAGCTTATAATCTAGTCAGGCAAGACAACATGCAAATATACATGCACACACACACACACACACACACACACACACACACACACACATATATATATATATATAATATACATATATATCTAATATGCATTATACATATGATTTATAAATGCACATATTTCCCTATATTTTATATGTGTATGCATATATGTCTATGTGTGTATACAAACTAGCCACCAGGAAATTTGGGGAGGGAGACAATAGCCACCAGGGAGAATCAAGAAGGACTTTATAAAGGAGGTGGCATTTGATCTGAGGCTTAAAGGAGAAGAAGGGTTCTGAGAGGTAAAGTTGAGAGGAAGAGCACTCTAAGCATGGAGGAATAACCTGTGGGAAGGACACAGAACTAAGAGAGAATGTCTGGTGTTTGAGGAATAGTTAAAAAATAAAAAGACCAGTTTGACTTGACCATACGCTAAGTCAAGACAAGTAATGGAAAGGTAGATTGGGCCCAGATTGTGAAGGGCTTTAAATGCCTGGGAGGGAGGTTTATATTTTTGCCCAGGGTCATAAAACTATATGTGTCAGAGGCAGGCCTTCAACCCAGGTGGTCCTGACCCTGAGGCCTATTCTCTATCCTCTATATGTAAATGCTATTCTTGTTCAGTTGTTTCAGTCATGTCTGACTCTTTGTGACCCCATTTGGTGTTTTCTTGACAAAGATGCTGGAATGATTTTCCATTTCCTTCTCCAGTGGATTAAGGCAAACAGAGGTTAAGTGATTTACCTAGGGTCTTACAGCTAGTAAATGTCTGAGCCTGAATTTGAACTCAGGTCTTCCTGACTCTGGGTCTGGTGCTCCATCCACTACACCACCCAGCTGCCCCATACCTAAGCAGAAGGGACTTAACATGTGCCTATTGGATGGGTTCCTAGAAGCACAGAACTAGAATTGGAAGGTCAACTGGTTCAACCCCTTCATTTGACCAATGAGCTAGTTAAGGAAGAGAAAAATGATGCAATTGGCCAAGATGGAAGAACTAGTTCCTGGTAAAGATGAACCCTGCCTTCCTGCATTTCAGTCAATCCTCTTGCTTATAATAAAATAAAATAATGATGATGATATTGGTAATTAATAAGAATAATATCTGCTACGAATGTGATGCTTTTCCAGGCTTACACTTTTTACCACAGATAGTAAGTGGTTGATCTCATATTCAAACTTAGATGCTGGCACTCTGAGTTCAGTGCTCTTTCCACTCAGCCAGCCTGGGGTTGGATGACACATTAACCATGAGCAGAAATTAAAAGAATTAGGCTCATTATAGTAGTACTTACTAGTAAGGAAGCCCCATTCTTGTTCCATAGGGAGCCTTTTGTTTAAAATCAGGCCTGGGTACCTGCATCCTATTTATAAAGGTTAAAAAGATAATTAACGGAGGGAATTGAAATTATTTGCCCGGGAAGTTGGTAATGGTGTCTCACGCAACGCTGCCGTGACTGATTTTACGGCTGGACGCTGCTTGAACGACGACACGAACGTTCCCTGTGAAAGCATTCCAGGTCAGTCCCCGTTTAAAAACCACCTCGTTAATGTACTTTAATTAAAACATAAATACCGCATTGCTACCTCGGTAGGCATTCACTCAGCTGGAACTAACTGTATTTGCTTAATCTACAATTTTGGATGTATTAGCAAAAATAAATGTTGGTGGATGGAAGAGTCTGATTACATATCTTGGGTAAATTGGTGATAATGAGTCAAGAGACTTTGTGTTCATTCACATATATTAGAATAAGAATCATTATGAAATTAAAGCTAAGATTAATCCTGCTAATGACACCATGGAGCATCTGGGAATACGATAACCCAGATGTCAAATTCACTGCGCTACTGTGCTGCTATTTGATAGAGTAACCCCTTGAAGTGTTCTTCTAAGGCGGCTGGCTGGTACCCCACAGTCCCAGCACTTGAAATGCAAATGAGTGACAAGACAGACTAATAATGAGAGCAGATTCTAGCAGTAAGGAAAATGAATAAATTAAAAAAAAAAAAACCCTGAACCACTGATAAGAACAAGCAGCAGGCACCCTGATGTCCTCAATTAGGGCGGATGACATGTGCGGTGCGTTTCTCTCTAATAAAGCCCTCACTCGGTATTCCAAAGCACACGATTCTAACACTGTTAACATTTTAATGTCCTGGGCGTGCGTGGTAACATTAATTACAAGATGATTTGGATGACTTCTGAATCTCTTTTATGTCTTCCGCTGAGGAAGAAGCAGAGTTGCAGCTTTGATATCATAAATAAAATGGGAGGCTTGCCAAGTTTGAAAGCCACGCCGAAGTAATTCAGCTCAGCAAAGTTCCCCCAGAAACCTCTGCAGCACAGCAAAGAGCAGCTGCCGGCATTTAGAAAGGGTCAGGGTCTACACACACGGTCGAGAGGATATTCTGTGGTGGCCCCGACGAATTTTTTATTCTTCCCTTGTTAATTCTGCATTTTAATTACTAATGAGCTTAAAGTTCAACCAATATTTTCCTGAGCTCAGTTTGCTTTCTTAATAGCTGTTTTCAGGAGGGATAACTTAGATGTGACCAGGGCTTGTTTGTTTGGTTTTTCTCATATTTTCAATCAATAAGCATTCATTAAGCACCTACTATGTTCCAGACACTATGTTAAGTATTGGCGATATAAAAAGAGATAAAAGACAATCCCTGACCTAAAGGAACTCACAATCTGATAGGGGGAGACAAAAAATATATACAAACAAGCTATATACACAATAAGGAAATTATTAATAAAGGAAAGGCACTAGAATTAAGAGGATTTGGGGAAGGTTTCCTTCCTATAGAAGGTGAGATTTTAGTTGGGACTTAAAAAGCAGGAAGACTCATCTTCATAAGTTCACATCCAGCTTCAGACACTAGCTGTGTGACCCTGAGCAAGTCATTTAATCCTGTTTGCCTCAGCTTCCTCATATAGAAAGTGAACTGGAGAAAGCTATGGCAAAACACACCAATATCTTTGCCAAGAAAACTCTAAATGGGATCACAGAAGAGTCAGGCATGACTGAAATCACTGAACAACAACAAGAAGCTACAATGGGAAAAAGAGATATTGGATGATATTTAGTAAGAATGGAAGGATCAAGGGAGGGTTGTTTTTCACAATGGGGGAAATGTGGGCATGCATGTACACCATAGGGAATGAGCCAGTAGACAGGGAGAGAGGGAAAATCCATGAAAGAGTGGGCATGACAGAGGGAGCAGTCTGTTGAAAGAGATAGGATGGAATGAGATCCCTTGAGCAAAGAGAGGGGTTGGCCCAAGTAAGGAGTAAGCCACTTCATCATGTGAGACAGGGGTGGTGGAGGAGAAAGTAACAGAAGGTATCTGAATGATACTAGATGAGAAAGAGAGGAGAAGAGGAAGCTCACAGCAAATGGCCTCAATTTCATCGGTAAAATATGAGGCAAGGATTTCATCTGAGACAGTCAAGGGAGCAGAAGTCCTGGAATATTTGAGAAGGGTTAAAAAGTTAGGGAAGAACCACTGTGGAGAGTTGGATAGTGAGTTGATGAGGGAATGTGTGTCCAAGCTTCACCCAGTGAACCTTCCTGATACCCAACCTTGCCAAAGCACAAGCACCTCCTCTGCCCTTTCTACCTTTTGTGTGTGAGTAGAAGTAATTAATTCCAGTGACAACAATACTCTGGAAAGAATAATGAAATCCAATCAACACTATTCTTGTGTCCAAAGAGAGAATGTCAGTCAACTGCTCCCTTTTTCCACCTGCCCTGGGACTTCCCAAGCCAAATCATTCTTCCCTGGCCATCATTTTCTTGTTCTTGCTTTCTTCCCCTAGTAGAAAGTGAGATGCTTGCAGATAGAGGCTTGATGAGTTGTTTACAATGTACTAAACGCTAAATAAAACAATGGACATACAAAAACAAGAAAAAAAGATAGTCCCTACCCAGAAAGAACTTACACCCTGTCTAATAGGGAAGACAAAACATAAGGGAGAGAGAGAATCTTGGGGAAGGGGAACAGAAATGGTTAGAAGGGACAAGGCAGCTTTGTGTTCAATGTACCTTGCCTGCAAAAGACTAAGGTATTTGTAGGCTTTTGTTCATTTTGACCTTTGTGTTCAAGTTTGAAGCCATATAGATTGAAGTCTACAGCTTTCCTTGGCATATGTTAAGAATTGTATACTTATTGAATTCAAATGATATTATGGCATGCTTAAAGATTCCACAATGCAGAAGCTATGAAACATGGCTTTTGAAGGAACCATGTAATTTGATATCATCCATATATAACAAATTATTCATATCATGTTTTGGTCTGACTCCCTCTTTAACCTAGAAGCCATGCTCAATTCTATTAGGAGAATTAATATTGGGCTTGAGAATACTGAGCTTAATATTGTTCTTTAAAAAGGTCATGTTTTCTAGCAATTTTTCCTTATATGATGGTGTTGGTGGAATTTTATATATATATATGTATATGTATATATACATATAACATTCTTATTGTACTTGGTTCTATTTTATAGTTATAAATAAATGAAATAATGAATAAATAAATGAAAAATTAATGTGTGCAAAACTTGATCAAATGCTTTGTAATAATCAATAAGAAAAGGCATGGAAGAAGCACCGCCCCTACCAAATAAACTAGGCTAGTTCTTATTTTCCCTAAAATGGTGATTAAGCTATCCTTAAAACTTAATTAGTCCAGGAAACTATGTCACAAATAGTAGTAACTTCCCAGTTACTTGAGGCATATAAAACCTCAAGGAGGCCCAAAAGAAGTTGGGACCCCTTAGGCTTGATGGGTTTTTTATTGCTTTGCAATCAACATACCTTCCTGCTGAGGCCCCAAAAGAAAGGTTACATCCCCCTGAGCCAATGCCATATGCATGCTGAATACCCTTTCTGAGATAGTATTAAATAAACTCCTTTTGTTAAATAGTCTATTAGTGATTCTTTTTTTCTCATCCCAAGCCTGAACCATCAGACTGGCTTGGGTTAGTTCTGGCCAAGAACAACAGTATAAATGTTAAAGTGTTTCCTATCAGCTTGTTCAATAATTACTGAATCAATAATAAATTGTCCTTCATACCTGGGTACTTTTTTGGCACACCTTTTCTGTTACTCAGACAATATATTGTTTTTTAAGAGTGTTTATAATTCACACTGTGAATATTTTGACTAAATTATATTAAATTGTCCTCTATTTGGAAGAGATACAAATGTTCTCATCTCTTGATACTAAATATGTCACTTCTGTTAGGAAAGGCAGGATCAGGCTTGTGTGTGAGAAGTAAAGAAGTTTGCTTATAATTCACACACTATTGTAAAGTGTTTGGGCTAATAATTGTGAATGTTATCTAGCTCTACCACCTTCCAATTTTGCAGAAAAGTTAGTGTCAGTCACCTCTTTCAGCATAAATATTCTATCACTCATCATATTAATGGTGCATAAAGTCCCTGTTTTGTGTTGGACTCAGCTCATATTTTTATTGTGTTGAACTTCTTGCAACCAGAGAGACAACATGAATAGTCCACATATCTCTCTCTCTCTCTCTCTCTCTCTCTCTCTCTCTCTCTCTCTCTCTCTCTCTCTCTCTCCCTCCCTCTCTTTCTCTTTCATGTCTTTTTCTCAAGGTCTACATAGAAAATTTTTATTTGTATTGATTTGTTTTCTTTGTGCTTTTTTGATATTTTGTATCCCTTTAAATTTTTGCAGATAATTTTCTGTTCTTTTCTTTCTTGTTGACTTTAATTGGGTGATATGGCATTCAAGTTTTCTATTATATGTACTAAATAAAATTGATATTAATTTCATCTTCCGATGCTTTTTGGGAGTAGTAGCTTTCTTGAATGACATCTGCCTTTGTAATATTTGATGCCTGTCCTAAGAAGTGTTCCTTAATAGTGTTATCTGTCCTCCTGTGGTTACTACTGTAACAACAAATGCTATGTATACTGATGTCTACAGATGCTTAGATGTTTTTATAATTTTTTGTCAAATCAAGAAGGGGACACATGTTCATTCATTATGGTCACAACAAATTCAAGATTTTTTAAATTATTCTGTTTTGGTACAGTTGGTGTACTATTTGGATATTTTGCCACAAAACCTAAAAGGGGGATTTAAAAATTCCAATTTAAGGATGCCCATCTCCCTTTCAAAATCTTTTATTATATTAGAATTGTCTTTGCTATCTGTTTTGTTATTTGATAGGAAAGTTTGCCTTAAGTCAACATTTTCAATAGTCTCAGCTTATTTAACTTTTCCGTTTTGAATTTTAGTATCTCCTCAGTTTCAACTCTATTTCATCTTTTCCAGGCTTAAGGATGAAGTTATTTCTTATGATTGTGCAGCCCAAGTTGGCAATATATTTACCATCATTCAGATCTGATAATACCATTGACAAAGCAACATGAAGCCCTTATCTAAAACTGGTGAGATCTGTTTTCAACAATGCTATGTAACAGTACTGGCACATAACAAAAATCTTTGGTCCTCTTCATGAGTACTCAAAGTCTGTAAGGACTGGTGCCATCCACAGTGAAGAATTTCCAGAAGGTGGCATATTGTTTCCTTTATTTAATACAAATTTGCTTGCCTTCTTGTGATGTCAGAACAAGAAAGAGTGATACCTGCTCCACTATCCTCTGTGGCAAGAGGATCATCGCAATGGTTTTGAGGATGGACAGCTTACAACCCCACACTGCCCCATTCATTTTAGGGCTCCACCCCTGACTCTCCCAATTTCTTTATCCACAATGGCCCAGTAGCCTTCTCACCCTGGAAAATTGCTCTACTTCTATAATCCATCCCCCTGATTGGTCAGTTCTTTTTGGAACTTCTATTTTAAGGAAAGTGACAAGATCATCCATGTTCATGTTTTCATTCCTCTGAGCTCTGGTACCCACTTTTCAACTTCCTTTTATGTGTTGTCTTACCCATTAGAATATAGGCTTCTTGAGGGCAGGAATTCACTCACTATTTTACCTTTTATTTTATATTCTCAGCACTTGGAGCAATGCCTGGCACATACTAAGCACTTAATAAATACTTATGAAGTTGACTTTGAATCTTGGGTGCAGTTGCATGACACTAACTGGGTTGTTAATGCAGTCACTGGTGATTCCAGAGGCCAATTCACTAGCATTACAGGGTTCCTTCTAGGTATTCAAAGCTATTATAACAATCTTGGGTGGTTGCTACTGTATATCACTCCTCTTAGAACTTTCACATTTGGCTTTCGTCCTCATCCTTTCATGACATAGTTGGTGTGGTGGGCTTTTGAGACAGTAATCATTACTATTATTATTATTATTATTATTATTTCATTCTTCTCATCTTTTTCAATGGACTTGAGAAAGAAATTATTCCCAGGAAAAGTTGTTATACTGTCTTCATGAATGCACTGTTCCTCAAATAGAAGAGAACAAACATTTATTAAGCACCTACTATGTGCTAGACACTATGCTAAGCACTTTACAAATGTTATCTCATTTGATCCTCATGACAACCATGAAAGGTATGTACAATGATCATCACCATTTTACAGATAAGGAAACTGAGGCAAACAGAGGTTAGGTGACTTTTCCAGGACCACAGAGCTAGTAAATGTCCAAGGCTGGATTTGAACACGTGTATTCCTGACTCCAGGACCAAAGCACCTAACTGATACTAAGAATACTTCTGGATATGGAGCATTCCTTGTGTAGAAGAGGTCTATCAAATGTACCACCCCCACCAACTGCCACTAATGGGCAAGTAAACCCAAGAGTTCTGGGAATAAAAGTACAACCCCAACTGACCTCTCCCACCCAAGACTACTGGATTTCAAACTAGCCCTACAAGCAACATTAGGGAGATGCCACTTGCAACTGCCTCTGCAGGTCCTGAAGTGCTCCACCACCCCACCCCCATATCCACAGCTACTAAAGACCTGACAAAGAAAGTTTTCACCACCAAAATCCTCGGTGCTATCGAATCATTTAATGTTAGACACAGATATACTTTTATCCATGGAAATGACACTAAACAAGATGTATTAGCAACTGTTTTGCTGCTATACCCTAATGACCACTGGGACTTTCCATTTGATCCACTACTTAAATTTTTTTTTATTGTTGTCTCCTTCATTAGAATGTAAGCTCATTAAGACCAGGGAATGTCTCTGTTTTTATATCTGTATCCTTAGTACTTAGCACAGTATGGTCAGCTAAGTGGTACAGTGGATAGAGCACTGGCCCTGAAGTTGGGAGGATCTGAGTTCAAATATCACCTCAGACACTTAACTCCAGTTATCCTGATATATATCTTGCCATTGTACCCAGATGGCTCTGGAAGAGAGAGTGAGGTTAGTGACTTTGCATAGCCCTCCCTCACTTAAATACAATTCACTGCCAGTCATGGTCCTCTTTGAAAACAAAGGACAAACAATTTATCACAGGGCTTTGCACATAGTAAGAATTTAATAAAGGCTTTTTTATTCATCCATTGTTATCTCTTCATCTTTTTAATGTGGTGTATATATATACATTTATACATATATACACATGTGTGTACATGTATGTATGTATGTATGTGTGTATACATATATATAGTCCAAGAACTAATCTCTAGCTTGTTCTTACCCTTCTATATTTACTATTGTGCAAATGAGTAAAATGACTGTGTTTTGTAATTGAATGAGAGGATTGGGATGTATGGATATAAAATGATTTGTTATTTATTGCTACTATTATAACAACTAGCATTTGCATGGTGTTTTAAATTTTACCAAAAAAATTTTTACATACATTATTTCATTTGAGTTTCATAATAATCCTGTGAGGTAAGTGCTACAAATATTCTTATCTCAATTTTATGAATAAGGAAATTGAGGCACTTATAGTAAACAAGTAAGCTCTTTCTATTAAGGACCTTCCAGCTCCTAACTCCCAACACCCTTTTCACTGGCTGTCCCCTATATCAGGAATGCTCTCACTATTTATCTCTTCCTCCTCATTTACTTGTCATCTCCCAAAGCTTACCTACAATCTTATCTTCTGTAACATTTTTTTCCTAGTTCTTGACACACATCACACACACACACACACACACACACACTGCTAGTGTCTTCTTTCTGAAATGGCTTCACTTTTCACTGTGTGTACATACATATATATGTAATGTACACTGTTTACATATTTTTACATGTAGACACACATATATGTATATCCTGTCATATGCGTATGGGATACATACAGAATATAAGTGCATATGGTTTACTACATTAGGATATGAGCTCCTTGACAGCAGGAAACATGTTTTTGCCTTTCTTTGTGCCATGTACTTGGCACATAGTAAGTGCTGAATAAATATGTATTGATGATAATGATTATGATGATGCAAATGATGGTTAAATTTGCTGTGCAGTGAAATAGGAGTATGTTGGAAGGAAGGCACTGGGTTTAGTCAAGAGTGTCTGGTCCTACCAAAGAAATGCATCAGATGAATGAAAGGTATTGAGGCTAGATGGTGTATGGGGAAGTCTCTGGGATCCACAGGTGATAACCTAATCCGGTACCCAGCAGGTATATTACTCACTTTATGCATCATCAGGCCACAGATGACTAATCCAAAAAAAAAAAAAATAGGGACAGTGATACAAGTGATTACCCTACATAAATTCCGCAGACACTGGGAAATCTGGCAGTAGGACCAACGCTATCATCCATGAAGACAAATAATGTTCTAGATTTTTTTATTGGGGGCTGGGGGTACCAATTCAACTGTTTCCACTGATAAGCTTCATGCTTTCCTTCTCTCTTTCTCTCTTATGGCTTCTGCAAGTCCTTTTTATTTTCCCACGTCCTTTTCAAGGTTCCTAACAAGGGGTTCCTAGAACAGTCTCATCCAATTAGCATTATTTTGTGCCTGGCTGTGACAAGGTAACTGAAAAATCAATGAAAACAATGGCAGAATGGCCTGAGTTCCCATGACTGAGTAGGCTCCTAGGTGTCTTTTAAGCAGAATAATTTATGGAAACATTCTTTAAACACAGACATTTCCATTTGTCTCACCTTCACTCTTGAGGGGCGCAGAAACACCAAGAAATTTCATAGTCTGTTTTCAGACTGATGTTTCTTAACCTCTTCCTCTCAGGATTCAGAATTTCTGGTTTCATACCTTGGAAATCCTTTAAGGGTGGGAAGTCAAGGGCCATCTCTTTACTATGAATCTAAATAAAATATGGTCAAAGGGAACAAATATCTAAGAAAAAATACACACACACTCTGCTTTTCTAGAAAAGTCAGCTAAGGAATAAAATGGAGAGAAACTCTTTTTTTCCTCCCATGACTAAGCTTAAGCACCATCTTCTGCTTGAAGTCTTTCCTGACCCACCTCCTGTCAATTGTCAAGACTCTTTCACCCAAACCATTTTTGTACATTATATGTCTGTATGTTCATTCACTTTAGATTCAGATTTATGCTATATGTACATATATATATATATATATATATATATACTGGTTTTCTCATTAGAATGTGAGCTACGTTGTGTCTTTCTACTTTTATTCCCAGCACCTAGCACAGTGCCTGACACATAAGAGGTGTTTAATAAATACTTAATGACTGACTGATGTATTGATTGATGTGCTAACTTTGAGCTTCCTATTTTATGGGTTTGAATATCTATAGGTACCATATCTAAAAGGGAACCCCTCCCTTATACCACCTAGTTGCCCTAATAAAATAGAAGAAGAGGAAGAAGAAGAGGAAGAAGAGGAAGAAGAAGAGGAAGAAGAAGAAGAAGGAGGAGGAGGAGGAGGAGGAGGAGGAAGAGGAGAAGGAGAAGGAGAAGAAGGAGAAGGAGGAGGTCAAAACAATTTATGTTATCTATCTCTTATAGCGGCAATAGGGGATGAAGGGAGTAAAAGTAAAAATACACTTGGTCTCCCAAACATCGACCTTATAGGCTTGGTATGTAGTCCCAAATACCAAAGCTGTCATTATTATCCCATTATGAATCTCCCAGCCTTTAGAAAAACAAAAAGCTCTTAGCATTAGAATAGTAACAATAACAACAATAAACAATTTACATAAAGCTTAAAGATTTATAATGCTATTTACAGACTTGATCCTCATAATACTTATGAGATGAAAGTGCTACAGGTATTATCCCCTTTTACATATAAGAAAACTGAGGTAGAAAGAGGTTAAGTAACTTGTTTTAAAGTCACACTGCTTAGGTAAGAAGCTGGCTTAAGACTCAGGCCTTTTCTGACTTCAAGTCCAATACTCTGAGTTTAATTTTCATTTATTTCACTTCACTCAATAAACCAAAATCTTTCTTCTCTTCCTCTCACCTACCCCACTGAAAGAAAAAATAAAGAAAAACCAAACCCTTATAATAAAACATGCTTAGTCAAGTGAAACAAATTCTTAATTGGCCACATTCAAATGTCTCAGTCTGCTCCATGATTTGATTGCCTCTCTGTCAGGAAGTGGATAGTATGTTTCATCATGAATCCTTTGAAATACTATTTTTCATTGTTTTGATCAGAGTTCTTAAGTCTGTCAAAGTTATTTATAATCCATTCTGCTATCCTCTTTAGTTTTATGGGTATATTCACAGCATTCCTATTCATATGCCTTTGCCCTCCCAACACACCCTACCCAATGTATTATTTTCTTCTTTTAAAATCATTAAAACAATAAAATCAATCCTGGGCCCTCTGTCTTATTTGATTCCTTCTGTGACCCCTGATGATAATGGGTTTTAGGGAGACACCTGAATCAACCCTCCCCTTAGAACATAAGTACTTCATCTTTGTTTAGTCTCTTATGATTGCTCACTTATTTATCTATTTATCTTTTTATGTTTCTCTTAACTTCTGTGTCTGTATTTTTAATTTCCTACTCAGCTCTAGTGTTTTTTATCAGGAGGTCCTCTATTTCATTGAAGATCCATTTTCTATCTCTTATACCATCAATACTCAGTTTTGCTGGGTAAGTTATTCTTAGATGTAAGCCTTTGCCTTACGCAATATCATATTCCAAGCTCTCCACTTCTTCATTGTGGTGGCTGTGAAATCACACATGATTCTAATTGTATTTTCTCAGCACTTGAATTCTTTTTTATGGTTTCTTGAAATATGTCCAACATCTTTTTCTGGTCATAGTTTTCAAGTATTCCAGTGAGTCTTAAATTACCTCTCCTTAATATGTTTTCCAAATTAGTTGGTTTTGATATGAGATACCATATATTTTCTTCCTTATTTTTCAGTTTTTTAGTTTGTTTTAATATTTCTTGTCTCATGGAGTCATTAACTTCTACTTGGTCCCTTATAAATTCTCAAAAGTTTTCCCACCCCTTATGTCAAGTTGTTAATTCTCACTCCAATTTCCTTCTTCTGTATTTCTCATTTGATGGGATAGCCATGTGGTACAGTGGATAGAGTGCTGGACCTAGAATCAGGAAACTCTGAATTTATAAAATAGTCTCAGATATTTACCAGCTGTGATATCCTGGGCAAGTCACTTAAATTCAGTCTTCCTCAGTTTCCTTATCATGAAAATGGGAATTCCATTTCCCAGGGTTGTTGTGAAGATAAAATGAGATGTTTTTAAATTACTTTGCAAACCTTAATGGATTTTATAAATGTTAACCATTAGTATTATCTTCCTATTATTTTCTCTAGCACTCTCAGTTCATTTATAAAATCATTTTAAAACTTTTTTAAACACTTGCTTCATTGCTTCATTTACTCAAGACATTCTAGTTGAATATACACCTAAGCTATGTTTTTCTTTGAGGCTTTGCATATAGATTTTTGTGAGTCATTCTCTTCTGGGTTTGTAGCTTGGGTGTCCCTATCACCATAATAGTTTTTTAAGGTAGAATTCATTTTTGTTTGATCATTTTTCTAGTCTTACTTTTCAAATCTGGACTTTTCATTAGGGCCCTACTTGTTCCCATTTTTTGTCCTCTTAGAGCTGCCACTGCTTCCACAGCATATCAAGTATTGTGCTATTAAAAGATCTCAGGCTGGGGACCTACAAGCTTTCAGTGTATCCAAAGCAGTCTGATCTAGGGTGAAGTCTGATTTCTATTCTGATCTTAGCTCTGCAAGTTCTTGATCTGGTTTGTATATGAGCAACATAACTATGGGCTTGCCCCTGACCAGATATGCAGTAGACTTTTGCTAAATTTGACCATTATCAGCCAGCTGGAAATCTCTGGAGGTTCAGAGTTACAGAACTATGGGCTTCACTATGGGCTTATCCTGTTACAGGCTTCGAACTGAGATGGGAAGCTAAATATGAGAAACCTCCCCACTCTGCTACTGGTTTCTGTTCCTACTCCTGAGCCAGTACAGAGCCTCAAGCCCACAGTCATTCTTTCCCCTGGACCTTCACTACCAGGCAAAGGTCCTCTCCTCAATCTACACTGGATCTTGGGGATAAGCTACAGCTACTAGTTTTCACTTGTTACTGCTTCTTAACAGTGCCAGACACCTCTGCTAGATCTGAGATCATTTCTGATCCTAGTGTAAAGCAGTAGGCCTTATTTAGTATGCAGACTGGAATGTTCTCTGGGTCATACTCCTAGCTTAAGCCCATCCATATTGTGTACAGACCTTTCAGTCTGTCTCTCTATGTCAACCTGGGCTGGAAAAATGACTCACTGTATTTTTTTTTCCTTCAATTTCCCAATCAAGACAGTCTGGCATGTTTCCTAGATCTTTATGGAGTAGTTGTAAGTGATAACTGGATTTTATTGCCTATTCCTATTTCACCATCTTCACTGGTCTCCCTATGAGTTCCATATTTACTACCTGCTGTGTAAAGTATGATAGACAGCATTGCCTAATAGAAAGAGAACAGGTCTCACAGCCAAAAAGACTTCAGTTCAAATCCTACCATTGATTCATAATGGGCAAAACACAAACTCTTAGTGTCCAAGGAAACCATTTCAGATGCAAAGTATTTACTCATCTGCATTAGAAGAGGCAGTTTCATTGACAAAAACTTCCTATACCAATGAAATTTTGGGTCCAGACAACAGAAATTTAGTAGTTCCCTTCATTTGCCCAAACCTTACCTTATTGCCCAGTGTGATCTCATTGATGTGAATGAAAGTGTGGCATTATAATTACAAATTCTTACTCATTTAAGGTTCCCAGCTCCAATTCAAAGTCTTTTCTCAGTACTTCTAGTGTTATTTATTCTTGGCAAGAGGGTCAAGCAGGAACCATTTTTCTTGGAATCGTTATATCTCCCATGCCTAGCACAGTGTTTGCTTGATATAGCAAGTGCTTAATAGATGCTTGTTGAATTAAATTGAATCAGACTGTAGTGGTGGCCTTATCTTTTCTCTCTCTTTCCTTTTCTGGGACGAAAGAGATCCTTAATAAAAAACTGCTTGTCTCAGGGGAAACTTCAATCTCACTGCCTCCTTCCAGGTGCCACACTTAATGCTCTATGTTTAACAACCCCTTGGGGATTACATTTAAATCCTGGAAAATCTTCAAGCAGCAATATACTGGTGACAGGAAACCGCCCTCCCCAAGGGAGCTCAGGTATGTTAGGAAGAGCTCAAACAATCAGGCTGCAAGGAAAGAGGGTGAAAGTCCAATGGAGAAGGGCTCTTCAGTAGCTATTCACAAAAGGAGATGTTCTCAAATCACGCCATCTCCATGGGAATTAAGGTGATGTGTTGTTGATATTCCTGAGGTTAGAGATTTCTTGAATTATAAAGTCTGGGAATATCTTAGGGTTAGAGATAGATCTTTAGATCAGCTACTCCCTTCCCCTCCTTACAAAAGGGATTACTTTTTTGTCTAACATTCTAGGGACTCCACAAGTTGGTGCCACTATACCTTGCCAGTCCTATTTCATACTATTTTGGCCTGCACATTCTATGTAGCATTAAAGCTGAACTATACCCCTGATACTTTCTCAGATCCTTACCTTTGTTCACATGGATCCCTATGTCTAGAATGCCTTCCCCACTCCCATATTTTGAATTCTTCTTTCTACTTAAATTATATTAAATTTGTGATTTCATCGATATAAGTGCTACTTCAATCCATGCAAACCATAACCCTTCCATGCTTTCTCATATCTTATCCATTTCATTCTACAAGCCCACTCAAAGGGCTAGAATACTTCCTTGAGATCTCTGAATATTTCATGGATTGCAACGGAGCATATATTGATTCATCCCTTCCTCTTCCTACATGACTGGCCCACTTCCTTTTCTAATCATATTCCTCTCTATTGATATCCAGAATGGCGCTTCTCTTGTGTAATTAGTAATTAATAACATGGGCTATACACTGCCCATATCTACCACATATATCACCATTGCCTTTTGGGTGGCCCACTGCTTAAATTCTATGGAGACCATAGTATCCCATGGCTTTCAACCAGACAGTATCAGCAGATGAATAATTTATGTTTAAAAGATGGGCCTTTGTTTCAAGAAGCTTGGGGTCGTTAAAAAAAAAAAACAGCACATTTTCACATATGCCATCCAGGCTGTTGTCCTTTTCTCGTTTATTTCTGGGCTTGGCTCATCATCCATTTTCAGGCTCTGTCCAAAGTTACATGTGCCAATAGACCAGCTCTATGAACTGTCTTTCCAACTATATCTCCTAACATGGACACTAGACAGTCTTCATTTATTCAGCTTTTCCTTTGTGAATTGGAAGTCTATGACCTTTTGCATAATTATAGATTCATGTTAGGAGACTCCATAAGGTTCTGAGGATTAATGTAATCAACAAACAGAGCTATCAACAGATCCCTCATCTATGGGGGATTCCTTTTGGACTTGGATTCTGTGCTGGACATCCTCCATGATGGTGGCAAACATCTTTGCTAAGCATGCATCTCCCTTGTTTATACCTCACTTGATGTTAATAATCAATCATCCAAAAAAAAATCTCTTGTTATATCTTTGAGAAAATTTGCATGACTTTGATATATGTACATGGGAAAAATTGTGATAGAAGAGAACCTATTAAAGCTTCATTTTGCTCCACTGAGTCCTTTTTTGTAGCTAATAAAAAACCAGCACAATGCGGTCCTATATTTTCTGTACCTGTCAGTCAATTGTGTGAAGATCATTTGTGAAACCCTCTTCCATTCTCATTCAATATCTTAATCAAAAATATCCTTAATATGTGTTCAGAGCATTCTTATAAAGATTTCACAGACACAGAAAGTTAGGTGGAACAGCAAATTAAGTACTGGAGTAGAAATCAGAAATAACTGAGTTCAAATCCTGTTTCGGACACTTATTTCTGTGACACTGACAAGTCACAACTTTTTCTCAGCCTCAGTTTCTTTACCTGTAGAATGGTAATAATAGCACCTGTCCCATAGAGTTGTGAGAATCTAAGGAGTTGACATGCATAAAGTACTATATAAATTCTAGTTATCATCATTAGAACAGGGACAGGGATCATGGTTTTGCTTTTCTTTGTATTCACATAATTTAAAATAATGCCTGATACATGTTAACTGTTGTTGTTCAGTCATATCTAACCCTTTGTGATCCCATTTGGGGTTTTCTTGGCAAAGATACTTGAATGGTTTGCCATTTACTTCTCAAGCTCATTTTACAAATGAGAAAATTGAGGCAAACAGGGTTAAGTGACCTTCCCAGGGTCACAAAACTAGTCAGTGTCTGAGGCCAAGTTCAGAATCAGGAAGATGATTCTTCCTGACTCTATGCCTTTCTGACTCCATCCACTGTGCCACCGAGCTTCTCCAAAGTAAATGCATAATGCACTCTTGTTGCTTGACATGAAAAATAATCTAACAATAAAACTCATTTCAGAACCCAGGAGAGGTAGAACAATCTTCCTTTCCTGAGTAGATAGCTGATCATCAATTTCTTGATGGACATGTCCAAGCTCAGAGGCAACCTGGTGAGCTCAAGAGGTCTAGAGGACCTATATCTATCAGATGAAGCTGGATGGTGGGAGAGGATGTTTCTACTTTGGAGAAGTCAAGGACTGACAAAAGGAGGAGCATAGACCAGACCTGGCTGTCCAGAAGACATGGACATTGAGGTGACAGTGCAGAATCAAGGTGAAATGTTACAATGCCACAAACTTTTTGTTGGTTGTTGGTTGTTGTCCTTTGAGCTCAGAAAGGACCAAAATTATATCACTATGTCAGGATCAAGGTAGTGTGTCTGCTATGATTGATCAAACCACAGTTCAGACATAAATAGTCCATATGAATATTTGGAGTGTATATGTCTCTAAATTTGTTTTCTGTTATCATGATGTTTAAGAATTGACTTCCCAGAGAGAATAAAAATAGTATTACATTACTGAGTCTTGTCAGGTTCAATTCCATTCAACAGATATTCACAAGATCATAGATTTAGTGCTGGAAGAGACCTTAGAGGTCACAGAGCCTGAACCCCTCATTGTACAGATGGGGAAACTGATTTATGAAGAGGTTAAGTCACTTGACCAAAGTCACGTTGGTAGTAAGTAGCAGAGATAGGATTTATACCCTTGTCTCCAAATCCAGTGGATATTTTTTTCAACTTTACCATACTCCCCATGAATCTTGATTATTTTCATTTTATCCATCCGTCCCACTGTGTGTTTGCATTCCAAGTGCAAACTGAGGCTACAGTAATAGAAGTATAAAGAGGACTCTGGAGCATGCCCAGTTCATCTACCATGGAGGCATCTTGCTTCTGGGAAAAGATATCTTGAGTTCCCCTACCACACAGATGGGAGTAACCTCCTGGATCAGCTGCATAGCTGGAACATGCTACATCTTTCAAACTTCCAGACTGGAACAATGTCCCTCTCTTTCCCAAAGCTTCCAGAAGTAGTGGTCAGAGTTCACCCATAGTATGGATGCCATGAGAGGAATGGGGGTGGGGGGAAGGGAAGGGGGGTTGACTACTTTTCTCTACTCTCTCCTTTTATGCCAGGGTCCCAGGAGATGGTTCTTCATTTTGGTCTGATTTTATTTGTCCTTTTCAGTTCTAGACATAGGCAGTATGCTCCCCCACGACTGGCCCCAGGAGTTTGAGCTGTAGCGACCTCGGGGGAAGGATTCCAGGCTGGATATTTCAGTTAGCCAGGCTAGCAGAAAAGCTGTGAGAAGTCAGAGTGCCTGGGACTCAAGCCCGAGGAGGCCTTTGAACTTGGATTTTGGAACTGTTTTTTGCAGTAATTGAGCAAAGCTGTGAATATTCTATTCTATAGAACCTTCTGTTCTATATAGGAACTGAGCTAAGCTGTGAAGCCTTCCCTCCCCAGAGTATGAGGTAGTGCTAGCTGTGCCTCATGTGTTATGAAGTATGTTTGTAGTAATATTCTGTTGTAAAAGCTAATCTGGTTGTTTAGTGGTCCAGTGGAACTGGGGTACAAAGTATCCACCCCCTACATTTGGGGGAAGACAACCACTGGGGGCTGGAGCAATTAGCAGAGAGGCTAATCACCCCAAACTCCCATTAAAAGTACTAGAGAGAGGGGCAGCTAGGTGGCGCAGTGGATAAAGCACCGGCCCTGGATTAAGGAGGACCTTAGTTCAAATCTGACCTCAGATACTTGACACATACTAACTATGTGACCCTGGGCAAGTCACTTAACCCTCATTGCCCTGCAAAAAGAAAAAAAAGTACTAGAGAACCCTGGGGGAGGGGGGAAATCTAATACCCCTGAGGGGTTCAGGGTGGTCACTGCTAAAGAACCACCATATAGCATCCTTCTATACTTGTCCTGCAGGCGCCACATCTGGATCCTAGGTTTTAGAGTTGAAAGTGACCTTAGATGCCATCCAGTCCAACCTCTTCTTTTACAGATAAAGAGGCTGAGGCCCAGAGAGGTTAAGTAACTAACCCAGGGTCACACAGCCAGATTGAACCTGGATTCAAATCCAGATCTTCCCGTCTCCAAGTCCAGTGCTCTATCCACTAGACCACAGTGCCTCTCCAATATCATGGATTATCTAGAATTTCACATCCAGTTCTGGGCAACACATTATAGGAAGGAGGCTGAAGAGCTGGAGTGCAATCAGAGAATGGCCTAGGATGTTGAGGAAATTGGAAATCATGACACATGAGGCTTGATTTAAGGGACAAGGGAAGTTGGCACCACATAGAAGTTGGAGAAGTTAAACTAAGAGATTCCACCCTGACAGAAAAAAAATTCTTCCATATAACTGAGGATTACATAGTTATTTTAAGATTTGAAAAGTATACTTAATGTTTGATTTAAGCCTCTCAACAGTCCTGGGAGGTATATGCTATGATCATTGCCCCCCCTTTTTAAAATAATAAACATTTTAATTTAAAGATTTGAGTTCCAAATTCTATCCCTTCCCCACCCCAAGGGAGTAAGCAATCAGATATAGGTTATAGACGTGCATTCATGCAAAATATTCCCATATTAGTCATGTTGTACAAGAAAACTTGGATAAAAGAAAAAAATGAAAGTGAAAATAGCATGCTTCAGTGTGTGTTCCATCAATATCAGTTCTTTCTTTGGAGGTGGATAGTATGCTTCATCATTAGCCCTTTGGGGTTGCCTTGGATCATTGTATTGGGGAGAATGGCTAAGTCATTCACAGTTCTTCATCAAACCATATTGCTGTCACTGTGCACAACATTCTCCTGGTTCTGCTTATGTCACTATACATCAATTCATAGAAGTCTTTCCAGGCCTTTCTGAAATCATCCTGCTTGTCATTTCTTTTAGCACAGTAATATTCTATCACCATCATATACCACAGCTTGTTTAGCCATTCCCCAACTGATAGACATTCCTTTGATTTACAATTCTTAGCCACCACATTTTTGTGGTGCTATAAATATTTTTGTACAAATAGGTCTTTTTTGAGGGCAGCTAGGTGGTGCAGTGGATAAAGCACTGGCCCTGGAGTCAGGAGGACCTGAGTTCAAATTTGACCTCAGACACTTGACACTTACTTAGCTGTATGACCCTGGGCAGGTCAATTAACCCTCATTGCCCCCACAAAAAATAGGTCTTTTTCTCTTTTGAGGGATGTCTTTGGAATATAAACCCAGCAGTGGTATCGCTGGATCAAAAAGGGTGTGCACAGTTTTATAACCCCTTGGCCATAATTCCAAATTGCTCTCCAGAATGGTTGGATCTGTCCACAACTCCACCAACAGTGGATCATCCCCCTTTCACAGAAAAATAACCTGAGGCCCAGAGAAGTGGAGCAACTATCACATGGTGAGGGAAAATTCAGACCCAGGTCTACTCTACCATCCTGCCTATCATTAAGTCTGTGATGTACATAGTTTAGAAAGGGGGTGATTGTACATAGTATAGAAAGTGCTAGGTTCAAATCCTGCTTCTGGTGCTTACTAGCTTTGGCAAGTCATATCCTTGCTGAGTCTTGCTCTCCTCTGTAAAATTGGAATCATAATACTTGCCCTACATACTTCAAAGGGATGTTATGTGGAAATTAATTTGCAAATCATTGGAATTCGATGGGACACTCATATCCCCCACTTTCTCCTCTAACAATCACTGAATTTCATGACTGGAAGGGTCTCTTTAGTACAGCCCATGATGGAAAAAGAATGCCTACTATTGCCTCATACTCAACAAGCAGTCATCTAGCCTTTGTCTGAAGACCTTCAAGGAGGAGGAAACCATCACCTTTCAAGGTAGCCATTTCTCTTTCAGAGAGCTCTGAATCCTAGTCAGTTTTCCCTTAAATTAAGCTGAAATTTGCCTCTTTGCAATGTCTGACCACTTTTCTGGTTGTACTATGTGAGGCCAAGAAGAATCAATCTATTCTATCATCCCCATGACAGGCCTTCAAATACTTGAAGAGAGCTCTCTTATTCCCTCTTTGACTTCTTTTCTCTAGGCTAAAAATCCTCTGTTCCTTCAATTGATCATCATAATACATAGACATGAGACATTCCACACACACACACATCCTATTCTTGTTTCCTTTCTCTGGATGTTTTCCAGCTTACCAACATCCTCTTAAACTGTGGTGCCCAGAATCTGATCAGCTTTGCTGAAACCATGTTTGGAGACCAAGAAGTGAATGTACCTGGATAGGGATGAAGACCTCTATCTAGGCTCTTGCCCAGAAGAGACTGCTGGAGTTTCCCATTTGCAGATAGAAATGTTGCCCCTATTACTCTCACTGATGAAGCTTAATGGTTCCCTGGCATGTTGAATCTCCTGGCCATCTGTTAGCATGGCAGTGTGCCCAACCCAAAGGTGACATGCCAACATCAAAACAGGACATGGAGAGTAACCAAAGATAGGTTTAGAAAGAAAGCCCAGTGAATGCAGCAAAGGACATCTCATTTGCAAGAAGGTCCTCCTGGTATTCAGCAGTGCCAAATGAGGAACACATGCTCCATTAAAAGAGATCGCATCTGTTGACAATTACTGGCATTATACCATCCAGGCTTTTATCTTGTGCTTTTATCTTGAGTCTTTCTCTCGGTGCTAGGAATTATGGACTTGGCTGTGGTAAAGATCACTTAGTAGGACTTACCAGGAGTGGCCAATCACACATTGTACTATAATTTCAACCAAAGTTATGGGGTGGGGGCTGGAAGGGGAGGGGAGAGTATTCTTGTCTTCCATGAAACTCTCTCAGTTGAGAACATGCTCTTCCAGAAGACTGCATCCTCTTAGATCCTCTTAGAGCAGGGTTTCTTAAGCAGTGAACATTTAAAAATATATTTTGATAATTTTATTTTGCTATAGTTGTTTTCTTTGTATACCTATATATTTTATTTTATGCATCTAAAAGCCAAATTCTAAGAAAAGGTTCATGGACTTTACCAGATTGACAAAGGAATCCATTAAACAAACAAACAAAAAAAGGTTAAGAATCCCTATCTTAGAGAAAGTCTTTAAAAATATATCAAGAGAAAAATTTGGAACTCAAAATCTTGTAAAAATGAAGGCCAGAAATTCTCTTGCCATATAATTGGGGAAAAAATAAAATACTATTTAAAATCTATATAATATATATAATCGGGGCAGCTAGGTGGCACAGTGGATAGAGTACCAGCCCTGGATTCAGGAGGACCTGAGTTCAAATCCGACCTTAGACACTTCACACTTCCTAGCTGTGTGACCCTGGGCAAGTCACATAACCCCAGATGCCATATATAGGGTATAGGGGAGAGAAAACCAACCTCCAAGTCAGGGTGACCTAAAATTAAGTTCCATTCTGACTTTATGTCTTGAGACAAAACACTCAACATCTCGAGGCTCTAAGCCAGAAGAATAAAACTCAGAGTGCCCTACAAGCATTCCCAAATGCTGCACAGGACCAGATTAAAATGTAATTGGGAAATATTTAACAAAATAAATAAAAATACTATAAGACATAGATAATGCTAATTTGTAGTTTTCTTAGTAACTATGTGACACCTTGGCACACTAATATACCTTTAGTAGCCAGTTTATATTTGAGTTTGACACCACTGCTCTAGGCAAATTTTAAAAAGACTATACTGGGACAGCTAGGTGGCACAGAGCACTGGCCCTGGAGTCAGGAGGACCTGAATTCAAATGTGATCTCAGACACTTGACACTTACTAGCTGTGTGACCCTAGGCAAGTCACTTAACCTCAAATTGCCTATAAACTGCAAAAAAAAAAAAGTATTATTTTTACATTAGCAAAGAAAGTACCCTCAAAAAGGAGCTTCCCACACCAATAAAATCATAGGCCCACAATGAAAAATAAATTGCAAATGGTCTTGGGTTAGACCTACCAAATGGGGTCATGAAGAGTCTTCAATGACTCAACAACAACAACAACAAAAGAAGGCAAAAGTATTTGGAATGGTACAAACCTTGAAGACAAGGGTGGGAAGGCACCAAAAACTGACTCTGTGTCCTTCCCAATTCTGAATAGGGCTTGCTTTGTTTAAGAACATTATCCAGATGTGCCACTTAGAAAATGTAGCTGGGATTGTGTGCTCTGATCACAGACCCTCAAGAGCTGACAACTGTACCAAAGACCATCAGGACACACACACACACACACACACACACACACACACTCCACTCAGGTACATGAAGCCTTTCTTCGTGCCCTTCCAAGACAATCCTGCATTTATTTTAATATATTCTGTTTATACTTGCATGCTTCCCTATTAGAATGTAAGCTCCTTGGGGCAGCTAGGTGGCACAGTGGATAAAGAACCGGCCCTGAATTCAGGAGGACCTGAGTTCAAATACGGATTCAGACATTTGACACTAGCTGTGTGACCCTGAACAAGTCACTTAACCCCAATTGCCTCACAAAAAAAAAAGATTGTAAGCTCCTTGCAGGCAAAGTTTGCTTTAATTTTGTCTCCATGGCACCAGCACCTACTATAGGGATGGGCACTTAGTGGGTGCTTAACATATGTTCAGTGATTGGTTATATGGATAAATGATTCTGTCATCCATGAGATGGAGATAGGTGAATTATTTCAAGACTGTAAAAACTACGAATGGAAATAAATGAGAGAAATTCCAACACTAGCCCTGGATTTGATATTAAAATAGTACTTCCATTTCTTTTCCATTATCCCTTAGCTGACTCAGTTTAAATATTTTCCCAATATCCTTTGCAGCCATTCTCTTTTTGGGAGCCAAAATCACTAATCAATCAAAATGACAAAAAATACACTACTTTGAATAATAAACATCCTTGATATTTCTCATGACAATTTCTGATTTCATTTTATCAGGAGAAATGTGTCTGAGTAGAAGACAAAAACAGAAAAGGGAAAGGAAGGTGTGGGCTAATAAAAAAGAATATATAATAGAGACATTGACCAAGTAGCAGTGTCTTTGATTTTAAAATGGCAAGTGTGTTCTGGCTCATTCTCCCAAAGCCAGACAAGGGACTTCTGCCTCTCACGGTGACAGGTTACACCTGAAGGGGAGTAGCCCTTCCTTATTGTCCTTAGCTGGAAGCACCTTCCAGCTGTGTCTTCCCCTTCGGCGCTAGTTATTGACTAGATCCCCCAATTCCACAACTGCTTAGCATCAATTTTCTTTTACAAAGAGATATTTACTTTGGAGTATACAAGAAACAAAGTACAAACATTTCCTCCCAATTCCTGGGGGTCACACTCTCCCCTCTGCCATCCCAGTCTCTTGGGAAAATGAGCTCACTCTTTGCTCAGTTTCTACATAACAGTTATCCTGCCAAGTTCATGTCCAGTTATGGCATGCCTGCTGGATGAGTTCCCATCTCATCTGCTACCAGGATGGGACCTAAAGGTCATTCATTGATCCACTAGGCACTGATACTGAACTGAAAAACCTAGATGTTAGAACACTGGCACTCTGTTCTCCCCATCACCTAACCACATGGCTAGCAGACTAGAACTAGTTATAGAATTTCTCTGCATGTTCCAGGGTTTCTTCAAGGCATTTCCACTTTAGGCCATCACAGTTCTCCAAGAAGAAGGCTCTCCAACCAACGTGAGGAATTTGCATCAGCTGAGGACACGGATTGGCTGAGTGGATGCACCAGTTCCATTACATCAATAATTATGACATTAACTCCAATGTCCAATGACTCTGGATGCCTTCAGATAATGGAGCACCATGATCTCCAAAGAATCAAACCTGAGAGTGAACCAAAGAATAATAGAGAGACACATGCTGGAAGACCTAAGTTCAAATCTGGCTATAGATGCTTACTATCTGTGGGACCCTGAATAAGTCACTCAACCCATTTGCCTCAGTTTCCTCATCTGTAAAATGGGGGTGATAATAGCACTACCTCCCAAAAATGTTGGGTCAAGTGAAATAAGTGTAAAGTACTTACCACATTTAACATACAAATGTTAGCTTATTAATGATAATAATAATTATAGTAATTATAATTATATAATTATAACAATAATAGTCCTGTAATATTTTCAAGGCTTTTACATCTTGGTGGAAAGCAGTTAATATATAAAGAACCTGGGATTTCATCAGTGTGGGAGTTCTGGTTCTGGAAATCCATTGGATTGTAAGCTCCTTAAGGGCAGGGACAGTCTTTCACCTCTTTTTGTATCCGCAGACCTTAGCACAGTGCCTAGCACATTTCATTAATCAATTGTTTCAGGCTTGTCTGGCTCTTCTTGACCCCATTTGGGGTTTTCTGGGCAAAGATACTGGAGTGATTTTCCATTTCCTTCTCCAGCTCATTTTACAGATGAGGAAACTGAGGCCAAAAGGGTTAAGTGATTTGCTCATGGTCATACAGTTAGTAAGTGTCTGAGGTGAGATTTGAACGCAGGTCTTCCTGACTCTGAGCCCAGCACTCTATCCATTTCACTACCTATCTGCCCTGTTTGGCAAATAGTAGGCACTTAATAAATGTTTGTTGATTGAATCATTGAAACTTCCTCTGATGATACAATATATAACCCATCTTTAAGCTGTAGTCTTAAGGAGTTTCCTGGAGGTAAGAAAGGCTAAAAGACTTGTCCATGGTCCGATAGGTAGTTCAGAAAAGAACATGTGAGTATATGAAAAGGTGATGTGACTTCACTGTACAGCTAGTAAGCATTTAGGGTAGAAGTCAAACCCAGTTGCCTATGCCAAGGCCAGCACTGGAGAGCTCATTATAACTGTCCTTTTATAAGTGATATTCCCGGAAAAGTTCCTCAAATACTTGTAAATCTACTTGAAATAAGTGGTTTCTTTTCTTGATGTAGCACCTCTGCCCTCTGTCTGTCCCTGCTCCCTTTGGCTTTTCAATGGCAAAAGGAAAGAACCAAGCCAGGGAAAATGACTTTAGGAAGCTACCAAGCTGTAGGAGAGGAGGCTGCATTGATAGGAAGACATGGAGTGGAATGTTCACACTGTACCTCAGGGTCAGCCACCAGAAACATACTCCCTGCTCTGCAGGCCAGACTTAGTCAGAAGTCTATACTGGGAACTAGATGGTGAAGATGAGGAAAAGCCCTGGCTTTTGTGAATGTCAACTCTCACCAGATCCCAGCTCTGCACAATGGGCCAAGAGAGCCCTGAACCTTCTTTCTATGTCTTCTTCTAAAGACTGGCCCGACCTCAGTTGTGAGGAACTAGACAAATTAACATTGTAATATATAACACAACATATATGTAATATATAATATGATATAATAGGACACAATACAGTATAATCTAACATACACATATATAACATATGTTGTATACTTTTTTAAATAGACTTTTATGTTTTTTATTTTTACATCATCTTGATTTCTCTGTGGATTCTATCTCCCAGACAGCTAGCCCTTATATAAATAACTTTTAAAAACAAAAAAGAGAAAAAAATCAACATAACCAATTAATACATTGAAAAAAATCTAATATTATATGCAATGTTGATGCCCCTATAGCCATTGTTTTTTGTTGTTGTTATTATTTGTCTTTAATTCCCAAAAGAGGACCATGACATCGGGTAATGTCATGACTTGCACTAAGTTGGATTTAAGTGAGGGTAGGCTACACTTCTGCAGAAGAGTGGGAGGGAGTGTCTTTTCCTATCTCTTTTGTCAAGAAAAGTTGAATTTTTCTTTTTTCGTTTTTTTTAACCAGGTCTGTAATTACATTGGCATAAAAGGGAACTTGCTCTACCAAGACAGATCAGCACCTTCTCAGTAATTTCCAGTATTAGAAAGTTTCCTGCAACACTGAGGGGTTAAGTAATTTGTCCATAGTCATACAGCCACAACCAGTCAGAGGCAGGACCAGAGCCCAGGTCTTTCTGACATCAAGAGCAGTTTTTTTTAAACTACTACTCAATGCTATGCCTTATGTGTGTATGTGTGTATGTATGTACATGTATGTACATGTGTTTATGTGTGTGTGCATTATCTCTCCTATTAGAATGTGGAGCCATAAGCTCCCTGATACCATAGACGGTCAATTCTCTATTTGTTTCCTTAGTGCTTAGTATAGTGCTTTCAGTATAGTAAGCCCTTAATATAATGCCTTTTCATCCTTTTCCCCATTTAAGCAAGATAGTTATATTCCCTTGAGATTCTTTAGACTGTTTTATTTTAGCCAAAAAGACACCAAGCATGAAAGGCCATTGGAAAGAACACATTTTTTCTTATGATGATTTCAGTAGTCATTCCACTATTGGCAATGTCAGACTATGTTCTGGTGCTGGACTTTGTTGCCAAATCGAAATAGACTATATCATTTATAAAAGATATCAACACATACCCCTTTATTGATACTTGAATAACAACAAAAAAGAAGAGGGATACCCCCCAAAGTTTTGAATGAATACTGATGGAAAATCAGCCTATCTCTTATCCTAGAAAATCATGGATGATGATTGTATGTCTGGTTCTTGAACATCTTGAACATCTTCCAGCAAATTAGCCATTGGGAGCTATATCTAGGATATGCAAACCCTCCATCATTCATACAGAATATTCCTAGGCTTTCAATATGCTTCCAATGTGAGACATTGCATAGACCTCTCCTCATGGGGAAAAAAAATGGATCTCCCACAACTGTCCTTAAGGATTGGCTAAAAGGTTAGCCACAGAACAAATTAAAAGTGAACTCTGCAAGTAGTGATTGAACTCCACTATGAAATCTCCCATAATTCCATTGGCCTAGGTACCTCCCAGGTGAGGAAACTCCATCTACCAATTCTGGCCAGCGTTTTCTCTGCAACTTAGAGTCTTGGAAAGTTGCCTAGAACTCTAAAAGGTTAAGTAAGTACCTTGCCTAGGGTCGAATGAAGAAAGGATTGATATCCTGGTGACCTGATTTTTATTCTGTTATGTTCCAGTAATAAAAGAATTCAACATATGAATGTATGTGTACCTAAAAAGCTACAGGGTAAGCAAGATTTCCATACACTTGCAACAATAGCTAGCTAAAAATAACTCATATTTATAAGCGGAACCAATTCCTAAAATTCTTTTCCATGGGTTTATGGAGTCAAATCGGGCCTTGGCCCAATGGATACAATTCAAAATCATGGAAGGCTGCTATAGAAGCCTTTACCTAAAGCCACCTACATGGAGGAAGAGAGCTCTTTGGGGGGGGAAAAAAAAAATCTGTCCTCAGACAATTAGTCAAATGCTGCCCTCTAGTGAGCAAACAGCTTTCCTGAATGTGGCACTTACTAGGCTTACAAAGGCTTCATAAGGGTCCAGATAAAAGATTCTGAACAAGATGAGCAAGGACCATCCCTAGAAGCTGAAATTATTCTTTAATCATAAATCATAACAATTTCTCACGTAGTGCATTTTGTTTTGCCTTCATTAATATTGTCTCCATACACTTGATTATAGTGTTGTACACTTAGCTCCCACAGAGCAGTAGAGGGGGTGTAATATAGGGCATGCCATTCTATCCACCTTTTAGCAATTGTTTTGTTTCTGACCTTAAAGGTCTTCAGTAGGATGTTGCATCTGCTTAGGTACTGATACAACTGCTATTAGCCTTTCCACAGCCCTCAGTATCCTGACTGCTTTGAGAGTTGACATTTCTATAAAGAAAATGAGCTGGTAAGAGACTTTCCTGCCCTGCCCACACCAACACCTAAGGAAGAGACCATTATCAGAGGTTTAATATTCCTATCCATGCTCAAGGAAGCCAGGAATATTTTCCTTCCACATACTTTTTTTTTGTTTTTCTGTAAAAGGCAAGAAACAGAGACAAAATATCAGTGCTGCAATGTTTCAAGTCCCTGAGATTCAGATGACCAGAAAAAAGGAGCCATGAAATAGAGCCCTCTGGGATGCCCAATTTAGAAACCCCACTGTTCAGATTGTAATGTAGAAGTTTCAAAAACATCAACGTGGAAGACTTCACTCCACCTCCAGCACCATTTGTAATACAACCAAGTCCAGGGAGTTATGGCAAACATTTCGTCTTCTCACTAGAGTCACTTTGAGCCTCCAGATCTGCTGTGGATTTCTAAATCTCCAAACATATAATGCATCTTCACCTGAGGCTCATTGTTCCTACTAGTGCCCAGCCATTATACCAGGGGTGGAAGAATATCACCAAATGTAGCTTCTGTGCTTGCAACTGCATTGTAGTACCATCAGGTACTGAGACATGGATGCATTTCCTTCAATGGGATCTCTTCCAGTAGACTCAAAAACCATACGTGGTGTTTGATGGCCCTCTACCAATGAAATGTCATGGAGAATTGATCACGAAGTGATTGTAATCATCACTATTTATTCTAGCTATTGATGTACTGATTAAATAAAGCTTTGTCCTTTTTTAGCCAGTATTAATTTACAGCTTTTAGGTTTGCAGAGTACTTTACACATATTATCTCATTTAATCCTCACAGCAACCCTGGGAGGTATATATTATTATTATCCTTATTTTACATATGAAGAAACCAAGGCAGTCAAGGGCTAAGAAACTTGACCAGGCCATACAGCAACTGTGTGAAAATAGATTTGAACTAGTGTCTTCCTGCCTCCAGATCCAGTTCTCTATCCACTGTACCACATAGCTGCTCCACACACACACACACACACACACACACACACACACACACACTCTCTCTCTCTCTCTCTCTCTCTCTCTCTCTCTCTCTCTCTCTTTTCTACTTAAAAAACAGGTGGGAGAATTACTTTTTAAATTTATAACTTTAAGAGAAAATTTTAAAAACCTACATTAACTTGCTTTTTTACTTGCATAAGAAAAGCAGCATGATGGAGCGACCAGAGGGCTGACCTTGGAGTCAGATTTCAAGTCCTGTCTCTGACAAACACTGACTCAGATCACTGAGGCAAGTCACTTGAGTTCTCAATTCATTAGGCACCTAAGACTATAAATTTTGGAGGGCATATCCACCTGCTCTGGTTGAGGGAATTTCATCATTTAAGAGGACCCTGTCCTACACCAGTGAAATTACAGAGCCAGTCTCTAACCCTGTCCTTTATTTACATGGCCCTTGGTATACCCACCACTATCACTAACTCATTTCATGACCTAACCCCTCTAGGTCTCACAAGATCATAGAATCACAGAATCTCGGTGTTGGAAGTGACTCCAGAATCCAACTTGACCAAACCACATTATAAGGATTCTGAAGGGTGACCCCACTAGAAGACATTTTTTAAAGTAAGGGTTGCATTGAATGGAAAACAATGGAAAGGATTGGGTCACAATAATGTAATGGAAGGTTACCATACTCTAAAGAACAATACATATGAAGAATTCAGAGAAACATGGGAAAACATATGAACTGATGCAGAGTGAAGTGAGCAGATCAAGGAAAACAATACATATTGATTACAATGATGTAAATGGGGGGAAAAGAACAACAAAAAAGCAAACTGAATGCTGTTCAGGGAAAAAAAAATACCTTCTCCATCTTCTTCCCAGAATTATCATGAGGACTATATAAAATGACATGTATGAAATTACTTTGAAAACACAAAGTTTTATGGAAATTAATGTCTAAAGACATCTTGGTTTAAAATGGGGTGAGCAGTGGGGATTAAATAGGAAGAGCATCCTGTCCTCAATTGGGTACTCCAATCCACATTCCATGACCTTTGTGGGAAGAACAATGTGTCAATTGACTAAACCTGAAAAGACCAATTTTCATGGCAGAAGAGAACAGGCACATCTAAACCCCATATTCAAAATCAGCAGACCTAAGTTCAAACCCTGATTCTTTTAGTATATAACCTTAAATGATCACTTCAGCTCTCTGAGACTCACCAGTTTCCCTTCTCCTAAATGAGAGGGTTGGCCTAAGTGATTTCTAAGGTCCCTTCTAAATGCTATGATGCAGAAAGGCAAAATAACATCGGTAGAAACTTGTGAATGTGGGTGTGAATTCCACAAAAACAAGAAACGCAACTAAAACATAGTAGGTCCTGTTTAGAGTCTCCAAAATTTTATAGATCTGGCTTAATACAGGATTAATATAGGATAGGGCAGCTAGGTGGCTTAGTGGATGAAGTTCTGGGCCTGGAGTCAGGAAGACTCACCTTCCTGAGCAGAAATCTGGCCTCAGACACTTACTAGCTGTGTGACCTTGGGTAAGTTACTTTACCCTGTTCATCTCTGCTTCTTCATTTGTAACATGAACTGGAGAAGGAAATGGACAACCATATTGGCATCTCTGCCAAGAAAACTCCAAATGGAATCACAAAGAGTCCTACACAACTGAAAAATGACTGTATAACAACAAATAATATAGGAAAGTTTACATGGGATACATCTTTAGATCTTCAAAATTATAGCTCTGGGCTTCAAATAATCTTGTGACATGACATAGGGGAAAAAATCACCAGAGTCTTGAAGCTGAGGTTTAGCATCCTTGCTTCTTTAGAAGAGTTATTATTGATCGATCTCTCCCATTCCATTACCATTTATTTACCTGTTGTATACCCATAGGAAAGACATAGTTTCCCTAAATCAGTTTGCTAATCCATAAAACTAGGATAATGATATATGACTGGGTTATTATGAGGATCTTGTGTTCATATATGCAACTTTTTTAAAGAGTAGAGAAATAAATTCTCTTATTTTTAAGACTTAATGGGGGGGGCAGCTAGATGGCGCAGTGGATAGAGCACCAGCCCTGGATTCAGGAGGACCTGAGTTCAAATTCGGCCTCAGACACTTGACACTTATTAGCTGTGTGACCCTGGGCAAGTCACTTAACCCCAATTGCCTCACAAAAAAAAAAAAGACTTAATGGGGGCAGCTAGGTAGCACAGTGGATAAAGCATCAGCCCTGGATTCAGGAGGACCTGAGTTCAAAATCAGCCTCAGATACTTGATACTTACTGGCTGTATGACCTTGTGCAAGTCACTTAATACTCATTGCCTCCCCTCAAAAAAAAAAAAAAAAGACTTAATGTGGGATCGACTTTATGAATTTGGAGTTTGACACTTTCAAAGAAGTCACCGCACAAGATCTAGGCAGAGAAAATCCTTATGATCCAAACCTATGGTGTCATATGTGCAGGCAACTCCCAGTGCTAAAACATGATCTCCCAGTGCAAATGTACAAGCATTTGACAAGTTTAGACTTAGAGCCCTGCCTGGGCTGCCAAGAGGTTAAATCACACAGCCTATATGTGTCCGAGACAGAGCTTGACCCCAGATCTCTACAACCAAAGCTGACTCTCCCTTCACTCTACCATGCTGCCTCTCGACCACGCACCATCAGAACAATAGCTGCCATTTTACCTCTGTGGGACTTGAAGATTTCCAAAGCCCTTTGCAGCATGATACAGGGAAATGAGGTGGAACTCTGGAGGCAGCTCCAATCCTGCTCCTGACACAGGCTGGCTTGTGTGAAGTCAGTCGGGTCACTTCACTCCCTTGGTTTTGGGGGTCTTCATTGGCAGAATATACCTGATGCTCTACCTCTAAATAAATGATGCTAGCCAGGATGTTAGGAACAAGATCTTGTTTTACCAAGAAGATCACATATCTGTGAGGAAGTACGAAGACACTAAAGTTTGTCAGGAAGATCTGGATTTCAATCCCAGCTCTTTCACTTACTATCTATCTAACCTTTGGCAGGTCATTTTCAGCTTCCTGAGCCTCAGTGGCCTCAGCTTTGAAATGAAGGGGTTGGGCTCCACGACCCACAAGGTCCTTTTTTTGTGGGGCAATGAGGGTTAAGTGACTTGCCCAGGGTCACACAGGTAGTAAGTGTCAAATGTCTGAGGCCGGATTTGAACTCAGGTCCTCCTGAATCCAGGGCCAGTGCTTTATCCACTGTGCCACCTAGCTGCCCCTAATTCACAGTACTGTTGTGAAGGTCAAGTGAAATAAAATCTATAGACTATCATCAAGAGCAAAGTGTTATATAAATGCTAGCTATTATTGTTATTATTTTTTAAGATAAACCAACCATTTTATTTTCCTCTGATTAGTTCTGGAATTTTGATAGGCAGATAGCTCTTTACATTGGCTTTGGAGGGGGTCTGGGAGCAGCACCAGCAGGTCTGAAGCGGGGTTGGGGTGTCTGATCCTTTCATGCCTCACGAGACCAATTCCTCACTACCTTGCTGTGGATCACGCAGCTCACACAGTAATGCAGTTTCACATATAGTTTGGAGAGCACATAAGAGTCGAAGACACTGGCCCTGGAGATGTCCCTAATGGCCCTGTCTTCCACGGTGCTGCAGATAACGAACTTCTTGATGGCCTTGTCCTTGGGCACGCAGCAGGTGCAGTTGGTGCAGCGGATGGGCTGCACATGGCCGTGGCCCTTCTTGGCGTGCCTGTTGTTCCTCCTCTCCTTGGTCACCATGTAAGTCAGAAGCTGGAAAAGGGTATTATTGTTATTTTTAAATTCAGAACTTCTGACTATCAAGTCATCGTTTAAAGGCTTCTGATAAACATTTCACCTGACCCAAGTAAACACTGCTGTGTTCCCACCACAGGGAAGTCTTCACACAAAATCATCATAAAGTATATTCTCTCCAAACTCAAGAACCCCAACCCACACCTGCTAAATGCAAAGGACATTCTACATTTGGAAGCCAGCTAAAAGGTACAAGGGTTATTTTTCCCCTGCCCGACTTAGATTTTCATCCTGAAAATTCAGCAGAGTTTATGCATGCAGGAACCCCACAAGACACCAGTCTCATTTTCTTTTGGGCCAAGCAAGAATTCATCTCCTTAGCTCAAAAACACATCAACATCTGTTATACAGAACCAGCGGCTGAGTAGAAGCAGCACGAAGCTGCACATTTCAAGTAGATGAAATCTAGCATATACAAAAGCATAAACCATACAATGCAAGTGTCACATAGCAACATGGGCCTGGATTCTTATCCTACCCAACCCTTGGGGAAGGTATCTTGGACACCCTATGAAATAGCTGCTGCTGATTGAGGTCTCCAGACTGCTGGTTTATGATTTCCTTTCCGCCATTAATAGGAAAGCAATTAGAATTTCATGGAAAGACACTGTTGTCTCCTTAATACTATGAAACCTCAACCAAAATCCATTTTTTTCTGACTCTGGATACTATATTTAGATATATTTCTGCAGGAAAGAGTTTGTTGCTTCCCACTGCAAGCTTCTCTGGACTTTGGTTATTTTCTATTTCTTAAGCTCACATTTTTACCTCTTTTGCTTGTTATTGCCCTGTAAAAGAATCAGAAAAAAAATGAAAGGTGCCACCACCTATCCCTACCTGCTGCAAATAAAATAATTCAATTGATGCCACAGGGGCTCCTGGGCCAGTTGGGTGCATCTAGAAGTCCTTTGGCATTCAGTGAAGGGGTCCAAGCTATGGTTCTGGGAGGCAGGCAGGCAGTCTATAATAGGCCATGCTGGCTCTAATTAAGAGGCTCCTCAAAGGCAAATCTTCTAGTACCTCCACAGGACTTTTGTCTATGCAAAAGGGGAGGGCTCTTCCTGTGAACTGAGCAAAATAGACCCTGAATGCTGATAGAATAGGATATTTATCTGGAAGAATAATTGAATTAGTTAACCAAATAAACACAGAATAAACTAAAGGAACCAAAAAAAGGGTGGGGTGGGGGAGGAAGACACTGGAAATAAAGAGACTCAAAGGAAGGAGAGAAGGAAAGGGGTGATTAGGGGACCTTTTTGATCCCCCTAGCTCCTAATGCCTCCTCTCTGCAATTACATGCAACTAACTCTGCATTTATCTAGTACTTCCATGGTTATTTTCATGTTGTCTCCCCTGTCAGAATGTGAACTTCTTGAGGGCAGGGATCATAAGGTGGTGGTTGTTTTTTTTCTTCATTTTGTTTGTATTCCTAGAGTTCAGCACAGTGTCTAGCATACCTTAAGCACTTGTTGACTGACTTGAAAGGAAAGAAACAGGAGGAAAAAAGAAAAGCAAGGGAAGGAGAGGAAGGAGAGAAGCTTCATTTCAATGGAACAGAGAGGCACCAGAAAAAAAAATGAAAGAAAACCCTTAAATTTCAGCATTACCTAAAAATGATTCTTTTTTTAAAAAGCTGTTGCCAGGGGACAGAGCAGTAATTGTGCTTCCTTATAAAGGAACAAAATTACTTTACCCAAAAATAGGCACTAAAATACCCTATGAAATCCAAAGGAGCTGATTTGATAGCAAACTACCAGGGATGATTTTAAGGACTTCAAAACTGTTTCATTTCATTGGGGGCCCATAAACCCAGAAATATTTTGTTCAGAAATAACTGTATCCCAGCACATTGCCATGATCCATGAGCCTTTTGTTTTCCCAACTTCAGCAAACATGGCCATCCATCTGACTGATGTACCCAGAAGCATTGAGTGACCTAGAACACTGATCCTCTTTCATAGAATAGGCAGACTGGTTGCTCCCATTCTGGAAATTGCCAGTTGACTAAAAGCAAGAGCTGAAGTGGTGACTGAATGGATTGAATGGGTTGTGGAGGTGCTCTGGTATAGACTGTTTCTATTGATAAACGTCTAGGCTTTGAGTTGCACAAAAGCAACTAGCTAAAAGGAAATGGATGATCATCCCCTACTGACTGGTTCTCTATTCATCAGGAATAGAAATCTATAGTAGCCTCAATAGGACAACACAGTTCAGTGGAGGAAAGCTCAAATGTTAAGATCTTTGCTTGGGCTATGGGGCCACTTCACCAAGTGTATAAGTTTCATTTACATTATTTTTCCTCCAAAGAAATTCTCCCAATTGAATAATGCCTAAAAGTTTCCTTTAAATCTCTTAGAAGTAACTGGGGTGGGGCGGGGGGGGGGGGGTGGAAAGGAAGAAGTTTAATGTGCAAAATAACTTCCCAAAGCATCTGCCCTTTCTTGGCATTTGTCCAGGTTAAAAAAATGGACAAAAAATAATTTTTTAAAGATATGTATAATTTTTTTAAAAAAAAAGTAAAATAAAATGCTCCCAGGTTAAGACCCCACATGCCAAGTTTCAGCCCAGAGTGAATTTTTATGGCCGAGATATAAACCCCTGAAAATAGGAAACTAATGCTGTGAGGATTTAAAATAATAGAAAATGTTTCACATAATATAAATCCATAAGCAGTGTATTATGTTTAAGTCTTAATATCTACATACTTGGATTATCTTATATCTTGACAATCACACAAAGTAATCTTGCTCCTTCCCCATCTTCCCTTGATTCTGGGGTTCATTCCTATGCATTCACAATGCTCTGGGCCATAAAATACTGTATTAATATTAGTTTGTCACAGCAGACTAAATTTAGAACAACTCATTAATATGGGAGAGTCAAAGGCATTCCTCCAGGAGTCTGCGTGACTCCATAAGCTCTTCAGGCTATAAGTTATGCAGATATGCCACTTGAACTGGAGGGCCAACCCGTCTTGTTGTTACTAATAAGAGATTCTATTAGTTCTAAGCTGATTCCCATTCTAATTAAGAAACGGGGTGGGGCGGGGAGGCAATTTTGCTATCAGACAGAGAGCTAATGTGTAGCAGGAATAAGCCTGGCATCGTCTCACTCTGCTTTCTAGCCAGATCAGCTTAATGGCACATGCCCAGAATGCATTTTCCTTGTGGTATATGTGAAAAGAAGGAAAAAAAAAAAAAAGACTTTCATCCAGCCCGCTCTGTGCCACATGCCTAACCCACATTCCTAGAAGACAGCCTAGTTATCACAGCCATTGCCAAGCGACCTTTTGCAACCCTTGATGAGTCCTGCTGAACAAAAAGTTTGGACTTTTCACGAATAACATCTTTCATAGGTATCATTCTGGGCCTGTTATGCCTTCTTCTGGGCTTGTCAAATATTAATTTTTTTTTAAATTTAGTCCCTCGCTAAGCTACAAATATTCATGTTTAACACCAAGTAGCGGTTCAGGGGCTGACAACTTGGTATGTACCTTTTGAATGATGCATAGAAAGCAGCAGTTAGCACAAAGACAAAGCCACCAGATTGGTCTCAGGGAAACCCAGTGTCTGAATTTTTCATGACTCCCCCAGCACTTAGAGAAGAAAAAACTGGCTACTAGGGTTGGGAGATGAGCATCAGGCAGGTCAGAGCCCAGAAACATGCAAGAGATTCCGGTCTTGCCTGGGGAAAGTGAAAAGGGATTTATCCTGCTTAGGAGAATTAGGAAAGATTCTTTTTTTTTTTGCTTTTCAGGGATTTTTTTTTTTATTTTACAAATATCAGAGCTACTAAACAACTGCTATCAGTAGGCACAGAGATGCATAGCTATCTAGGGCTCACCCAAACTAACCTTTTTCTTGAGGTCTATCTGTAGGCTCACTATTAAACTTCTCAAAATCATGCCTTTTCTTGAAGACCTTCCCTGCCTGTTAAGGGCTCTAAGTCAGAAGAAAACTGATGAAAGAGGAGAAGTTAAAAAAAAAATTCAATTACTGCATTTCCCTTGATGTGTTTACAAGAAGCCACCCTAGAGGTGAGGGGCAAGAAAGTAAAGGGATGTCTTCATTACCCTGGTGCCCAGTGGCTCCTGGGTAAATATATTTGTCCTCCCCGACAAACTTTCCTGCACTCCATAATGATTTCTTGAAAATCTAAATTGATTCCCAGAAAACAAATGAGATACTGCTTAGGAAAAAAAAAAAACAACATCATCATAGTGTTTAAGCAACTGACGGCTTCACCTGTCATCATCTCGTTAAGCTCTTAATGAGTTCTTTTCTATTCTTGGTCACATCTGATTTTTTTTAAAATATAAGTCCCTTTGAACAGCTGGGAGTTAGAATTGCCTTTGATCACAGAATTCTTCTGAATTTTCAGTCAAAATGAGGACATTTTCTTCCTCACTTGGGCTATTTTTATGAGTTTATTTCCCCCAAGTATCTTCCCGGGCATTACTTTCCGGGCTTAGAAGAAACCTGAACAATTAATATATACATTTTTACATAAATGTTTATAAATTTAACAAAGGGAGAGAGCTTTGCCACAAGAAACCTCCGCTCGTTTGAAGGCGGTTTTCTAATGATGACCCTTGGCGTGTGGGCCCACATGGGATTCCTCGGAGAAGAGTCAGATGAAAATTAGTCTATTCTCATTTCAAACAGAATTTTGCTGAAGTCCTGATCAGAGCATCAGCATGGAGTCCAGGGAGACAACACACGCTACTTGATTCACTCCGCAGCCTCTCTCTCCTGGTAATTGTTGCAGGAACACACAGTGACAAGACTATAGGATGTGAGAGGTCTGCATGTACTCAGGCTGTTACTCTCTGTTTAAAGATTTAAACCATCAGGGTATGATAAGGCTTTTTGATGTTCATTGAACATGGAACTTGGGTACAGAAGAAGGGGAAAGGGCTTCACCAGAAGGCAATCATCTTTCAGAGCCACAGTAAGACAGAGAGAGGTGGGAGAATCTCAGCCTCAGCATAGACCCGGAACAAAGAGAGATGAAAGGACCAGGGTGAAGAAGGGACCAGCTCTGGCTGTGAGGCAAAACTTGCACTAAAAGAGAGTTCGATGCCTTAAAATGCAGAAGAAAACATTTAGTGTTTCTGTTTCATTAAAACACACTCATTGGCAAAAAAAAAAAAAAAAGGAAAGAGAAAAAAAAAAGAACGAAAAAGAAAAAAAAAATCTGCTCCCACTGCAAATTTGGGTGGCTGCAGTTGATGCTGGGCTTAAATAGCCCCCGTGGCTTACTGTGAAATTATTTAACTGGTGTTTATTTTGTGTCGAAGGAATGTCATTTTCTAATTATCTTTCAAATCTACAAATAAGGGCTTCCATGGCTGGGTAGGTTTTATAAAAATTCTTGTATCTCTCTCCTACTCAAAGGCACAACCTAAATGTCTGTGCCGGGAAAAATCATAAAGAACTGAGAGTGAGAACATATATGTCAGTCCCCTTCCCTTCTTTCATCCCCCCACCCGTGATGGGATGGGGGCAGGGTGGATACAAAAAGTGACATTTTATTGATTCCCACTTTACAAAAAAAAAAAATCCTAAACTCCACAGGAGCTCAGGGTCTTATCTGAGACCCCATTTCTGTTGGCTTCAAAGGAAAAGTGCCACAGTAAAGACCCTGCTAATTACACCAGAAAGTGACAAGATACATTTCAATCTGCCCCATTTGCCCCCATCCAAAGTCTCAGAAAAGTGCTGAATATAAAGGCAAAGGCTTAAGGGTTGTTTCTCCCCCATGCATCTTTTTTCCAGGAAAGGAGTTTCCTAGCAGCTGCAAAGCAGAATAATATAGATATTGCTATAGGACCCAGTCATTTCCAGGTATCATGAGGTCAGAAGAGGATTTTGAAGAAAGAAAGTTATTAACCGTTATGGAGTCACACACACGGGGCGGGGGGGGGGGGGGGGCAAGATTCTTTCAGGCTACCTAGGATTGTCTGTATGGCTAAATGAAGGGGATGTATTGTAACCCACCCGGTATCATGATTGTCTGAAAATAGAGAAGTGTCCATGCTAGACATCAGCCAGCACTTAAAACACCTAAAACCAGGAGGAAGGATCTGTGAAGACTGGCCCTGTGGTACAACTGAGCCAAGACAAATACCACAAACCAGATGGAATCCTTCCTATTTAATGCTTTAGTTTAAAGGGAAGAGGTCTGCAAAGCAAGGTGTACAACACACATCCTTCTGAATCAACTGGTGTGCACAAAAAGGCCAAAGGGAGCCAGGGACTATGGCCAGTTTCTACTCCCATAAAGCACCAGCACACAACCAACCTATCCTCAGGATAAGGAGCTGTCCTTAGCACCCCTTAATGAAAAGAAACAAGATAACTGCTCTGCTCCTGTCCTGTCTTTTATTGTGAAGAGTATGAGGGAAAATTACATCCCTTAGACCAAGAGAAGTCCAGCTATCTCCTACATTTCTGAAGCAAAACTAAATTTAACAAAGTGCCTGTTCTGAGTCCAGCACTACAGGTGGAAGGGGGTGGGAGGGGGGGACAACCAGAAAATAAGAATTACCAGTCATTATTCACATTATGCTTGAAGACTTGCAAAGCAGTTTTATAGACATTATTTGCATAGTATCATAGACTTAGACCCACAAGAAATCTAAGAGAACATCTAATGCAACTCCCTCATTTTGCCCATGAAGAACTGGAGATTTACCCAAGGTGAAACTGGTCAATCAGAAGCAGGATCTGAACCCAAGTCCTCTGACTAAACTCAGGGCTCTTTTCATAATATTGCTGCTGCCTTCTTCATGTGATCCTTACAACAAACTTGCAAGAGAGGGAGTGAAAGCAAGATTCACCTTAGATTGAGGAAATCTAAGTGAGGTCACATATCTCTAGGGTAGAACCACAATTCAAATACTGACTTTCTAACTCTAAAGAAAGAGCACTTTGTGCCCTCAAGTTGCTGATAATCAATGGTAGAAAGAGAAATTGTTTGGGTTTTGTTTTGTTTTGTTTTGAGTTTCATTTCCCCTTTGATATTTCCTATAGCACCCGCCAGGAGGTCAGTTGGACAGTGAATCAGGAGACCTGGGTACTAGTGTTGACTCTAGTCTTGACTTGCTACTAATTATCTTGTTGACCTAAGTTCAAATTCTCCCACTATCACATTTTGACCTTGGGCAAATCACTTCACCTTCTCTGGGCCTCAGTTTCTCATCTAGATAATGAGGGGGTTGGCCAGGATTGTTTCAAAGGGTCCTTTCAGTTTTAAGATTCCCAAAACCAAACTTGAAAGACTACCAGGAACTTTGTGAATTCACGCAGGCTAGCACCCTCTATGTGGAGTCATTATCGTCCACCCTACATTTCTACTGCTCAGACCCCAAATGGATATGTGTCAACTACCAGCCTTACAGAAATGGTCTGTTTTGGATCAGCTCAGCCCTACTGAGCGTGAATGCTGAGTTAACCTGTCTGCATGGAAAGAAGTCATTTTTTCTTTCACTCTCACAGCCTGCTGACAAAGAGAAAGACAACCCTTTAAAACAAATTGATTGGAGATATAATTTAATATCTTCATATGATTTCTTGTGACCGAATCAATCTACTGCTGGTGTAACCATCTCGGCTGAGGAAAAGAAAAATTACACCAGTTGCTTTCCTTTTTATTATACTTCCGGGTGCTCTAAGAAGAAGGGGAAAAAAATTCTCTCCAGAAAATCAATAAGCCAGATCATGCCCAGCAGTCCCCCATTACAGAATTAAATCCATATGCCAACACAATACAACGGAGAGACCCAAACTAACAAGGGATCCATTTGCTTTGTTTGACTTTGCCTGCCAGGGAATGAGACTACAAGGCCTGCTGTAATTTAATGCAAACCTTGGCCTATCCTGGTCATGCATATGACTGACCCTCAGGGCAAGACCATCAATTTTCTATTAAAGATCAGAGATTTGACATATCAAAGTCAACATCTAGCTGAATAACTGCAGTAACTTGATAATAATTCTTTTGTGGATTTCACAGTGGCTTTTCAGTAAAGTATCAGAAAGGTAGCCGATTTCAATCCTGACCTGACAAGATCTGAATATGAAATAAAGGATTTCGGCTTGATCTCCCCATGATGTGAGGATGAATGCTCTGGTAAATGTTAACTTAGTGCTCTGAATAGCTCCATAATAGATGGGTTTAGGCAGTAATAGGTTTAAAATGTCAACTTATTGAATAATAATTTCCTGTTGTACAAATACTATGTGTAAGAAGGGATTTGTTTTGCAAATTTTGAAATAAATGAATGGATTTATGGTGTCCTTGACTGTTTCATTGTTCTGGTCAGAAGAATCAAAATTAGTTTCTCTCTCTCTTTAAAAAAAAAAAAATGCTTTCAGATATTGTTGTTTCCCTGTTGTTTAGACCAGGCAGGGTCCGTAATTACCAAGAGCTTGCTGAGTTGGGGGCTCCTGATATCACCTCGCCTGCATTTCTGTCCCCAAAGCAAGACTGATGTTGTTATTTCCTAGTAAAAATAAAAACTCAATTAGCCCTCCCTATAAAATGCTTCATGACAGCAATCGCATGCACACCTTTTGCCAAGCTGGCTATAAAAATGTTCGACTGCTCAGAACACAAGACAGGAAACAATTCTGTTTGGGTAACCGCATCTAGCCCTTCAGTCCAATTATCATTTGACAGCTCTATAAATCCTCCAGGAACACAAGCTGAGGATAGCTGGGTGGTGATGGGGGCATTTCAACAACTGGCTCTGGAAAAAAAAAAAGGCCTCTTTCCCAATTCTCCTTTAAAATATTAATGTTTTCCCAGGAAACAGAAAGATTTCAATTCAATTAAATTCAAGGAGCATCTGTTAAGCACTTGCTATGGGGGCATTATGCTAGGTACTGAGACTGCGAAGACAAAAGTGAAGGAGCCCCTGCCCTCAATGTGCTTGTATTCCAATGGAGAAAACAACATATGGACAGGGAAGCATATACAAGATATGTACTAAGTAAATTAAGTGAAGTCAAATCAGCACGCTTTTGTTAGGGACTTACACTGTGGTGAGCACTAGGAAAAAGATGGGCAAAAATAATTCCTGCCCTCAAGGAGCCCATATTTTAATAGGGAGAAAACATGTAAGCAACTATATACAAACAAGATATATTCAGGGTATATTTGGAGCTAATTTCAGAGGGAAGGCATGTATATTGGTGGGAGATGGGGTTTGGAGGACAATAAATGAAGGAAATCAGGAAAGGTTAGGAGGCAGTAGCTGATCATTCCTCTTTAGACTTCACTCCTAACTTTTCACTGAACTTTCTCTGCCACACCATAGAAACCTCTTCACCCCAAAACTCACACTGCCCCTGTCTCACATGGGAAGCACTCTCCATCCCTGAGGCCTCTCACCTTTGGATTGCTATTTCTTCCAAGAACCTCCAATTTTTAAGAAGGATGCCATCTGTGGGAGGCGGAGCCAAGATGGTGGAGAGGAATCAGCAAGCTGCCTGAGCTCTCTTTCTGTTCCCTCAAAAAGAACATTAAATCAAGCCTCTGGACTGATTCTGAAACTACAGAACCTGCAAAGAGACAGAAAGACATATTCTTCCAACCAGAGATAATTTAGAAGACTTCAGGAAAGGTCGGTCTGACTCGGCCAAAAGGGAGGCACAGCGCAGGGCAGCAGCCCAGCGCCAACGGGGTGGAGGCAAGTCGGCAGGAAGCTGCAGGCCACAGCCAAACAACTGAGGCCGCTGGAACCTGGCTCAAAAATCTGGTGGCCCAGTAGGACAGTGGAAAAACCTACCTGCACCAGCCCAGAGGGCAAGTTGCCAGTTGGAGGACCACAAACAAGATAGGCGCAACTAGGCCCACTGATCTAGCGCTCTCAGACAGGAAGTTCAGGGTGGGTGAACTGCACACACCATAAAGGCCCCAGTGACAAAGCACCTATACCCCTGCACAAGAAGCCCAAAACAGGGATCCTAGTGCCCCCAGAGCAGACCTCAACTTAAAAAATAAATAAATAAGATGAAATAATGAGTAAGAAGCAAAAAAGAGACCTCTCCATTGAGAGCTTCTGTGTCAACAGGGAAGAAGCAAACACAAACTCAGATGAGGAAAATACCCTCAAATTGCCTACATGTGAAGCCTCCCGAGGGAAGGTGAATTGGTCTCAAGAACAAAAAGCCTTCCTGGAAGAGCTCAAAAAGGATTTTAAAAATCAATTGAGGGGGCGGCTAGGTGGCGCAGTGGATAAAGCACCGGCCCTGGAGTCAGGAGTACCTGAGTTCAAATCCGGCCTCAGACACTTACTAGCTGTGTGGCCCTGGGCAAGTCACTTAACCCCCATTGCCCACAAAAAAAAAAAATCAATTGAGAGGGGCAGCTAGGTGGCACAGTGGATAGAGCACCGGCCCTGGAGTCAGGAGTACCTGAGTTCAAATCCGGCCTCAGACACTTAACACTTACTAGCTGTATGACCCTGGGCAAGTCACTTAACCCCAATTGCCTCACTAAAAAAAAATATCAATTGAGAGAGGTAGAAGAAAAATAGGGGGAGAAATGAAAGCAAAACAAGAAAACTATGAAAAAAGAATCAGCAGCTTGGAAAAGGAAGCACAAAGATTGAATGCAGAAAACAATTCCTTAAAAAATTCATCTGGCCAAATGGAAAAAAAGTTGCATAATCTCACTGAAGAAAACAATGCCTTAAAAAATTCATTTGGCCAAATAGAAAAAAAGGCCCATAATCTCACTGAAGAAAACAATGCCTTAAAAATTAAAACGGGACAGTTGGAAGATAAGGAATCCATGAGACACCAGGAATCAGTCAAGCAGAATCAAAAGAATGAAAAAATAGAAGAAAATGTGAAATACCTCATTGGAAAGACAACTGATCTGGAAAACAGATCCAGGAGAGACAATTTGAGAATCATTGGACTGCCTGAAAGCCATGACCAGAAAAAGAATCTAGACATGATATTCCAGGAAATTATTAAGGAGAACTGCCCTGATATCATAGAATCAGAGGATAAAATCATCATTGAAAGAATCCACTGATCACCTCCTGAAAGAGACCCCAAAAGGAAAACTCCAAGGAATATTGTAGCCAAATTCCAGAATTATCATGTGAAGGAGAAAATACTCCAAGCAGCCAGAAAGAAGCAATTTAAATATCATGGAGCTACAGTCAGGATTGCTCAGGACCTGACAGCTTCAACATTAAAGGACTGCAAGGCTTAGAATATGATATTCCAGAAGGCAAAGGAGCTTGGATTGCAGGCAAGAATCTATTACCCAGCAAAAATGGGCATTCTCTTTCAGGGGAAAAGATGGACATTCAATGATATTGGGGACCTTCAATGTTTCCTGATGAAAAGACCAGAATTGAATAGAAAATTTGATCCTAACATACAAGACTCAAGAGAAGTTTAAAAAGGTAAACAGACGGGAAAAAGAAGTTACTCAATTAGGTTAAACTGTTTACATCCCTACACAGGAAGATAATACTCATAACTCGTAAGAATTGTAAATTTATTTGGGCAAAGAGAAGGACTTTACACAGAGGGTATAAATATAAATTGTCTTTGATATGATATACAAAGAAAATTAAGGGGTTAAAAAGGGAGTCTATGGGGAGGAGAGGAAAGGGGAGGTGGAATGGGGTGAATTACATCATATGAAGAGGTGAAAAAAAACCTATTACAATAGAGGGAAAGAAAGGAGGGGTGAACATTGTTTCAACCCTACTCTCATTAGATTTGATTCAAAGAGGGAATAACATATAGGTTCATTGGGATAAAGAAACTTAGCTCATTCTTTAGGGAAGTAAAAGGGGAAGGGAAGGGGGGACTGATAGAAGGGAGCACAAAAGCAAGGGAGAAAAGGGTAAAGAAAAGGGAGGGGGGTAAAAAAAAAAAGGGAGGGCAGGTGGGGGAGGCAGGGGTAAGAAGCAAAACATCGATGAGGAGGAATAGGGTGAAAGAAGGGGGAAAAAGTACAAAGGGGGTAAATAGTATGGAGGGGAATAGACAGTAATAATAACTGTGAATGTGAATGGGATGAACTCTGCTATAAAACGGAAGCGAATTGCAGAGTGGATTAAAAACCAGAATCTTACAATATGCTGTTTACAAGAAACACATTTGAAGCAGAGAGATACACACAGAGTAAAGGTAAAAGGCTGGAGCAGAATATATTATGCTTCAGCTAAAGTTAAAAAAGCAGGGGTAGCAAACTACATCTTGCTAAAAGGTACTATAGATAATGAAGTAATATCAATATTAACTATGTATGCACCAAGTGGTATAGCATCCAAATTCTTAGAGGAGAAGTTAAATGAATTATAAGAGGAATTAGACAGTAATACAACACTAGTGGGGGATCTGAATCTCCCCCTCTCAGAATTAGATAAATCTAGACAAAAAATAAATAAGAAAGAAGTGAAAGAGGTGAATAGATTACTAGAAAAGTTAGACATGATAGATGTCTGGAGAAAATTGAATGGGGATAGAAAGGAATATAGCTTTTTCTCAGCAGTACATGGCACATTTTCAAAAATTGACCATGTATTAGGGCACAAAAACATCATAGTCAAATGTAGAAAGGCAGAAATAGTAAATGCACCCTTCTCAGATCATGATGCAATAAAAATTACATGTAAGAAAGAGCCAGGGAAAAGTAGAATGAAAATCAATTGGAATCTAAATAATTTCATTCTAAAGAATGAATGGGTCAAACAACAAATCATAGAAACAATCAATAACTATATCCAAGAGAATGACAATAATGAGACAACATACCAAAATCTATGGGATGCAGCCAAAGCAGTACTTAGGGGGAAATTTATAGCTCTAAATGCTTACATGAATAAAAAAGAGAAAGAAGAGATTAATGAATTGGGCATGCAACTTAAAAAGCTAGAAAAAGAACAAATTAGAAATCTCCAATTAGATACTAAACTAGAGATCCTGAAAATTAAAGGAGAAATTAATAAGATTGAAAGCAAGAAAACTATAGAATTAATCAATAAAACAAGAGCTGGTTTTATGAAAAAAAACAATAAAATAAATAAAATATTGGTTAATTTGATTTAAAAAAAGAAAGAAGAAAACCAAATGACCAGTATCAAAAATGAAAAGGGTGATGTTACCACCAATGAAGTGGAAATTAAATCAATAATTAGGAATTATTTTGCCCAACTGTATGCCAATAAATTTGACAATATAAATGAAATGGATGAATATTTACAAAAATACAAACTGCCCAGGTTAACTGAAGAAGAAATAAAGTCCTTAAATAAACCCATATTAGAAAAATAAATTGAACAAGCCATTAATGAACTCCCTAAGAAAAAATCCCCAGGACCAGATGGGTTTACGGGTGAATTTTGCCAAACATTTAAAGAACAATTAATTCCAATATTATACAAATTATTTAGAAAAATAGGTGAAGAAGGAGTTCTGCCAAATTCGTTTTATGATACAAATATGGTGGTGATAACAAAACCTGGCAAAGCAAAAACAGAGAAAGAAAATTATAGACCAATTTCCCTAATGAATATTGATGCTTAAACCTTAAATAAGATATTAGCAAGGAGATTACAGCAAGTGATCACCAGGATAATACACTATGACCAGGTGGGATTTATACCAGGAATGCAGGGCTGGTTCAACATTGGGAAAACTATTAACATAATCAACCACATCAATAAGAAAACTAACCAAAAATCATATGATTATCTCAATAGATGCAGAGAAAGCTTTTGACAAAATACAGCACCCATTCCTAATAAAAACAGTAGAGAGCTTAGGAATAGGTGGACCTTTCCTTAAAATAATAAACAGTATCTACCTAAAACCATCAGCAAGCATTATATGCAATGGAGATAAATTAGAGGCCTTCCCAATAAGATCAGGGGTGAAACAGGGATGTCCATTAACACCCCTATTATTTAATATTGTATTAGAAAATGTTAGCTTTAGCAATCAGAGAAGAGAAAGGAATTAAAGGAATTAGAATAGGCAAGGAGGAAACAAAACTATCACTCTTTGCAAATGATATGATGGTATACTTAAAGAATCCTAGAAAATCAATTCAAAAATTACTTGAAACAATTAACAACTTTAGCAAAGTAGCAGAATATAAAAGAAATCCACATAAATCATCAGCATTTCTATACATGACCAACAAAGTCCAGCAGCAAGAGATAGAAAGAGAAATTCCATTTAAAGTAATAGTAGATAATATAAAATACTTGGGAGTCTACTTGCCAAGACAAACCCAGGAACTCTATGAACGCAATTACCAAACACTCTTCACACAAATCAAATCAGATCTAAATAATTGGAAAGATATCAATTGCTCATGGATAGGCAGAGCTAATATAGTAAAAATGACAATTCTACCTAAATTAATTTACTTATTCAGTGCCATACCAATCAGACTACCTAAAAATTATTTTATAGAGCTAGAAAAAATAATAACAAAATTCATCTGGAAAACCAAAAAATCAAGAATATCCAAGGAAATAATGAAAAAAAATGCACAGGAAGGTGGGTTACCAGTACCAAACCTGGAGCTTTACTATAAAGTGGCAGTCATCAAAACTATCTGGGGGGGCAGCTAGATGGCGCAGTGGATAAAGCACCGGCCCTGGATTCAGGAGTCCCTGACACTTGACACTTACTACCTGTGTGACCCTGGGCAAGTCACTTAACCCCAATTGCCTCAACAAAAAAAAATAAATAAATAAACTATCTGGTACTGGCTAAGAAATAGAGTGGAGGATCAATGGAATAGGCTAGGCACAGGAAACACAGTAGTAAATGATACTAGTAATGTAGTGTTTGATAAGCCCAAAGACTCCAGCTTCTGGGATAGGAACACAGTATTTGACAAAAACTGCTGGGAAAACTGGAAGATAGTATGGCAGAAATTAGGCATAGACAAACATCTTACACCTTATACTAAAATAAGGTCAAAATGGATACATGATTTAGACATAAGAGGTGATACCATAGGTAAATTAGGAGAGAAAGGAATAGTCTACCTATCAGATCTTTGGAAAGGAAAACAGTTTATGACTAAACAAGAGATAGAGTATATTATAAAATGCAAAATGGATGATTTTGATTACATTAAATTAAAAAAATTTTGTACAAACAGAAGCAATGCATCCAAAATTAGAAGGGAGGCAGAAAGCTGGGAAACAATTTTTATGGCCAATACTTCTGATAAAGGCCTCATTTCTAAAATATATAGGGAACTAAATCAAATTTCTAAGAATCCAAGTCATTCCCCAATTGAGAAATGGTCAAAGGATATGAACAGGCAGTTTTCTGTTGAAGAAACCAAAGCTTTCTATTCCCATATGAAAAAAATGCTCTAAATCTCTAATGATTAGAGAGATGCAAATTAAAACAACTCTGAGGTACCACCTGACGCCTATCAGATTGGCTAAAATGACAAAAAAGGAAAATAATAAATGTTGGAGAATCTGTGGAAAGATTGGAACACTAATGCATTGTTGGTGGAGCTGTGAACGGATCCAACCATTCTGGAGAGCAATTTGGAATTATGCCCAAAGGGCGATAAAGCTGTCCATACCCTTTGACCCAGCAATACCACTTTTGGGTCTTTTTCCCAAAGAGATCATGGAACAGGGAAAAGGACCCACATGTACAAAAATATTTATAGCTGCTCTTTATGTGGTGGCAAGGAATTGGAAGTTGAGGGGATGCCCATCAATTGGGGAATGGCTGGACAAGTTGTGGTATATGAATACAATGGAATACTATTGTGCTGTAAGAAACGATGAGCAGGAGGAGTTCAGAGAAACCTGGAGAGTCTTGCATGGGCTGATGATGAGTGAGATGAGCAGAACCAGAACATTGTACACAGTGTCATCAACATTGTGTATTGATCTACTGTGATGGACTATATTCTTCTCACTAATGCAAGGGTACAGAAGAGTTCCAGGGAACTCATGATGGAAGAGGATCTCCAAATCCAGGGGAAAAAAAAGAACTGTGGAGTATAGATGCTGAATGAACCATACTATTTCTTTTGTTTTTGGTGCGGTTGTTTTTCTATTTTGAGGTTTTTCCTCATTCTTCTGATTTTTCTCATATAACATGACTAATTCAGAAATATGTTTACTGTTTTATATATATATAAACTTATATCAGATTACCTGCTGTCATGGGGAGGGGGGAGGAAGCGGAGGGATGGAGAAAAAATCTGAAATTGGAAAGCTTGTATAAACAAAAGTTGAGAACTAGGTTTACATGTAATGGGGAAAAATTAAATAAAATATTTTATTTAAAAAAAAAAAGAAGGATGCCAAGCCAAAGACATCCTGATCCCTCTCCAGGCTATAATGCTGACTCTTCTCCATAAGATTTTTTTGCAGGGCAATGGGGGTTAAATGACTTGCCAGGGTCACACAGCTAGTAAGTGTCAAGTGTTTGAGGCTGGATTTGAACTCAGGTCCTCCTGAATCCAGGGCTGGTGCTTTATGAACTGCTCCACTTAGCTGCCCCCTCCATAAGATTTTTCTCTACCCTGCCCCAAGTCTAGCTCCACCAACCTTCTTCCCACTTGCCTTTTTCTGTTCCTTTTTATGTGTTATTTTCCTCCATTAGAATGTAAGCTCTTTGAGGGCAGGGATTGTCTTTCTTTCTACTAGTTTTATTCCCAGAGTTTGGCACCATGGCTGATTTATTGACCTGACTTCACTTAATTTACTTAGTAAATATCTTATAGATACTTCTGTGTGTACATGCTCTTTCCTCCAATAGACTGCATGCACCTTGAGAATAAGGACTGCTTCATTTTTGTCTGATATAGTGCCTGGCACACTAATAAATGCTTGTTGGTTTACTGACTGAATGAATGAACTAAGCATTGAAGGAAGCTAAAGATTATACAAGACAATATACAAGACTTAAACTGCTAAGTAACCCTTCCTTCCTTCTTTACTTCCTTCCTTCTTTCCTTCCTTCCTTCTTTCTTTCCTTCATTCTTTCCTTCCTTCCTTCCTTGTATGAACTGATGCATAATGAAGGAAACCAAGACAAGAAAAAGATGACTACAATAATCTAAAGTGAAACAAGATGGAAAAACATTGGTGCTCTCATCAATGTAGTGACAAATCAACTTCAGAAGACTAATGATGACACATATCTCCCTCTTCTTGGCAAAGAGGTGGTGGACTACAGGTGCAAAATCTTTCATGTTCTCAGACACGACCAATTTGTTAATTTGTTCTGTCTAACTATTCTTGTCACAAGGGAGGTTTTATTGAAGTGGGGAAGCAGGAGTCATTCAGAAGTAACTGAACTGGACAAATGAAGTAAGCATCAATCAGACTTGTTTTTTAAAAGGGAGGGAAAGCTGACCCTTTCAAGCATATGTCCCATGAGTTTTCTTTGCATTTCTTTGAAGAGAACATCTTCTTATATATCCCTTATGGATATTTGCTATCATAGATTGTACTCATATTCATAAGCGAAAGGCACCACTGGACCAACACTGTTTCACAATTAAAAGTTTAGAACCTCAATGCCTAAGTATTATCTCAGAAGTAAGATGACATCAGGTCAATAATTCTACGATTCTGTGATTTTAGGTCAGGAGTTCTTTTCCAGACCAGTTTGGAATAGGATAAATATCATCTTTCTTCTGGGTTCTGTTTAATGATCACTTTGCTCAATTTATAATAAAACTTGGGGAAATGATACCAAGAAACAATGATATCATCATCATCACCATGCCGCTCATCATCATTATTACCATCAATATCATCATGGAAAATGCATGCTCACTTAACACTTGCTGGCTGTGTGACCCTGGGCAGGTCACTTAACCCCAATTGCCTCACCAAAAAAAGAAAAAAGAAAAGAAAAAGAAAATGCATGCTCATTTTTTTAGTGGAGTTCAGATAGAATTAGTGTTAGGATAAGTCATCTTCCTATTGTTCTTTTCTATTTAATGTTCTGAAGACAAGTGGAGAAATGAACAAAACAACTGCCATTTGTAGTTGAATAAAAGTATTAGAACATAATTTCATCTGCTGCTGGCCCACAGTAAGCATTCTTTGGAGAGATAACTAACACACTGGACCGAAGAGTCAGGATCCAAAACAATGGTGGAAGGCTAGAATACTGGGCTGAATATAATGAGGTCCAAGTCAATGGAGAGATAATGTAAAAGTCTTACGCTTAGGTACAACTTCACAAGGATGAGTTATGGGGAAATGGTTAGACATAAATTGCCCTGAAAAAGATCTAGGGGTCTCAGTAGAATGTAAGTCCAATGTGAATCTGCACTGTATTGTGATGTGGCAGCTGAAAAAGCTCATTGATCCTGGGCTAAATTAAGGCAGGCAAAGCTTGTGGGAAAAGGGAGGTGATGGACCATTGTACTCTGCCTTCATCTGAAGTATTGTGTTTAATTTAGAGACCCGTAGTTTAAGAAGGACATTGACAAGCTGGAGGAAAGTATCCAGAGAATGGCAATTAGGACGAGGAAGGGTCTTGAATTCATGTCATATGAGAATCAGTTGAAGGAATTAGGGATATTTAGCCTGAAGAAGGGAAGAAGGGGGCAGGGGGGACATGATAGCTGTCTTCGAGTATTTAAAAGGCTGTCAAGTAAGGAGGGATTAGATTTGTTCTGCTAAGCCCCAGAGGGAAGAATCAAGACCAATGGTTGGAAATTGTAAAGAAGAAAATTGAGGTTTTATGCCCGAAAAAGAGCTTCCTAGCAATCAGAGCTAGCCCAAAGTGGAATGGGCTGCTTCAAAAGGTGGTGAGTCCCCACCCCCTAGAGGTCTTCAAGCAAAGGTTGGATGACCACTTGTCAGTATGCGATTACAGGGATTCCATTCATATACTATGAACTCAGTGGCTACTAAGGTTTTTTCTAACTATCAAATTCTGTGATTCTATTCTCCAAAAATCATGAAAAAAGTTTTTCCATTCATTTATGCACAGAACACCCATAGATCCTTGTATTGCCTCTTTTGTTTCTTGAAGGCTTCAGTAGTTGAATTCCTATCCAACCTTAGTGGTCCCTTGGGCCATAGCAGTCTGAAGAGGTTTTTCTAATTGTCAAGAAAACTAGCATGAGGCTTCCTCATCTTCTGTATCTCAATTAAGATCCTTTCCATACGGCCATTACCAAATGCCAACTCTCCATATGCCACTGGTGGAAGGGACTTTCTTAAGGGTCACTCTTTGATTTTCCATATTTTCTCTCTTTCCACTGATTAAGGAGTATAATTAACTCCTCTAATAAAGAAGTGTAGACTTTGCAAAACCCCAACCCTTTTCTATGGCTGTTTTGTAGACTGGCAGATTATATAATCTCTCCATTGATTGGTATCTTTTCCCTAGATAGCAAGATTTCATAATATGTCTATCCATTGGTTGGCATTCCCAATAGCAAATGGGTTTACTCCTCACTATGTTCTCCATAAGGTGTGCATAAGTGAGTAGTAGGACTCCTGCTAATGGTCTCACAGCCATGGGACACACTATTTATGGATCTTTTTATCTTCTTTATCTGCTGAGATCATAATGTATAGGTCTCAGTCTGTCAATAATGCTGTTACCCAATCATCAACAGGTACAGTGTGAATCCTGTAACATTCATTCTGGTGGCATTATATGCATAAACAATAAAGGTCACAGACTGACTAAACCATCTTCTGCTCAGACCTCAGGGTCCCTAGCATGTTCAAAATTATGCAATTAAAACATTCTGGCTATCAGTCTCCTTGAGCTGGGTGTGATGTAGTTTCATATCTCTTATTTCTGACTAAGGACTCTAATGCTGACCATGATCAGAATAAACTGAGACAGAATTGTGGTTCGTTCATTCAATAAGGATTTACTAAACACCTACTATATGCTAGGCACTGCACTAGGTGCTAAGAATACAAAGACAGGGGCAGCTAGGTGGCACAGTGGATAAAGCACCAGCCCTGGATTCAGGAGGACCTGAGTTCAAATCTGGCCTCAGACACTTGACACTCACTAGCTGTGTGACCTTGGGCAAGTCACTTAACCGTCATTGCCCTGCAAAAAAAAAAAAAAAAAAAGAATACAAAGAAAAAAATGAAGCAACTCTGCCCTCATTGAGTTTACAGTCTCTTGGGGGAAACTACATGAATACAGATAATCAAATACACTAGTTATCTATCTATCTGTTTGTATAAGTATATATTCACACATGCGTATATGTGTCTATATGGGGGTATGCATTTTCAGGTGACTAAGGACTGAGATCAGGGTAAGCATCATGTAGGAAGTGACACACACCCTGGACTTTAAAGGAAGCTAATGATTGTACAAGGTGTAGGTGCAGGAGTACAATTCAAGCACAGGACACAAAACCTAAGCAAAGGGACAGAGATGGGAAATAGAATGCCAAGAACAGGGAATAGCATAGTAGGCCACCTTGGTTAAAAATGAGAGTGTATGATTGGCGAATCAACAATTTATTAAGCACTTATTCTCTTCCATGCACTGTGCTAGGTGACAGAATAAAAAGAAAAAACAAAATTGGTCCTTGACCTCAGAAAGTTTACATCCTAATGAGTGAGATACTGCATATAAATCAATACACACAACATACATACCTAATAGAGGGAAATGCATTGGCTATTGGAGAGACTGGAAAAGGCAGGACAAGACAGCCAAGTCTCAAAGGAAACCAGAGATTCTAAGTGGCAGAGGTGACAAGATGATGAAGAAGATCATTCTAGTCATAACAAGAAGTGTGGCATGGAACATGGAGTTTGAGAGTGAGGAACAACCAGTGGCACAGTAGGGCTGATCTATATAAGGTGTAGAGAAGAATAACATGTAATAAGTCTGGAAAGGTAGAAAGAGACCAGGGTGTGAAGAGATTTAAATGCTCAACAAGGTGTTTCTATTTGATTCTAGAGGGACCACTGTAGTTTATTAACAATTTTCTTTAGGAAAATTACTTTGTCAGCTGTGTGGAGAATGCATTGGAGCAAAGAGAGACTTGATGAAGGAAGAACAACTAGAAGGCTATTGCATAATCTAGGGGAAGGATGATGAGATCCTGACCTAGAGGAGAAGATATAATGCATGCAAAAGATATTGTGAAGAAAGAAATCACAAGATTTGGAAACTGATGATTGGATATTGTGATGAGCTTGCCTGAAGAGATGAGACTGACACCAAGGTTTTGAAACTGGGTGACTAGAAGGACACTTCAACGGTAATCAAAAAGTTAATGAGAGTGATGGGTTTCAGGAAGAAAGATAACATGCAGGAAAACTGGAAAGGTAGCTGAGGCAAGATCATAAAGGATCTTAAATATCCAACAGAGAAACTTATTCCTAGAGGCAATTGAGAGTTACTGGAGCTTCCTGAATAGGGAAGTAACTCGGTCAGAACTGCATGTTACGGAAATTACTTGAGCAGCCAGACAGTTAATAAACATGTATTAATCACTTATGTGACAGGCACTGTGCTAAGTACTGAGGCTACAAACATATGCAAAAAGAAAAATAATCCCCACTCTTGAAAGCTTACATTCAAATAGGGGAAGACAACATATAGAAAAGAGCTGGAAATGGGAGAAAGGTGTGGAGGAACCCTCTCAAAGGCATAGTGGTAAAGTCTGGAAAGTGAAGCATGGCCAATCTGAGTTCTTCCTCAAGATGGAATTTCCCAGAGGAGCTCATCAGTAGGGAGCAGGGATAAAATGAAGGCAGAGGGCTGGAAAAGACAGGACAAGACAGCTGAATCTTGAAGGAAGGAGAAGGCAATTAAAACACAACGGCAAAATCCAAAAAAGAAAACAAAGCTGGTTTTGGCCCTCCTCAAAATGTTTGGTCCAGGAAAAATTCAGCAATGGAAGAAGGGGGCTCCAGAAGTAGAGAGAGAGAAGATGGATGAAACATGGTAGCAAAGTATCCTATTCTGCTCATTTTATTCTTCATTAGTTTACAAAAATCTTTAAAACTTTTTATTTTTATAATATTGGTATAATAGAAGAATTGTTCTCTTGGTTCTTCCCATTTCATTCTGCATCAGTTCATATGATTCTTTCCATGTCTCCTTGAAATCATCTGTTTCCTCATTTCTTACAGAAATTCTATCATATTAACATAGCACAACTTAATCAGCCATTCCTCAATGGATGGTCATCTCTTTAGTCTCTAGTTAAGGTTTTTTTCCCTTCAGAAAAGGAGCTGATATAAAAACTGTGTGCATATAAGACCTTTTTCTATTTCTTCATTCTGAGGTATAAACAGCCTTAGTATATCTGGGTGAAAGAGCATGCACTACTTAGTACCTTTTGGCACATACTTCAAAATTATTTTTCAGAAAAGTTGTAGGCCTCTGGAGGCTTGCCATTCTGACCTTTCATAGCTCACAAGATTATAGCCATCTCCAGTAAGTCTTTCCTTAAAAGCAGGAACTAACAAATGCAAAAAAAACAAAGAACAGAGTCTCATATTTGTGGGTCACATGTTGGCTTCTAGTGGAAAGGGCCTGAGTGAGGACTCTTCCCATTCAGTCTTTCTGTATGTCTCTCTCGATTGAACACTGCCAGTGAGCAAAGAAAAAGAGACTTAATGACTTTTGAATGGACCCCAGTCCTGGCTCAGTAATGAATTAAAAGTCGATTCTTCACATTACAGAATGTCTGCATATATTTCCTAGTCCATGTGGGCTTATATCAACTGCATGTGCTTTACATGCTCTTAAGGACCAGGCTTTCCAGTCCCCTGTTAAAATCATATTTGTACTAGTTGTGTCCCCATTAGAATGTAAACTCTTTGTGTTTGTATCTCCAGCACCTCTCAAGGTGCCCAGCGTATAGTAGGTGCTTAATAAATATTGATTGATTGATCAATTGGCAATTTCATTAGCTCCCATGGGTTCAGCTGTTTTCTTGAAGTAGATGACTCCCAGATTTATAGATACAACTACAGTTTTTCTCTTGAATTCTACTCCATTTCACATCACCAATTTCCTATTAAATATTTCCACTTGAATGATCAGAAAGCATCTTAAACTCAAAATCAGTAAAACAGAACTTATATTCATTACCCTTCCAATAACCCCCAAACAATCTAAATCTCCCCTCTTTCTAACTTCTGTATTTCTGTTGAGTACCACCATCCTCCCACTCACTCAGATTTGTAACTCAGGAGTTAATTGACTTCCTTTTCCTGAACCCCTAGTTCCATATCCTATCAGATTCCAAGTCCTGTCATTGGTGCCTTCACAACATCTGTCACATCTGTCTTCTCTCCTAGTTCAGGCCCTTATCACCTCTTGCATGCACCTTGTAATTACCTCCTAATTCCATCACCTTGCCTCCAGCATCTCCTCAATCCAGTTCCTCCTCTATAAAGCTTATCTGAGACATACTTGGCAACCTGAAGTTACAATAAACCAGAGAGAGTCAGTTTTCTGGAGTAAGAGGACAAATGATCCCATCTATTATCTTTCTCTCAAAAAGTAAAGGTTTTTGACTAAAGGAGGAAGTACCTAATCCATGTAAAGTTGGCGATGATGAAGTTCCCATAAGCCCCACAGTCAACTAGGCCATGTACTTGGACTGTTTTCCCCAAGTCCCATCAATTAACCCATAAACAGAGACAGCTCTGAATAAATTCTCCCTGCTCTAGTTAGGGTAAGGGATTTCCTGGAAAGCCACAGGAGCCTAGATCTATCCAATAACCCAGGAGTAGTAGAAGGCCTCAGAATGCAGTCACTTCTCAAATACCAAAATGCCCCTTCCTAGTCTACTCTCATAGTCTGACTCCAGATAATTAGACAATTAATTGAATGGAATCAATTCAAAAATAATTATGAAATCATGATTATGTGCCAAGAAGACACTAGAATAATAGGTCTAGTCCCTGACCCTAAGATTTTACCAGCATGGAGAATTTCCAAGTGAGGAAACCCCTTCTACCAATGCAAGTCAGCACCTCTTCTGCAACTGGATTTGTCTTAAAGAATCATGTAGAGTGTGGAAAAGTGAAGTGACTTGCCAGGGTCCCACAGCCAGCATGTTTTAGAGAGAGCTCTTGAGTTGGGATGATCAACCCTAAATGGAGAGATGGGTAAAGTAATGATGGAAGAAGTAGCACCTCAGATAGCCCTTGAAGGAAGGCAAAGGACTCCAACAGATTGAGATGGGCATCTACTCCAATTCAATAAGTTTTAATGATCACCTTCTATCTACAAAATGCCATCTTAGGTGCTGAGAATTCAAAGGCAAAATGGGAAATAGTTCCTCCTCTACTGGATCTGACATTCTACTGAGATATCTATCATGTAAATACAAAATTTGAAAAGGGGTAAGTACTTAAAAAGGGGGTACCATAAAAGGCTCCCCATAAGAGGTAGCACATGAGATCAACCTTAAAGGAATCTAGAGCTTTGAAGAGACAGAGGTGAAGAAGGAGTGAACACAAACAGGAGACAGAATGGTGAGTTTGGGAAACAACAAGTATATCATTTTAGCTGAAACATAGAGCATATTGTTTAAAAATCTAAACGTGGGTTCTAATCTGTCCCCCCCCAATTTGGGGGGGGGGAAACTGGCTAAAATCACTCATAAATTCAGCAAGAATTGAGGCTTTTAAGAGTTTAATAAAAGATATCTCATAAGATAGTGAAGAGAGAGAAATATTGAGAACAGATTCCTTATAGCATGGAAATCCTAGCTTTCCTGACAGCCCATGTGAAGTCCTGCCACCAAGCCGATGTCTTGAACCAAAAGAGCAAGATCCCATCCGCCAGCCTCAGCTTCCTACTTCCTGTCCTCCTCCTAGAAATGGGAGGTTCTTCAAGTCAATGGGCTGAGAGCGGTCTCCTGCTGATGTCGCCTCTGAGAACACACTCTCCTCAGGGTTACCTACATGTGATCTCAATTTAATCAACCTTAACTAGGTTCAACTTCTGAAAATGACACCCTACTCAGGGCCAGCCAGGTAGGGCCCCAATTTAATCATCACAAGTAGGTACACTTAGTCTCTGTCTCACCCAATTCAATCAATTCCAAATCAAACTTCAGGTGGGGGCCCCTGGGCATCTGCCAAATCCCATTATTTTATCACATTGTGAAGGAGAGCAATATAAAATAAGGCTAGACAGATAGGCTGGAGCCAAATTGTGAAGGGCTTTGAATAGCCCCAAGCTAAGGGGCTTGTATTTTATTCCAAAGGCAATAGGAGATCACTGAAAATTCTTGAGCAGGTAAATAACATAGTCAGACCAATGCTTAAGAAATATTATTTTTTGGAAGCTGCATGGAAGATGGATTACAATGAGAAGAGACTTAAAGCCGCAAGATCACTGCAATAATCCAGACAAGATGGGAAAAAATCCTTAACTAGAGTGGTGACTATATGAATGGAGAGGAGGGACTGTGCCTGAGAGATGAGGAGGTAGAATTGACAAGCATTGGTTACTGACTTAATATGGGTAGACAGGGAAAGAGAAGAGTCAGGGAATCTGGTTGTCTAAACATATAAGGGTGCTCTTAAAAGAAATAGAAAATTAGGAATTTGGGGATTGGAGAGGATATCATTGTTTCCATTTTTTTGATATCTTGAGTTTGAGATGCTTATGAGATATCAATGTTGAGATCAAATCCAAACATAGGATCCTGTGGATACAGACAGCTGGAATCTAGTTTAACCTCTCTGTTTAACAGATGAGGAAAATGAAACCCAGGGAGGTTATTACTTGCCCAAGGTCACATTAGTAATAAATATCCAAAGTGGGGTTTGAACTCGAATCTTTCTCCAGAGTCAGGGTTTCTTTCCACTGTCTTCTCTGTCCAGGAGGTAGTTGGCGATGTGGGACTGGAGATCAGGAGAAAGATGAGGTCTGGATACCAAGATGTGGAAGTCATCTGCAGAGATAATAATAGAAATGAAAGGGAACTTATGAAATCGACAAGTCACTAAGTATTTATTAAAGGCTTACTATGTGCCGGGCACTATGTTAAGTGTTGGGGCTACAAAGAAAGACAAAAAGAGGATCCTTCCTTTAAGAGATAGAGGAAACTACATTCAAATAACTTATACACAAGATATATACAGTGTAAATGGGAAGTAGTAGTAGCAGTAGTAGTAGCAGCAGCAGCTGTTCATCCTTCATTCTTCAAAGAGGACCAATGACAACATGAAGATGATGTCATGCCTTGCCCACGAAATGAATATGAGTGAAGCAGAACTGCTCTCAAAGTCATCAGCCTCACTCTGTCCTCCAGCATCATCAAAGTCCAGTGGCAAGACAAATGGGAAGCAATCTCAGAGGAAAGGCACCAGCAGGGGAGGGGGGCAAGGGAAACACTGGGAAAGGCCTCTTGGCAAACACTACAGAGAGAGAAGAGAAAATGAACCAGGGAATGGCATGTGCAAAAGAAAAGAAAAAAGAAGAAAGCCAGGAGAAGATAGAATTAAATAAATGAATGCTGAGTAATCCATAAAAAATGGAAGGGGGGAATCTATGAAATCTGAGATAAGGTTGGAAAAGTGGGTGGAGCCATAAGACTGAGAACCTTGACTTCCAGAATAAAGAGTCTGTTTATTGAGCAGCCAGTAAAAATTCCCAGAAGGCTTTTGAATGATGCGATCTCAGCTGAATATTAGGAAGATTATTCTAACAGCTAAAAAAGATGGATCTGAGTGGGTGCAGAATGGAGACAAGAAGAACAATTAGGACATTATTAAAATGGTCCAAATGAAAAGCAATAACAACCTGAATTCAGGTTGTGGCAGTGGGAACAGAAAATATGAGTTGGATGCAAGAGATATTGTGAAAAGAGATTTGATAGAACTTAGCAACTGACTGGGGTGGGATAGGGGAATAAAGGATATATGGAAGAGCCAAAGAGCATGTATGGAAGAAACAAAGTGGTGAGAGATTGGACTGTGTCCAGTAATGACAATGTCTAAGGTGCTAATACCCAATTATGTGACTAAAGTAAAGTGGAGGTGGAAGTCACAGCCGATGAGGAGAGATCAAGAACTGTGAGGCAAGGGCATCAGAAACAAAATGAATATTAAAGGGATGAAAGATGATGTCAAGAGATAAGGTTGAAAAGAAGATTGTAAACCAGATGTCAAAGTGTTTGAGGAAAGAAGGGGGATGGCCTTTAAGGTTTGTAAGTGACATAATAAAGGTAGGGGTGGTATCTAACAGCATTCATAGCAAAGTAAGAACAGTTATTTAGCACTAGTGATGGAGCAAAGGTCTGGAGGTGGCAGTGGGGATAAAGGATATGGCATCTCCTCCTTCTGACCCCGTGAGCTAGGCTAAGGGGGAGAGTATGAATAGTGACTAGCATTGTAGAGAATGGCTAGCAATAGTGTCTTAGGGGAAAGCCAGATTTCGGATAGTAATATAATAATTATGTAGAGATGATATTTGTTAATAGAGGTATCCAAGGAATGAAGTTCATAAGAGAAGCAAATGAAGGAAATGAAGGACTGGGGTGGCTTAGGATTGAGCTGGATAATGATCAGAAAATTGAGGGCGGGGGAAAGAGTAAAAGAATTGTACCTAGAGAGGGGGCTTTGATTAACAAGGATTAGGGAAGTAATTTCCCTACCTACTGGTAATAAGGAGTCAATTAATGAAAATTCTTATAGAGACCTCAGTATCTCAGATCTGGGTCTACTCTAGCCCTTGTGGGTGACCATAACTCAACTGTCCCTCTTGGCCACATATGGTCAGACTCCAACTGATCTAAATGAATGAACGGATGAATGAATGCATGAAAATTCATTAAGTACTTACCATATGCCAAACAGGGCAGCTAAGTGAGGCAGTGGATAGAGTGCCAGGCCTAAAGTCAGGAAGACTCATTTTCCTGCGTACAAATCCAACTTCAGACACTTATTAGCTGTGTGACCCTGGGCAAGTCACTTAACCCTGTTTGCTTTGGTTTTTTCATCTGTAAAATGAATTGAAAAAGGAAATGGCAAACCATTCCAGTATCTTTGCCCAAAAACAACCCAAATTTGGTCACAAACAGTCAGACAAACAACAAAAATGTGCCAAACACTATGCCTAATCACTGGTGATACAAATATAAAAGTAAGACTCCCTCCACTCAAGGAATTTACATTCTAAATAGAGGAGACAACACATGGGAAGAGTCATGACTGAGGAAGAGTGATGAAGAGGACCGTATATTTTTGCGTTCCAAGTAAGACAATAATCCAAGTAAGCTCCTCATTCATGTCCAGGAGGAGAACCCATCTATACTTGGCCCCTTCATTTCAACTGGCTTTGAAAACTGGGCAATAGAATGTTTTCCATGAGTCAGGACCACTTCAGTCATGTTAATCTTGTCTCTTCTAACACCCTCACCCAAAAGAAAAACCAGATTCATGGGATTGTTCATAATGGAATCATGGTTTTCTAAGAAAGAAATCCAAATAACAGAACCCTAGGACAAAAACTTACATTTGTAAGTACTTTGAAATTTGTAAAGTGTTTTTCTAACTACAATGTTGTGAAGTATGCCCATTGTAAGGATAAGAAAACTGATTCAGAGGGGCTAGAGTGACTTCCCTATGGACACATAGCTCATTGTCAGAATCTAAGTCCTGACTGAAAGTTCAATATTCTTTCTACCATACCAGGATATCTCTTTTGTCATATGGACAAGTTCAAAAGAGAAGATAAATATTAAGAAATAGTACTAGCTTTTCTGGATTCCCTCTAAACCACTCATACAACAGACTCAAGCCTCAGCAATGAGGCAGCCAATAGGTGAGGTGATAAATCAATCTTACAACCACAACAGTACAAACCACAACACAGTAAGCAGCAAGTTTACAATGAAGTAATCAGGGGTAGCCAGAGCTTTGATCTCACCATCATCTACAAGTATTTTACCTGCAAATACCTAAGCTTGGCATTTAAATCCATTCAGACCCACATTTCAGTAAACTTTTACAGATGTATTTTTTATTACATGCAATAAGTTCTAAATTCCCTATTCCTGGAATTTGGCATTCAATCTCCCCACCTTCTATGCCTTCACATAAATGTCTTGTGTGCCTGGAAAGTAGTATCTCTTCCCTTTTGCCTTTTATTTGAAGGTTGAATTTTCTATTCAGTTCTGTTCTTTTCTTCAGGAAAGTTTTAAAGTCCCCTATTTCATTGAATTTCCATCTTTTCCCCCAAAAGATTATGATCAGTTTTGCTGGGTAGTTGATTCTTGGCTGCAATCCAAACTCCTTTGCACTTTGGAATATCATGTTTTAAGTCCTCTGATACTTTACTGTTAAATCTGCCGGGTCCTGTGTAATCCTGATTGTGATTTCTTGATATTTAAATTGTTTCTTTCTGGCTGCTTGCAGTATTTTCTTCTTCACTTGATAATTCTGGAATTTGACTACAATATTCCTTAGGGTTTTATTTTGGGGTCTTTTTCAGAAGATCATCAGTGCATTCTTTCAATGACTATTTTACACTCCTTGTTCTAAAACATTGGGGCAGTTATCCTTGATAATCTCCTAAAATATGATGTCCAGGATCTTTTTTTATCATGGCCCTCAGGTAGTAAAATAAGTTTTAAATTGTCCCTTCTGAACCTATTTTTCACGTCTGTTGTTTTTTCTGATGAGGTATTTTACATTTTCTTCTATTTTTACATTCTTTTGATTCTGCTTACTGCTTCCTGATGTCTCATTGAGTCATTAGCTTCCATCTCTGATTCTTAAGGAATTATCTTCCCCAGTCAGCTTTTGTACTTCTTTTTCCATTTGGCCAATTGTGTTTTTAAGGAGTTGTTTTCTTCAATCAATTTTTGTCCTTCTTTTTCCAAACTATTTATTGATTCTCTCTTATAAAATTCTCATTCCTTTCCCCAATTTTTCTTCTTCCTTTCCTTTGACTTATAAAATCCTTTTTAAGCTCTTCCAAGGGGAATTTTTGGTCTTGATACCAATTCATTTTTCTCCTTTGAGACTTTGAATGTAGGCATTTTGATAGTGTTGTCCTCACCTGAGTTTGTGTTTTGATCTTCCCTGTTGCCATAGTAGCTTTCTATGGAGAGAGTTATTTTCTGTTTCTTATCCATATTTTAGCATATTTTGTGCCTTTTTAAGTTAAGCTCTGCTCCTAGGGTGCAGGGGATACTTTCCCAAGCTTCTTTTTCTGGGGGCCAGGAGCCTGATCACTGGCTTTATGCTATTAGGCCTCAGTGGTTTGCAATTTGCTCACTGAACTGGAGTGGCCTGGCCTAGTTGTACCTATTGTGTAGTGTATACCCCAGGTGGTGGATTGCCTTCTTCATTGGAGCTGGGTGCCTCACAACTGGCCTGCTGTGCCACTAGCCAGCTGAGCCAGGACCAAGAGGCCTCAGCTGCTGATCTGTACTGTGGCTAAGAGCCTCCCACTGACTTGCCCAGACACCCTCTGCACTTTGCTCCCCTTTTTTCAAAGTGAGATAGAACTTTCCTGAAGTCCTTCTAAGTTATCTTAAGCAAGAAGCTTGTTTCAATCTGTCTTTGTGTAGGTTCTGTAGCTCCATTTAGAGATTTTTAGAGATTCTGTAGAATCCATTTAGAAGCTTGATTTAATGTTGTTTCTGAGGGAAATTTGGGAGAGCTCAAGCAACTTCCTGACTTCTCTCTACCATCTTGGATCTACCTTCCAGCTTAATATGCAATGCACTTTCTCCCTTTTGCCTTTTACATTTTTTAGCTTCATTGAAGGTTCAGGACAAGTTGCTGCCTCCTATAAGAAGCTTTCCTCCATTGTTAATAATAGAGGAATTATTAATTATCTCAAAATTATTTTTGTACCTATTTTTATGTGGAAATGAATCCCTAAAATAAAATGTGATCTCCTTGAGGACAGGGACAGTACAGCTTCTTCAAACAGTGGCTAAACTTTAAGCCAAAATGTAGCCTTCCTCAAGTCTAGCACCATACAAAGCAAGAGGAGGCAGTCAGCTAGATCTGTAGTCTTCCAACTTTTTTATCTCATAGACCTATGAGTAAAATCTTTTTTAACCCACACCTTCAATAGGTATACATTTCCTTCTTTACAAATCATATACATTTACCTCTATCAATAGTTATCTACATCATAAAAAAACTAAAAAAGGAAATTTTGAAAATCTGTATGAAATAAAGATGAAATAGTTGATCCTAGAGGGAATAGGGATCCACTGCAGAGTAGGCTCCTACACTTTAGGAAAACCACTTTGGCAGCTATGTGGAGAATGAGTTAGAACTCTGATTTGAGGTAGGAAGGCCAAGGAGAATATTGCAATAGTCCAATCACTAGGACAGGAGCTGTGTGAGTAGAGAAAATAGGTCAAGTGAAAAAGATGTAGTATAATTGATAGGACCTGGCAACTGATGGGATATGTTCAATGAAGGAGAATTAGGAATCAAGGGTGACACTTAAGTTTGAACCAGAGTGACAAGAAGGATGATGGCATCCCCAATAGTAATAGGAAAGTTTGGAAGAGGACTGAATTTGTGGAAAACAAAAAGGAACCAGAACCATGCTCAGTCACAACCCATTCATGCCTGCTCAACCTGGACAGCTCACTCTACCCGACTTAAAATGAGAAGGTGAGGAAGCAGGGCTCTTATTCATTGGTCACTGTCCCAAAGCACAAAGCCCACTCTGGGGAAGAAGACATAAACCTGACACAGCTACAAGATGTGCTGAGGGGCAGGAGGTAGAATGTTCCCAATGGCACCTGAACAGCTGCCATGGTGGGTGCCCAGATCGAAAGGTTATAACTACTCTGGCCAACAACAAGCTCAGAAACAGGGATGTTGGTAACTTAGCCTTACACCACAGAAGGAAGGAACTGCCTGGGGGAGGTATGTGGGATAAGGGTAAGTGAGGTTGTGTTGGCTGTCATGGAGGATGAGGTTCATCCTATAGTCCCACCCTCTGATTAGTTGATCACATGCCTCTTTGGGGTCAGGTCACATTTCCTATGTCTTCCAGAGGATGCAACCCCAACTCTGCAAACCACTGACCTGGACAATAAATTCCAGAGGTCCTTCCTACCTACCAATAGCACTGCTAATAGGTTGAACCAAAAAAAAAGTAGAGATATCTCCACAAGTCCAATTAAAATGCATATGGGACCTTCTAGTCTTCTCCCATACTGGTATGAATGAGATATGATTAGCTAACCACTACCTTTGACCCTGGTAAGTTTCAGCACAGAAGAAAATGTCAGAAACAAATTAGGGACAGCAAAGGACAGTGCCAGGGCCCAGGAGAAAGAACCTCCTGGGGATGGAAGGGAGAGGCTGTGCTTGAGACAAATATTACCAACTTTATAATTTGCTAGAGTCAATGCTTGTCTCCACACAGACCCAATAACAACAACAATAAGTACCTCACATATATAGTATATACATATATTAGATTGGGGGAGAGACAGAGAGAGACACAGAAGGAGAGAGAAACAAACAGAGGAATTAGAGAAACAAAGAAAATGAGAGACTAAGAATAGAAGCAGCTTGGCATAGTATACAGAGACCCAGGAACATCCTAGATTCAAATCTTGCCCCTAATCCATATTGGCTCCATGTCTTTGGGCAAGTCAATCAGCTTGGTGTTCTAGACAGCTCTCTAAGACTAAATGTTCTATGTCACTAAGATGTAGAGAAAGTATTGACATGCATTGGTGGAGGGAGTCACCTCACCTGGGATTTCCATATACTAATGAAATCACAGATGCTATCTCTCTATCATCAAGCTAGTTTAAAAGGCAGAATGGCATCATTGATAAAGAATTGATGTGGGTTCAAGTCCAGTCTCTGACACTGACCCTTGGTAATAAGTTATCTAAACTCTCAGTTATCTCTATGTCTGTAAGTTGTAGAGAAGGTACTAACCTGCATGGGTAGAGTTTCCTCTGTGTATGTGTCTATATGTGTATATGTATTTGTGTATATGTATTGTACACATACATATATATTGCATATGCACATATATATATATATTTTTACATACTTTCATGTACATTATTTCGCATGATCCTTACAATCCAATGAGGTTGGCAGTTAAAGTAGTATTACTCCCATTTTACAGATGAGAAAACTGAAGCCAATAACAGTGAAGTGAGTAACTTGGGATTACCCAGTAAGTGGTACCCAAAGCCAAAGGTCAGCTGACTACATCTTGTTCTCTTCCCATAGCATTAAAACACCCTCATTTTGGACATAAAGGAAAATCCACCCTGTCAGCAACCATATCTTTAAGTAGGAACAGGTGGCCAGTGACCTAGTCTCCTCAACAGCACTTCATCACTCTGTAAAAGGGCCCCAGCTTGCCATCTCACAGTTTACACCAACTTTTAGATGGGGGGGGGGGAATAGAGTAGATGGAAAGAATCAATAAGCAACTCCAGTTTAGTTAGAATAAATTAAGCAATCATAACACTTCTGAACTTCTTTTAGGAAACAACCAAATCTGCATTAATTTACTTGGCAAAGTATTTCCTTCTCTGGTTAGTGAATGAATGAGCGAACAAATAAAAAAGTATTGTTAAGTGCTTACTATGTGCCAAGCACTGTGTTAAGCACTGGGATTTCAAAGACAAAAGTAAAGGTAAACTTTAAAATCTTATTTAAAGCTAAAACCTATTGGCACAGTATTGGGCAAGCATCAAAAGTGTCATAAGTCATGGGCATTACCGCAGAGCTTGGGATCTATCCAGGTAACATCAATATGCCCAGCTTTAAGGCTGCTGAAAAGTAAATCCAGTATTTGAACTCTGGTGCTTTTTATAACATATAAAGAGATCTTAAACTGCAGGAGAACCTGGAAAAGCCAGCCTCCCCACTTGTTTATAGTAACAACTGTGGATAGCCCACATCTGAGATTTATTTGCAAACAGATTAATGTGTGTTTCTGCAGCTGTTTGAGCCAGCATGTGATTTTGAGGAGCCCAGATGACATTTTTTCTGTTTTCATTCCATAGGGATCATTCCAACTACTCTTATATTAGACTCTGACTATATCAACCCACAGGATAAAAAGAATCATGAATACTGAAGCAGTCAAGTGGCTTTTATGAGATCCCTATGCTGCCACATCACTGAAGATTCCCTAATGCGATTTTCCTTGGATATCTTTGAATGAATACGAAGTTGTCGGTGGTTGTTTTTTTTTTAATTTATTTATTTCAATTTGCAAACAGATTCTTCAAGGCTTTTTAAAAAAATCTGTGACATTTCAAAATGTATATTTTCCTATTTTGGGGTCCCCCTGCCCAGGGCTGTTATTCTACAATAGATGTCCCTGAGTGTAAGCAAAGAAAATGCCTGGTGTTCAGTACACCCTCAGCAAATAAAGAAACAGCAGAACAATTACCAGAGAGTGTGGCCCATACCATTTACAGATGGGGGAATGCTCCAGATGACGTTAATATACTTTTGATTTTATTTCTCTTCTTTCAGAAAAAAGAAACAGTGAAGGCAAGACAAAATCCCCAAAGCCTCACTAGGCTAAATTTCTTTATTCTTCTTTGAACAGACTACACAGATTTTGTTGACTAATTGAGATCAATCCCAGTTGTAAATCGCCTAGCTATCCTACAGCTTTAATTAAGCTACCAGAGGGAGCTGTTTATCAATTAACACTTGTTACAAATTATTAGTAATTATATGGACTTTGTGTATATACTCTAGCCTGCAAGACCAAGCTGTGTTTCCCAGTTGTTAGGGAAGTGAATTAAATATTTAATGGGCTATTTGTATTAAGGAACCAGGCATTCCCCACAATTATGGAAATGCCTTTTTGGCAGGATGATAGAAAATAAACTCCAGCATATGCACCATCCAAAGTGTCCCTGGAATTTCCAGGTAATCAGAACCAAGAAATCAGACTATATTATACAATGACCCTTTCCAGGTCTGCATTTACTTCTTGGGTTACAAACATATTAAAGAAGAAAGCATTAGGTAAGGGTTGATAATGTATTCAAACACTAAAGCTACCTATTGCTATATGCAGTACGTTCTGTGATAATTTTAATTGGCTTAATTGAGATGCGCAAGCCTGATTAATGTTTAATTCCTTTATATTAAAAAAAGAGTCAAGTAGTTCGACATTTCTTCAATTATGTTAGATCTCTCTAAACTTCAAAGGAATGTTACATTAGACAGCTGGATCCTGGGTGAACTGATTAAAGAATAAAGGCTGCTCATTTTAATCTAAGAGTACAAAATTGGTTTGTGTAGCCTTTGAAAGTTGAAATTAAGAACTGATGAGCTAAAACTTGAGCTACAGTAATTAACCCAATTTATGGTCATTCTTGCTTATCTATTTGCCTGTGATTCATAATTTGAAATGCTCTGCTAGATTAATTTACAGATTTATAATCTATTGGGGATCTTAGGCTATGATTAGAGATTTGGAGTGATTGTCTAGGTCAGTGGTTCTCAAACTTTTTGGTCTCAGGATCCTTTTAAACTCTTAAAAATTATCAAGAACTGCAAAGAACTTTTTTAATGTGGATTATAAGCAATAAATAGTATAACAAAGAAATCAAAACATCTTAGCATTATTTTGAAATGAATCCCCTGAAAACATTTCGTCCCCAGACCACACTCTGAAAGATTACTGTACAGGGCTAAAAATCCATCGAGGTTTCACAAAATATATGGTCTACACCTCTCAGAAATATGCACTAAGGGGGAGCCAAGATGGTGGAAGAAAGGCTGTTACTCTCAGAGCTCCCAACAAATCCATCCACATACCTCAAAAAAATGCCATAAGACCACTCCTGGAGCAGCAAAACCCACAAAAGAACAGAGTGAGACTCTTTTCCAGCAAATCTGGCTTTAAAAGGTAGCAGTGATCATCTGCTGTACTGGGGTGAGAGAAGAGCTCAGAGTGGCACAGGTCCAGCCTCAGGCAGGCCACACCTCCAGAGCCTCAGAATCTTCAGCATCAGCTTATTCTTCTGAAACTCGGCTCACGGACCAGTGAAGGGGTCCATTGGTTGGCCAGGGAGAAATAGCACAGGGGTCTCTGCTGGAGCAGAGGCAGGAGAATTATGGTGTTACTCAGGAAGCAGACTTTAGTGTCAGTGGCCCAGTGGGGGAGGGGCACAGGCACGCCAAGCTCTCGACCATAGAGAATCAGATTTCAATCAGATTTCTGCTTCCAGGTTAAAAAGCAAGCATGCCCATGGTTACTTACAAGGCAGGAAGGCTGAGAATGAGCTCTCCTTAAATGGTACCACCTGGGACCCCTTGAGATAGTGCATCCTGGAAGCAGCACTACACATTAAGAAGGAATTAAAAGCCAAGAAATAGGCTGCCAAGATGAGCAGGTAGAGAAAGCAGCAGACAAATCAAAAGCTTCTTTGGTGGCAAGGTAGATCAAAATACACCCTCAGAATAAGATAACAAAGTCAAAGCTCCTACATCCAAAGTTTCCAAGAAAAATATGAATTGGTCTCAGGCCATGGAAGTGCTCAAAAAGAACTTTGAAAATAAAGTAAGAGAGGTAGAGGAAAAATAGAAAGAGAAATGAGAGTGATGCAGGAAAGTCATGAAAAAAAAGTCAACAGTTTGAAAAGCCAAATTGGTCAAATGGAAAAGGAGGTACATAAACTCTCTGAAGAAAATCATTGCTTAATAATTAGGATAGAGCAAATAGAAGCTAATGGCTTTATGAGAAATCAAGACACAATAAAGCACATCCAAATTAATTTTTTTTAAATAGAGGGCAATATGAAATATCTCCTTGGAAAAACAGCTGACCTGGAAAATAGATCCAAGAGAGATAATTTGAAAATCATTGGACTATCTGAAAACCATGATCAAGAAATATGCACTACACCTATCAGATTGGCTAATATGACAAAAAAGGAAAATAATAAATGTTGGAGAAGCTGTGGAAAAATTGGAACACTAATGTATTGTTGGTGGAGCTGTGAACTGATCCAACCATTCTGGAGAGCAATCTGGAATTATGCCCAAAGGGCTATAAAGCTGTGCATACCCTTTGACCCAACAATACCACTATTGGGTCTTTTTCCCAAAGAGATAATAAAAAGGGGAAAAGGACACACATATACAAAAACATTCATAGCTGCTCTTTTTGTGCTGGTAAGGAATTGGAAGTTGAGGGGCTGCCCATCAACTTGGGGATGGCTGAACAAGTTGTGGTATATGAATGTAATAGAATTCTATTGTGCTGTAAGAAATGATGAGCAGGAGGAGTTCAGAGAAACCTGGAAGGACTTGCATGAACTGATGAGGAGTGAGATGAGCAGAACCAGAAGAACATCATATACAGTATCATCAACATTATGTATTGATCAACTGTGATAGACTTGATTCTTTTCAGTAATACAATGGTACAAGATAGTTCCAAAGGACTTGTGATGGAAAAGGCTCTCCAAATCCAGAAAAAAAAAATGTGGAATATGGATGCAGACCGGACCATACTATTTCTTTTGTTTTTGGTGCTGTTGTTTTGCTTTTTTGAGGTTTTTCCTTTTTGCTCTGATTCTTCTCTTATAACATGACTAATGCAGAAATATGTCTAATGTTAATGTGCATATATGACCTATATCAGATTGCTTGCTATCTTGGGGAGGGAGAGAGGGAGGGGAGGGAAGGAGAAAATTTGAAACTAGAAATCTTATAAAAGGGGATATTGAAAACTATCTCTACATGTAACTGGAAAATAGTAAAATACTTCCATAATTTCAAAAAAAAAGAAATATGCACTAAGGTCATGAAAATCACCAGCACCACCAGCACCATCACCACCATCATCACATTATTACTACAAAAATAACCCTTTTGTGTAGCACTCTCTGTTTTACAAAGAACTGTGCTCACAGAACCCTCTGAAGTACAGAATTGAAGTACTACCTTTCCCATTTTACAAATAAACTGAAGGTGAGAGAGATCAAATGACTTGCCCAAGGTCATACAGCTAGACTATTTTATGATGCAAAATTTGAACCTAAGTCTAACTCCAAATCCTGCATTCTTTCCACTACAATCAAGTAGTCAGTTGACAAGCATTTATCAAATGCTTACTATGTGTCAGGCATTGTACTGTGCATTGTTGATACAACCCAAAAAAGAAAAAAAAAAGCCATGCTGTTTTCCACAAACAACATATTTAAGATTGTTACTAGATTTAAGTCAATGTAAAAAACCAGTAGAAACCATATGAGGATCATCCTTTGCCTTCAAAAGAAGAAAATGTCCACTGCAAATATTAAAACATATTATTACATTGTATTATATCATATTATATTGCATCTAATTGTATCATGTCATATTGTATTAAATTAGTATTGCTTGGTTTGGAATCACAGAACTTAGAGATGTAGAAGGGAGCTTAGAAATCACCTAATCGAACATCCCCTTTTCATAGATAAGAAAACTGAGGAAGAGAAAGGTTAAGGAAAATTGCCCAAAGTCACACTGGTAATAAATGGCAGAGCTCCATGTCTGGTGCTCTTTCCACTATACAACACTATCTCCTTACTGCAATGATTTGAAAGACTGGTTCATGCCAGGTGTGGCTCTTTGAAAAAGAGATATTAATAAAAAGAATTCTTGGCATTTAGATCTAAATGATCAATAAGACCTTCGGACAAAGAAGCAAAGGGACTTCCTTTGGAATGAAACCAAGCCAAAATGAGGCTCTTCTTTTTCTCAAACAAGGCCTTGGGGTTTCCCACAGTCCCAAAGCGGGGGCTATAGGACTCACACAGAGGAGAAAGGGTAACAATCAGCCAACTGAAAAAAGTTCAAATGACAAGGTAAAGTCCAACAGCATTATTTTCTGTTGTGGAGAAAGCTTATTGACCAAAAGCACCCTTATCCATTTCGTAGATTACTCCTACAAGGTAATTCCTTTACTCACCTGCCTATATGTAAACATTTTAGAAGTTCTTCCAAGGGACCTGGCTGTGGCAGCCTTTTAGGAATACATCATGCAGGTAGAGAAGGAAAGAGCGTTAAACAAAAAAGGATGGAGAAGAAAGAAAAAAAAACATAAATTTCCCACAAGAAAAGAGCCACAAGGAGCATCTAGGTGGAGCAGTGGTTAGAGCACCGGCCCTGGATTCAGGAGGACTTGAGTTCAAATCCGGCCTCAGACACTTAATACTTACTAGCTGTGTGACTCTGGGCAAGTCACTAAACCCCAATTGCCTCACCAGAAAAAAAAAAAAGGAGCCACAAGATGAGAACAATAGTATCCATAGAGTTTCTCAGAGATTCATTAGAGAAAGGAAAGCCAAGACAAAACCCAGGTCCTCTGATGTTAAATAAAAATTCACAAAGTATGAGCATTAAGCAAGATGAACTAGAGATCTTAACACAAGGAAGGGAATTTGACCTCATAGGTATTAATAGGATGTGCCTCTTGGCTGAAAGATGGCCCTGGAAGGGTATAACTTATTCAGAAGGAGAATGTAGGTTAAAAAAAATGAGAGACTTGGAGTATTGGTTTAGCAACACTGTATTTTAAGGAGATATACATATAAAGAAATTCAAAAGCCAGAACAATGAATAACAGCAGAAAGTATTTGGGTGAAGGTCAACAGAAGCAGAAAAATAAGTGATGCTGTAATGAGAGCTTAGACATAAGGAGGAAATACTATTGATGAGAAGTTTGGGAAACAAATCACAAGTCTTACAGAATCACAATATAGTCATGATGGAAAGCTCCAATTATCCAAACAGCTGCTAGAGTCTACTCTCTGCCAAAAGCAGAGCAGTTAATAATTTCATAACTTGCCTCAATGATAATTGTATCCTCAAGAGGGTATAGAAAGCAGCAAAGAAAATATCTATTTGTGCTCTGATTCTCACCAAGAAGGAAGAACTGATTTCTAGGAAGGAAAAGACTGTAAATTTTGGGAATTAGTGACCACTTCATTTTACAATTGGTGAGAGAGGAAAGGAAAGATAGGTTTAATAAGGGTAAAACCTAGAGAGCATTTTTCAAAGGGTTAGGTAAGATCTCATGCCTGAAAATTCTATAGGCCATTAGGTGGCACAGTGAGTACAGGAAGACCTGAGTTCAAATTCTGATTATCTGAGACACTTACTAGCTGTGTTACCCTGGGCAAGTCACTTAATTAACCTTACCTTTCAGTTTCATCATCTGTAAAATGAGGGGGTTTGGCTCAATGGCCTCTCAGGTCCCATCCAGGTCTAAATGACTGTTGACAAGTAGATAAAGAGAATGGTCATGACTAAGTCTAGTTGCCCAACACTGTCTCAAAATTGATCAATGTAGGGGCAGAGCCAAGATGGTGGAGAGGAAACAGCAAGCTGCCAGAGCTCTCCTTCTGTTCCCTCAAAAAGAACATTAAATCAAGCCTCTGGACTGATTCTGAAACTATAGAACCTGCAAAGAGACAGAGAGACACAGTCTTCCAACCAGAGATAATTTAGAAGACTTCAGGAAAGGTCAGTCTGACTCGGGTAAAGGGAGGCCCAGCATAGGGCAGCAGCCCAGCGTCGAGGGGGTCAGGGCAAGTCAGCAGGAACTGCAGGCCACAGACAAACAACTGAGGCCCCTGGAACCTGGATCAAAAAATCTGGTGGCCAAGAAGGACAGTGGAAAAACCTACCTGCACCAGCCGAGAGGGCAAGTTGCCAGCAGTAGGGCCACGAACAGGATAGGCGTGACCAGGCACACAGACGCAACGTGCTTACACAGGAAGTGCAGGGGAGCGAACTGCACACACTATAAAGGCCTCAGAATAAAAAGCCGGTCACACAGCACCTATACCCCTGCACAAGAAGCCCAAAACAGGGACCCTGGTGCCCCCAGAGCAGAACTCAACTTAAAAAATAAATAAATAAGCTGCAATAATGAGTAAGAGGCAAAAAAAGAGTCCTCTCCATTGAAAGCTTCTGTATCAATAGGGAAGAAGCCAATGCAAACTCAGATGAGGACAATACCCTCAAATTGCCTACATGTGAAGGCTCCCGAGGGAAGGTGAATTGGTCTCAAGAACAAAAAGCCAGGGGCAGCTAGATGGCACAGTGGTTAAAGCACTAGCCCTGGATTCAGGAGTACCTGAGTTCAAATCTGGCCTCAGACACTTGACACTTACTAGCTGTGTGACCCTGGGCAAGTCACTTAACCCCCATTGCCTGCAAAAAAAAAAAAAGAAGAAGAAGAAGAAGAACAAAAAGCCTTTCCTGGAAGAGCTCAAAAAGGATTTCAAAAGTCAATTGAGAGAGTTAGAAGAAAAAATGGGGAGAGAAATGAAAGCAAAACAAGAAAACTATGAAAAAAGAATCAGCAGCTTGGAAAAGGAAGCACATAATTTCACTGAAGAAAACAATGCCTTAAAAAATTCATCTGGCCAAATGGAAAAAAAGTTGCATAATCTCACTGAAGAAAACAATGCCTTAAAAAATTCATTTGGCCAAATAGAAAAAAAAGCCCATAATCTCACTGAAGAAAACAATGCCTTAAAAATTAAAATGGGACAGTTGGAAGATAAGGAATCCATGAGACACCAGGAATCAGTCAAGCAGAATCAAAAGAATGAAAAAATAGAAGAAAATGTGAAATACCTCATTGGAAAGACAACTGATCTGGAAAACAGATCCAGGAGAGACAATTTGAGAATCATTGGACTGCCTGAAAGCCATGACCAGAAAAAGAATCTAGACATGATATTCCAGGAAATTATTAAGGAGAACTGCCCTGATATCATAGAATCAGAGGATAAAATCATCATTGAAAGAATCCACTGATCACCTCCTGAAAGAGACCCCAAAAGGAAAACTCCAAGGAATATTGTAGCCAAATTCCAGAATTATCATGTGAAGGAGAAAATACTCCAAGCAGCCAGAAAGAAGCAATTTAAATATCATGGAGCTACAGTCAGGATTGCTCAGGACCTGACAGCTTCAACATTAAAGGACCGCAAGGCTTGGAATATGATATTCCGGAAGGCAAAGGAGCTTGGATTGCAGGCAAGAATCTATTACCCAGCAAAAATGGGCATTCTCTTTCAGGGGAAAAGATGGACATTTAATGACATTGGGGACTTTCAATCATTCCTGATGAAAAGACCAGAACTGAATAGAAAATTCAATCTTAACATACAAGACTCAAGAGAAGTTTATAAAGGTAAACAGAGGGGGAAAAAAAGGTTACTCAATTAGGTTAAACTGTTTATATCCCTACACGGGAAGATAATACTCATAACTCTTAAGAACTGTAAATGTATTTGGGCAGAGAGAAGGACTTTACACAGAGGTTATAAATATAAATTGTCTTTGATGTGATGATAGAAAGAAACCTAAGGGATTAAAAAGGGAGTGTATGGGGAAGAGAAGAAAGGGGAGGTGGAACGGGGTAAATTATATCATATGAAGAGGTAAAAAAAAAAAAACCTATTACAATAGAGGGAAAGAAAGGAGGGGTGAACATTGTTTCAACCCTACTCTCATTAGATTTGATTCAAAGAGGGAATAACATATAGGTTCATTGGGATAAAGAAACTTAGCTCATTCTTTAGGGAAGCAAAAGGGGAAGGGAAAGGGGGGGCCTGATAGAAGGGAGGACAAAAGCAAGGGAGAAAAGGGTAAAAAAAGAGAGGGGGTGATAAAAAAGGGAGGGCAGATTGGGGGAGGCAGGGGTAAGAAGCAAAACATTGATGAGGAGGAATAGGGTGAAAGAAGGGGGGAAAAGTACAAAGAGGGTAAATAGAATGGAGGGGAATAGACAGTCAGTTATAATAACTGTGAATGTGAATGGGATGAACTCTAAAATGGAAGGGAATTGCAGAGTAGATTAAAAACCAGAATCCTATAATATGCTGTTTACGAGAAACACACTTGAAGCAGAGAGATACACACAGAGTAAAGGTAAAAGGCTGGAGCAGAATATATTATGCTTCAGCTAACGTAAAAAAAGCAGGGGTAGCAATCCTTATCTCAGACAAAGCACAGGCAAAAATAGATCTCATTAAAAGAGATAAGGAACAAAATTACATCTTGCTAAAAGGTACTATAGATAATGAAGTAATATCAATATTAACTACGTATGCACCAAGTGGTATAGCATCCAAATTCTTAGAGGAGAAGTTAAATGAGTTACAAGAGGAATTAGGCAGTAATACTATACTAGTGGGGGATCTGAATCTCCTCCTCTCAGAATTAGATAAATCTAGACAAAAAATAAATAAGAAAGAAGTGAAAGAGGTGAATAGATTACTAGAAAAGTTAGACATGATAGATGTCTGGAGAAAATTGAATGGGCATAGAAAGGAATATAGCTTTTTCTCAGCAGTATATGGCACATTTTCAAAAACTGACCATGTATTAGGGCACAAAAACATCATAGTCAAATGTAGAAAGGCAGAAATAGTAAATGCATCCTTCTCAATCATGATGCAATAAAAATTACATGTAAGAAAGAGCCAGGGAAAAGTAGAATGAAAATCAATTGGAAACTAAATAATTTCATTCTAAAGAATGAATGGGCCAAACAACAAATCAGAGAAACAATCAATAACTATATCCAAGAGAATGACAATAATGAGACAACATACCAAAATCTATGGGATGCAGCCAAAGCAGTACTTAGGGGGAAATTTATAGCTCTAAATGCTTACATGAATAAAAAAGAGAAAGAGGAGATTAATGAGTTGGGCATACAACTTAAAAAACTAGAAAAAGAACAAACTAGAAATCTCCAATTAGATACTAAACTAGAGATCCTGAAAATTAAAGGAGAAATTAATAAGATTGAAAGCAAAAAAACTATAGAATTAATCAATAAAACTAAGAGCTGGTTTTATGAAAAAAACAATAAAATAGATAAAATATTGGTTAATTTGATTAAAAAAAGAAAGAAGAAAACCAAATGACCAGTATCAAAAATGAAAAGGATGATGTTACCACCAATGAAGTGGAAATTAAATCAATAATTAGGAATTATTTTGCCCAACTGTATGCCAATAAAATTGACAATCTAAATGAAATGGATGAATATTTATGAAAATACAAACTGCCCAGGTTAACTGAAGAGGAAATAAAATCTTTAAATAAACCCATATTAGAAAAATAAATTGAACAAGCCATTAATGAACTCCCTAAGAAAAAATACCCAGGGCCAGATGGGTTTACAGGTGAATTTTACCAAACATTTAAAGAACAATTAATTCCAATATTATACAAATTATTTAGAAAAATAGGTGAAGAAGGAGTTCTATCAAATTCATTTTATGACACAAATATGGTGGTGATACCAAAACCAGGCAAAGCAAAAACAGAGAAAGAAAATTATAGACCAATTTCCCTAATGAATATTGATGCTTAAATCTTAAATAAGATATTAGCAAGGAGATTACAGCAAGTAGTCACCAGGATAATATACTATGACAAGGTGGGATTTATACCAGGAATGCAGGGCTGGTTCAACATTAGGAAAACTATTAACATAATTAACCACATCAATAAGAAAACCAGCCAAAATCATATGATTATCTCAATAGATGCAGAGAAAGCTTTTGACAAAATACAGCACCCACTCCTAATAAAAACACTAGAGAGCTTAGGAATAGGTGGACCTTTCCTTAAAATAATAAACAGTATCTACCTAAAACCATCAGCAAGCATTATATGCAATGGAGATAAATTAGAGGCCTTCCCAATAAGATCAGGGGTGAAACAGGGATGTCCATCATCACCCCTATTATTTAATATTATATTAGAAAATGTTAGCTTTAGCAATCAGAGAAAGGAATTAAAGGAATTAGAATAGGCAAGGAGGAAACAAAACTATCACTCTTTGCAGATGATATGATGGTATACTTAAAGAATCCTAGAGAATCAACTCAAAAATTACTTGAAATAATTAACAACTTTAGCAAAGTAGCAGGATATAAAATAAATCCACATAAATCATCATCATTTCTATATATGACCAACAAAGTCCAGCAGCAAGAGATAGAGAAATTCCATTTAAAGTAATGGTAGATAATATAAAATACTTGGGAGTCTACTTGCCAAGACAAACCCAGGAACTCTATGAACACAACTATACAACACTTCACACAAATCAAATCAGATCTAAATAATTGGAAAGATATCAATTGCTCATGGATAGGCAGAGCTAATATAGTAAAAATGACAATACTGCCTAAATTAATTTACTTACTCAGTGCCATACCAATCAGACTACCTAAAAATTATTTTATAGAGCTAGAAAAAAATAATAACAAAATTCATCTGCAAAACCAAAAAATCAAGAATATCCAGGGAAATAATGAAAAAAAATGCACAGGAAGGTGGGTTACCAGTACCAAACCTGGAGCTTTACTATAAAGTGGCAGTCATCAAAACTATCTGGTACTGGCTAAGAAATAGAGTGGTAGATCAATGAAATAGGCTAGGCACAGGAAACACAGTAAATGACACTAGTAATGTAGTGTTTGATAAGCCCAAAGACTCCATCTTCTGGGATAGGAACTCAGTATTTGACAAAAACTGCTGGGAAAACTGGAAGATAGTATGGCAGAAATTAGGCACAGACCAACATCTTACACCTTATACTAAAATAAGGTCAAAATGGATACATGATTTAGACATAAGAGGTGATACCATAGGTAAATTAGGAGAGAAAGGAATAGTCTACCTATCAGATCTTTGGAAAGGAAAACAGTTTATGACTAAACAAGAGATAGAGTATATTATAAAATGCAAAATGGATGATTTTGATTACATTAAATTAAAAAAATTTTGTACAAACAGAAGCAATGCATCCAAAATTAGAAGGGAGGCAGAAAGCTGGGAAACAGTTTTTGTGGCCAGTACTTCTGATAAAGGCCTCATCTCTAAAATATATAGGGAACTGAATCAAATTTCTAAGAATCCAAGTCATTCCCCAATTGAGAAATGGTCAAAGGATATGAACAGGCAGTTTTCTGTTGAAGAAACCAAAGCTATCTATTCCCATATGAAAAAATGCTCTAAATCTCTAATGATTAGAAAGATGCAAATTAAAACAACTCCGAGGTACCACCTGATGCCTATCAGATTGGCTAAAATGACAAAAAAGGAAAATAATAAATGTTGGAGAATCTGTGGAAAAATTGGAACACTAATGCATTGTTGGTGGAGCTGTGAACGGATCCAACCATTCTGGAGAGCAATTTGGAATTATGCCCAATGTGCATACCTTTTGACCCAGCAATAACACTTTTGGGTCTTTTTCCCAAAGAAATCATGGAAAGGGGAAAGGGACCCACATGTACAAAAATATTTATAGCTACTCTTTATGTGGTAGCAAAGAATTGGAAGTTGAGGGGGTGCCCACCAATTGGGGAATGGCTGGTCAAGTTGTGGTATATGAATACAATGGAATACTATTGTGCTGTAAGAAACGATGAGCAGGAGGAGTTCAGAGAAACCTGGAGGGTCTTGAGTGGGCTGATGATGAGTGAGATGAGCAGAACCAAAAGAACATTGTACACAGTATCATCAACATTGAGTGTTGACATACTGTGATGGACTATATTCTTCTCACCAATGCAATAGTACAGAAGAGTTCCCGGGAACTCATGATAGAAGAGGATCTCCAAATCCAAGAAAAAAAAAAAAAAAGAACTGTGGAGTATAGATGCTGATTGAACCATACTATTTCTTTTGTTTTCGGTGCTGTTGTTTTTTCTATTTTGAGGCTTTTCATCATTGCTCTGATTTTTCTCTTATAACATGACTAATGCAGAAATAGGATTAATGTTATTATGTGTGTATATGTATGTATATATATAAAACCTATATCAGATTACCTGCTGTCTAGGGGAGGGGGGAGGGAGGGGAGGGAGGGAGAAAAATCTGAAATTGTAAAGCTTGTATAAACAAAAGTTGAGAACGATCTTTACATGTAACGGGGAAAAAAATAAAATACTTTATTAATTTAAAAAATCATAGGGGGCAGCTAGGTGGCGCAGTGGATAAAGCACCGGCCCTGGATTCAGGAGTACCTGAGTTCAAATCCGACCTCAGACACTTGACACTTACTAGCTGTGTGACCCTGGGCAAGTCACTTAACCCCCATTGCCCTGAAAAAAAAATCATAGAGGTACAAAAAAAATTTGATCAGTGTAATACTTTATATAAAAGAACAATGAAGAAGAAAGGGGAGAGGAAATAAAAGGCCCCTTAGGGAAAATAGAAAAATGAAAGAGGTGTATAAGCAAAGAAGACAATGAAAAAATACTATAGGAGAAGGGGGCAGCTAGGTGGCGCAGTGGATAAAGCACTGGCCCTGGATTCAGGAGTACCTGAGTTCAAATCCGGCCTCAGACATTTGACACTTACTAGCTGTGTGACCCTGGGCAAGTCACTTAACCCCCATTGCCCCACAAAAAAAAAAAAATAGTATAGGAGAAATTTCCAACAGCACAAAACAAAACTTCAGCAACACTTTCTTTAAAAGAGAAAATGTATAGAACTGTTTAGAATCATAAAAAAGAGATTTAAAGGAAGACCTGGGGGCAGCTAGGTGGCACAGTGAATAGAGCACCGGCCCTGGAGTCAGGAGTACCTGAGTTCAAATCCGGCCTTAGACACTTAACACTTACTAGTTGTGTGACCCTGGGCAAGTCACTTAACCCCAATTGCCTCACTAAAGAAAAGAAGAAGAAGAAGAAGAAGAAGAAGAAGAAGAAGAAGAAGAAGAAGAAGAAGAAGAAGAAGAAGAAGAAGAAGAAGAAGAAGAAGAAGAAGAAGAAGAAGAAGAAGAAGAAGAAGAAGAAGAAGACCTGGCATTTCTGAGACTGATGGAAGTCAAAAAAAATGAATAGGAGACTTGACAAAAAGAAAGGACATTAGGAAGTATCAGTGATGCAGTGGTTTCTCTGGAGAGTAGAATAACTCAGGTAGATAGAGATAGAAGAACAAAAAAGAGGACAAACAGAGCTTAGAGGGATGGTAAAGTCAAGTGGGGCAATTGTTTAAGGAAAGAGGAAGACGGAATATTTGTGGACACCAAGAAAGGAGCCAATAGGGAAATATTGAAGATAAAAGAAATAATCAGGATGCTAGTGAGGGCAATCTGATGGATGGTCCAGGTTCAAGAGTGAATGTCAGGGGCAGCTAGGTGGCGCAGTGGATAGAGCACCGGCCCTGGAGTCAGGAGTACCTGAGCTCAAATCCGGCCTCGGACACCTAACACTTACTAGCTGTGTGACCCTGGGCAAGTCACTTAACCCCAACTGCCTCGCTAAAAGAAAAAAAAAAGAGTGAATGTGGAAGTGTTGGCCTTTTCAAGGAGACATACCTCTCCATCCAAGACCAGAGTGAAGAAGGAGATAGTAAGGAGAGATGTCTAAGTGATATGAGATAAGGAGAAGAAGAAAGGAATCTCTCAGGGAATGGCCTACATTTCTTGAATAAAGTATGTAGAGAATTCCTCAGCAGGGAAAGTAAAAAGGGGTTGGGTACTGTGGGAAGCTTGAGGAAGGACAAGAAGGCTTAGAACAACTGTTTCTACAACACTATTCTTCTGGACAAGATGGAGATGAACTAGATGACAGTTTATCTAAGTGGATTGGGAGCCGGTTGAATTGCTGTGCCCAAAGAGCAGATGAAGTAGACAGCAGATGTATTACTGGGCGATTACTGTACAGGAAAGCAATTATATCATTACTTTATACTAAAACCAATGGTTTAAGGCCCCTCACTCCATGAACCTTTTGTGTGATAGTAATGTATTCCTACCATATCTTAAGTTTCCATAGGATTATAAATTTGGAACTAAAAGGGACCTTAGATGATTTGCAGTCCAACTTCCTCATTTCACAACTAGGGAAACTAAGGCTGTGGAAGTTTAAATGACTTGAATAAAGGCATAAAGTATGTAGAGAAATCCTCAGCAGGGAAAGCAAAAAGATCATATTCACCCATGAGATAATCCTGGCAAGGAGAGCTAAGATGTTGGGCGGCAAAATCGGGATTCAAAAATATCTAGACAAACTAACATGGTGAGTCAAATTGAATAAGATAAAATTTTATAGAAATGAATGTAAAGGGGGCAGCTAGGTTGCACAGTGGATAGAGCACAGGCCCTGGATTCAGGAGGACCTGAGTTCAAATCTGGCCTCAGACACTTGACACTTCCTAGCTCTGTGACCCTGGGCAAGTCACTTAACCCCCATTGCCCCGCAAAAAAAGAAAGAAAGAAAGAAAGAGAGAGAGAGAGAGAGAGAGAGAGAGAGAGAGAGAGAGAGAGAGAGAGAGAGAGAAAGAAAGAAAGAAAGAAAGAAAGAAAGAAAGAAAGAAAGAAAGAAAGAAAAGAAATTAATGTAAAGGCTTACACTTAAGCTAAAAAAGTATCTTTCCTATTACAAGATAATAACAACAGTAATTAGCATTTATATCAGATTTTAAGGTTTGTGAAGTACTTTATATCCGTGTGTGTGTATGTGTGTGTGTTTGTACATAAGCCACACAACAACCCTAGGAGATAGGCACTACTATTATCCCCATTTTACAGATAAGAAAACTAAAGCCCAGAGAAGTTAAATGATTTGCCAGAGATCACTTTTATAATATGTGTCTGATGCAGGATTTTAATGCAGGTCTTCCTGACTCGAACTCCAATGCTCTATCCACTGTATTTCTTTTTTTTTCTTTCTTTTTTCTTTTTTTACAGGGCAGTGAGGGTTAAGTGGCTTGCCGAGGGTCACACAGCTAGTAAGTGTCAAGTATCTGAGGCCGGATTTGAACTCAGGTCCTCCTGAATCCAGGGCTGGTGCTTTATCCACTGCACCACCTACCTTCCCCCTATGCACTGTATTTCACCCGACCTCCTCAATGGAAGAGTCATGAATGGATAGGAATTTATCTGAAAAACATCCTGTGTTTTAGTGACTCATTCAATATGAGTCAACAGTGCAGTATGGCATCCCCAAGAGATAAGGAAAGGGCCTCAGTGTACCTGAGGAGAGGGCTGCCTAGTATCCAAGGCCACTGGACCATTTGGGGAAGTATATGGATGAAATGGAGACTTCCCCAAACAGGCAAACAAAAGTGTAAAGGGCTTCATTCCAGAATATACCACGTAAGGATTGGTTGAAGAAACTAGGATTTATAGCCTAAAGAAGAGAAGACTGAAAGAGGAAGTGCAGCATATGATTATCCCATGAAAGAGGGCTTAGACTTGTTCTGCTTGCTTACAGAGGGCAGAATGAGCAGGGGAGGACATAACTTTAGATGATGCCAGGAATGACCTCTCCAGTTAGAACTATCCCAAAATGGAAAGGGCTGCTTCAGAAAACCAGGGATTCTCCCTCATCTGACGTCTTCAAACATAGGCCAAATCGATTGGTCACCTGTATATTACAAAGGAGATTATTATTCAGAAGCTGCCCTCTCTTTGCCTTTCAAAGAACTCAAAAAATTCTTCAAATCTCTGAAAGCAATGAGAGCCATTAACACCCTTCTTCCAAAAGAAAGAGAAATATGGGCAAAAAGTCACTTAGGATCTATTGCACCACCCAGATGCCCAGCTAATGCTCTTAGAAAGTCCTTTATCTAGAGAAAGGACAGGCCTTTTCCCTAGGATGATACAGGAGGAACCTGGAGATATATATACAAGTTCAAGTTAAACCACATGGAGCCCTAGACTTTAAGGATTCCTTCAAGGCAGGTGTTCCTTCCTACTGACATAGATCAAAACTATATTCTTCATGAGTTATTGTGAACAGAAATTCATCAGCTTATAGCCAACCTGGTGATGAGTTACAATGGAGGTAGAGTTCAATAGAACTATCACTTCCTCAGTTCTTGGATCCAATGCAGTACCCTTCTCAGGTATAGGTTGGCCCCTACATTCCTTTCCAACTTTGAGAATCAGTGAGTCTGGGGCAGCTAGGTGGAGCAGTGGATAGAGCACTGACCCTGGAATCAGGAGTACCTGAGTTCAAATCCAGCCTCAGACACTTAACACTTGCTAGCTGTGTGACCCTGGGCAAGTCACTTAACCCCAATTGCCTCACCAAAAAACAAAAAACGAACACAAAAAAAGAGAATCAGTGAGTCTGCCATTTTTCTAATGGTGCCTAAGACCACATTATCCTTTTTGGCTACCATGTCATACTCCTAATGAATTTCTAGTCCACCCAAACATTCAGGTGCTTTTCATGCTATCTATTAATTCCTATTCCATCTTGTTCTAGAACTCTGAATGTCCTTAGGCTGGTCTTTGAATAGACTATCACTGGGGTGCCCCCCCCATGTTATGATTGATTTATGTCATAGTAATAGATGAGAGATTTCCTTCCCACCTGACCCAAGGGATGTGAATAGAGTGTGGGGCTCTGAGTCAGGAAGACCTTGGTTCAAATCATGCTTCAGATACTTCCTAGCTATAAAACACTGGACAAGTCAGCCTCTCTGTTTTTCAGTTTCCTCATCTATAAAATGGGGATAATATTACACCTACCTCACAGAGTTGTTATGGGGATCAAATGAAGTAAAATGCAAAGCCTCCTTGCTGCTCCTCACAGCACTTTCACTGGCTGCCTCCCATGCCTGTTATGTTCTCATTCCTCATCTCCACCTCCTGTCTTCCCTGGTGTCTTTCAAGTCCCAGCTAAAATTTCCCCGTTTACAGGAATCCTTTCCTGATTCCTTTTAATTCTAGTGACATCCCTCCATTAATTGCTTCTAATTTATCCTGTATATAGCTTACTTTTCATTGTTGTTTGCCTGTTGTGTCTCCCATTAGACTGTAAGCTCCTTGAGGGCAGGGACTGTCGTTCCCCTTTTTTTCTTGTGTGTTTGTTTTTGGTGAGGCAATTGGGGTTAAGTGACTTGCCCAGGGTCACACAGCTAGCAATTGTTAAGTGTATGAGGCCAGATTTTAACTCAGGTCTTCCTGACTCCAGGGCCAGTGCTTTATCCACTGAGCTACCTAACTGCCCCGTTCCCCTTTTTTTCTATCCCTAGCAGTTAGCACAGTGTAGCACACATAATAGATGCTTAATAAATGTTTATTGACTGGCTGAGTAAAGTAGTTTGCAAACCTTAAGGTGCTACATAAATGCTGGATATAATGATGATGGTGGTGGGGTCAATGACATCAATGATGATGATAATGATCATTGACGTTGTCATCACCACCATCATTATATCTGGATTTCTCTGCCTTAATGATATTTTACCATTCAGCAGATAAATTTGTCCACATGTCTTATTCCCTCATTATAAGCTAATTGAGGACAAGTATTGTCCTGATTTATTTTGCTTTTTGTGTTTTTTTTTTCTCTCAGTGGATAGATTGCCAGGGCTGGGGTGAGAAGATTCATCTTCATGAGTTCAAATCCAGCCCCAGACTCTAGCTGTGTGAGCCTGGGCAGGTAATTTAGCCCTGTTTGCCTCAGTTTCCTCATCTGCAAAATGAGTTGGAGAAGGAAATGGCAAACCACTCCATTATCTTTGACAAGAAAACCCCAAATGGGGTCAGGAAGAGTCAGACACAACTGAAGTAACTAAACAACAATAAATCCATAGTGCCTCATACGGCATCCTACACACAGGAGATATTTAAGAAGTTTCTTGAATAAAATTGAAGTGAATGTTTGCTTCTAAAAACACGTGCTCTGCGTCTTCTCCATGCTATAGAGAGCTAAAAGGGGTTGTTTGTTTGTTTCTTTAGGATTGTCACTCTCAAAGAGTCGTTAGTAAGCACCCAGTAACTGAACCACATTATTCTAGGCAAAAAGGTGTTACCAAACAAAGGGCAGACAAAATTCTTGTCCTTGAAGAACTTCAGATCTAAATGGCATTCATAAATACCACGCATACATAGCAGAGGATGCAGAGTCTGGAGGAAAGCAGTGTGGTATAATGCAAAGAATATTAGACTTAGAGTCAAAAACCTAGGTTCAAATTCTATCTCTGAGTCTTAACTAGCTCCAAAAGAGGAATCACACCATTTGCTTCCTCCAGGCTTTTGTAAGAAGAAATCGTTGCAAGGTATAAATTGTTCTATCAATGCATTATTACCATCCTGGAATATATGATTTTATAGAGTATGCATCAGGTCTTCACAGTGCTAGCCATTCACTGAAGGTAGGATTGTTACCAATAACACTGGAATCAAGCTGTGTTTAAATCAAGGGAAATTCTTGGCAGTGAGGCAAGAACTCCAAGGAACTGGTTTTTAATTTTAGCTCTGCCACTGATTATTCAGGTAATCTTAAGCAAGTGATTGGGTCTGGACCTCAATTGCCTCATCTGCTAAATGGGAGTTTGACAAGATGATCCCCGGGATTCATTCCAGCAATAAATCCTGTCATCTTATAGTATATTCTGTCCAAACAATATCCAAAGGAAAAATCTACTCTGAGTGCTCTGTTTCTGTGGCTGGTAGCTAACTTGATGGCTCCCCAAGAGCCAGATGCCAGGGAAAGAAAGCCTCAGCACTGATCAGCATTTGACCTGCTGCATACCCCATCCTTGAGAAGCAAAAGCTATTTAAGCCCCTTAGTAAGATTTACATCATTGTTCTAACACATCACATTTCACCATGTACTTTTTGAAGACTTTGTCCATATCCATTCAGCTAAACCATTATTAAAAGCTACACTAAAGCTGAAAGAAAATGAGTCTGCCAGCACACCCCATCCTCTGCCCAGTCAGGAGAGCAAACACAAGCCAGATATAGTCTGCTAAATAAACCCTTTTTCTTAAATCATCAGGAAAGTGGTTAGCAGCACCCTGTACTGACTTCTATAAATTCAGATGATAATGGCTCACCCAAAATGAATAGGCATCTCATTTTAAGGAAGTACATTCAGGGATGTGCTGGAGTCAGCTTTAACTTAGAAGAATTGTAGAAAGTGTCATTTATATGTCAAAAATCAGCAATTGCTACAAAAGGGGGATTTATTGTTTTATTGATTATCTAAACTTAAGAATATATTAATAGGGGGCAGCTAGGTGGTGCAGTGGATAGAGCATTGGCCCTGGAGTCAGGAGTACCTGAGTTCAAATCCAGCCTCAGACACTTAACACTTACTAGTTGTGTGACCCTGGGCAAGTCACTTAATCCTAATTGCCTCACAAAAAAAAAAAGAATATAATAATAGGGGGCAGCTAGGTGGCACAGTAGATAAAGCACTGGCCCTGGATTCAGGAGGACCTGAGTTCAAATCCAACCTCAGACACTTGACATTTACTAGCTGTGTAACCCTGGGCACGTCACTTAACCCTCATTGGCCCACAAATATATATATATACATTTGACAAATATATTTGACAAATTCTACATAATTTTTCATGCTATCTTTGTGGACAAAAAAGAAGTTGTATGGCTTAAGGCATGGGATGTGTGTCAAGGACAAGTTGATTAAAAGACATGTAAATACAGAATGACTGACTGTCCATGATCTGAGTCACATGTACCCTAACTAATCAGGCCTCCCAAGATCATCAAGGCCAGATTGAAGGTAAAACTTTAGTGAAAAGTGACATCATAAAAAATACTTTTTCTCTATATGATCCAGAGAAACTAAGCTTGAAATTATATTCTGCTTGACATTCACCCTGTCTGTCTTCCAAAGACCCAGAACCTTATGAGACATGAAGAGACATCATAGGATCAAGAGAAATAACAGAAGTAGTCATGTTCCAGCACCCTCCTCCATCATCTTGAGACCGAGACGACTGCGCTACATCCTTCAATAAACCCAGTGTAGGTGCATAAGTTCTGTTGGTCCTTTGTTGCTTTTTTAGTGAAATGGTGGTAACATACAGCAAACAACCACCCAAATAAACAACATTTACCATCGGATATTGGGGAATGAAGAGAAAGTGATGAACCCTCGAGATTCTGAAAGTATCTCCTTGAACTGAGAACATACTGGATAATTAAACCATGATTCCATGGTTATTCCTTGGAGAATACAGTCAATCGATCAGTTATTTCCTAAGTGACAAGCCCATAACTTTCTTCCTAATCATGAATCTCTGATAATATCATTAATGTGATTTTTCCTGTTTGTTGGTAACATGGCGACTCAAACCTGCCATTTATCTTCTCCTTTGCTCTTTGGATAACCCTCAACTTAAATTCTTCAGATATCAGTATTTCATAACTGGCCACCATACATTATTACCACAATATAGATGTAAAAAGATAGACTTTTGCCTCAGCTACATTGCCAATATTTTAAAAGCCATGTGATTTCCCCAAAACAATTCAGCCCATTCTTTTCCCCCTATTCATGGATCCAGTTCATTGTCCATTTGCCCTATCTAGCCAAGGTATGATAGATGAGTTCTAGGAGTTGGCCATCCAAAAGCATATCACAGTCTGGACAAAAGGCATCCTTCATCAATTAGTTAGTTAGATTTCCCAGTTTACCTTTTTTTAATGAGTGGGGGAAAGACCTTCCCATTAGCTCTTAGCTGTAGGAGCTGATAGTTCAGGATATTTTGAAATTCACATATAATATCACTTGTAATAATGGCTTGGGGTAATAAATGTTTATTGAACTGAATTGCTGAATTTACAAATTCTCTATAAGGTAGCTTGTAGGGTTGTTTTCTTTAAGAACCTTATCACTCTCAAAGAAAATTTTTGCAACAGATTTTTGCTTCTGGCATCAGTAAAATTATACTGAAACATCCACTTTTATAGTGTTCACATAGCAAGGCTGCAAATGCTTTTAGACTTTCTCCTGGCGGTAACATCCCCTCCAATCCAATACATTACTAAATGTGAAATGACCCCTTTTTAGACATCACTAAGCAACTGGGTTCAGCACCCAAGAAGTTCATTATAATTTCCTGTTGGGTAATATGGTAAGGAGCCATTGAGAGGCCACTGAGAGACAGGAACAAGAGACCAATTAATCACTGAGGGACAGCAGATAGAGCTCCCAGGTCAAGGAAAACATCCATATTGAAATCAATTCATGGAAACTCGAGGATTAGAGTTTTACAACTCATCTATGAAAATTGTTCCTCCTAATCTCCCCTAACTCTACCCCATGGATCAAGAACAAAGGGAAAGCACATTGAAGGACATGGGGAATGTACAACTTTTCCATTCATGTCCTCTACCTTAATTGTAGCTAATCTTATAACAATAGCTAGCATTTTATTGTGTTTTAAGCTTTGCAAAGTGCTTCACATATGTTAATGCATTTGATTCTCACAACTCTGCAATATAGATGCTAGTCCACATATGACTTATATTGAATTGCTTGCATTCTTATGGGAGTGTGGGAAGGGAAGAAGGAAGAGAATTTGGAACACAAAGTTTTTTAAATGGATGCTAAAAGTTGTTTTTACATGTAATTGGGGAAAAATAAAATTCTAAATAAATATGAGGCACCTAATATATTTATATGTATGTGTGTATGTATGTGTATATTTGTATATGTGTGTATGTGTGTATGTATATGTAGGTCCTAGTATTATCGTTTTACAGATGGGGAAACTGAGGCTGAGAATGGCTAAGTGATTTGCCTAGGCCACACAGCTAGTATGTCAGATAGTATTTGAATTCATGTTTCCTGGATCCAGGTCCAACACTCTATCTACTGTGCCATCCAACTGTCTCTCCTCTTAGTGATGCCCATACTTCTCATGTTGTTTTGTGATGATGGCTATTCAAATCATGATTCAGACTTCTACCTGGTGTCACTTTATTGCTACGGATGGCATAGACACATAAATCAAATAGAAAAAAAAATTGATTAAAACAAAGCAGAACAAATAACCAGGAAATGGATCAAATAGAAACATATTGTCATCACCCATACAGAAAGAGGCACAAGTCTCCTCTAGCTATTAAAGAGGCATAATCTAAACACCCCTTGATTCCTCAGTATAGCAGGAAGGAACAGTTACTTTGCCATCACATGATAATGGTTGGATGTGCTTATAGTCTGTCCCTTTGAGCAGGTTGAAAGTATCCCTAATAGCTTTCCTTGGCTTTCTATTAATTTTCATAGCTGCAGGTTCATAAATCTACAGTAAGAAGGACCTTAAGGGCAGCGAGGTGGCACAGTGGATAGAGAGTCAGGAGGACCTGAGTTCAAATCCAGCCTCAGACACTTAACACTTACTAGCTGTGTGACCCTGGGCAAGTCACTTAACCCCAATTGCCTCAAAAAAAAAAAAAGGACCTTAGCCATCATATAGTAAAACCCCTTCATTTTACAGAGGAAACAAATGGGGGCCATGGTAATTAAGCGAGTCACATAGCTAAAACATAAGAACCAGCATTCGAACTCACATCTTATGGTTGCAAGTTCAGTGTTCTTACCACTGCTCTATACTGATCCAGATAGAGAGTTTAAGTCATCCTAGCCAGTGCATGTATGGTTGGTTGTCCCATCCCAGTTGTATCTCTGTTCTTGCCTTTCCTATCTATGCACCTCTCCTGACTTGTACCTTTAAACTTCCTGCATGATAGACCTTTGCCCTAATTTCTCACCTGATGCCATCACCCGGACTGGATGATTTCCCTTTAATTAGTCCTAAACTCCTAACATTTATCAAATGCTTTAAGCTTACTAAGCATTTTCCTGCATTGTCCAGACCCCTGGAGCTTCCATTCACCCTGCCAGGAGGACCTGAACTTCTCAGCTCTGGGGGCCACACTGCCCTGGCTGATCAGTGCAGTGCTTGGCCCATTCTATCTAGATGGACCCCAGCCCATGCTTCCCATCCCACTCTGCCACCATTCCCTGCACCTTCTTCTCCAGCCCTCTTGTACTTTATTCCTTTCTTTAAGATCCAATTGCATTTGTCTACTTGCTGTTCCTTACACATGACACCACGTACTGTCTCTATTATTTTGCACTGACTCTTCTCTGTACCTGGTATATGCTTCCTCTTCACCCCTACCTATTCATTCCCTTAAGTTCCCTCAAAAATAAGTTGAGGGAGGGCAGCTAGGTGGCGTAGTGGATAAAGCACCAGCCCTGGATTCAGGAGGACCTGAGTTCAAATCCAGCCTCAGACACTTGACACTTAACTAGCTGTGTGACCCTGGGCAAGTCACTTAACCCTCATTGCCCTGAAAAAAAAATTAAATTAAATTTTTAAAAAATAAGTTGAGGGGCAGCTAGGTGGTGCAGTGGATAGAGCACCAGCCCTGGATTCAGGAGGACCTGAGTTCAAATCTGGCCTCAGACACTTGACACTTACTGGCTGTGTGACTCTGGGCAAGTCACCTAACCCCAATTGCCTCACCAAAAAATAAATAAATAAATAAATAAATAAATAAATAAATAAATAAATAAATAAATAAATAAATAAATAAATAAAATAATAAGTTGAAGTTCCAATTTCTCCAAGATGTCTTCCCCATATGCTAGTGCCTAGCTGTTTGAAATCATATCTCCATCTACTCTGTATTCATCTTATTTGTACATAGTTATTTACCTGTTATCTCTTCTATTAGAATGTTAGCCCTTTGAAGGCAGGGACTGTGCTTGCTTTTCTTTGTATACCCAACCTTAGCCCAATACCTGACACATTGTAATTGCTTAATAAACAATACTCAATAATTATGTAAATAATAGTATTAATTGATGGTTACTGGTTATATTAATAATTAATTATATCAATTATAATAATTGACTGGGGGCTATGTTTCTTTTCTTTCTTTTTTTTTTTTGTATTTCCAGTGCCTAGAGCAAATTCATTTTTTTCTTTTTTTTAAATTTATTTAGAATTCTATTTTCCCCAATTACATGTAAAAACTATTTTAACATCCATTTTTAAAACTTTGTGCTCCAAATTCTCTTCCTCTCTCCCTCCCCACCAGCCCCCAAGAACTCAAGCAATTACAAGTTATACATATGTAGTCATGCAAAACATTTCCATATTAGGTTGTGAAAGAAAACAGGCAAAAATATTAAGAAAAAGAAACTAAAAAAAAAATCCTTCAATCTATATTCAGACACCATCAGTTCTTTCTCTGGAGATGGATCACATTTTTCATAAGTCCTTCATAGTTGTCTTGGATCATTGTATTGCTGAGAATAGCTAAGTCATTCACAGTTGATCATCTTACAGTATGGCCATTACTTTGTATACAGTACATTTCACTTTGCATCAGCTCATGTAAGTCTTTCTAGTTTTTTTTTTCTGAGAGCATCCTGCTCATCATTTCTTATAGCAGAATACTATTCCATCATAATCTCATCCCACAATTTGTTCAACCATTTGAGCAAATTCTTAATAAATACTTGTTGAATTGAGGACAATTACTGTCTCTAAAGTGTCTGGTCATAGGGAATGGTTACCCGATTGAATTTGAAATATCTATATAGACTGACTGGACACTCTTCCTATTAGAATTCAAAAGAAAAAATATATTTGTGTGGAAATAGCAGATTAGTCACAAGAACATGTCTTGTTTCTCTTCCTAACCACCCACCTTTTGAGATCACTTGGACTTTCACTCAATCTTCAGGTCTAACATAGGCACCAAGAACATTTTGACTGTTCCAATCAGTAAGGAGAAAAATTAAAAGAAAAAGTGAGAGGAAGAAGGATTCTGACTATAGATCTCCCTTATTTGAACATTTACTCAAACATGAATTTTTTTTTATTTTCTTGTCTCTAAAAGTGTCTGCAGAGTCCCTAAGAGTCATCCTCTGTGCCCGTGGGGACATGGGGTCACATGAATAGATGAAATCCACAAACAATTAAAAATCAAGACCTTTATTTCAACCTCAGCATAACTTTAGCATCTACTATGCAAAGTAAGCCTGTGTAAACCTTGCTTAAACTTTGGGCATGTTCACAGCACAGGCAGCCTGCGAGAGATAGTGGCCCAGAAATACTCTTCTGAGTATGTCCTTAGATATGGAAAAAACTGAGCAGGTACAAAATCCATTCCCTCTGAAGACATGGACCAATCAGCATACTCTTGGCCTTATATTGAAGTCATGTACTTCTGTCTATAAAAGCACAGTTTGAATTTTTGAAATTCTGACAAGCACACCCAACTGCTTTTTGTTTGGGTGTGCTAACAAAACACTTTTACCTTTCTTTCCCTGAGTTTGCCTTAATGATTATAGAGGGGCCCAAAGCAGAATTTTCTCTTAATGCTATCCCCAAAGGATTTTTTTTCCAGAGCTTCAAAAGGTACCAATTTGACCAATTTGATGTCATCATCTTCCAACTTCCCCTGTCCTTCCTCCCACAGAGGAGCAAATGAGCCAGAGATTGGGGGGTGGTACTGTGGGGTTCCCTAAACTATGACTGTCACAAATAATTTCATAGTTTTGGTTTTATGGCTTCTGTGACCTTTTATGATATATACAGGGACATGTTTGCTTCTCAGAATTTTGTACTTGCATGTATCATTGTTCCTCTAGGGAATGTCAATGAATTGATATGACTTACTAGAAAAAAATAAAAACAGTATGCACACGGACATTATACATAGCTATATTAATCATTAACACTGCTCTCTCTTTGTTAGGATGTTCATGTTCTAGAAGTTTATACCCCTTTCCTTGATATAACCTGTTGGAATGCAGATGTAGAAATCCAAGGGTAAAAGCCTTAAAAATTTCCATTAGGATTTGAAGCTTCATTCTGAAATAACATCCAAAGGCTGTCCTCTCGACACTGTTCCAGCAATTCAGAGCAGAACTCCCTAGGAAGACTGATGCTGTTACTGTTGTTCAGTCATTTCAGTCATGTTTGACCCTTTGTGACCATATTTGAGGTTTTATTGGCAAAGATACTGAAGTGGTTTGACATTTCCTCCTCCAGCTCAATTTACAGGTGAGGCAACTGAAGCAAACAGGGTTATGTGACTTGCCCAGAGTCACACAGTTATTAAGTGTCTGAGGCCAGATTTGAACTCATGAAGATGAGTCTTTCAGATTCCAGGCCTGGTGCTCTATCCACTGTACTACCTATCTGCTCTTGACTACTTATGTAATTTTAATTGGGGGCAACAACAATAACAAAAATAGTTTTAATAGCTTCATGCTTTCCTTTGATTTCATCCCTGAAACAATCTTTTCCCATTTCCCCCATTGTAGCTTGTTAGATTTGTCTATTCCAGATGGCTCTGTCACACTGGTTGGATTATAAATAAGATCCTCCACATCCCCATTGTTAGTCACCCATCCAATCTTGTTTTCTTATTCCCTTCAGCCAATCATTACACTCAAAGATCCCAAAATCCAGATCTGACAGAAGAGGTAAAGACAACATCTTCCCACCATGCACCCCTTTGAAGCCCCTGAAAATCAGGGAGCATCTCTAATTTGTAATAAATGTAACTTCCTCTGTACAATAAAAGAACTCTGGGAAGTTATTTGGAAGGCTAAAGTATCCCACTCCCCTCTGTAGCCCTCCTGGGGCTTCAAGCAGCTCTACAGAATACCCTTCAACAAATCTTTTGGACAAGTAGGTTTGGGGCATAGGTGTCCTTGTCCAATCCCCTTCTAGTGAGGACATTGAGATACTACATAATCACTCATTTGGAGAGGCATTTGGCATCAAAGATAGAAACTAAAATGTGGAGGAGAAACTAATCAAGTATCCTTTCCGACTTTTAAACTCCCTGAACTCAGAGAGAGCCCTCATTCAAATTGTGACAGTGAGTGGCCTTCATTTAGGGTGGTGGCCACGAGCAGAAAGGCAACAGTTCAGAGAAAAAACAAGAATGTTCATATGATCTACTAAGTCTAAACTTGGCCCCTAAATCAGAGAAAGCTGAGGGTAGGGACTGGTTTTCATTCTTATCATTCAATCCCCAACCACAGCTCAACACCTTATGCATAATAAAGCATTAATAAATGTCAAATGAAATAGATCATTAAAGATTATCTTGCATTTGGACCATCTCTGCAGCAAGCCCGTGATTTCTTGAATGCAAATCATTTGGAAGATTTCACTTGTTTTTCTCTCTTCCAACCTCTCCCTCTCCCTTGTAGAGAAAAATATTTAGTGAATATCCACAATGTACTTGGCACTCTCTTCCTTAATGTTCATTCCTCATATTTACCCAAACAATGAATACTTCAGATTGTATGTGATGTTTTTTCTTTTGAAGTAATTGAAAGGCAGAGGTAATAAACAACACCTTGTTCCCAACTAATCATCACTTTGAGGACTTTTTTTCAAGACCTCTCCAGTTTTATAGATATAGTTATATGAAAATGCTAAGTTGCAAACTGATTATTCATCCTAATTCTCATTTTTTTTCAGGTTAAACATTTTTATTTATATTTTTCTGTTCCAATCTCTATCCCTCCTTCCCTTCCTCCCCTTCCCCCTTCCTGAGGTGGCAAACAATCCAATATGGGATATAGATATATAGATAGATATATATAGATATAGATATATATATAACCATATTTGTCACTTAATGAAAAAATGTGAAAAATAGCATGCTTCAGTCTGTTCCATCAATATCAGTTCTTTCTTTGGAGATGGATAGTATATTTCATCAATATTCTTTTGGGATTATCTTGGATTAATGTATTGTTGAGAATAGTCAAGTCATTCACAGTTCTTCATTGAACAATATTGCTGTTTCTATGTATAGTGTTCTCTTGGTTCTGCTCACTTCCCAATACATCATTTCATACATGTCTTTCCAAGCTTTTTTGAAATCATCCTGTTTGTCATTTCTTACTGTGTAATAATATTCCACCACCATCATATACCACTAATTCTCATTTTGAAGTATTATGAATGGAACACATTTTTTTAAATATGTGCTTCACTTCATGAATTAAATGTATTTAATTTTAAATTGTTATAAAATTTCTATAAAGAAAATCTATTTTTCTTTTGACTTACATTGTGAAAATGAAGATGCATTCTCAAGGGGAAATTCCTGAAGACACAGAGGTGAATATTTTTTTTTGAGGAAGGTGTTGAAATGGTCACCCATGATGTATATTTTCATATAGTAGCAGTACTATGTCTGCTAGGAGTTGTAGCAATTATAGAGTAATTCATGTCAGCCCTGAGGTATTTTCTTACATTTGGTATTTCCCCTCTAGTATTAGCCATTTGGTTGCTTCTTTCATCCTTTTCCTTCATGCCTAGAAATCACCAAAGTTTATACTTATGGCTGCTAGAATCTTGCTTTTGTTTTATCTGTATATTTATAGCATTTTAGAGATCCAAGCTATATGATCATAGTCAGTACAGGGTATCCTAGATGACACATTATACTTTGAAAAGTCTAGAAATACAAAAATTGAGGTCCTACAAAATGGAGTCCGAGTTTGGAGATAGAATTGGCCAGGGATGCTAAAAAGGAAGCTGGTCCAAGATGGGTGAGAAGTTCAAGAATGAAATTTTGGTGATGCAGTCAAATGATTCCAATGAGGAAGAAAGTGGGATGTGTCTTGAATTGGCATTGGTTTTAAACATTAAATGTCCACAAGATAGATGCCAAGGGCACATAATTGAGAGTGCATAATATCAAATGACAAGTTCTGGTAAGATGGTGTCAGGAAGGTTAAAAGATGTGTTTAATTAAACAGAGTTTAACCATACTGAGATTTATAATTTTAAAAAAACTTTCAAAGGCTATGGTTAATTTCCAACCAGCTATACTCCTCAACTGGACTCCATCAGCCACCCTTCACCACTAGGAAACTCAGCATCCTTCCAGATTATACCAATTTTGGTCCTCTCACTTCATAAGTATCCCTCTGTACCCTCTGTCCTGATGACTGGAGAGCTGGAAGGCAGAGCAAAGAACTTCCAGAGCTTCCATTTAAAGAGCGTTCTTAAGGCATATAACTCTTCATTTCCTATCAGCTGCACTCCTTAGACTGGACTCTACTCTGTCCCCACACTAGGTACCTTCTCCCCACTCTCCCATTTTTAGTTTCTTTTTCTATGTTGTCTTCCCTCAAAAGATTATAAATCCCTTGAGGGCAGGGACTTCCTTTTCTTCTTCATTGTGTTGTTCATCCTTCATTTTTGAAGAGGACCATTGACATCACAAAGTGCTGCCTTGAATTGGATTTAAGTGAAGCAGAGTTGCACAAAGCTGTCCACCTCATTCTCTCTCCAAGACTCATAAAAGTCTAATGGCAAGAAAAAAGTCAAGACAACTAGGATGACCTGGGATGTAGTGGATGATGACCTTGGTGCCTCTGATACCTGACCAAGCACTAAGTGTTCCACAGCACCTACTTCAGCTTCCTTCAAGGCTATTGGAATAAATTATTCTCATCCACCCATTCCATTGGAAGAAATTTTCACATACTTGGGGTAGAAATCCCCCTAATGCACCAAAAGGTATGAGGCCAGTTGGTTGCCCTCAATCTGATTTAGCCTATCTGCTAAAATGGTTTTCCTGAGATGTAGCTATTGTGCATGCTATAGCCTCTTGGGGCCAAAGTTGAAAGTGAAATTACATAACACTCTCTCCTTAATGGTGGAAATGAATGCCTTGCCCTTTGTGAGGGACAAAACTGGTAGAGAGCCAGAGAGCTTCACTTCTCAGTAGTCTCCCTCTGGGGACTTGGCTTCTGTCTTCAAAAGTGAAACTGGAGGGGCAGCTAGGTGGCGCAGTGGATAGAGCACCAGCCCTGGATTCAGGAGGACTTGAGTTCAAATCCGGCCTCAGACACTTAACACTTACTAGCTGTGTGACCCTGGGCAAGTCACTTAACCCCAACTGACTCACACAAAGAGAGAGAGAGAGAGAGAGAGAGAGAGAGAGAGAGAGAGAGAGAGAGAGAGAGAGAGAGAGAGAAAATGGAAGAGGCCACACCTCCCTTAGAAAAAGACGCTGGGAACACCTTCAAATAATGCCATAGAACAATCGTTGGAGCAGCAGAACCCAAAAAAGGACAGGGTGAAATAATTTTCCAGCCAAAGACAGCTTAGAGGGTTGGCAGGAAAGGTCTGTTGCACCAGGGTGAGAGTGGAGCTCGCTGAGCAGACCCAGACCCAGCCCCAGCCCCAGAGAACCAGTCCTTGGGAACCTCTAATGCTACTGTGGCAGTAGCTGTTCTAGAACTCAGCCCATGGATGAAGAGAGGAGCTCAGCCACTGTGCAGACCCAGCCTGGAACAGACATCACTTCCAGGGTCTTAGAGTCTTCAGTGCCAGTGGCTTCTTCTGAGGCTTGGCTCATAGACTAGTGAGGGGGTTAGTGGTTGGCTGGGATGAAGTGGCTGCAGCCTCTGTTGGAGTTGGGGCAAAGCACCCTGGCTTTGATCCTATGGGCATTCTCCAGTGGTGGTGGGGAAGGGGCACAGGCACACCAAGCTTCCGACCATAGAGAATCAGATTTCAATCAGACATCTGCTTCTGGCAAAGAAAGTAGGCAAAGAAAGCAGCAGATTATAGAAAGCTTTTTTGCGGGGGGGGGGGGGGGAGGGAATAGACCAGAATACATCCTCAGAAGAAGATAATAACAAAGTCAAAGCTCCAACATCCAAAACTTCCAAGAAAAATATGAATTGGTCTCAGGCCATGGAAGCTCTCAAAGGGGACTTTGAAGAGAAAGTAAGAGAGATAGAAGGAAGATTTAGAGAGATGGAAGAAAAAATGGAAAGAAAAATGAGAGCAATACAGGAGAGTCATAAGAAAAAAGTCAACAGTGTGAAAAAGCCAAATGGAAAAGGAGATAAAAAAGCTGTCTGATGAAAATTATTGCCTAAGAACTAGGATTGAACAAATGGAAGCTAGTGACTTTATGAGAAACCAAAACACAATAAAGCAAATCCAAATGAATGAAAAAACAGAGGGCAATGTGAAATATCTCCTTGGAAAAACAGTTGACCTGGAAAATAGATCCAGGAGAGATAATTTGACAATTATTGGACTACCCGAAAACCATGACCAAAATAAGAGTTTAGACATCGTCTTCCAAGAAATTGTCTGGGGAAATTGCCTTGATATTCTAGAAGCAGAAGGTAAAATAGAAATTGAAAGAATCCACCGATCACCTCCTGAAAGAGATCCCAAAAGGAGAACTTCCAGGAATATTATAGCCAAATTCCAGAGCTCCCAGGTCAAGGAGGAAATATTGCAAGCTGCTAGAAAAAAGGAATTTAAATACTGTGGAGCTATAGTAAGGATAACACAAGATCCAGCAGTATCTACATTAAAGGAGCAGAGTGCATGGAATATGATATTCCAGGGGGCAAAGGAACTGGGACTACAGCCAAATATCACCTACCCAGCAAAACTGAGTATAATCTTTTGGGAGGGAAAAATAGGACTTCAATGAAAAAGAGGACTTTCAGGTATTTGTGATGAAAAGATCTGAACTGGATAGAAAATTTGACCTTCAAATACAAGACCCTAGAGAAGCATAAAAAGGTAAACAGGAAAAAGAAAGCATGATGGGTATTAAAAGATTAAACTGTTTACATTCCTACATGGGAAGATAATACTTCAAACTCATAAGAACTTTCTCAGTATTAGGGCAGCCGATGGGAATACACTTAGACAGAGGGCACAGATGTGAACTGAATATGAAGGAATGATGTCTGTAAAGCATTTTTTTTGTTTATCCTTATTTTTTGTGGGGCAGGCAGGGAGGTATGTCTTATGTCTGGGGCTGGATTTGGGCTTGGGGCCTCCTGGGTCCCGGCTGGTGCTTTGTCCACTGTGCCAGCTAACTAACCCATGATGACATCTTTAAAATTGGATTGAAGGGTAGGAGGAATAGACTGGGGGAGGGGGAAGGGGAGAGATGGTATGGGGAGAAGTAGTTCACATGAAGGAAACAAGAAAAAAGCTTATGGAGGGGAGGGGAAGAGGGAGAAGGAGTGGGGGAGTGATTGAACCTTAATATCATCAGAATTGGCTCAAAGAGGGAATAACATACACACTCAAGTGGGTATAGTAATATATTTTCCCTGAGGGAAAGTGGGAGGGGAAGGAGAAAAGGGGTTGGGGGAGAGAAGTGAAGGAAGGAAGGGCAGATTGGGGGAGGGGGCAGTAAAAAGCAAAACACCTTTGAGGAGGGATAGGGTGTAGGAAGATAGAAAATAGAGTAAATATCGAGAGGAGGGAATAAGATAGAGGAGGGAATAAGATGGAGGGTAATACAGTTAGCAATAGTAACTGTGAAAGAAATGATGAGCAGGATGATATCAGAAGGACATATGAAAAGTGCAAACCATCAACAGAGGAAGAACTGATGATATCTGAATACAGATTGAAGTATGGTTTTATTTGTTAGCTCATCTTTCTAAAGTTATTTTGTCTATTTTCTTTTACAATCTGACTAATGTGAAGATGTTTTGTATAACTGCACATGAATGACTTATACTGAATTGCTTGATTTCATAGGGAAGATTGAGGAGGGAGGGAGGAAGAAAATTTAAATCACAAAGTTTTAAAAAATCAATGAGAAAGGGTTTTTTTTATTTTTTTACAGGTAACTTGAGGAAAATTCTAACTAAAATGAAAATTTGAAAAAAGAAAAAGACTCTGGGCAGAGCCAAGATGGTGGAGGAAAGCTCCTGACACAATCACTCCAAAAACCTCCACATATTGCCATATGACAATTCCTGGAGCAGCAGGAAAAGACTCTGGAAAGACATAAGAGGAGCAGACAGTCTCCATCATGTCCCTCTCCCCAGCTTGTGGGTAATTTCCATTTGGTTGAGATGCAGGACACTCTCTTGGCTAAGCTGAGTGATCTGGGAGAGTTCCTTCATTCTGTATTACCCAGTATACATTTTCCTATGTATATCTTCTCTGATTTCTATTTTTCTACAATTCGCATAAATGGGTTTCTTTGCTAATTGCTCTATGTGTTCATTGTGGAATTATTAGCAGTAGGTGAGAAAGGCATCAAGCCCTGAATATAGAACTTGGGGTTCCCCTTCTCCCAAAAAATGATAAGGCTATCAGAAGTTAAATGGAACCCAAGCTTATCCTCTAAATGAATAAAATTTAAAGGCACAGATAAATATACTGCTAGTCTCTGAAAAGAGCAGACTGGTGACCTCTGGCCCCAAGTTCCTTCTTCCCCTCCTGGCTGGAATTAAAGTCTCCTTTGGAGAAGAGTTGGAGGGAAAGAGACTATAAATAGCTATGCTGCCACCCTCTAGCTCATACTCCTCCACTCTTTTCCTTACATTTTAAACCCTAGTGCTTATCCTAGAATGCCTGGTACATAGTAGGTGCATAATAAACATTTATAGACTGAGTCAGGTAAGCAGAAAATCGGAAAAGGAAAAAGACTTTTGCCCTAATGTAGGCAGAAAGACAGACAATAGAGAGAAGGAAGGGCTCCTAAATTCTAATCTTGTTCTGTTTTCTGTACCAAGGAGAATGATTTTCAGATTGAGGGAAAAAATGATTAAAAAGAAATTGAAACCAGAGGTATATAAGGGGATAATAAAAATTGGACTGCCATCGGTGAATTCAAGACACCTGGCACAGATCAATTATATCCCAGAGGTAATGAAAGAACTTTCAATGTGACTGTTAAGCCAATATCAAATCTTCAATTCAAGTGAACATGCACTAATTAAGCACCTAATAGGTGCCAGGCACTGTAAATTAAACTGCAAAGGTTATAGAAGAAAAGCAAAAATAGTTTCAACCTCAACCTCAAGGTGCTGACAGTCTAATGCAATACACAATGATGTACAAAAGATAAACATAGGATAAACTGGAGATGATATCAGAGAGAATGCATTAACATTAAGGGTGGCTGGGAGAGAGAGGCTCCTTGAAGAAGGTGAATTTTTAGTTGATAAATGAGAGGCATTATAGGACTGGAGATGGGTAAATGTTGTTTCAATTATTAGAAATATGGATACTTCAAGTAATTAGCCAATGAGCTAGATAGTAAGTCCTAGCTTTTTTTTTTTTGTCAAGAATGAACCTATATATATATGGGGGCAGCTAGGTAGCACAGTGAATAAAGCACCGGCCCTGGATTCAGGAGAACCTGAGTTCAAGTCTGGCCTCAGACACTTAACACTTAACTAGCTGTGTGACCCTGAGCAAGTCACTTAATCCCAATTGCCTCGCCAAAAAAAAAAAAAAAAAAGAATGGATTATTAAAACAATGGCTTGTGAGCATTTAGAAAGGAAGCTGATCACAATGAACCAACACAGCTTCATCAAAAATAATGAATGCCAGACTAAGTTTTTTTCTGATAGATTACTAAATTATATATCAGAAGCGTACTCTAACCCTGCTGCATCGAGATTTCAGCAAGATAATTGGACAAGATATCTCAAAATATCCATGTGCATAAGATGGAGAGATGTGAACCAGATGCTAGAGAAATTCAACTTGTACTAGATTGGCTGATTAACCTCAAAATTAGTGTCAGCCTATATCTTATTACTTACCATTTCAGGGAGGGGTATGGGAGGGGAGAAAAAAGGGTTAGAATTTGGAACTCACAACTTTAAATAAAAATGTTTATTATCAAAAAAAAAAATTAGTGTCAGCTTCAACCTGAAGGAAGTTCTCAAAAGCTTTGTCCTTGGTCCTATTTTGTTCAAAATATTTATCAATGACTTGGAAGAAGGCATGGATGTCAAGCATATCAAGTTTGTGGATGACAAAGCCAGGAAAGATCATTGTTATTCATCCTTCATACTCAAAGAGGACTGATGACATCAAAATGGTTGGTCCAGGATTCAGTGTGTTCAAGTGACTGATCAGTCCAATATGAGCTTGGAAGATTCTACCATAGGTCAGGCACAAAGAGTCTATATGAACATTTGAGACAGAGATGTCTTTATATTTGTGCTTCTCACATTTCCTTTGTATTATTGCAATTCTACTTTGTTTAGAGCACAGCACTTTTCTTTAATTTGAGCAAGCCATGCTGGGTGGTCCTATGCCAGTGTCTTCCATGTCTCGCAATCAATACTTAAGTTTTTCACTAATACACTGGATGATACAATAGGAATCCAGAAAGATTTGATGGCAGAAATATTGGGTAGAGGCTAACAAGTTAAAATTCAATAGGGAGGATAAAGCACCGGCCTTGGATTCAGGAGAACCTGAGTTCAAATCTGGCCTCAGACACTTGACACTTACTAGCTGCGTGACCCTGGGCAAGTCACTTAACCTTCATTGCCCTACAAAAAAAAAATTCAATAGGGAAAAATATAAAGTCTTACATATGAGTTCAAACTGTGCAAATATGGGATGAAATAGTGGCTATGGATAAAACACATTTACAAAAAAAAAGAAATAGGGATTTTACTGGACTGCAAGCTCACTATAAGTCAAAAGAATGATGTGGTGTCCAGATAAGCAAATGTGATCTTTGGCTATGTTAATGGAAGTGTAGTATCCAGAGCAATAATTCAATTTCAGGAGGAACATTCACAAGCTTAAGGACACCTCAAGACAGTTACTAGGATAGTGAAGGGACAAGAAACAACCCATAGGAGAACTAGTTGAAGGAACCGGGGATGTTTAGCGGGGGAAACAAAAGATTTGAGGAAGAGTCATTATAACAGTCTTCATATATTTGAACAGCTGTAATATAGGAAAGGGTGCAACTTTCTCTGATTGTGCTTGGAAGGCAGACTCAAAAGTAACGTAGAGAAAGCATAAGGAGGCAGGTAATAACAGCAGCCAGCATCACATAGTGCTTTTAAGGGTACAAAGCTCTTTACAAATAGTATCTCATTTAATCCTCACAACAACCTTGGTGAGTGGGTGCTATTATTATCCCCATTTTACAGTTGAGGAACTAAGGCAAAAAGAGGTCAAGTGACTTGCCTGGGGTCACACAACTAGTAGGTGCCTAAGACAGAATTTGAACTCAAGTATTCCTGACTCCAAATCCAGTGTTCTATCCACTGTACCACCTACCTTCCACTTCATATTTCATTTCAATAAGAACAAAGAATTCCTATCACTTCCCAGATGAAAATATTTTGTTCTTGTTATTCAGTCATGTCTGACTCTCCTTGACCCAATGGAACAGAGCATTCCAGGCCCTTCTGTCTTCCACTATCTCTCAAAGTCTATCCAAGCTCATGTTCATTGCTTCCATCACCATATTTATCCAACTCACCCTCTGCCATCCCCTTCCCCTTTCGCCTTCAATCTTTTCCAACATCAGGGTCTTTTTCAATGAGTCCTGTCTTCTCATTATGTGGCCAAATTATTTAAGCTTCAGCTTAAATACTTACTGAAGTATTTGTCCTTCCAGAGAATAGTCTGAATTAATTTCTTTAAATATTGACTGATTTGATCCCTTTTCTGCCCAAGGGACTCTCAAAGTCTTCTCCAAAACCACAATTGAAAAGCATCGATTCTGCAGCATTCACTTTCCTTAGAGTCCAACTCTCAAGATCGCACATTATTACTGGAAAACCATAGCTTCGACTATATGGACCTTTGTCACTGAAATGCTTTGGGAGATCATAGTTTTCTTGTCAATGGATATGTTTGAGCTGAATCTAGAGGATAATTGTGGGTATGTTGTAGTCAGGATTCATGGTTTGCCAGGGGGATTAAACCATATGATCTCTGAGGTCCCTTTCAATTTGAGGAGTCTGATTCCAAATAGGGCCAAGTTTATTTAGAATAAGGGATGCCCAGATCAACCGATTCACCTCTTCTACATAGGTTATCAGTGAGAAAACAATATTTAGGTTTTTTATCGCAAAAACTAATAGCAGAAGCCTAGGGTGCTCACTTTTTGCACATGCACAGATCACACAGGTGTGGCCAAAGTCTTACAGTTTTTGTGCAACATTTTTCCCCTCTGTTACTTTTATGACTCGGAGATAACAGTGCTTCCAAATTTCCGTAGTTAGCCGAAACTGACAAAATTCTCAGCATCACATATCTCTTTCACTCATCTTGAACACACTTGTTAGTGCAGATTAGGACTTGTTAAAGATTAATTCTTAAAGCATCCTCAAGCTTTCTTTTCTAACAAAGGAAACATCAATTATAGGCTCACATATAAACTTTGCCCCTTTCTTGAATACTTGCTGCCCTTTATAAATCTTAGATTTCTCCCCCTTGAGTGTTTGTTCAAAGGAGAGATTTTATTGCCTCCAGGGGTTGTTAAAGTGATTGCAATACTGCGTATTTAGAGCAGTTCAGTGGGAATTAAGCGGGTTCAATGCTGTCAGCCCCAGAATATAGCTGTCAAATAGCATTACAAGTAAAACACCCTTGATAAGAAATAATGACCAAGTGTCAATCTGTTTTTCACCAGCCCTACTACAGGCTTGGCCTGCCACAGAAAAAAAATGTGATATTTTGCACAGAGTAGCAGCACGTTTCTGATGTTACAATTAAATTCTGGCAGTGTTTCTATTCAATCTCTAATTTCAGCATTGAAAATTTAATGCTAAGCATAATGTGGGTCTCGAATGGTCAAACCACAGAGGTGTACCCACTCTTTTGGAGAAATTTCCAAGAGCCAAAGTGTTTTACATGATCTGATTTTAAGCAAAACAGGCGCCAAAGTGAATAAATCCACGGAAATTTGGGGGTGCTTTTAAAAAGCATTTCATGCATCAATATTTAGGTAAAACGATATGAAACTGGGCGTATTTAGATTTAGTTGCATTAAATGTTGAAGAGGGAAATAATTCATTTATGTAGCACTGGATGGTTTACAAAGTGATTTTCTCATAGCAATTTGTGAGTTAGATAACATCAGTGTTATTACTAATATCTTACACATTACTCCCTTCCACATCTACCACAATCCAGAAGAACTGGCCTTATTGTTCTGAGAACCATGCCCTTGGGGTGGCTGGTCTCTGCACTCCTTATCTTCACTTCCTAGAAACCCTTGCTTTCTTCAAGATTTAGCACAAGTATCACTTTCTACATGAAACTTTTCCTTATGCCCCCCTGTTACTAGTGCCCTCACTTCCCAAACTACCTTGTATTCATTTCCTATATCCCTTTGTGCTGTCTCATCTGATTGAATGTAATCTCCCAGCAGGGCCGAGACTGTTTCATTTCTTTCTTTGTATCCCCAATCACTTAAAGGCTTTTTGATTGATTGGTCTTCATTTTGCAAATGCAAAAACTGAGGCTCTGATACATTAAGGTTCTTACCCATGGTCACACGTAATTAGTAACTGTCAGAGGTGAACTTTAAATCCAGGCATCCCAGCTCCAAGTCACACTCACACCCACTGCCCCTGGATGGAATGACACACTCAGAAATACTTCTGCATCTTTAGAACTATTGTTTCATCACCAAGTACCATTTATTCAGTGGCTTCCATATGTGTCTGCCTACCTCCATGGCACTGGGGATACAAAGTGGAAGACAGTATAGCCTTTGCTCCTTTCCATGGATGTCTTCTGAAGAATGTTCTTTCTCTCTCTCCCTTTTTTAAAAGTATTATTTGGAAATGCCCCAAGATATAGATAGTGTAATGGTCAAAATGGTGCTGGCCTTTCACAAAAACGAGTATTTAAAATGGCTGTCTCTTTCACTGGCGGACAAGGAAAGATATCATAAAGATGGTGGAGAAGGCAGCTAGGTGGCGCAGTGGATAGAGCACCAGCCCTGGAGTCAGGAGTACCTGAGTTCAAATCTGGCCTAAGATACTTAACACTTACTAGCTGTGTGACCCTGGGCAAGTCACTTAACCCAATTGCCTCACTTAAAAAAAAAAAAAAAAAGATGGTGGAGAGACTTAAAGGTCTCAACTCAACCTCCACCTTCTGCAGGAAGCCTTTCCTAGTCCCTTCCAGCTGATATTCCTTCCTAAGATTACCTTTCATCTGTTCTGCTTTTCTTGTAAGTACCCATTTATATACCCGTTCTTCCCCAACCCAGCCTCCTAAGAATGGAAACCCCGTGAGCCCAGAGACTATTTTTGCTTTTTCTTTGTATCCTTAGCACTTAGTTCAGGGTCTGGCCCAGAGCAAGCACTTGATAAATGCTTGTTGATTGAATAAAGCACTGAGCCACTGTAAATGAAGACAAGTCCCAAGGCAAGGAAAAATTATAAGTGAGGGACAGAAAAATTAATATGTGACCATGAGGCCCTGTCTATGATCTTTGAGAAATGGCAAGCATGAAGACATACCAGAAAACTGGAGACAAGTAACTATTCTGAATTTCAAAAGGGGAAAGGGAAATGTGGCTCTCTATAAATTCCTCTTCTTTGCAGACCTTGGGTGGGGGCACAAAGTAACATATAAGGAATTAAGGTGGCATTACTTTGGGTTGCTGTTAAGTGGATGTTTTTAATCTGGATGTTTTTGCAGGGGAATGTTGAAAGCTAGTCCTCGCCAGCTTTTGAGATTCAATTGTTAAATTTTCAGTGTGATCATTTGCACCTCAGAAATTAGCAAAATGCTAAAGATCGGTGCTCTTTTTTCTTCTGTTTTGTTTTGTTGACTCTTTAGATTTTAAAAAGTGATGAGGGGGCAGCTAGGTGGTACAGTGGATAGAGCACTGCCCTGGATTCAGGAGTACCTAAGTTCAAATCCGGCCTCAGACACTTAACACTTACTAGCAAGTCACTTAACCCCAATTGCCTCACCTAAAAAAAAAAAAGTGATAAAAAATGTTAATGCAAATTAAATTATAAAATGTATCATGCATATTCCACACAGAGAGCTGATCGTTAAATACTTGCCAACATGATATTGTTTACCAGTGATTTATTTTTGTTTCTTTGGTGACCATGCCTTTTTGAAATAAATATTAAATAAGGAGAAAGATCCAGGGCTTAGTCTGATGTGTACCCTAGAATTTAACACAGCAGAATTTTAAATGTTCAGAGAAAACAGGTAGAATGTATTCCATGGCTTGAGACTCTATAAAAGGAAGTTGGCTCAAGTGGGATAGGAAATTCTCAAGAATAAAACTTTGACAACATAGTCTCAAATGATTCTAATGTTCCAATAAGAAAGAATAAATCAACAGAGAAGCATTTGTCAAGCACCTGCTTTGTGACATACTAGGTATGGAAAATATAAATATAAACAGTCTATAAGTTCCCTGAGGGTAAGGATGAGAAAGGGAAACAACACTGTGCACATAAATATATTAAAGATGGTATACAGGGGCAGCTAAGTGGTGCAGTGGTCACCAGCCCTGGATTCAGGAGGACCTGAGTTCAAATCTAGCCTGAGACACTTGACACTTACTAACTGTGTGACCCTGGTCAAGTCACTTAACCCTCATTGCCTCGCCAAAAAAAAAAAAAAAAAAAAAAAAAAGAGTAGCCCTAGATTCATTCAGATTGTGAAATGTCAGGAGGAACAATAAGAAGGCCAGACTGACTGGACCAAAGGAAGCATAAGAGGGAGAATAGGAACAATGTGTAATATGCCTGAAATGGTAAATGGGCATCAGGTGGTGAAGGATTTTGACTACTAGAAAAGTGGGTGGTGTGTGTGTGTGTGTGTGTGTGTGTGTGTGTTTGGTTTTGTTTTGTTTTGTTTTTAGTGAGGCAATTGGGGTTAAGTGACTTGCCCAGGGTCACACAGCTAGTAAGTGTTAAGTGTCTGAGGCTGGATTTGAACTCAAGTACTCCTGAATCCAGGGCCAGTGCTCTATCCACTGTGCCACCTAGCTGCCCCGTGTTTGGGTTATTTTTTAAAGATTTCTGAGATTGTACAGAGAAGTCATTGCTATCCTCAGATCTTCCAAATGAGATGTATTAGAGATTTATTCATTGTCATGAATGGCTCACTGACATCCATTCATTTTCATACAATAAGCATTTATTAAAGGGCCTGTTCTGTACATAGCACTACTCTTGGTGCTAGAGCCATTATAAAATTTAGAAAAATAATACCTGCGGGGGCAGCTAGGTGGCACAATGGATAAAGCACCGGCCCTGGATTCAGGAGGACCTGAGTTCAAATCCAGCCTCAGACACTTGACACTTACTAGCTGTGTGACCCTGGGCAAGTCACTTAATCCTGATTGCCCCGCAAAAAAAAAAAACAACAAATAATAATAATAATAATGATAATGATACCTGTCCCCGTGGACTCCACTGTCCACTAGCTCCAAAAGAATCTGTAGTCTTGTACTTCAAAGAGCGTCAAGTGAGGGTGAGTGAATGTGGATAAAGACAAGAATGGGCAAAAAGTTCAATATGAGCTGAGGTTCATGTTAAACGCAAAGCAAGGACAACATTCCAAAAGCCTTTCTGGTAGCTATTTTAGAGACAAGAGGATCACTAAGGTGGAGGTTATTTGACTGAGGGGGTGATTAATGTAGTGGAAAGAGCCCAGACTAAGAATCATGAGATCTGGCGTCCAAACCTCCCATTGACCACTTACCATTTAGTCTATTACCATGTGACAAGGGACATGTCACTCGCTCTCTCAAGGTCTGTTTCCTCAACAGTAAAACGGCATTGGATAAGATATCTAAGGTCTTTTTCCACTTCTAACAGTCTTTAAGTCTCTGAGATGACAAAAAGAGACAATTGAGAATGATGCAAATCTCATTTATTTTGCCTACCAAGTAAAATGATCATTAGACCGGGAGGAAAAGAGTCAAGAGGGAAATGAAGAACAAGATAAATGAGGAGATGGCAAGAGAACATGTAACCACTCTTAATGAATTGAAGTCACTTAGCTCAGACATATTACATTCTAGGGCATAGTTGCGGGGGTGATTACTGAATTATTGTCAAAAATGTTTGAAGAATCTTGGAGAATTAGAAATGGGCAAATATGCTGATTTCAAAAAGGGAAAGATGGGTAGAATTATTGAGCTATAGGCCAGTTAACTTGACAAAGATTGCTGGAAAAATAGAGACAGAAATAGGGACCCAACCAGTGATTTCACTGGCATTGTCAGTTCCCAGATGAGGAAACTCTTTCTACCAATGCAGTCAATACCTTCTTTGTAACTTATAGACTTAGAACTGCCTAGAACAGTGAGAGGTTGAGGCACTTACCAAAGGTCACACAGCCAGTATGTGTCAGAGGAAGGATGGGTGAATTATTAAAGGGAAAATTTGCACGTGCTAAGAAAAGGAATGAGATGATCACTAGAAACAACATGGATTCAATACACAGAATGGGGGAGGAAACTCTTTTCATTCTTGACACAATTACTAGACTAGTAGAACAGAGAATTACATAATATACTTGAATTTCAGTGAAGTATTTGGCAAAGCATTTCACAATACCCACATGGGTATGATGGAGAGACATGGTCTGCATAATACTCAAGTTAGTGGGGTTTAGAACTGCTTGAAAAAAAATGGACCCATGAATATTAATGGATCAGTGTCAACCTAGAGGGAAGTCTTTAATGAAGTACCACTATTCTTGGTCCTGTTCCATTCAACATTTTTATCAATTGTTTGAATGGAAATATAGATGGGATATTTATGGAATCTGAGGATGACAGAAAATCAAGCCATGAAATTAAATGACAAAATCAGATCCAGAAAGATTCAGACAGGCTGAAATGATGTCCTCAATCTAATGAAATGAAATTTTGTGCTTCATTCAACAAACATTTATCAATTACTTATATCCAAGGTACCATGCTTGGGGATGCTCAAATATACAAATACATCTGTAATGTCATCAATATGCACAGTCACCCTAGAAAGGCAGATCCCATCCACGCCTGCCTATCCTGTGCATCTCCTGTCTATGTCCTGCCATAAATACCCCAGAGAGGACCTACCCAACATGTTTTCTCTTGACATCTCGAGCATACTAGTAGCACAGTACATGAATTGCCCAAGGGTTATCCCTTGCCTTTACCACATTTCTTTCTTATATATTTCTGTGATCAATCAACAGACTGTTATTAAGCACCCACAATGTGACATCTCATGTCTCAGGTGTTGAGGATACAACTATGTGGCACAGTACACCATGAAGGGGGTTCACGTTCTTTTAATGTAACATCTTTAAGACAGTCATCCTTGGTACCACCTGACACGTATCAGATTAGCTAACATTACAAAAAAGGAAAATAATAAATGTTGGAGAAGCTGTGGAAAAATTGGAACACTAATGCATTGTTGGTAGAGCTGTGAACTGATCCAACCATTCTGGAGAGCAATTTAGAATTATGCCCCAAAGGGCTATAAAGCTGTGCATACCCTTTGACCCAGCAATACCACTTTTGGTATTGGTATCTCTTTTCCCAAAGAAATAATAAAAAAGGGAAAAGACCCAAAATGTACAAAAATATTTATAGCTGCTCTTTTTGTGGTGGCAAGGAATTAGAAATTATGGGGCTGCCTGTCAATTGGGGAATGGCTGAACAAGTTGTGGCATATGAATGTTATGGAATTCTATTGTGCTGTAAGAAACACTGAGCAGGAGGAGTTCAGAGAAACCTGGAAGGATTTGCATAAACTAATGATGAGTGAGATGAGCAGAATCAGAAGAACATTGTACACAGTATCATCAACATTGTGTGTTGATCAACTGTGATGGACCAGATTCTTCTCACCAATACAATGATACAAGAAAGTTCCAAAGGACTAATGATGGAAAAGGCTCTCCAAAATCAGAAGAAAAAAAACTGTGGAATATGGATGCTGATTGAACCATAATATTTCTTTTGTTTTTGGTGCTGCTGTTTTTCTTTTTTGAGGTTTTTTCCTTTTTGCTCTGATTCTTCTCTTATAACATGACTAATGTAGAAATATGTTTAATGTTATGTATACATATATAACCTATATCAGATTACCTGCTGTCTTGGGAGGGGGGAGGGAGAGGAGGAGAAAGAAAAATTTGAAATTAGAAATCCTGGGGGGCAGCTAGGTGGTACAGTGGATAAAGCACCAGCCCTGGATTCAGGAGGACCTGAGTTCAAGTCTGGCCTCAGACAGTTGACACTTACTAGCTGTGTGACCTTGGTCAAGTCACTTAAACCTCATTGCCCCCACCCCAAAAAAATTTTTTAAAGAAATTAGAAATCTTATAAAAACAAATGCTGAAAACTACCTCTACATGTAACCAGAAAACAATAAAATACTTTTATAATTTAAAAAAGACAGCCATCCTTTTACTCAGTTACTTCATAATTTCTTATCTCATATTTTCCATTGGCTCATATTCAACATATGCTTCTTTAGTGCTCTCTAAGAAATACACATTTTTAATTCTTTTGAGACTGTAGTGTTACATGACTCATTGTTACAGGACAATCATGCTAAAATATTTGAAATCAAAAGGTGACCCTTCCTATATGCACCAAAATATTTATAGCAGTGGGGGTTTTTTTGTAGTAGCAAAAAACTGAAAACACCTGGTGAATGACAACACATTGTGGTATATAAATGTAATAGAATATTTATGGTGTTTGCAAAAAATAACAAATATGAAGAATACAAGGAAGCACACAAAGATTTATGTGAATTGTGAAATAAGCAGAACCAAGAAAACAATATACACAATTACAAGAATACAAATGGAAACAACAACAAAAAACAATTTAAACTAAACACTGTGGAATTATGACAATCTTAGAGCAAAAAAGAGATATGAGGAGACATCTTTTTTGCAGAGGTGAGGGACTACGGGTGTAAAATACCGTATATGTTTGATTTTTTTGTGTTGGTTAGTGTTCTTTAACTGCTTTTCCCTCTCTTTTCTTTATTGTCTCTGGGAAGAGTTACAGAAGAGATACTTTGGAAAATGCAGGCGATGAAGAAAACAAAAGATGTCCACAAAAATTTATTTTAGAAAAAAAAACCACAAGCTTTTGTTCCAAAGAGAAGCTTAGAGTCACTAAAAGTTTGGCAATCTATCCACTCTCTAATTCTGGACTCAACTTTTTTTTTTTTTTTTTGCGAGGCAATGCAAATAGTAAATTATGTCAGTAAATTATGTCTATTGTGGAAAATCACTTGTTAAAGCCTGCATATCCCCTGCGAATGCCTTCAATAATGATGCCCTTGATGACTGTGAAGATGATTCTTATTTTTAAAAATCCATATAGATTGGGAAAGTAGCCATATGTCAGTAGTTATTGGCATTCTCTTAGTAATCTTGTTAATATTAATAAGGGCTGGGATGTTTATCCATATCTGTTTTCTTTACTATCCTTTCTGCCTTCTTAATAAATACACCTGGAATGTCAAAGGAGAGGTAGGTGGTTTCTCTCCTTGATGATAAAACCACTTGCTTTAACAATTGCTACAGTGTCTCTCTATTTTTTGGTCTTTATGTTTGTCTTTAAATTATCTCAGGCTGATTTTGCTAATTCAGGCTTCTAGAAAAATTTCTTTATGCGAGGTTTTACCTTCTACTGGTCCTCTCTGTTTTGGGGCAATAGTTACTATTCATATTTTCTACCATTCTTTGTAAGTCGTGTTTGCTAAGTAAGTTACTTTTAGGTGCTTTTTTTTCTCATGGCAATTGATTTCTATCAGTTAAATTTCTGAAAAAAAATATAGTGAGCATCTATGATTTTTCTTCCAATTAAATACTATTTTTCATTGTCAATGACATTAAAATTGCTCAGATTATTACTGTCTTAAGTACACACCACATCTTTTTCTCTTTTTTATTCTTTTTTCTACCTTTGCCTTAATTTTAACTCTAAGCAGCTGGTCAGAAATCACAAATTTGGAAATTACCCCCAAGCACTTCAAGTCAGTCCACAAGCATTTATTAGTTTACTATGTACTAGACACTGCATATAAATGCTTGGGGTACAAAAATAGGCCAAAACACAATGCCTGTCCTCAAGGAATTCATATGCTAATACGGGAAGACAATATGAAAACAATTATGCTGATACAAGATACAGAATAAACTGGAAATAATCTCAGAGGGAAGGCCCTAGCATTAAGGGAGGGTGAAAAGGGCCTCTTTCAGAATGTGAGGTTAAGCTAAGCTTTGAGTAAGTCAGAGAAGCTGAGAGACAGAGGTGAGGTAGAAGAACTACCCACTTCAGTACAAGTCATTTGCTATATAGTAAAATATAATGTAAACTATATTAAGATATAATAAAGAGTCAGAAGTAGCACTTAAATATAATTAATTCATTTTGCGATATTATTCAGTGCTCATCATACTCAGTACCTTTTCTTTTTTAATAGTATTCTTCTCAATTCTGTGTAAAACCCTATTTAATATTCATTTTACAAGAGTTTGAGTTCCCAAATTTTTCTCCCTCCCTCCCCCTTCCCTCTTCCTAAAATGATAAGCAATTGACATAGGTATGTATGTGAAAATGTGTGAAACATTTTCATATTAATCATAGTTGTGAAAGAAACAAATCAAAAGGAAAAAACTCAAAAAAATGGAAAAATTATGTTTCTATCTACATTCAGAGTCCACCAGTTCTTTGTCGGGATGTGGATAATTGTCTTGGATTACTATCTTGCTGAAAAGAACTAAGTCATTCATAATTGATCATCACACAATGTTGCTGATACTGTATACAATGTTTTCTTGGTTCTGCTCATTTCACTTTGGCTTCAGTTCACATAAGTCTTTCCAGGTTTTTCTGAAATCTGCCTGCTCATCATTTCTTGTTGCACATAGTATTCTACTACATTTACATATTATAACTTGTTTTGGCATTCCCTAATTGATGGACATCCCCTCAGTTCACAATATTTTGCCATCACAAAAAAAGACTGCTATAAATATTTTTGCACATGTAGATCCTTTTTAATTTTTTATGATCTCTTTGGAATACAGAGCTAGTTGTGGTATTACTGGATCAAAGGGTATGCACAGTTTGGTTGTCCTTTGGACATACTTCCAAATTGCCCTCCAAATTTGTTGGATCAGTTCACAACTCCAACAACCATTAGTGTCCCAATTTTCCCACATCCTCTCCAATATTTATCATTTTCCTTTTTTGTCATATTAGTCGAACTAATAGGAGTTAGATGGTACCTGAGAGTTGTTTTAATTTGCATTTCTCTAGTCAAAAGTGATTTAGACACTATTTTTTAAATTGCTTGGGGTTTTTGGGTGAAGCAATTGGGGTTAAGTGACTTGCCCAGGGTCACACAGCTAGTAAGTGTTAAGTTTCTGAGGCCGGATTTGAACTCAGGTCCTCCTGACTCCAGGGCCAGTGCTCTATCCACTGCGCCACCTAGATGCCCCTGATTTAGACACTATTGATTAGAGAGATGCAAATTGAAACAACTCTGTGGTACCACCTGACACCTATCAGATTGGCTAATATGACAAAAAAGGAAAATGATAACTGTTGGAGAAGCTGTGGAAAAAATTGGAATACTAATGCATTGTTTGGTGGAGCTGTGGAACTGATCCAACCATTCTGAAGAGTATGTTTAGAACTATGCCAAAGGGCTATAAAGCTGTGCATACCTTTGAATCCAGAAATACCCTTTTGGGTCTTTTTACCAAAGAGATCATTAAAAAGGGAAAAGGACCCACATGTACAAAAATATTTATAGCCGCATCTTTTTTGTGGTGGAAAGGAATGGAATTAAGGGGTTGCCCATCAACTGGGGGAATGGCTGAACAATTGTGGTATATGAATGTAATGGAAGTTCTATTGTGCTGTAAGAAACAATGAGCAGGAGGAGTTCAGAGAAACCTGGAAAGGACTTGCATGAACTGATGATGAGTGAGATGAGCAGAACCAGAAGAACATTGTACACAGTATCATCAACATTGTGTGTTGATCAACTGTGATAGACTAGATTCTCTCACCAGTACATGATACAAAAAGTTCCAAAGGACTCATGACGGAAAAGGCTCTCCAAATTCAGAAGAAAAAAAAAACTGTGGAGATATGAATGCTGATTGAACATACTATTTCTTTTGTTTTGCTGCTGTTTTTCTTTTTTGAGGTTTTTGCCTTTTGCTCTGATTCTTCTAACATGACTAAGGCAGAAATATGTTTAATGATGTTATTATATATATATTAACCTATATCAGATTACCTGCTGTCTAGGGGAGGGGGGAGGGAGGAGAGGGAGGGGAAAAGTTTGAAATTGGAAATCTTATAGAACAACAAATGTTGAAAACTATCTCTAACATTTAACTGGAAGAATAATAAAATACTTTTTAAAAGTGATTTAGAGGCACATCCTCATATAACCATAGATAGCTTTTATTTCTTCATCTGAAAACTGCCTGTTCTTATCTTTTGACCCTTTATCAATTGGGGAATCAGTGCTTTCTGATGCTCTTAACAAACTGGGTATTATAATACAGATAGATGTGAGGCTTCTATGTAGTATACAAGACTTTGGGTCTCTTTCATTCCATGAATCACATCTTTTAGCATTTTTTTCCACTGTCCCCACTTATTTGCAGCTTTACATTTAGCCAAGTATCAATTTAAATTTGATTTAATTTGGAGCATCTTAATTTAATTCTCTGTACGATCTGCTAACTCTTCATGCTCAGCAATAGATAGTTGATCTATAGGTCGAAATTGTTTTTCATGTTGATCCTTCATGGTGCTGGAAGAGGACCATAGGCAACATGTATATATGTCAAGGATATATGTACAAGTTCTGTATCCACCATAAAAAAAAAATTCTAGCACCACAAGTACACATTAGAATGATGTCATTAGAAACTAGTTTTGTATGTATTGGCTCCTTTCCCTGTTCCCAACATACACACCTAGATCTGGCCTATTGAAAACAGCAATGAAAATGACCACTTTCCTTTGGCCTTGCCATCCCCTCAAACAATTTTATAAACAAACAACCTTGAAAAGCTATCTTCTTGCATAACCCTAACTCCAGCTCCCACACACTTCTCAACTTATTTTCGTTATTGAAATGTTCTCTCTGGTGTCACTGATTATTTCTTAACTGCTAAATCCAAAGTTATTTTCTGATGGTTCATCTTCTTTGCTCTCTCTGCAGCTGTCATGGATAGCCACTGCCTCCTTCTGAATGCTCTCTCCTATCTCTGCTTTTGATCCTTACCACAACCTTAGTAGAGAGGTGCTGTTATGATCCCCATTTCACAACTGATGAAACTGAAGCAAACAGAGGTTAAATGGCTTGTCCAGAGTCACACAGTTAGGGTCTGAGATGGATTTGACTCGTCTTCCTGACTCCAGAAAAGAGTTCAATCCACTGTACCACCTAGCTGCCTCAGGAAGGAGGAGAATCTTAGGAGGTGAGGGTATTTGAAGGGACTCTTAGAAATCAGTTGTATGACCTTGGGCAAGTCACTTAACCCTCATTGATCTGAAAAAAAAGAAAAAAGAAAAGAAATCAGTTGTATGACTACAGGAAGGTAGATGCCAAGAAATCAATGCATATCTAACCCATAAATTATTTCATATATAAAGAACTTAAGTAAGAATGTTACATATAGAACTAAAAAGACACCATTGATATAAAGGTTAGGGCCCAGGCATAGAACTAGGAAAGGCAAATTGTGAATTTATCTGTAAACTATTTGGAAGTTAAAATAGTTATCAAAATTCTAAAGAATGTCACCAATTCCTGAAAAGGGAAATAAAAACAAAAAAACAAAAAATGAGGGGAAGAGAGAACTGATTTCACAGGTTACCAGAAGTTAATTTCATTTGGAGAAAGTATAATGTCCTTCTCTCTAGCAGAGGTAAAGCAGGAGTTAACCAAAATAATTAAAATTCAGACTGTGTATAAAGGAATAAATGCTATTTGCATGTTTAGTGAGCAGAGGGGAAAAGAATTCTTAGGAGGTTCCAGCAAGACGAGCAAAAAAACAAAACAAAAAGGAATGACAATATATTTGAATAAGGAATTCGTGGTTTCTCTGAATTTAGTGATTAGTGATTTTATTTGGGGAATTATGAAGAATTATTTAAGATCTGGCCCAAATAAGTGGCTCTATTCTAGAGTCTAATTCTAGTCAAAACCTACATGAATTCTGGAACATGATATTAAAATAATGGCTAGTAAGCATCTAGAAAAGGAAGAAGTGATTATAATGTAACTCCTATTTCTAATGTCTTTTCTCACAAAGGCTATGTTACCATAGTTTTAGGAGGCAAGTTAAAGCAAATAGGATGTGTTTTAAAAAGCAGTTGAGAAATTTTCTGATATGAAGTGCCTCTTCCTATGAGGATAAAAATCCATGATTCATGAATATCTGTAAGGAATCTGTGGAGAATACAGGAAGGAGAGTAAGGAGAAATTTCTTCCAGGATAGAACTATTTCAATGGTTATAAAGAAGAGTCTGTAAGAACTGGCAAGTACAATGTATTTTGGAAAGATTTTCCTGTGATTATTAAAGGGAAGACAAAAAATAAAACAGACATTTGAGTCACTTTATTTGCCTAAGTGGAATTCTGGTGACACAACTGAAATTGATGTTGATAAGAGAGAAAATGGAGATATTTCTAAAGAGATCGATGTGATTGAACAGAGAGTTCACTGATGAACTAAGATTTTAAAAGAGCAGAAGAAATGAAAGTGAGAGTTGGTAACTAATGAGCATCAAGATCCTGTATAAACAGTGTCTAGAAAGCTAAAATCATGACAGGATTAGGAGGGTGATGCAGCCTAAAGACAAGAGAAAGGATTTGTCATAAGCTGTATTAAGAGGAAGAGGAAGATCCAAGAAGCAACAGAATGATGCAAATGCACAGATGATCACAGAGAGCAGAGAAAAAAATTTACTGGTATTATGTAATATTATATGTTTTTGGTTTTAAAATTCTATCATCAAAAAATGAATGGCAAAAACAATCAAACAAACATGCAAAATCGTGAATAATATTTCATTTAAAATGCTAAGCAAAAAGTCAGACTGCACATTTAAGTAAAGCCCTTTTCCAAGAACCCATGGTTTCAATAATGTGAGTACTCCATCCTCCAATACAGATTGCAGCAACCTGCTACAATTTAGTACAGAGGCTTCAAGAGTTACTGCAGCTGAAAAATGCATCATCCCTCCAGTCAAAATGGCGCGCGCATGCGCGCGAGAGAGAGAGAGAGAGAGAGAGAGAGAGGAGAGAGAGAGAGAGAGAGAAGCCATTGTAAACTTGGCTAGTATGGGCCTTGGAATATTGAGTGCTTGGTGGGAAAAGTGGACAGAAGGAATAAGACAGATGCTGTAAGGAGAAAGGTACATGAAGATGGGGGAACCAGATGCTTTACATACTTCCCTCCCATTTTTTTTTTTGTTTTTTGTTTGTTTTTTGTTTTTTTTAAGTGAGGCAATTGGGGTTAAGTGACTTGCCCAGGGTCACACAGCTAGTAAGTGTTAGGTGTCTGAGGCTGGATTTGAACTCAGGTACTCCTGACTCCAGGGCCGGTGCTCCATCCACTGCGCCACCTAGCTGCCCCTTCCCTCCCAGTTTTGATGGCCCTGATCCACCACTAAACCCTAATTCTTTAACTCAGAAAAAGAATGAAATTCCTAAATAATTCCTGGCACATTGTTTGTGTACCAAGTATAAGATATAAAAATAATCAGGGGGGCAGCTAGATGATGCAGTGGATAAAGCAAGTCACTTAACCCTCATTTCCCCCAAAAAGTAAATGAATGGATGGATGAATGGATGGATGGATGATGGATGGATGGATGGATGGATGAATGAATGAATGAATAAATAAATAAAGCTAAGCTGAGGTGTTGAGGGCAGTGGATAGAGCATCAGGCATAGAGTCAGAAAAATCTAAATTCAAATCTGGCCTCAGAGACTTAACAGCTATGTGACTCTGGGCAAAATCACATAATACTGTTTGCCTCAGTTTCCTCATCTGTAAAATGAGCTAGAGAGAAGGAAATGGCAAACCACTCTTATCTTTCCTAAGAAAAACCCCAAATGGAGTCATGAAGAATCAGACATGACTAAGAAACAACTCAACAACAACAACGAGGTGTTGATAATGCAAAAAAATCCAAGGATTATAGGTATGATTTTTTCCCCCCATGGTAAGTCACTGTGGGGTCACAGACCACATACCAGTAATGATGCTAATAGTAGCTGACATTACATAGCATTTTGGTGTTTGTGAAGCACTTTATATACAATTTTATTTTCTTCTCACAACCCTGCTAGTTAAGTATCAATAGGGATGAGACATAACTTTACTGGTGTAGGGAAATCCCAGATGAGAAAAACTTTCTCCACCGATGCAGGCCAGCTCCTACTCTCCAACTAATAAAGAGTCTTATAGTTACCTGGAGCCCTGAGGCAGTGACTTGCTCAGGGTTACATGTATCAGAGGCAGCACAGACCCAACTGCTTCCTGATTTCCAGGTGAATCCTCTGTACATCAAAATACCCTGCTCCTCAGATGAGTAGTAGAGTGCTGTAGATATTTCTCTCTGTGTTTTACAGATAAGGAAATTAAGAGTGACAAAAGGTTGTCACTCGCTCACAATCACACAACTAAGAATCATAGATTAGATTGGAATGCAAACACTGTACACAATTCCTCTCAGCGTGCACACGCGCACTACACACACACACACACACACACACACACAGTGAATTGTAGCCCCAAAGGTAACACTTGTAATTTTTTAAAATGTCTATTAAAAAAAAACACCCTGATTTTATTTGCTTGACCAATGTAAGAATTATCCCTCCATTCACTCCACCAACACATTATTACACTAAAAATGATACAATAAGAAATATTTAATGTGCTTTCTGTCTTTGGTTTTAAAAGACCGAGTATCAGGAATATAAAAAGAATCAAGAGTTGCATCCAGTCTTCAGACTGGAAATTGCCTCCCAAGACCTAAGTAAGTGCCAGACTTCCAGACAAAGAACACTGAACTGACTGGTCATGGGGAGCCCTAGCACTATTGTGAAAAGCCAAACAATCCATTCAGGCAATTTCAGTTTCACCTACTGTGACTGAAGGATCTTAATAAGAACTCCTTTCTTTTTCAGTAACTTAAAAGGGGCATAGTCTCATCACGTTTTTCCTCCAACTCTCTATAAAATATGACTTTGCTGCCCTCTGCCTACCACTGAAAGAACTGCTTTGAGACAACAGAAAAATACAAAATTGGAAATCACCTTGTCATCTAATGGCAACCAGAATTCAGCTCAAATACAGCCAGATGTAGCAGCTTGGTGAAACGGTTCCAAAGGAACAGGGTGTTACCTGAACATAATCAGAAAGGCAATCAATAATGTGTTTTTCTTCTTAGTAATGGTGTTTACAGTTAATAAACTTTACTGGTGAGTCAAAATAAAAGCAGTCCTTTTCTCCTCAAAAATCTAACAAATCCCTAAAGTAAAAATCTATCTAGTTTCTGATACAGAAAATACCATGTTGCTTAAGCAAACATAATAGAAAATGGTGACCTGAACTCTACATCAAACTACGTCATCTCCAAGAACTAATGTATGGTTCTGAAAACTTTAGGGTGAGAACTACTTTTGAGTCTACTAAGGTAATTAAGGAAACAACAACTCCAGCCTACAACCCATTCTACTATACAACCCATAGTTCCAAGTCTCAGTATTTTGCTGCCACAGAATTAGTTCCAATCCCTGAGACCATGCTACCTCTTCCCTATACCCTTAATTCCTAATCACCCTAACTTCTAGAAACCACTCCTGCTTACTCTATCCTCAACAATTTATGTCTGCACACATGCAAGCAAATACAACCTTGAAATTTTCAGCTGACCATTTCTTTCTACCATTTTGCATTAACTGAATCTGGGCTCTCCCCTGAGGTTTCCCCACCATGTGGAAAAAACCTTATCAGAAAATCTCAGATTTCTCTAGGGAATTTCAAGATTGGGAGGGACCTCAGGGGTCATCTATTATACCCAGTTCTTAATAATTCTCTTCTAAAATATCCACAAGTAGTCATCTGGTCTCCTTGTTAGTCACTTTGAGGGATAGATCTTCCATTGCCCTCAACCCACAAACTCGGAAGGTTAACATACTTTACCTTTCCACTTCTTAAGCATCTTATAGATATTTACAACTTAGGAGACAAAGTGGAAATGTTCCTGAGCCACTTTTTACTCCCACGAGGCTATGTGGATTAAAAGGCACAGTCAAAAAGTCACTGTAAATACTTTTATTATTGGCTGGGAGCAGTGGACCAAAAGACAAGCTTTATTATCTTCCAACTCCAAAAAGCTATTAAATCTAAAGATATTACTAATATAGTTGTTATAGCAAATCACAGAATAAAGCTACTAAATTGCCCTTCTTGCCAATGCTGATTTTGATTGTTTTAGCTGGGCCTATCTAGGGTTTATGGGTTTGCGTGATGATTTAATAGTAGTTGTCACAAGGTGAATAAATAAACAAAGGTAAATTAAGTTGAACCATCCCATCCACGAGCTGTTCCCTATATTTCTGCCAAGGAGGGGAAGAGCAGAATCTTCCTAAGTTGGGACAGGTACTCAAATGGGTTACTGTTGCTGGGGATAAAGTTGATTTTAGAGTACTTAACTCTTGGGCAGATGAAAGGTAGAAAGCCGGCTCCAAAAAACATCCAAATAAGGTCATAGGAAAATGCCCGGAGCAGCAAAACTCACAGAAGAATGTGCTGAAATCATCTTCTAACCAAGAATGGCTTGGAAGGTCAGAAGGAGGGAGCTGCTGTGCTGATACAGGAGTCGGTCCCAACCCCACAGTCACCCTGACACAAATCCAGTCTCAGGAAGTCCTCACCAGAGAAGGAGACCCCCAGAGCCTCTGAATCAGCTGAAGCACCAGTGTTGTCTGGAACTAAGCTCACAGTCTGGTGAGAGGGCTGAGCCCTGGGCAGGGGGGAGACTACAGGGGTCTATGCTGGTGCTAAGGCAGAACTTGGATTTTACAGCCCTGCTGAGAACCAGGAGGTAGGCTCCAGTAGCAGTGGCCCTGGTGGGGGAGGGGCACGGGCTCCTAGGAGCTGACAACCACAACACACAAAGCTGGTTGATTAGCAAGTTGGTCTGGGGTCATCTAGGACCAGGAAACAGGCCGGGCAAGGGAAGAACCTGATTCTCCTTAAATCATACCACCTGGGCCTTCTTAAGCTTGGGTTACTGCAGCCTGGAAACAGTGCCCCACTTTAAGGAGCTAAAAGTCTAGTAAAAGAAAGGCAAGATGAGACGACAGAGAAAGGTGAAGACCATAGAAAGTTTCTTCAGTAACATGGAAGACCAAGGGGCACCCTCAGAGGAAGATGTCAACATCAGGGCCCCTATATCTAAAGCTTCCAAGAAAAATACGAATTGGTCTCAGGCCATAGAGGTGCTCAAAAAGGACTTTGAAGATAAAATTAGAGAGGCAGAGTAAAAAATGGAAAGAGAAATGAGGGTGATGCAGGAAAGACATGAGAAAAAAGTCAACAGCTTGAAAAGTCAAATGGAAAAGGAGGTATAAAAGCTCTCTGATGAAAATAATTGCCCAAGAATCAGGATTGAACAAATGGAAGCCAGTGACTTTTGAGAAACCAAGACACAATAAAGCAAATCCAAATGAATAAAAAAATAGACGGCAATGTGAAATATCCTCTGGAAAAAACTGCTGACTGGAAAATAGGTCCAGGAGAGATAATTTGAAACTTATTGTCTACCTGAAAACCATGATCAAGGAAAGAGTTTAGACACCATCTTCCAAGATATTCTCAGGGAAAATTGCCCTGAAATTCTAGAAGCAGCAGCTAAAATAGAAATTGAAAGAATCCACCGATCACCTCCAGAAAGAGATCCCAAAAAGAAAACTCCTGGGAATATTATAGTCAAATTCCAGAGCTCTCAGGTCAATGAGAAAATATTGGCAAGATGCCAAAAAGAAAGAATTCAAGTACTGTGGAGCCCAGTCAGGATAGCACAAGATCTAGCAGCTTCTACATTAAAGGACTGGAGGGTATGGAATATGATATTTCAAAGGGCAAAGGAAATGGGATTACAACCAAGAATCACCTACCCAGCAAAATTCAGCATAATCTTTCAGTGGAAAAAATGGGACTTTAATGAAAAAGAAGACTTTCAGATATTTTTGATGAAAAGACCTGAACTGAATGGCAAATTTGACTTTCAAATACAAGACCCTAGAGAACCATAAAAAAAATTGGAGCTTGGGGGACATACCTGGAATCGTACAGTAGGTGACTGTCTTGTGTCTGAGGCTGGGTTTTGGCTGGGATCCCCCTGGGTCCAGGGGTGATACTTTGTCCACTCTGTCACTTAGCTAGGTGATGACATCTTTAGGGTTAAATTGAGGGGTGAAGGGAATTCGCTGGGGGAGGGGGAAGGGCAGAAGTGAAATCTTATATGAAAGTAACAGGAAAAGGCTTATGGAGTGGGTGAAGAGATGGGAGAGGAGCAGGGCAATAAATGAATTTTACACTCATCAGAAAAGGCTCAAAGATCTTAAACTCATCAGAGCTGCCTCAAGGAGGGACTAATAGACACACCCAACTGGGTAATCTATTTAATCTGGGCAGTAAATGAGCCTAACACTCATCAAAATTGGCTCAAAGACCTCAATCTCATTAGAATTGGCTCAAGGAGGGAATAATGTACACACTCAATTGGGTGGAGTAATCTCTCTAACCCTGCAGGAAAATAGGAGGGGAAAGGGATAAAGAGAGAGGGGCAAAAGAAGGAAGGGCAGAGTGGGGGAGGGGACAGACAGAAGCAAATCCCTTTTGAAGAGTGATAGGATGAAAGAAGATGGATAATAGAATAAATATCATGGGAAAGGGAATAGGATGGAAGGGAAACAGTTAACAATAGTAATCATGAAAAAGAGAAAAGGGGAGAAAATTATACAAAAAATATTTATAGCAACTCTTGGTGGAGGCTAAGAATTGAGAATCAAGGGAATGTCCATCAGTTGAGGAATGATGGAAAAAGCTGTGTTATATGATTGTAGTGGAATGGACTTGTGCTACAGGAAATGACAAATAGGATGACCCCCAAAAAACCTTGAAAGACTAATGAACATCAATGTATAGTGAAGTGAGCAGAGCTGGGGGGACATTGTGCATAGTGACAGCAGTATTGTTCAGTGAGTAATTGTGAATGACTTAACTACTTTCAGCAGTGCAATAATCCAAGACAATCCCAAGGAACTAATGAGGAAGCTTACTATGCACCCCTATAGAAAGAACTGATAAAAAAGAACACTTGTGGATTGTACATATATAACCTGATTTCGATCTTGTGGAGGGGGGAGGAAAGGGAGGGAGGGAGGGAGAAAAAATTTAGAACTCTAAATCTTATGAAAATGAATGTTGAAAACTACCCTTACATGTAAATGGAAAATAAAATAAATGTTTGTAATAAGTAATCAGATTTAGATTATACATGAGCAATCATGGAAAACATTTCCACATTAGTCATTTTGTATAAAAAAGGGAGGGAGGGAAGGAAGGAAGGAAAGGAAGGAAGGAGAGGAAGGAAGGAAGGAAGGAAGGAAGGAAGAAGGAAGGAAGGAAAGGAAGAGGCAGGCAGGCAGGCAGGCAGGCAGGCAGGCAGGCAGGCAGGCAGGCAGGCAGGCAGGCAGGCAGGCAGGCAGGAAGGAAGGAAGGAAGGAAGGAAGGAAGGAAGGAAGGAAGAGGAAGGAAGAGAAGAAAAGTATGCTTCAGTCTGTATTCAGACCACATCAATTTTTCTCTGGAGGCAGATAGTATGCTTCATCATGAGTCCCTTTGGGATTGTCCTTGGATCATTGTATTGCTGAGAATAGCTAAATCATTCACAGTTCTTCATCATACAATATCGCTGTTACTGTATACAACATTGGTTCTGCTCACTTCACTACACATGAGTTCATATAAGTCTTTCCAGGCCTTTCTGAAATCAGGATATCCTGCTTGTCATTATCTTATAGCACAATAACATTCCATCACAATCATATACCACAGCTAGTTTAGCCATTCCCCATTGGTGGGCATCCCTTTGATTTCCAATTCTTAACCACTACAAAAAGAGCATATATTTTCATATAAATAGGTCTTTTTCTCTTTTTGGAGATGTCTTTGGGATATAAACCTAGCAGTGGTATTGCTGGATCAAAGAGTATGCACAGTTTATAAGCCTTTGGGCATAGTTCCAAATTGCTCTCCAGAATGGTTAGATCACTGCCCAAAGGACTATCTGGCCTCTAGGAAAATTACCTTGGCTGCTAGGTAGTAGAAAGACTGGAGAAGAAAAAGACAGATGAAGCAGAAGACTAATTAGGAGACTGCTATAGGAGCACAGGACAGGAGTGACAGAGGTCTGAACTAGGATGGTGATCCTGTGAGCAGAGAGATGGGGACAGATGCAAGATTTATGAAGATAGAACGAACATATCTGGCAACTGACTCAGGGTAAAGGAGAAGGGAATGTAATGGAATTTATTAATTTGATCATTGACAATGCTATGCTAAGGTTTAGTAAAAATGCAGCAATTCAAACAGTTAAAGAAGAGAATCCAGCTTTCCAGACCAGAGTCCAGAATCCAGTTTTCCAGACCAGAATCCAGTTTCCTCCTGATGACATCTTACCACTTCAAGAAGACAAGAGAACTCAGAGACTTTATATGAACTGTTTTGGTTTCTTAATTTTTACTATCTCCTTTCTGTTATAATATACACTATCTGTAACATGTACTCTCTGCAGAGGCTCTCCCTTTGCAAGACCAATGTCAAAGCATCGGTTCATGAGAACAAAAAATCGCCCCTCTGGACAAAACTTTCCTCTCTTCCTTTTCTATATTGTTGTTCACATATTATTAGTTAGCAATAGTTATTATATTTTTTTTTACTGTTCCATCAAGGAAACATTTTGTTTCTTGAGGAGCCAAAGGGGGGAATGTGGTAAAAAGGTTTTTTTTTTTTAACAGTGAGTTAGTGAATACAGAAAGACACCAGTTTTTTAAAGGACCACTCTTTCGGGGAGGAGACCGGACGGCCGTGCATGGGCTACGCACGTCAGTCCGGCTGCTAAGCATTCCACTTCCGGGGTGCGAGCTTAAAAGGCAAGGAGAGAACGGAAGTGAGGTCTCTTGCCTGCTCTCCTGGTCCAATGGCTGCACTGCTCAGGCAGACGCTGACTGGAGTTTGACTGGGGCCCGGCTTGCCGTTAGCAGCGCATGCTTGACGCCGCTCTCCCCGCAAAGGTGGCCTTGGGCTTTTGGTGAGTTTTATACGGAATATAGACTAAGCTTAGACTTAAGACTATTTGTTTGTATTTCTACTTTCCTATCCCTCTAATCAACATCACCTGGTAACTACCACACAACAAAAGCTCTAACTAGAGACCCGAGGCTTCTTCCATTTACTAGTCTGGGAGATAAATTAAGGGAAAGGTTAAAGAGGGGAAATTAATGCTCTAGTATCCAATTTTAAATCTCACAGGAATAAACATTTCTATAGCTCCTACTCTGTGCCACACAGTTAACTGCTTTATAAATATGTCATTTGATCCTCAAAATTACCCTGGAGAATAGGTGTTATCTATTATTCCCACTTTACAGCTGAATAAGACAGGTTAAGTGACTTACTCGGGGTCACACAGCTACTGTGTCTGAGGCCTAACTTGAATTCAGGTCTTCCTGACTCCAGGCCTAGTGCTCTGTCCACTCTGCCACCTACCAGCCTCTAAAGGAAAAGGAGGGGGTGGCTAGGTGGCGCAGTGAATAGAGCACCGGCCCTGGAGTCAGGAGTACCTGAGTTCAAATCTAACCTCAGACACTTAACACTACTAGCTGTATCACCCTGGGCAAGTCACTTAACCCCAATTGCCTCACTAAAAAAAATATATATATATAATGAGGGGCAGCTAGGTGGCACAGTGGATAGAGCACCAGCCCTGGAGAGTCAGGAGTACCTGGGTTCAAATCTGGCCTGAGATACTTAACACTTACTAGCTGTGTGACCCTGGGTGAGTCACTTAATCCCAATTGCCTCACTAAAAAAAAAAGGGGGGGGGCAGCTAGGTGGCGCAGTGGATAAAGCACCCACCCTGGATTCAGGAGGAACTGAGTTCAAAGCCGGCCTCAGACACTTAACACTAGCTGTGTGACCATGGGCAAGTCACTTAACCCTCACTGCCCTGAAAAAACAAAAAAACAAAACAAAAACAAACAAACAAAAAAGATAATGGCTACAGCATCCTACTACGGTGTTATGATGAGGTTTAAATGAGATAATTTAAACTGGGTGACCTAAAACTCTTTTGGGAAACCCCATGTAAAGTACCTTGCAAACTTTAAGCACTATATACTATTAATTTTTGTGACTTATTTATTTTTCCATTTAAATTTGTGTGTATAAATTGTATATACATGTATACGAATATATAAAATGTTGTTATGGTGCTATAAGAAATGACAAGCAGGATAATTTCAGAAAAACTTGGAAAAGACGTACATGAATTGACAGAGTGAAGTGAGCAGAACCAGAACATTGTACACAGTAACAGCAATATTGTACAATGAACAACTGTGAATGACTTTGCTATTCTCAGCAATATATCATTCAAGACAATCCCAAGGATACATAAAATGCTGTCTGCCTCCAGGGAAAGAACTGATAGCATCTGACTACTGACCAAATCATACTGTTTTCCCCCATTCTTTCTTTCCTTTTTTTCAAAAGTTTGGTTTTAAGTTTTCTTCCACAAAATAACTAACATGGAAATATTTCAGGTAATTACACATGTACAACCTATATCAGATTGCCTACTGTCTCAGGGAGGAGAAAATAAAGGGAGGGATAGAATTTGGAGCTCAAAACTGTTTTTAAAATGTCAAAAACTGATTTTTTTACGTGTAATGGGGGGGGGGGAAAAATACTGAAAAAGGAAAAAATATATGTTCTTCACTTGTACTCAACTCTGCATGACTTCATATGGGGTTTTCTTGGCAAAGATCTTAAAGCAGTTTGCCATTTCCTTCTCCAGTGGATTAAGGCAAAGAGCTTCAGTGACTTGCCCAGTCACACAGCTATGTGAATCTATGAGGTCAGATTTGAAGTCTTCTTGATTCCAGGCCCAGCACTCTACACATGGAGCCAGCTAATTGCCATCACACACACAGACACACAGACACACAGACTTTTAAATTTTTTCTTATTCAGTCGATTACTAAACCCTATAACTTCTTTTTTCAGTATCTCTAATACCTACAACCCACTTCTCTATTCCCACTTACCACTATCCTAGTTCAAAACTCATTACCACACATCTGAATTAATACAGTATCCCCTAACAAAATTTTACTTTCTCCATTGTATGGCCCCTTCCAATTTATCGTTAATCTCCCCCCACCCCCTCTGCTCAAAATTAACTTCATGCATGACCCTGTTTATGCCACTTCTGCTTAAAAATCTTCAGGGGTCCCCAACTGGCAAATCAAGCCCAAATTCCTGTTTGCCCATCAAGGCCCTCCATAACTCTAAAACTACCTTTCCAAGCTCTACCTCAAACTACTTTCTTCCATGTAATTTAAACCTCTAGGTGCCTATTTTCTTTATTTTTTATGATAAACATTTTATTTAAAATTTGAGTTCCAAATTCAATCCTTCCTTCCCTCCCCCCTCCCTAAGGCATTAAGCAATTAGATATAGGTTATGCATATGCAATTACATAAAATATACCATATTAGTCATTTTAGACTCAAATAAAGAAAAAATCAAAGTGAAAATAGCATACTTCCATCTGTGTTCCATCAATATCAGTTCTTTCTTGGGAGGTGGATAGTCTGCTTCATCATTACTCCTTTGGGATTATCTAGGATCACTGCATTGCTGTTAGGTTCACTCACAATTCTCCATCTAACAATATTGCTGTCACTGTGTAAATTGTTTTCCTGGTTCTGCTCACTTCACTATGTATCAGTTCCTTTTTTTTTTTGGCAGGGCAACGAGGGTTAAGTGACTTACCCAGGGTCACACCGCTAGTAAGTGTCAAGTGTCTGAGGCTGGATTTGAACTCGGGTCCTCCTGAATCCAAGGCCAGTGCCATACAGACCATACCTGCTTCACATGTATCACTTTTATTTGCCATTTTTAGAAATTTTAACTCAAGCAACATGGCATGAAAAAGAAATTAAGAGAATAAGAAGCACTGGCATGGAAACATTTATTTGATGAAAAAGATTCCCCTATAAAATCCAAGAGATCATTTCTTTAAATGAGGTGACAAATGACTTTAGCAAAAAAGTTAAAAATGATAGAAGGCAAAATCATAAAAATCATCAGTACTTTTTTTACATATTGGTTTAAAAATCCAGAAAAAATTAAAAATCGCTAGAGAAATATCAATACATACAATAACAAAACATATCAAACACCGAAGGACCTACATGACAGGACATACAAAAGAAACATAATAGCAACTTTGAAATAGCTGACAGAAACACAGAGAGAAATGAATGATTTAAGGGACAGATGCTAGTTCACGGTTCGTTTTTAGCAAATATGATTAAATTATTGGTGCTTTTCATTAGCAACCTCTTAGGTTTTGTTTGTTTTTAATAGAATGAAGGAAATATCAAAGAAAAATGCATATTTAGCACCCACTAGGTCCCAGGCATTATGCTACACACTGGAGATACAAGGGGACCAAAAAACCAATCTTGCCCCTTAATGAGCTTAAATTCTATTTAGGGAGAGAACCAAAAAATGCATGAAAAATATTGAAAACCTTGGAAGGGTGGGAGATAAAATGATGAAGGGCATTTCTCTCAGTTTTCAAAATAATAGTATGAAGAACTATCAAAATTGTCTAGAGCTTTGGGTAAAAATTGGAAAAACTAACAGTACACAGCAGATAATTCATAAAGGCAACCAAAAGTATGTTTAGTGCTTCATAAACCTCAAATTGCAAAATACTGGGGGAAATGTTGTTCTATAAAAAAATCTTGGGGAAATTAGACAGCAGCCAAAAAATTTAACTTAGAACTATATACCACACAAAATATGCTAAAAGAAACTGCAAGTGGATCATGATCTAATATTAATATTTTAGATATGAGAAAAGAATTAATATTTTGAATGTAACATTAATTAGAGTAGACAAAAATCTTTGTGAAATAAAAAAAATCATCAGAGGAAAAACTTACTTGACTATGTAAAATAACAAAAGCAAAGCATTTTAAAAAAATAACAGGTTGGGAAAAAACTCAAGTTAGGAAAAAAGATTCATAATTAAATCTACTTGTTAATTAAAATCAGACATTCAGAATCTATAATAAACTGACAACATTTCAGAGTATAATCATTTCCCAATGGATGTAAAAGACATCTTAGGGGAAAAGGCAAAAAGAAATGATTAGTAAAGTATTTGAAAACTTTTTAAACTTGCAATTTAGATAAATGCAAATCAAAACAACTTTGAGGTAAAAGTTCGTGTCAGACAAAAATACTAAAAATCAAAAATGCAGTATTTGGCAGGACTGAAAAACATGTCAGTAAAACTGACTCACCCAAAGAATTACACAATTGATCATATCCTTTAACATATAAATAGGTTAATAGTCTGATGACATTAAAAGACAAAAATAATCTATAATTTGAGGGGTTTGGACTGAATGACCTCTATCTTCCAGCTTTAAATCTGTGATCCCATGAAATATATGTATGAATACATATATATATATATATATATATATATATATATATATACTCTCTTTGTAATAATTTAAAAAGTAGAAATTATATGCCCAACAAATGAGAAATCACTAGGTTGGTTGTGATATGTTACTGTAATATATAATGATTACCATAAAATTACAAAAATATAAAGTTAAAAATAATTCAATATAGAATGAAAAAATGGAAAATTCTATTCATAGCAAACTAAAATGAAAAAAATTAAGCAAGAAAACAATACCAATGTACAAGCATAAAAGGAACTGGAACTGGAAAATAATTTGCTCCCATTCTTTTGGTTTTTCTTTACTGAAAATAAATCTTTTAACATTTGGATTTTAACATCTGTTTTGCTTATGAGAGTTCACGTTTGTTAATATTGCTAAAATTTATGTTTTAAAGAACTTTTAAAAAATAAAAAATGACCACCGGTTCAATTAATACTTTTTTCTTAAATAAATAAATAAACTTTAATGCAAACAGTCTATTTTAGTATTCTCTAATTGTTTTTATAAATGATTTGTTGAATGCATCCTATTGGTAACATTTTTTCCATTTCAATCAAGTCTTCTGAATAATATAACTAAATGCCCTTTGGATTTAGTGATTCAAAACACCCTTTAACTGACCAACCCATAGTGGTTGTTGGAACTGATTACTTTTCTTATGTGATACAGAAAGCTTTAAAGTAGCTCCAGTGCCCAATATACTACCTTTCACGAGGTCACTGACATTGTTTTCACACATAAAGGCCATTCCACTAATTAGTTTCAGTATGAAATTTCCTATCTAATTGAGTCAGTGTTTCAATTCTCCCTAAGATTAGTTTTAAATAAATTACATAGCTTATTCTAGAGTATAATTTCCTATCCTAATAATGCAGTGGGGGGCAGGCAGGTGGGCAGAACTTGCCCCTGCCCCTCCTTTTCAGGGAAATACATTTATTTACCTGAGGCCAGAAATTGAGGTCATTCTCCCATCAAGACTAGTGAAATACAGTACCCTCTCTCAAAAAGAGAACAATCTATTAAGACATGAATAATAGTAAACAATACAATAAATGTTAAATTATTTGGTATGAGGTCTAAGTGTTAATGGAGTTCAAAGGGAAGGGAATAAGGACTAGAAAAATTGGAAAAGCCTTTAAAATGAAATGTGTGAGAAATAATTAATAATCAATATTCTGGGCAGATTCAGATGCCCCTCCCCTTCTTACTAATGCTTGAGTTAACCTTTACCTTCCCTACTGGGGGCCATCTCCAATTATCCTGATATATATCTTGTCACTGAACCCAGATGGCTAAGGAGGAAAGGATGAGCCCAATGACTTTGCACAGCCCTTCCTCACTTAAATCCAATTAATTTCAAGTCATAATGTCACCACCCCATGTCATGGTCCTATTAGAGAACAGGACAAACAACAAACACCACCACCTTCCCTATTGATGAGATTTGGGTTTACTCTACTGCACCAAACCATACCCCAGCTTGGGTCTACCTTCTTTTCTGATGGCTCTTTGACATAGATTTGAGTGACCTAAAGTCACTTATCCCAAGACTTTTTTTTAATATAACCCACCTCTGATGACATCAACCAATTAGAACTGGTTGCTGATTGATGGACCACCCACTGAGTCCGCTGCCATTTTGGTCTTTGGTCTGAGAGAAAAAGCCAATGACCGTCCTTTTATTAATAACCTGCTGGCCTTATTAATCAAATAATCAAATTACCCAGAAACGATGTGCCTCACTGTTAATCATCACAAGGGATAGGATTTGAGCCAGACCTCTAACTGGGGAGTGTGGGGTGGAATATATGACTAGAGGGGTAAACAGAGGGCAGTGCAGGTATAAGGGAAGAGGCTCTGAGGTAAGGCATGTGGGACAGTGGTGCAGCAGACTAAACCACAGCATAAAGTGAGTATTATAGAGTGGCAGATCCCAGATTATGGAAGCCCTGGACAGTTCAGTTTTAAGGGTTAACAAGTAGACATGCAAGAAATAACTAGGAGCCGTATGTTTGTCTAGGATTGTTTATAAGTGTATATTGATATCCTGTTTCCTGTATCATCCCAGTTATCCTAATTATCCCTCCCCTTCCCCATGTGATTGTTTTTTTAACTAGGACTGACAGGATGAAAGCAGCCTTGCAAGATCAGTCTGGCAGAGGTGTACAGCAGAAAATGGGGAGGGAATCTGCAGGTAGGGAAGTCGGCTAAGAGGGTATCAAGGTATAAGAAGCAATGGGAGTAAGGTGGTAAAGACATTTGATTAGGAGTCAGAAACTCCAGTTCTAATCCTAGCACTGACACTAACAAGCCATGTGACCTCAAGCCAGTCACAATGGAAGTCGATTTTGTCACCTGAAAAATTAGGAGATCCTACTAACTGATATCGAAAGTCACTTCAAATGCTCAAATTTTGGTGCTATGTGATAAAAATTTGAACTAAGCTGTTTATAAAAGGAATAGAGAACAGAGAGGAGAGATATTACAGAGGGAAAAAATGGTCTTTGTTGCTATATATCTAAGAAATAGAAATGTGAGGTGACTTTTAAATTCCAAAGTTCCTACCATGAGGAATGCAAGAATGACAATAACCAATGCAGGAGAAAAAGCAGATGAGAAGTAGAAATCATCTGAAAAGGAGAAAAGTTTAGTTTAAGAAGCTGCTACCTATACTCGATAAGCAGTGCAGTGGAGCATCAGGCCTGGAGTCAGGAGGATTCTTCTTCCAAAGTTCAAATCTAGCCTCAGACACTTAGTAGCTAGGTGACCCTGGGCAAGTCACTTCACAGTTTGCCTCAGTTTCATCAGTAAAATGAGTTGGAGAAGGAACTGGCAAACAACTCCAGTATTTTTGCCAAGAAAAGCCCAACAAAATGGAAATGTCTGAACAACAACAAAATACAGAATTCAGTCTGACATCCAAATGTAGAAATCTAAGAGAAGAGAAAGACAGAAGAGAGGACAGGTTTGTGTATTTAAGTCATTAGCAAAGAAATAACAGTTTGATTTCAGTTGATAGACTTCTGATTTATCTGGACCAAGGGGTGGCAAACTACTGAGAATGGTTTTTACATTTTTTAATACAACAATACTTTATTTAAAAAGGTAAAAATCATCAGCAGGCTGGATTTTGACCATGAACTAGCCATTCAAATTTTTTTTAAAAGGCACTAAATAATAGGGGAAATTGACCAGTTTGTAAAAATTAAAATTCTGTAAATAGCAAAAAAGGGACAATAGTGCAACCACAGTACTGTAGTACTGCTCCAAAAATACCCAACTTAGACAAACAGATTTTTGGACTCTCAGGTGTATGTTTTTTCTAAATCAAAAGGCAGCCCACCAATTCAAAATCCATTCCATATTAGCCTTTAAGATGTATTTATAACATGAAAAGAAATTAAATATCACGTAAGTGAGAAAAAGAACATGAATACATAATTTGTCAGGAGTCTGCCTAATTCATTTTGCTTGGTTGCATGAATAACCTAATTTCCTAACATTGATCTGACTGTAGGAAGAAAAGGACAAGTTTCATTACATAGGATTCTTCCATTAAATCAGTGTTACACGATTTCTGTTACATGTTTGCAATCAAACATCATCTTAAGAAAATATCATCTAATTAGAAATAACATGAAGGTGGCCCTCTGAGATTTCAAAATTTCATCGTTCGATAGAAGTTGAGGGTTTAAAAAACTTCTCAAATTGATGCTGCCCCAGACTTAGCCCGGGCCTTCTCAGTGTCCAACACAATCCAATGTTTAGCCTTCTCCAGTGAGGTATGTCCCTTCCCTACAGGAAGTCTCCAACTTGCAAAAAGAGCTTCACCAAGAAGACAAAGAGAAAACGTCACACCACTACCTCTTGAGCACACCAAGTGGTGCCGGCTGCATCACTTCACCTGCAGTAACCACTCTGGATTGCTCTACCTGCTCCCTCTCTTGAGGGCTCTCTGCCAGGACCCAGCTGCTACCCAAAGCTACTAGAAAAAAGGAGATTTACAAGTATTTCATCAGCACTAAACCAAACATACCGAAGCTTGACAATGGGGAAGGCAGTGATTCTATATCTGTAGGCATAATGCAAAGTAGGGTGTCAGGGGAGTCCTCCAGGAGCAATAGGGCATCTTGGCAAATTCTCTGAAGAATAAATTTAACAGTTATTAAAGAACAACACCCTATTATTGCAGTCACTGAACTTTACATCACAAGAAAAGATGCAAGGGATTTTCAGGAAGACATCTGTCACTTAACAATGAGAGTGACCTGAGAGCCCTGACAAGCAATTCAAATCCCAACTGAGGAAAGTGAGTTAACCCTTTCAGGCTTGGTAAACTTGGAGAACTTAAACCTTAGCACTCCTGATCTGCAATTATTGGCGCTATTTGAGAAATTCTGGTGCAAAGGAGAGAATCTCAAAACCAGCTTCTGATTCAGACGCACCCAAGATGTGTCAAATTATAGTATACAGTTATGCCAATCATTGTATAACTTCTGACCAAAGACCTTATAGAGGAAAGAATAATTAAAATCAGCAACAAGTAAACAACAGAAGTAAAAAGTTACATTTATCTGTTATCACTATTAGGTGGTTTTGCTTAAGAGTTTGGGAGGAATATAGTTGGCAGTGGTATCTGCATGCTTATTAGGAAGTGTGTTGAAACAAAAATGTATCTTCTTTTGGCATCTAGAAATATACTCAAACAATAAGGTCAGAGTTCACACTGGAATGTAAAAATAGGTAACATTTAAGTCAGTTTCATAAGGAGCCAAACTAGTATTTCATATGATTTTTAACTACAGGGTTGAAAATGAACTTAAATCTGATTGTAAGTGACTAGGGGGAAAAACTTAAAAACAAATCTATGTATCTGGCAAAGCAGTAACACACTTACCTGGCCAAATGCTTCTCTACAATAACTATTAGTTAAAATTATGTCCAAGAAACTGCTAGCATGGTTGCAGAGTGGGCAGGATAAAAGACTAAAGTATAAAAAGGTCATCTAGCTTAGGGATAACACAAATACAGCTCAGGTGAGCCAGGAAAATCAACACCGGTTTCTATTTCATTTCCACAAGACTAATGGGCATGATTTGAAAAGTCTCCTGAAAACAGGTTTTTTTGTGAATCAGAGACAGTTTAAGGCAGAGCAAGTGATGCTAATGATTCTATACCACTTGAAATAGGTTGCAATTAAAAACAGGTAAAACGATACTTTCTTGAGAACTGACCTATAACTCTAAGGGACTGAAAAAAACATAAACTATGAAACTTATAAAACTAGTCAATCCTAAATATCCTGAGCTTAGACATAACAAAAATTTTTTAAATTGTTCTAAGAGAATTTTTCCTGACGCCAAGGAAAAGCCACAATGTCTCTGAGGCATTTTCCTCATGGTGGAGCTTTCCCACAGCAAGTCTCCAGTAGGTGGCATCATTCCAATCATTACAGAATAATTGCCCTGGACATGAGACAGCATCAATCACCCCACTGTACCATTCCCAGGCATATACCAGCATGTTACTGGAAATGCGCTTGGAGGCCATGCTGTTCGTATGCTAGGCTGGGGTGTGGAAGATGGTACCCCTTACTGGCTGATTGCCAACTCCTGGAACACAGACTGGGGTGATAATGGCTTCTTTAAAATCCTCCGGGGAGAAAATTACTGTGGAATAGAAGCTAATATTGTGGCTGGACTTCCCCGAACAGATCGATATTGGAAGAAGATCTAACCTGCAGTCTTTTCCCAACTTTATTTATTTTTTTAAACAACTTAGGAATTCCCAGGAGGAAGATGAATAAAAGAAATCAATATTTTTAAAAAAATTGTTCTAAGAGACAAAATGAGTTTCCTTAAAGTATCTCATTATGAAAAGAAAAAGTATCTAATTATGGGCACATCAACTCATACCTCCTCTTACACTGTGCATTAAGGCTTTCAAAACATTCTCCTTATAACAATTTTACAGATGAAATAAGTGGTATATCCCCTTTTTTTTAAGATGAGTGACTCATCAACGGTCACCTAACTGTAGTGTCACAGCAATAACCTGAAGACAGGTTTTCTGGCTTTAAGACTAATCCTCGGGGCAGCTAGATGGCGCAGTGGATAGAGCACCGGCCCTGGAGTCAGGAGGACCTGAGTTCAAATTCGACCTCAGATACTTGACACTTACTAGCCGTGTGACCCTGGGCAAGTCATTTAACCCCAATTGCCTCACCAAAAAAAACCAAAAAAAGAAAAGACTAATCCCCATCATCCTACCCCCATGAAACCTCATTATGAATAGTATTCCATTCTACCAATTTTAAAAGGCTGCAAGAGGCTTTAGTAAACTGCTAATGCAAACAAAGATAAACATGAAGATAAATTCCAACCAAAAAACCAAACTCATTTCTCCTGACTGAACCTACATCTCAGCTGTGTAGCAGGACTCAGCCAGTTGTGAAAGGGTAACAAAGCACGGCAGGCTTTGTTTTTTAGAGACCTATAGGATGCCAAAGCAAGGGCAGCTCACAAACCTTCAGGACTGAAGAAATTCTCACCCTCCTAGTTGCAAATGATGGAAGTGAAGGTGCTCAAGGAGTCAGTGGTCTGTCAAATTCTCTAAGTGTCATTACAATCAATAATTCAATTATTCAATAATTACTCGATTATTTCTTTGATGTGGAAAATTCTTCCACATAAATAGCTCAAAAAGCTTAGGTCTCAAGAGTTGCCTAAAGGTGAGAGAGATGACATAACTTGTCTCTGCTTAGAGGAGACAAGGGTCAGAGTTAGAAGATTAATCCAGGTTTTCCACCCTCCAAGACCTTAAAAGTCTATCTCCTATGCCACCTGCTTTTCATTCCTGTCATCGACTTAGTACCCCCAAATCTAAATTATTTCCTTTCTGTGGAGAAAAATGAGAGCTCTTATCCCTAAATTTAAAAATACATTAACTTTACTGGAGAAAACATACATTTAGAGACAAAAGAATGGTATTTTTCAACGTAAACAAGGATGAATACTTATGAATAGCATTCATATTCTGATTTACTTACCCCACACTAAAATAATGGAAAAAATGTTTAAGAGAAAGAGCTCAAGAAAAGCCACCCAGCCCTCGTCAACCAGAGCTAGTTTTAAGAAAGTGATCAGAAGAAAAGTTTTCCAAAACTCAATGATTATTTATTCCAAAGGGAAAATATTCACAAAATATGACAGTTTGATTCTTAATGTGTCAGCCAGTAAGAGGCATGACAAAGGAACTCACAACAGCTATGATACAAATGTGTATGAAAAACATATAATCAAAAGGAAGTCAAGGTTTGGCACAGAAAAACAAACAAACCCTAAAACACAAATCTCTAAACAGATCAGCAAGATATTCAAAACCAATTTTATATGCAAATTAAAATGAAATTTGGAAAAATCCATACTTATCAAAAATGTCATCACAGAAACAAGTGAAGTTCTTACCACCCTTTTTTCAATATCTGAATACTGAAGATACACAATCCTGATTTTAAAAATACTCCATTGATAAATTCCATTGGATCTAAAATTGTTACTTTAGGGAAAAAAAAAGTTTCTAGAAAACATTTGCTGCTATAAATTGATACATAGCCACTAAAAAGCTATGAAGTATATACCTTAATACAAACTAGCATACACTGAGCTATGCAGGCTAAAAATAGCCATACTTAAAACAAAAAGTTCTGGCCCAACCATCTCTCCAAAGGTTAATTATTCAAAAACGTTTTTATACATTCTGGATATTTACTCCCATGAGCAGCATTTCTTTTAAAATGATTCTAATAGACATTAACACTACACATCTTGGCCTCAACATCCATAAAGTTAAAGAAAAATTACACAAAGAATTTACCAAATCTAAGTCTGATTGCTATAAAAGCCTTACTAAAAAGTCTTACCTTCACTTTTGTACAACCCGAAAGATTCTAAATTTATGTAACAGAATTTTAAGGTCATGGAATGCATGCAGAGGGTGTTAAATAACTCATATTTTATACTATTTAAAAAGTCTTACATTTAGTTTAGGACAGAAAAAAAAATTACTACATCAGAGTCCTTATCTAGTTCATTTCTTCAGATTGTTCAATATTGAAGTCAGCTTGTTCTTCTGTTCCTGCTTCTTCTTCTGCCTCTTCTTCCTCCTCTTCCACTACTTGTTCATCCTCCACAGGTTCATCAATCTTTTCCTCCTCATTAGAGTCTTCTCCCTGTTGCTCCTGACTTTGATCAGCACTTTCAAATGAATTCTTACCCTGAAATCAAAAGGACAATTTGTTCATAAAGTGGCGTATTCGTTGCATGTGAATCACATTTCTAGAAGGCACTCTGAACACTCTAAAACTTTAGATACAGGGAATCTGTTTTTATGATCACAGTATGAAGAAGCCATGCTTGTGCCTTTTATCTCAACTTCTACCAATATAAAACAACCAAGGAGACTGGCAAAACGACTAAAAATCCTTCCCACTTTCCTACAACCTATGCTTTCTTCTTCCTAATGAAATTCTAGAGACATCCATATGGAATAATTCTTAATGGATCCAATTAATTTTTGGTAAAAACAGAGCTAATGGTATAAAAGCTGACTGAACAAAAACTCCTAATTACAGTCAATGTATTTTATAAAAATCTGCTTAAACTTCAAAATGTTTCAAGTTTCATTAATTTTACAACACTAATAAAAATCTATGACACACAAAATCTGAATGTCTCAATTACTGGCAATAGTCTAATAAAAATAAAGACTACCAAAAACAAGAGAATGTTTATAAAATTGAACATGCCATTATAAAACTCAAAGTGACCTGGCCAAACTAAGACAGTAGCCAAAACCTATGGCATTTAATTTAGCAGTCTAAAGAGGTTGCTTTCCATTACAAATTAAAATACCAATTCAGAACCCCTATCCTTCTCTGCAAAAAAAAATCATTACCGGGGCAGCTAGGTGGCACAGTGGATAGAGCACCGGCCCTGGATTCAGGAGTGCCTGAGTTCAAATCCGGCCTCAGACACTTAACACACACTTACTAGCTGTGTGACCCTGGGCAAGTCACTTAACCCCAATTGCCTCACTAAAAATAAAAAAAATAAAAATCATTACCATCTTCTAGAAATAGAGTTTGGAATAAAACTGGGTTACAAATGACTACATTGCTTGGACTAAAAAGTAGGGTTTTATTTCACCAGCAGGATTTCAGTTCTGCCTGCCCAGACTATAGTTCCACCACAAGAACATTTAAGAGTAGATGGGAAGAAGTCATTAAAGTCAACAAGTCCAAAGGATGTCTGACGGGAGCCCCAGAAAAGGCTGCCAAAGCCCAGCCACTTCACAGCAGGTGCTGCTCTGTTCTCGTTGCGCTCTCATGAAAAAATGTAGACATAAAACACATTCCACCAAGAGGCTTACAGAAATCCTTCAAAATAATTTGGAAGCTCAGTCTTTGGTTTCCTATGAGATTCTACGACTGCTTTGTCACATTAAGAACTAAGTTAACAGTATTCATGCAAAATACCTACATTTCTGCCTTTACGTAATTTTGTTTAAAATATCAACCATATTACACGTACTGACTAGACAATTTATATAAATGTTACAGCTAATAATTTACTCTTCAATTTCTGTTGACCAAAATTCTCATCTAAAAGATGTAACACGGGAACCACAAAAATGGAGGTAACGACAAAAAAGGGTAACTGCCTTATATGTTTTTTGAGGCTAAAGAGAATAGGAGTCTGACTACTTAACTATATAGTCTGTCAATATCATCATTAAGAACCAATGAAACATTTCCCACAATACTTCTTCCAAATTTTTTCCCACGCTCCTCAAAACCTCAACTGTCACACTGAGGGGGAAGGACAGTCAATACAATGGATGATAAAACAAGGTCCCAAAAGTGTGGAATTGAATGGGCATAACTATAAAGTCCTGAAGCTCTTTTCAAAAATCCATTCTCCTAGATGAGGAAGTCACTTCTAGAGGCCAATTCAATGTTAGGAGACCACAAGCTCAGTAGGAGTCTGCACTGTCGGGGGCAGGCAAAAAAAGTTAATTCCATTTTCATTTGCATTACTAGAAGCATACCTCACAAAGAGAAAAATGCCCTGGTCAAACCACTACTAGGGAACCGTGTCCAGATCTGGATCTACTTTACAAAGGACGCTGAGAGCTTCAGCTGATCTAAAGAAAGGTAAAGCCAGATGAAAAAAAAAAAAATGGAGAACAGAAAACAAGGTAGGATCTGATGGTCATATGGAAGATGGATTTTATTTATTTTGCTAAGCCTAGGAAGGAAAAACACAGACCAGAGGTGGAAATTTTCAAAAGGCAGATTTTACACATAAAAACAAGGAAAAACGTATTCACTGCTATCTAAAATGAGAATGGGAAGCTCTACAATGTATGATTTCCCTGTCACAAGAGACCTTTCAATGAATAACGGGTATGACCACATGTCTGAGAATGGCACTGAATGGACGTTATACTTTGGGTGTACTAGGTGATACCAACAATAATAACAAGCATTTATATGTACTTTAAAGTTGTCAAAACACTCTACCTATATTATCTCATTTAATCCTCTCAACTTATGTTACTTTTACTAAATTATTTTTCTCTTTTTAATGCTTTGTTATATCAGATGGCTCTCTGGACAGCGGGATCTCCCTTCATAAAGATATTCTTTATTGTCTTATCATGACATAGAGGAAACCCAGGGTTTCTCATTTCTGAAGCAATTACTTATAATTCACAGATTTTGGAGAAAAGTGTAAAGTAATAATAAAAGCAACACCCAAATATCACAAAACTTCAACAGCAAGGAAACAGTTATGCATGTCTGTCTGTACTCACAATATTCAGTATGATCCCTCGACATCATTTACTAAATCTAAACATGGGAACGTAGGAATGTTACAGCGATTTAATCATCACAATATCATATCAACACTTGGAAAATCTTTTCAAAATCTTACCTTAACAAAAAGTTCATATCGCGCTTTTACAATTGGATTATTCAAGATGCTGGTAGCAGTTAAGATACTCTCTCTTTTTATCTGTTCCCTAAAGGCCTAAAAAATGAAAGAAAAAACAAATATTTAAAGAGCTAATCCATGTGAAAGTATTCAAATTCATAAGTACTTTTATTCAAATCATTTTCTATAACAGAAAATCAAATAGGAGCTATAATAGCTCATTGTTAAGTCAGAAATAGGGTGGGTGGCTCTGAATACTCGTGTGTATATAAATTTGCCTCTCTTTTATGCCACTGCTGATGCTGTTCCAATAACAAAAGCTTAGGGAGACATGTCTTGAGAGTTAACAGTTGTTTTTGTGCAACTAACTCCCTTTCCCCAACTTCCTTCTTTTCCCCTTTTATTCTTCCTGGTTTTTTCTTTCTTTTTCTTTCTTTACTTCTTATCCAATTAAAAGTGAACAACAGTTCTCACCAAATCTATGGTCATTTGAAAATTGTGTTTGGGAATAGGAATTAAGGTGTTTAAAGGGAAGGTTCTAGTGACAAAAAAGTTAGAAGGAAGATGGGTAAAGGCAAAGAGGGAAGGAAAAGGGATGGTGGATAAGAATAGGGATGGTAAAACTGAAATGCACAGAATAAAAGGTGGGTTCAAAAGGTGGGTTCAATGATGGTTTAGGTCTTATCCCTGGGAATCAGTGTGAAAATATTAATATATATGTATATTCTAAAGGAATGTTCCACTTGAAAGCAAAAAGATCTTTTAAATTTCTTTATACTTGGGACAGAATTTTCTAGCTTTTCCCCCATTCAAAAAATCTTCTGACTTTTCCTGACCTTAATAATGACCTTGCATAATGTACAACATTGCTAAATGCTAGACCAGCAAAGAAGAAAAACTACTCACACCAGAATGTAACTCAAATTTTCAAAGATGTTATAATGATCAAGTATCTACACAATGCTTTGCCTCCTTTAAACCAGTCAAATACTTTCTCCGTGATGGGATATGTTGGGGAAATGGGAGCTATTGTGGCCTTTTAGTCACAGAGAAAAGCTAACAGTGTTAATAGCATTACTTGCATTCTTATTTTTCCTTTCCTCAAAAATAAGTCTCAAACCATTCATCACAATTTTTAAAATTACAAATCTGAGTATACTTTCAGATACAAACCCCATGAAGATATGTATAGGGATTGCATATGGATCACTGTGAAACCAGTTCAAAGGTACTGAGTGACCCAATAAGCACCACCAGCCCTTAGCAGCACAAATGTAAGAGAAGTCAATGGCTTACTAGACTAGATTCAAACATACTTGTTTCCCTTTGGCATGGTCAGGAGATTTTAAGTGCTGTTGAACCGAACTGTGTAAGGCAGGTACATACACACTGCAAGCATTGCAGTGACAGTCTCTACTTTCATCATGTGGTCATCTGCAGTAACCCCTAAAAAATACATTCAACTATTAAAGAGAATTAATGCCTCATAGTGCAACATTAAAATGTTGCCTCGTGAGTAGTACACAAAAGCACGTGTAAAAGATTGTTATTTCAATAAACATGGGAAACCACTATGTTGATCAAAGAACATACACATCAGAAAAGAGAAGGACTTAAATAAATATTTTCTCCACACTGTCGTTTTATTCCCACATTACATTGCAGGCAGAAAAAAGTTAGTAAGATAGGGTGATAAACTGAGAAATACTACAATGCTTATGTTTGGAAAGATAGAGGCCACAAAGAAATACAACCAAACTGCATAAAATCATGAAGGGTAGGGAGAGGGTAAACATAAGTTCACCAAATCCCAGCGTGCCAGGCTGGCACACCTTAACATCTGCAAAAATATCCAAGTTTTCAAATTATGCCAACTACTAATTTATTAAAGCAGGTCAAGGACAGTGTTATCATAAAAGATAGTTGAGACCAAAGACAAACCAAAACAGGATTAACCAAGATTGACAAAAATTCACAGACAACAGAGAAACAATGAGCTAGAAAGGGAGCTAGGCATGTGTGGGGTTACATTAGGAATTTAAAGGTGATACTAACACAGGACAACCTTACTTTATTACACAATTCTCTATGGTACTCATTATGAAGCAATCCAAGAGAATGTGGAGAAATCATGGGGTTCTCACTTAATATTACTGATCATAGGATCATTGATATTCTTACAATCTAACTCCCTACTGAAAGAGAAAGGAATATGGTGAGCTCTTCAGTGACTCAATAATGTCAAAGAATGAGAGAGAAAGGAAAAAAGAGACAGAGGGAGGAAAGACTAAGTGCTGAAATGAGATGAGATGAGATGAGCTTCTCTCCAACAGGATTCAGGAAAGAGAAACAAGGACAAGTTGAAAGAAAGTGCAAACGAGAATTTTCTTAGGCCTCCAATAAATGTCTCACCTCCAACTCCCTCCAAATTCCTCATGGATTGTCTCTCTCATCCCAGCAAAGAAAACATGAGGACATCATTCATTCCAGAATAAACCATTACATTTCTGGTTATCTACTTTCTCTAAACTCTCCTCCAATAAAACCCTTACCGTTGACCACGAGTGACATTAACCCTTAAGAGAACCAATGCCAAATTGCATTTGTTAAAATCCTCTCCTTATGCCTAAATGCTAAGTAGAAAGAGTGAGAATCATTTAATGGGTCTAAAATAGGGTTCTTTACCTGAGGGTGCATGAGCTTCTTTTTTTGTTTTTTAGTATTTTCTAATGTGTATTTCAATGATTATTTTCCTTTCTAATGCTATACATTCTGAAAAGAGGCCTATGGCCTTCACCAGACTGCCAAAGGGGTCCATGACCCCAAAAAAAGGTTAAAAAATCCTGATCCAATGCAATTATTTAGAGCAAGCAGTCATAATCTATGAACTGGAAAAATAGTTTCATTTTTAAAAGGTCCACATTCCAATAAATTTATTTTTAATCACAAGCTCATTTTAAAAGATGACATACTAGAAACACTTAAGACTGTCAAAATATTTATTGTTGTAACAGTAAGAGGATTTTAGAAATCCAACCTAAAAAGGACTGTTTAAAGATTTTTTAAATATTCATAATTTGCTGAGGAGAGAATTATAGAGAGGGGATAAAGTCACACTGATAAACTATATTTTTAAAAGGAAGAGGGGAAAATAAATCAACAAAGCACTTCTTAGAGGAAATAAAAGATAAAACATTCATTTTATCACGTGAAAATAAAAAAGTTAAGAAAAAATACCCAAAAAATTACATCAAATATTTCTGATAAAATCTAAAATCTAAAATTTTAAGTGATTGTTAAATTTGAAAGAGTAACAGTCATTTCCCCCATAAACATGTACCTTACAGGACTATATATTTATAGCTGAAAGCACCCTTAGAGGCAATCTAGTTGAATTACCTCACTTTACAGATGAGGAAATGGAAGTTCAGGGCAATTAACTAACTTACCTAAGGTCACAAAGTGGAAGAGCCAGGATTTGAACTCAGGTCATCTGACTCCAAATCCAGTGCTCTTGTCCCACTATACCACAGGGAAATGAAAAGGTGTTTCTGAAAACCCACAAATTACTAATTATCACATCAAAAAGTCCAAAAATGTCTATAAATGAGAGAAATGTACATTAAAATTCTTATGATTCAACTTAATACCCCAAAATTGGCAAAGATAACAAACTAGGGCAACTGTGGTAAAACAAGATCTATATGTGGAGCTGTGAATTAGTTCACCCCTTGGAAAGCAACTTGAAAGTATGAGGTAATTGTTATAACAATACACATACCCTTTAAACCACTGATCCCACGCCTGGGACTGTATCACCAGGAACGTTTTGTGAGAGAGGGGAAAAAAAAGGAAGTGTATATATAAAAGCAGGCCCAGTGGTAGCACTCACCACTCTTGGTAGCAATAAGTCAAAAACTAAATATCCAGTAATTTGAGAACGGAAGAACAAGACATGGTGATTATATCACTCTGCCATAAGAAAGAAATTCAAAGAAGTATGGAATGAGATATGATGTAAAAGAGAACGAAAAGAAGAATGAGATACTCTACAACTGTAATTATACAATAATAACAACAAACCCAGGTTAAATTCACAGAAAAGATCTAAAAGGATCAGACAGTAAAGGGTGTTATAGGTGTTAAAGCCATGAAGAGACTACCTTTGGGACTTACTTTAATAAAATAACATATAGAAATATATACTTATTCACTGTGTTTACTCATTTTCCTTACTTCTTTATTCCTATTTATGAATTTGAATACTTGAACTTATGTAGGGAAGTTTCAATAAATTTTTCTTAAAAATTTTTAGGGATGTTTTGCAAAATACTCCACCATTTGCATACTGGGGATATCTGATACATACAACAAAGTAAGACCTCTACCTTTAAAATTATTTTCTATTTCAGTATTTAGCAAACATCTTTTCTCTTCACATTGTGAATCTTGGTCTTAATTAGGTGAAAAGGACTTTGTGCCAATCTCTTTTAAAAAATTAAAATATGCAAGAAATTTTGACTATCAATCAAAAAGAGAGGGGGAGAGAGACAGAGACAGACAGAGACAGAGACAGACACACAACAAGCTCCCAAGCTTATCAAACACTTGTAACAAGAATTGAGAAGCCACAGTTGGTCAGAAAATACCTACCTTCCATTACATCTTTTTCAACTGCTTTGACACCTTCTGAATCACTAGTTGTCTGTTGTTTACGCATTGATGTTTTCTTGAATTTATTCACCATACATTCCTAAAAAGAACAAAATAAGAAAAAAAACCTGTAGCATAAAGATAGAACAATAGCTAACATGTATATGGTACTTTAAGGTTTACAAGCACTTGACATCTGTCATTGTACTTGCGTCTTCTGAGATGGGTCTACAGGTATTATCATCCCCCATCTTAAAGAAGAGGAAAATAAGGCTGAGAAAGCTGAAGTGACCTGGCCATGGTGACACAGCTAATCCATACTGGAGGTAGAATTCCAGATCACTCATTCAGCCCTCAAGAAATGTATATGGGTGGCAGCTAGGTGGCACAGAGGATAAAGCACCGGCCCTGGATTCAGGAGGACCTGAGTTCAAATCCACCCTCAGACACTTAACACTTACTAGCTGTGTGACCCTGGGCAAGTCACTTAACCCTCATTGCCCTGCACCAAAAAGAAAGAAAGAAATATATATGGGTGGCAGAGCCAAGATGGAGGAGGAAAGAAATGTATATGGTCATCAAGAAGACAAGACAAAAACATGCAAAAATTACCAAACAATATAATTAAATACAAAGTTATACTGAATGGATCACAAACCCATTGGAGTTTTTGGTTTGGTTCCATAATTGTTGTTTTTAAATGGGAAAGCCAATGCAGGTTGGAGTAGTTATGTGAAATTTCAAGGAGGAGGTAAGGAAGCTCTGCCCCCTTCCCAGAGGTGTAGCAATTATGACAATTAAGATGGCTCACTTCCTTCACACTGACAAAAATGTTTAGATTCTAGTCTTTCATCTCATCTCACATTGATCAGGGTCCCAATTTCTTTCTTATTTCTGAACTGCAATATTTGTGACACACAAGTAAAGATTCACTTTTTCATGGCTTATCACCAAAAGTCCAATGGGCAGTTAGCAAAAGAACAGGACCGTCAAATGCTATATGTTCTAGCAAAGCAATTCTGTAAGAAGAGTTCAATGTATCTGTCCAACCGAAGGAAGCTCTTGCTATAGTCCTTCATTCTTCACTGCAAAAGATTCACTCACCAAATACTGCACACACTTTCTACTAATCATAGATATTCAAGAATTTATACTCCAGAAATGCTAAGATTCATGGAATTAATAGGGTTTCTCCTAGAAGATCATCAGGTTGTATGCCCAAAGAGATGAAAAGGGAACAAATGTATACTATATGCAGACTCTCAAGTTGATAAGAGACCTAACAATACTATAGTATACTGCCATGATATAGGTTCAAGCTCTGGAGAATGAATTTAGAGCATGTCTTCTTAAAATTTTTCCACTCTTGACCACCCTTTTCACTAGAGGAATTTTTTGCAACCCCAGGCATATAATTATACAAAATAGGTATACCTAGCCATTTAATGTTACCAAATTTTTTGTGACCCCCACATTCAGTTTAAGAAGCTGGGCTCTAGAGGAAGAGATGGTATTTGGGCCCACTAAGTGCCAAAGTAGTGGGCCGAGGGGCATGGCTAGTATGCTAGGACAGAGACGCTAGAAGAACAGACTATTCATCCAGCATCTACTGCTCCATTTACTAAAAGCTAACTCAAAGCTCACGAGGGACAAGCATTACAAATTCCTTTTCCCATCTTCCAGCCAAACCTTTTGAAGACAGAGATTGCTTTGTTTTTCTATTTGTATCACTATCAAATACCATGATGACAGATATACAGCAGGCACTTAATAAAGGTTTGATTAATGAATGAATGAATGAATGAATGAATGACCAGGCACAGCTTCCTACTTATTCCCCAGCATACTGTTTACTCTCATAGCTTTTAATCTGAACTCCATCTCTGATCCCCTAAGAGAATGTCCCCCAGTCCCTTTCTGCCTAATTATGTGAAAATATTCATCACAGGTCTACCTCTTCCAAATTCAACATCATGATTATAAATGCAATATTATTTCCACTATATTAACTCTAATCAGAGAATGTGTTCATAACTAGGAAAAAATCTACTTACGTGCAAAAATTCTATAACTATTTTATCAAATTTGGTTTGTTTCTGAATATGATCTAAGGTTTCCTGATGAAAAGAACTTTCCAGATGAACTTCAATTTCTTTTTCATCAAATGTTCGAAATTTGCAAAATGAACATGTATATGTCATCCTATGAAGAAAAAAAATCAGGCAGTAATTTAAGAAAATGGTGATACTTAAGATTTCTGAAGACAGCACCAATGAAACTGACATCATAAGCAGTATTCATTTTCTGAAGTCCCACGTGAGGACAGGGGAACTAATACTGCTTTTACAGCAGTCAGCCATATCAAGCAATGTTCAGCACCTATGGTCTCATCATTGTAACCGCACAACTGGCCTGGATCCCCAAATCTCTGTGTGACTGAAAAGTCTCAGAGCCATCCCTGGACTGAGCTTCTAACTTCAGCCAAAGTCCAGCGAGGTCGACTTCAAGCTTGTCCTATAGAACCCCCTCGTTCTATAACTGGGTTATCAGAACCAAATTCTTCACCCTAATTTGGATTTCATGCTTAGGTTTCTAAATGGATCCAGGGAAGTTCTAGGGAGTCTGGACCAAAGCAGTATCACTCAAGATTCAGAAAGAAGCCATTTTGGGGGTGTCTCTGAGGACCAGAAAACTTCTTTAAAGAGTACTTCAGAATGATTGCTGGCTCATTAGGGGCTACCACAGTCTAGACTCATACATTCAGAGCCTCTGAAATAATCCTAGAATTTAGGACCATGGTTATAAGGGAACCTAGAGTAATGCTGCCAGATGACAATTTACAAAAAGGTAATAAAAGCTATCCAGAAGAGGAAGGAGTTGCCTCAGGAGCTAAAGAATTTCCCTTCACTTGAAAATGTAAGTAAAGGCTGAGGGGCAGCTAGGTGGCGAAGTGGATAGAGCACCAGCCCTGGAGTCAGGAGGACCTGAGTTGAAATCTGGCCTCAGACACTTAACACTTACTAGCTGTGTGATCCTGGGCAAGTCATTTAACCCCAATTGCCTCACAAAAAAAAAAAAGTAAAGGCTGAATGACAACTTGACACATCTTGGCATTCACTTTGCCACTACCACTGCCCTGCCACATTCACCTGAACACCACCTTCCTTTCTCTGGACCTGAAACTGTGCTTTCCTCCCCAGGTGCCTAACTCACTCAGCTTTGGAACTCCACCCTACAGGTGACTCTGGTGAATGAATACAAACTCACTAACCAACCGTATCCAAATGTTTCCAGAACCATGCTTCCTATTCATCTAACCTCCACATTTTGGGTACATTAAGCCATGTACCTGCCCCTATTTCCCCTTTCCCACTTTCTACCTCTTGCTTGGGGAACAGTCATCGAATGAAGATGATCACAGATTTAGAACTCAGTGTCTAGGGAGGCCCTGGTGCACAGGTGAGGAAATCAAAGCCCTGACAGCCTGAGGGGCTTGCCCAGAATGGAGCAGGCAGCGGCCAAGTCGAGATCCAAGCCTGCGCTCTCAAACACCAAGTCTGAGTATTTTCTCCAGATGTACCACAGCGCCTCTCACTGCTGATGGAAAGGATGGGACACTCAGCAGTCCAGGATTCCACCACCACTGCTGGGACTACCCATTCCATTGCCACCATTCCCCTATGTGTGTGGTCTTAGCCCTTTCAGGCAAGGCACTGTCTCACTTCTGTAGTTGTGTCCCCCAAGGTCTAGCAAACTGCCTAGCATATATCAGATGCTTAATAATGTTTCTTAATTAATTCATCTCTAATCACTTGTCAGGGGATCCTTTTGTTAGGTATGGATTGGTCTACATGGCCTCCAAGGTCCTTTTCTATTCATAACCATGCTTACAATTTCCAGAAAATGCTGGATAATGGAGACATTCCTCAGTTTCTCTGAAATGTCAACTACTTTTACTTTATATAGCTCTGGCATCTAGCAGAATGTCTCCCACATATCAGGCTCTTAGTGTTTATATAAACAAAATCTGATGATTTTAATCCATTAGGCACAGACCTGTATACGTCCCCATACTTCTCACTGATCTTCTCTCTTCTCCGCCTTTGTTTCTCTCTTCGTATTTCAATTCGCCGTTTCTCTTCTTCACTTTTAGGGGTCATTTTAGCTAATAAATTATATGAATTAACCATAGTTAAAACTAGAAGAACATTACAATATTTCTTCCCTCTCTTCTATGTTCAGAAAAGATTTTTTAAAGACATTTTAGAGATAGCAGTGATGATGCTCCAAAATAACCTCCTTGGGGGCAGCTAGGTGGCGCAGTGGATAGAGCACCGGCCCTGGATTCAGGAGGACCTGAGTTCAAATCTGATCTCAGACACTTGACACTTACTAGCTGTGTGACCCTGGGCAAGTCACTTAACCCTCATTACCCCGCAAAATAATATTTTTTTTAATGTATTTACTGAGTAAGTGCTAAGTTTTGAATGGTAATTCAATGTTCTTCATTTCCTTAGTAAATATGGTCATTCTAAATTTACTAGTTATACTATACCAAATTAATTAAAGCAATTGAGAAAACAATCAAGGGATGTCCTAGTGAAACTTCAAGTAAAAAAGATAATCTTCCAAAGTAAAAATTATCCATAAAGTCACAGAATTTTTTATTAGGAATTCTAAGTCATGATACAGAATAACAACTAGGAAAACATTAATGAATATATTTTTCTATTGCACCTTAACAGTCAAACATATCTAAAACTAGGTAACAAAGAAAAGCTGAACGGGTTTAGCTTCCTATTTTACTGAAAATGCCTCTCACAAGACTCACAGAGAACAGTTTGGTAACTGCTACAATTATATAACAGGAAAACTGAAAATCTGTTCAAAATCTTAAGTACTTATGAAGTTAAGAACTAAATTTCAATACTCAGTACTGAATATAGGACAATCAATACAATTTTCTAAATAAAACGTCTGTGCATTCCAAGCTAGAAAGCATCAACAAAATAAATAAAACTATTAAAAATAAAACGGCCTAACTGATCACTTCACTTTACTACTTACTCGGTGATTTTTTCTGGTTTATCTTCTCGATCAATTTTGTCAGTTTGAGCTTCTTGATAAACGTCCCTCCAGGCTTATTCGGTGGCTGCAGCAATTTTCTCTTGATTCCTCTTGCAGCAACTGCTACATTACTGGGTTTGTTATGATAGTCCACGACAATTCCAGGTCTGTGATCATCTCCAAAATCGCCCGTATGCTGTAAATTTGTGAAATCAATAATTATTAGGAAATTATGCAATACAAAAATACCAGTTCAAAGAGAAGTTACACATTTCCTATTCTTTTGTTTACTCCTGAAAATTCCCCAGAAAGTATATTTTGACTTATGCAGCACCCTGGAAACACATTCAATGGACCAGTAGAACAAATATGGATATTCCCTACCTCTATGTGGGATTTCTGAAATTCACAATGATTAATGCAGCTCATGAACATGCCTATCAAAAGGATAAAACTTGTACAACTCTCTCTGACAACTCCTCTTCAGAGTTCCCAATAGAACTGTCCCAAGAAAATAGTTTACAGTGAATTGTTCCTTTGCTAAAACTTTGCCTCTGAGCAGAAAAGGTGCTTGTGTTTGTAGCTTTATGAGAGGACAAAAAAGGTGCTAAAATCCATTAAATTTTCATAGGATAAAGATCCAGAGCTGGAAAGGAACTCAGACAGTATCGAGTCCACCCCCACCCACCCTATCCCGATCTCCCCTTTTACAGATGAGAAGACTGAGGTCCAGAGAAATTAAGTGACCTTGCCCAGGGTCATACAGGTTTAAAGTAAGATCATGTATTAGCCTCCAGACACAGACCTGAGTAAAGAGTAATCCCAACTCATCTACTCAGAGCATTCCCCACTTGGAAAATAGATTCTTAACTCAAGTTTCATGAAGAAAAAAGCTTGTAGATGAACAGAAATCCAACTAATTTGTTCTTCCTTTTCCTTCACCTTCTCTAGCCACTACCAAACCCCTAGAGGCCAAATGCCTCAGAGTTTTATTTAAACAACTACACACATACAACCTTTCCAATATAAGACACTAGAGTAATCTGAAGAGAAGAAACCAATGGGAACTGTACAAGTACTATAAGGGGAAAAGGAAAATCTTCTGGTTTATTTAATTCATCAAAAGAAGGTAAAAAAGAAAAGCCCAGTCAGACTGGACTGGTGGATCCAAAGTGCAGAAATATGTTTTACTGCCATGAAAACAAAACTGTTTCTTAAAAGTACTATTTTTAAAATGAAATCCCACCCAAAGACTTATTTAAAATAAAATAGGAAACCAAACTGTGTAGAAAATATTCATGTTCTACAATTTTTAACACAAGTTTTGTAAAGTTGTTGATTTTCATCTTTAAATCTAACACCTGAAATCCCTATTTTTAATTCCTCTTATTTACAAAATGTAATGGTACATGAAAGAGAGATATTGTTTACAATTGCATGTTATGCACATGAACTATATGTAACCTAATTAACAACTGAACGAAGTTTACAAAATGACTTACAGGTTCATGATTAAAAAAAATCCTACTGATTATCCATTAAAGGTGCAATGCATTTTACATAATAGTTAACTGCTATAAATGCAAATTTCTACATAACACCAAGTTTTATTGATGTACCATTGGCTGTTAACAAGAAAAACATGTGTCTTCCTAACTATTTGCTCAAAAGTATTTTCCTTTGCTAAGAAAAAAGAGCATTTGACTTTTAAAAACTCCATTTCTTTAAAACAATGATAGGTACAATATTCTTATAGCACCAACCTACATTATAACCCCTAATTCTACATATACATACTATAGACCAAACTACATTATAGCCCCCAAATTTATATGCTTAGTATAAAAAAATTTCTCATCAATCAAGTTACTTGTGAATACAGGTAAAATAACAAATAACTTTTAAATTATATATTTTGAAGCTAAACAATTTGGAGACCTAATGAAAGGTCCTCATTTAAACATTAACTTAATGCACAACATTTTGGTTTTTTGTTGTTCTATCATTTTCATTAATGTTTGATTCTTCACGACCCCAATTTGGGGTTTTCTTGGCAAAGAAAGTGGTTTGCCATTTCCTTCTCCAGCTCATTTTCCAGATGAGGAAGTGAGGCAAACAAGGTTTAGTGTGACTTGCTCAGGATCACAGAGTCAAATTTAAACTCAGGTCCCCCTGACTTCAGGCCTGCAGCTCTACCCATTTGCCACCTAGCTGCCCTACACAGCACATGTTTTTTATTGTAAAATATCATCACATTAAGGCAATCAAGATATTAAACTACCTGTACATAAGAAACTATTATTCCTCAGTGGTTTTATACAAGGGGAAACTGACCAATGAAACATGTAATTAGAGACTGCATTAAAAAAATTAAATCTGAACAAAGAACTACATCAGACTAGCCTTTTTACACATCTCCCAGCCCCAATGTAGAAATATGATTAGGAAAAAAGGAAATCCTTCCAACTTTTAGTCCTTATTGTTTAATGTGGAATCTGTTGAGAATTAGGCTTGCCAGAGCTTATCAGCAAAACTTGGGGGGGAGGGGGGGGAGGGTGTTCATACATTGCACCTTTAACCCACTCAAAACCTTAAAAGGTTTCAGAATTACCGTTTACAATAATCCCAGAATAACACACCAGCAAAACCGCTCGTGTTTACAAGGAAAATGCAACTCCTTTTAACCCCTTTGAGACCAAACCTGTATCATCCTCACCTTTCCAATAAAAGGATTTGACAAAAAGGTGATGAACCACTCCTCTCCTACTGCCATTCATTTTCAAAGAGACACCAGAAAACAGACTTTGTCAACTTAAGCAGAACTTGTTTACAGCTCAGTTTGTGCTTGGTCAAAGTGCAGTGGGATGAAAACAGCGTGTGATCCATGTTTCAAACTACGGTCTTGAAAGGGTTTAAAAGAGTGACTAGGGAAAAGAATCTGAAAAGATTCTGTTGTACTTACTCCTCGGCCTCGGCCTCGGCCTGTTGATGGTCCTCCAAAAGCATCATAGTTTCTGCTTCCAAACGTACTTTCAGGATAAGCAGGCGTTCCTCTCCCCCGAGAGCCTACAGGTGCAGGCTTCATATGGGGTGAAGAAGAACTGCTGTAGGAAGAGTAACTTTCTCTTCCTCTGTCCTCCATAAACCCAGGCCTCAATTTTGAACGGGAGTAAGGTGCTTCCCAGCTAGACCCGCCCTGGTTTCTACCTCCGAAAGAGTCAAGGCTATTCCGGTAGGAGCTCTCAAATCGACCACCATAACTACCTCCGAAGCGGCTTTGTTCGGGTTCATTAAAATCATAGCCAGATCTGAACAGATCTCGCCCACCCAGAGAAGACCCGGAGTCGTAAGACTCATAAGGTCCAAACCTGGAAAAGTTGCACAGTGAGGGAAAAAAAAAAGGTAAGCTTACTAATGTTAGACATGGCAAAAGACAAATCATCAGTTGACATTTATCAACTACAGTTCAGTTAGCTTTACTGATTTGTACAATTCTGCTTTCCTTGAAATTTGATTAGGGCTGGGCCGTTTGGCACTTGACCAGATAGAAAGCTATCTGAGCCAATGTCTCAGAGTCAAATGGAAGAAGCCTCGAGGTCTCTACTTCCCAGTGGCTTGGCTATTCAAAACAAAATCTTCTTCTGTCGTTATGTAAGCCCAGCCCTAGTCTCAGGGGGGGAAAGTCACCTGCTAAAGTTCACCAGATACTCAGTTAATACTTCCTTCTTTGAACTATACCTAACATGGAAACATACACAGCATTTACACCTTAATTTTCCTTTTTTTTTTTTTTTTGGTTGCATGGGGCAATGAGGGTTAAGTGACTGGCCCAAGGTCACACAGCTAGTAAGTGTCATGAGGCCAGATTTGAATTCAGGCCCTCCTGAATCCAAGGCCAGTGCTTTATCCACCGTGCCACCTAGCTGCCCTCCTACACCTTAATTGGGAAACTATCCTGGGCTACACAGACATAGGCTATTTAGAACACAGAACTGAACCTTAGGCACACCAGAAGTCTATGTCACAAAACTATTTGATTGCCTCTGAAGCAGTCTAAAATTTTGTGTGCTATCCCTGTTGACAAATTTTAACAATCTGCCAATAATCTTTGAGGTCAAGGTCGATATTCAATCCTCAGCCTCTTTCCACTTGTAGACTACTAAGTGTAACAAATTCACAAGGATAAGGCACATGATACAGGACTGAAAAGTGACATCTATCTCCAAGACATACCCTCTACTGATGAAATTTCAAGGCAGATGGGAAGGCAATGCATTGTGAAAAATGACAGTACATGGCATTGATTACTTTAAAAATAATTTCCTAGTCAAAAAAAAAAAAAAAGACAATCCCCTGAAACTGACTCCTAAGGAGCCCATAATATCCCATTTTTAATAAAGAGATCAAAACCAAAAAGTTAAATTAATTAATTAAATGAAAATAAAAAGAAATAAAGAAAAAATAAAAAGAATCAAAACAAACCCTTTTTCATTATACAAATCTAAGTTTACAAATCACTCATATTTATATAATCAAACTAACTGCCAAAAACTTTTAGAAACATGATTTACAAGTTGCTTGATATTTTATTCGGTAATTAGTTTTATGAAGAAAAGCCCAAAGCTACCCACAAAAATAACACAAAATTTTTACAGAAATAGTCTGTGCACATTTTCAATGCAATAGGGTAATAACACATTTTTAAACATTAAAGCATTAAAACATTAAACATTATATCAATCATTTACAGATTACTAAATGGAAGGTACTATTTACTTCAGAAATCCAACAAATACAAAAATATCTTTTTCCCCTCAAAAAGAACTGACAACTATCAAACACTAAGAGAAGCACAAATTTATAAGTACAAGGACAAAGCTGAATGCCAATCCAGTCCGCCACGGAGGAACCCAGACTGTACAATTTGCAAATGAACATAGCAGTTTCCCTTTCCTTTTATCTACTTACATTCAATGGGATTCTTTATGCCTTAAAGGACAGCAGATCCCTTTTTTCCAGAATGAGATTAACTTAAACCTGGAAGGTGGTCAACTGCAGCTTAAGTCTTATATAGTAGCAACATTTAAATATAAATAACACTACCCTAAATTAAAAATAAGTAAGCATGCTATTTGTCATATAGCTTGTGTGCTTTTGGTGTAAGCAGTACCAGCCAATAAAATAACCTGGATATGATTTAAAGAAAAGAGAAGGCTTAATATTAAAATATACTCTTGTAATTATACATTAAAATCCAAAGACTATCAATAGGTATCTTAAACATGTTCCCTGGATGTCAAATACTGCTAAACTTACTTAAAAAGCATCCTAGCTAAAAATGCTTTGCTACTTTTCCTGCCCCCCCCACTTAAGAGTAGATGAGAAAAATAACAACAAGGTCTCCAAAAATATCAATGCCAGTAACAAAAGGACCAACATTATCCTTGATCGCAGCTGATTGCTGCACTTTGTCTGAAAAGTAGATAATGATTAAAATCAAGCTGGCATTTGGTTTGATAGGTAGACAATGGTAAAATTAAGTTTTATTTTAGAAAGACATTAAAGTATTGTATAAATATTCCTAATTTTTAGTTACTTAGGATTTCCCAGAAACAAAGAGTATATTTGCCAGTTATTTTTTATGCATTACACCTTTAGATATTCATGATAAGTTTTCAACTCAATGCCAATTTGTTGATAACAAGTATCAGACAATATACCTAAGGAATATTTAAGTTAAAAGAACTTATTCTAAATCTTAAATGAAGCTGTTGAATCATTTGGTCAAGTGATTAAGTGATTTACCTGTTACCACCACTACCACCACCACCATGAGTGTCCATGTCATATGACTGGTTTAGGTAGGAGTCCATGGGTCTTGGACCCCCATAGGAGCCATGACCATAGGCACGATCCATCCCTATAAAAATTAAAAAGAAACCAAATTAAGCTCCCCTTTACTCACAATCAAATGAAGAATTTTTAGATAAATAACTTTAAATGTCAGACCTCCATAAAATCCATGGCCATAATCCCGATCCATTCCTAAAAGAGAGAAAAAAAAAGTCAGTACTGCTCACTCTAAAGACAAGAGCTTGTTTCTAGCCCTGATACAAATTCAAGACCAGCACACAATGAGATGTCCTTTGCATAGGAACCTAGAGCTTAGTATTCTGCTTTTGAATTTCAAAAATTAAAAGGGTATAGTTCAACCTCAGCATGGTGACAAGCAATCAAGAAAAACACATTTAAAACAAATTAAGCAGAGAAAAAAATGCTCCACAAGATTTTCCTAAACAATTTATCTATTTGTAAAACAAACTGTCCCAAGTCCTCTGCTTTTTCTTTATGTTATGGTTTGCATATAGCAAGTCAAACTGTCACAACTCATATATTCTGAAAACCTTCTTTTAGCCAAAAGTTACAACTTCCATCATCTATTACCTCTAAGCTCTGCAGACTGAGAATGGAATTCCTAGCAATGTGGTTATCTTAATAATATTCCACAAACAGAGTGGAGCAACGATTTGGGTCTCAGAACCCCTTTTACATTCTTAAATATTACCGAGAACTCCCAAAGGACTTTTGTTTATGTAGGTTATGCCATCATTTACCCTATTAAAAATGTAAGTATCTCATAATTATGAAAATAATCATTCTTGAACCCCTGAAACCCTGAACCCAGGAAGCCCTGAAAGGATCCTAGGAACCCCAAGAAGTTGGCATATGATATTTTGATATCGTTAGCAGGTATGTTGAAGAGAGCACCAGGCCTTTGTCAGGAACATCTGGGATCAAATCAAGCCTCAAAAACTTATTAGCTGTGTGACCCTGGGCAAGTCACTTCACCTAAGTCTACCTCAGTTTCCTCACCTGTAAAATGGGGATTAACAGTTGTTAAAAGGCTCAAATGAGAACATATAAAAACATTAAGTCAGGTCTACATGCATTTCTTAAGCACCTATTACAATATGCATACATTGTACTAACATAACATTTGGCAAATCTGAAAAGTGCTATAGAAATATCAACATTGTATGTTGGTGGTATAATGTAAGGGAGCTAATTTCATGAATAATAAGATTTATGTGATAAAACAATTTAAACAAAGATTTTTTTTTTTAAGTGAGGCAATTGGGGTTAAGTGACTTGCCCAGGGTCACACAGCTAGTAAGTGTTAAGTGTCTGAGGCTGGATTTGAACTCAGGTACTCCTGAATCCAAGGCCGGTGCTCTATCCACTGCACCACCTAGCTGCCCCTAAACATAGATTTTTACAGTTTATGAAACACTGTCACATGACCTCATTTTCATCTCACCACTGCCCTGCAAATGAGAGTGCCAATAGTATTATTCCCGTTTTACAGATGAAGAAACAGAAACTAAGTGGGTAAGCAGCTTATCCAAAGTCACACAGTCCAATAAATAGTGAAAGAGGGATTAGAAATCTAAGTCTTATGACCTAGAATTCAGTGGTCTGCCCGCAGTACCACATAATCTATTAATGAAAAAATATCTCTATCATTTGTGTGCAGTGGATCATTTATAAAGCATGGATTCTTCAATTTAAACCTAAGAACATATTATCAAAGTTATATTAAACGTAGCAATAACTTATCAAATAAAATATTGGTTTTAAATTTAACTAGATGACTTCTATTAAAATGCTTTTTATAAACAAAAAACTAATTTTGACTTATATTGATGTTCAAAGTATTTCATCTTCAATGGAGAATTGTAACTTCTAAATTAGAATGTATAGGACATTATTTATATGCTTACAAACTTATTTTTAAAAAGTTTTATATACTGTTTTCATCCATCTTCTTTTCTAGCTAATATTCAGTCCTTGGGTCAATCCTCAACTACTAAAGAAAACTGAACTCCAAGCAAAACATTTCCTCTATTATATTAACGTATAGGATTATGGGTTGGGCTAAATGATCTCTAAGGTTCCTTCCAGCTCTAATAACCTCCCCTAGTAGAAAGTGGCACAAACCAGACAAATATATAGGTTTTTTAATGAAAAAAAAAATATTAAAAGGCCCAAAAAAATTCTACCTTAAAAAAAGTTCTGCATTTCACTTTACAGAATGCATGGGTAAATCACCGGGAAATGTGTCCTAATGAGAATTGAGTGACATGATCTTATTTTTTTAACCTGGTACGAGCAGAAAAAGAATTTTTTATACCAATTCATTCTAAAATAATACATCATTTATGGCTTTAAAAGAAATTACTTATTTTTTAGTTTATAGATAAAAGAGGAGGAAACTGAGTTCACAATGCAATCACAAAATTCACATGTCGACTTCATAGAATTCCTACTTTGATGCATCAGAGTCACTTAAGTGACTCCTAAATTCTTATTGAGTGATTGGGGGGGGGGTGAGGCAATTGGGGTTAAGTGACTTGTCCGGGGTCACACAGCTAGTAAGTGTTAAGTGTCTGAAGCCAGATTTGAACTCAGGTCTTCCTGACTCCAGGGCCGGTGCTCTATCCACTGTGCCACCTAGCTGCCCCGACTCCTAAATTCTTGAAAGGTTTTCCTAGCGAAACATCAGCAAATTCTGGCAGACTCTACCAAGCTAGAAACGATTTTACATACAGTCTCACTAACAGACTGTCTTAATCTAAAGACCAGCCTAGCAAACTAGAGAAGGACTAATCACCAGTAGATGAGCCACCAGGTAAAGAATTTGGGGACCATGACAACTCATGAAACAAACAAAAATACTAAATGAGCCTCAGTACTACTTCTATAGTGACATGTGCAGAGAGGTAGAAAAGGGGGAAAAAAAAGGCAAAGCAAAATATAATAATAATTTAATTACTTATACTATAAATTTGAGCTATATGTGCATTAATCCATTACTCAAGAAACTAAACTATTTCACAGAATCATAGGTTTTAAGGTAGAAGAGGCCGAAGAAATGATTTATCTACTTCAGTGATGTCAAACTGAAATAGAAACAGATCTCTGCTGCCCCACATACTGACTTACAAACAACAAATTAACATTCTGTTGTATTATGTTCTTCTTTATTTTGTTAAACATTCCTGATGACACTTTAATCTAGTTTGGGAAGCACCCAGGAGTTTGATGCATCTGATATACTTCAATATACTCATTTCACACACAAGAACTCTAAATCCCAGGTTAAGTAACCTCCCCAGGCCACACCACTAGAAAACAGAAGAGCAGGGATTTGAAATCAGCTCCTCATTTCAAATTTAATTGTTTAAAATTATCAAATATAAAAATACTAAACTGACCTGTTAAAGAGCATTGTGAAGCTCTACCTAACTGTGAAGCTCTCTAATGCAGGGATTATCTCTAACCATAGACGGTGGACAGTCATCTACACGGTGCCAGCAGTGTAGCTGCAAAACAAAATAAAAAAACAAAAACAAAAAAAACCCTCCCTACAATGTCACTGAAATCCTACCATTATATTAACTGTCTTCTCTTAGGATTAAGCATTGCCTTGTCCTCTTCAGGATCCTCTCTTAAAATGTAAACACTTCTGCCCAGACAGAGGTGAAGACATAGAACATTACATTTAAAAGGGACAGTCAATTAAAAGGTCTAGACACAGAGGACAGAAATCAGAATGTCCTGTAGGAGGAATGTGTGTAGTAAGAGGGCCTGTACACTTGGACCCAGACTGCAAGAGGGGATTAAGGTTGAAGGAGACTGGAAAGGTCGGAAGTGGGCCCTTGCGAAGGGCATTAAATGTTGAAGAGCACTGTATGATACTTTACCTTGGAGGCAACAGTGAGCCACTGGAGATCATTCAGCAGAGGAAGTGGTCAGACTTATGTTTTAGGGTTATTCTTTAGGATTTATATCACCTTCTTATTAAAGATGATAACTGAGCTTATGGGAGATTATGAGATTGCCAGGTAAAACAGTACAGAATAAACAGAGAAGAAGACCCACCAAGACCAATGGTTAGGAGTCAAGACCGGCATGAATATTAAGCAAAGGTCACTGAGAAGGAGTAGTCAGGCAGGTAGGAGAACCAAGAAAGTGCAGTGTCATGAAAACATCAAAGAAAACATCATAAAGGAATATCCCAGAGGAAATGGTGATTGACATCATCTAAGGCTGCAGAGAGGCCAAGAAATGATAAGCAACATCTTTGGAGAAAATTTAAAAAGATGGAGAAGAGATACATGCTGGATGAAAGATACTTTTCAGGGAACTAGAGGATCAAATTTCAAAATACTGAAAGGAAGTAGAGGGGGGAAATCAAAAGCTTAGGGGAAAAAAACTCAGGTGACCAAGAAAATATTAACTACTGGCCTTTATGCCCACTTTCCCATCTCTACCAAAATTTCACAAAAATAATTTCCACAGACATTAAGAGCATCCCTGATGAAGGTATAAAACTACAACAGGCAGACTTTTGCAAATGATATTCTATAACAAATCCTATCTTTATAATAACACAATTGACTGGAACAGAGAATGGCAAGGTCCCACTTGTGTTTACTGTTCATTGACTATAAAAATGCATTTGATTTAGGACAACAAAACCCTGTTTCAGATTCCTAATAAGGTGTCTCCTATGCACCTGTTAAAATCATACATTACTTGAAAAATGAAATATAACAAATAAATTTAGTGATGCTCTGATCATTTATATCAAAAGAGACATAAAACAAGTTGTCAAAGATGTCTGCCACTGTCAAGAAAAATGTCAAATGCAGAAACCAAATGGAAAAAGAATTTCCTATAAAGATCTCCTACACCTGTCTGGCATAATAATAAACTGATTAGCCAAAGCCCTCTGACTCAGCAAAGTGAGGTAAGGGCTTACAGGTACAGAAAGTTTAAGGGTTTGCGAAGGTTTTTACATACATTATCTCATTAAACTTTGCAAAAACACATCAAGTAAGTGCTGTCATCTCCATTTTACAGAAAAGATGAGAGAGGATGAATGAAGTAAAAGGATTTGCACCACCACCACCCCCCACCCCTTGGATAGGAGACAGGATTAGAACAGAGGTTTTTCTGACTCCAGTCCACTCCACTGTATCACACTGCTTCTCCAAATCTATAATCACACAAGAAAAACTAATTAGACAAAGCAATAGTGAAAATCCTTAACAAAAAATTCTCAGAAACCAAGATTCCCAAACACTACCCAGAGACACATTTACTTAAATATGTCTTAGAGTAGTCAATACAATAAAAAACAAATAAAACGAATGAAAAGCTGGTTCTCTGAAATCCAAAGATTTGACCTTTGTAACTTCTACTCCAGCAAATTCTGTTCCATTGCAAAGGCACCTAGCTAGAAAACCTTCAACTCTTTAGAGTTAGAAAATAGAAATGAGATGTGAAGTCTAAATTTAGCAAGTCAATTAAATTAAACAAATATTTACTGATTATGTACTAAGTCCAAGGCACAGGGTTGTGAGGTAACCCTCCCATAAAGTTTGGCTTCAGAGCATTCTACTGAATGATAAGGGAGAAAGGAGATTTTAAAAAATCAAAATTTTTAAAAAGAAGCCCTCAAATAACAAATGTAGATAAACTGAAGAAGATATTTGAAGCCTTGATTAAAAATCATCTTAGAGCAGGGGTTCCTAACCCAAGGGAAAATGTGGATATGCTTTTATTTCATATTTTAATAACTTTATTTCAACATAATCAGTTCTCTTGGTAATTCTATGTATTTTATGCATTTAAAAACAATTATTCTAAGAAGTCATGAGGCTTCAACAGATTGCCCCAAGAGTCCGTGACACATAAAAGGTTAAGAACTCCTGTCTTGGAGGCTGTGTGAGTGTATTATGTGTGAGTAGAGAAGGGCTGGGTTCATATCTCACTTCAGACACAGGTGACCTGGAGCAAGTTGTTTAATTTACTAAGTCATAGATTAGTGGTGATCTAAGTAGGAAGAGAGAGTTCTCTACCTGAGGAAATGACAGTTCCTCCATTAGCCTAAAGACCGTTAAAAATAAGAATGCCTTGTGATACAGTGGAAAAAAGCCTCATTTTGGAATAAGAGTCTCTGGATGTGGTGAAGTGTGAGAACAGGCAGGTCTGAACTTCCTTGAGCTTCAGTGTCTCCATCCGTAAAATGGATATAACAGTCCTTGCATGACCTACTCACCAGATTGTTAGGATATATGAAATATATAATAAAAATGTAAACTATTTAAGATTCTTTAGACCATAATCATTTAAGAAGGTACATAATAGATGTGGGAAATCCCCAACTGTCCTTTACATAAGCAGAGTAAGTTTACATGAAGTTTACATAAAGAGAGCAAAGCACAGTTTCGGAACCCAGCTCCAATTTATTTTCTCTAATTAGCAAAACAGACATGTAGCACACGGAGCCTCTCCTGAAAGAGAGGTGGTCATCCTTCTTTGGGGAATGAAGGTTTTTTAAACCTTTTGGCGGCAGGCTTCATCGGGGGTTCTGCAGTCCTTGGGCACCCAAATTTTAAGGCTTTATTGGTCAATCAATCAAATCCGGAATAACTCTCTCCTTCCTGGTTCTAACAGGATGTCCTCAGTTCCATTAACAAAGTACAAATCAGTTTGATAATTCAAACTTGAAAGCAAACAATATGATAAGAGAATATCAATCAGGAGGGGTCTTTATAGATAAGAATGTTTCCTGGAAGGTCCATGACAAGCCACATGTTTCACGGATGTTGGGAGAGGTGATTCAGGATGGCTCTGGCAGACAAAAAGTGTTTGCTGGATTTAGAACTATGCCCCAAAGGCTATAAAACTGTGCATATGTTAGAGCTGTTTGAAAATTCAATGTGCTGCCTTTGGAAGCAATGAGTTCCTCATATCTGGATTTCAAGCAGTGCCTAGGTAATGACTTGTTAAGAGGTTCTTGCTCCAATAGGGACAGCAGAGATTTCTTCATCACAACCCATCTCCATGGAAGCTTCACTTTGGGTACCACCTCTGCAATGTTTTCAGAAGGGTGCCAAACCTCACCCCAAATCTGATGTCATTAAAACAGGCATGTCTCCCTCAAGGAAATACTTGGCATGGAAATAAAAAGCTAAAAATTAATATTAAAACAAACAAAAACTGTGCATAACCTTTGACCCAACAATACCACTATTAGGTCTTTATCCCAAAGAGATCTTTTTATTTTTTTGGTGGGGCAATGAGGGTTAAGTGACTTCCCCAGGGTCACATAGCTAGTAAGTATCAAGTGTCTGAGGCCGGATTTGAACTCAGGTCCTCCTGAATCCAGAGCCAGTGCTTTATCCACTGTGCCACCTAGCTGCACCCCCAAAGAGATCATAAAAAAAGGGAAAAGGATCCACATATACAAAAATATTTATAGTTCCTCTTTTTGTGGTGGCAAAGAACTGGAAATTGAGGGGAGGCCCATCAACTGGAGAATGGCTGAACAAGCTATGGAACATGAATGTGATGGAATACTATTGTGCTATAAGAAATGATGACCAGGCAGATTTCAGAAAAATCTGGAAAGACTTACATGAACTGATACTGAGTGAAGTGAGCAGAACCAAGGTAACACTGTACACAGTCACAGCAACATTATGTGATCGACTGTGATAGATTTAGCTCTTCTCAGCAATACAATGATCCAAGACTATGCCAAAAGCCTCTTGATGGAAAATGCTCTCCACAGTCAGAAAAAGAACTATGAAATCTGAATGCTGATCAAAGCATACTATTTTCACTTTTGTTATTGTTGTTTTCTTCTTTCTTGTGGTTTCTCTTTTGTTCTGATTCTTCACTCACAGCATGACTAATATGGAAATATGTTTAACGTATAACCTGTATCAGATTGACAGCTGGCTGGGGGGGGGGGGAATTTGGAACTCAAAATCTTATAAAAAATGAATGTTGAAAACTATCTTCATATGTAATTGGAAAAAATAAAACACTTCTTCAAAAAGTGTTTGCTAGAAAGTCATAAACCACCAATTAACTTGGGAAGTCCATAGATAAGAGTGTCTCCATAGAATACCACATGGCTTAGGGTTGTTCAGGAAGCAGGCACAGAAAGTTTCTAGCAGATAAGAAATGTCCCTGAAAGCATCATAAATGTACAAATATTTATCCTGCTTCAAGATTCGCATGTCTTATTGTCCTCAGGATTTTTAGCGCTTCTACATCAATCTTTGTCACTGCAAAGAGTTTCTGATATGTTAGGCCAGACTTTCATACAGATAAGAATTCTAATAAATGCATTCATCACAGGAGAATAAAAATATACTTTTTTTTTTTGGCTGGGCAATGAGGGTTAAGTGACTTGCCCAGGGTCACACAGCTAGTAAGTGTCTGATGTCTGAGGCTGGATTTGAACTCAGGTCCTCCTGAATCCAGGGCCAGTGCTTTATCCACTGTGCCACCTAGCTGCACCCAAATTATACTTTTTTTAAAAAATTTATGTTACTTTTCCCTAATTACATGTTAAACAATTTTTAAAATTATTTTAAGTTTTAAGATCCAAATAAACTCATTATGTGACCACAACTGCTGGGAAAACTGGAAAACAATATGGCAGAGACTAGGTATAGGTCAAAATCTCAAACCTTATACGAGATAAGGTCAAAATGGAACATAATTTACACATAAAAGGCAGATTAGTTTACCTGCCAGATCTATAGAAAAAGGAAGAATTTAGGATCATAGACATAGAGGACATCACAAATGTAAAATAATTTTGATTATACAAAATTAAAGTTTTTGTACATACAAAACCAATGCAAGCAAAATTAAAAGGAAAGCAGAAAACTGGGGGGCATTTTGCAATGAGTATCCCTGGAAAAGGCCTCATTTCTGTGGGGACCAATTTTTAATTTGGGAGTGTTAGCTAAGCAGCTCACCACAATATTGGGGCAAGGAAGGAGACTGGCAAGCCTCCCTCAGAACAGAACAGGATTTATTTTAACAAGAATGAACTTTTTAAAAAAGAAAGCACAAACAGGATCAGGAGGATCAAAGGAAAGGAAATAAAATGGGGAAAGGGAAATTATACATCCTGAAAAAATACCACCGCCCAGGAATCAGCTGAGAATACACAGAACTCCTGTCGCCTTCCAGCCTCTAGCTAGAATGCCCAATTCTCTTCCCCCAATCCCAGAAAAATGCCACACAGCCCCAGCCAATGAGATGGCTGCTCTGACAGTCACGTGACTGCCCTCACTAGGCTTCCAATCATTATAATTTTGTCAGGCCCATGTAGGTGTCATCAAGTGGTGATGACATGAGGTGGCAGCGCCATGGGCAACGGCTACAACCAGTGGGTGGAGCACCCTGCAGTTTGTGGAGCCCCAGCGCCAGTGTGCACAGGGCATAACAAACCTCAAATAACAATTAATTCTTTACATTTCTCAAATATATAGAAGACTGAGTCAAATTATTATTTTTTTTGTTTGTTTGTTTTTCGGGTTTTTTTTTTTGCAGGGCAGTGACAGTTAAGTGACCTTGCCCAAGGTCACACAGTTCAAGTGTCTGAGGCCGGATTTGAACATCAGGTCCTCCTGAATCCAGGGCCAGCACTTTATCTCACTGTGCCACCTAGCTGCCCTACTGAGTCAGATTATAAGAATACAACATATACTTTTGATAGAACATTATTGAAAATTACATACTGCCCCCACCAAAAAAAAATACCATGACAAACTGCTTGATGGACGTGTCTGGAAGGATGCTAACACTGTAATGCATCTTACATGGATCATTTAATGAGGTGGACAGAGGATTAGCCTTGGAGTCAGGAGATCTGCCTCTAACACATAACTAGCTATATCCCATTAGGCAAACACCTTGCTCAGAGTGACAAAAGTTGCCATAAAAGGGAGTTTCCTGAACTAATGAAACCTCCTGTCTTACCCTCTGATATTAATACTCAACACAAAAAACAATCTACGTAATTCCCTAATCTAATTTCTCCCTTTCAGATGAGAAAATGACAGGCCTTCCCTGAGATAAAAGACAGTCAGCAACAAAGGGAAGATTGAAATGCAAATCTTCTCTTCCCATTTTACCCATAGTACGTGTCCTGTACACACAATTGTGTACAGACACGTACACACAAAAGGCTTTGATGCAGCTGGTGCTCATTGTGCACACAAATGTGATGCCAGGAACCCAACTGTTAATTACATTTGCTTTGGCAATGTATTACTGTTTTTTCCTGCCCTAGGAGGGGCAGATTTTTATTTTATTAATTATAATAATTTGAGGGCAGGGATTATCTCATTCAGGTTTGGATTCCTTTCAAATACCCTGCAGAGCAACTCTTAATAAATTTTGTAGAACTGAACTGAAATACTGCATATAACATCAAAAAAATTAGTCTCATTACCTGGTCTATGCCAACAGACAGCAGAGAGAGGTATTTCTGAGTGACAAAGTGAAGGCATCCTGGAATTAAAGCAATTGGGGGGGGGGCAGGGCAATGGGGGGTTAAGTGACTTGCCCAGGGTCACAGAGCTAGTAAGTGTCAAGTGTCTGAGGTCACATTTGAACTCAGGTCCTCCTGAATCCAGGGCCAGTGCTTCATCCACTGCAAAACCTAGCTGTCCCCTAAAGCAATTTTAAAACAAAGAACATATGTCCTCCAAATTAACTTTCTATTTCACTAAACTCTACTAAGAATCTCTCATATAGGGAATCATACCTTTACGCCCCAGGATGCTCTACCCAAAGGAATATGTTTGTTTGCCGAAACCCCACAAGATTTCTTGGGGTTTACATGCTAGATCTCTTCTAAAGGCCACTCCTTAAACCCAAGTACCTGGCACTCACTGATTGTCAACAAGGAAAGGGCCCAGCCCAGGTCTCATTTGGCCACTGTTTGGCCTCTTGATGGCTCAGAAATGGGCCTGAAGAGCAACTGTTTCCAAAAATAAAATAAAATATTTTTTTAAAAGAGCAATTATTTCCATTTTGGCCAGAAACCATAAGGGTATCCCTACCCCCTGCCTCACCCCCAATCTATTCTTTTTTTTTTCTTTTTGACTAGGCAAAAGAGGACTTTCTTTAACTCTTTTCTTACTTAGCCTTAATCACAGAATAGGCGTTGCCTGAGGTGAGCTGAGACCTGTGAAAAGCCAAGGTCTCCACATAGCATATGGGTTATCTCCTGTCATCCTGATATATATCTTGCCACTGGACCCTGACAGCTCAAGGAAAGTGAGGTTGGCGACTTTGCCAGCCCAGTCTCACTTAAATCCAATTCACTGAAGTCATGACATCACCTTCTGAAGTCATGGCCCCTCATCGAGAACAAAGGACAAACTTAAGAATCTAAGATTTTGCCTTAAGATAGATATGTAGATTATGTTACTACCTGGCTACATCATACCTACAATTCAGAAAATACTTCATACCCTTCTCAAAGCAAAGAAATAAATTATATTAGTTTTATGAATACCAAACTAATGAAAGAATATCAAGTTTATCCACAAATGCAAACATGGACTGGGATATACCTGAATCAATTCATATCCGTGGCAAAATAAGCACAATTTGTAAAAACCTAATATAAATTAACCTTAAATACTGAGTGTTTCCTGGGTTGCCCTGGCTCTGTAGAAAGAGCACATGGTATAGAGACAAAAGCCCTTAAATTCAAACTCTACTACCTGTGAAATCTGAAGTCATTATCCTTCTATGGCTTATCCTTCTCTACATTTCCTCATGTGTCAAATAAAAAAGGTCAGACTAGATCGGGATCCTTAACTTTGGGTATTAGCCTCTGCTTTTAATATTTTGAAAAACTATTTCAATATAATTGGTTTCCTTTGTATCCTTGTATGTTATTGTATGCATTAAAAACCACCCAGTTGATTTTGATTACATTAATTTTAAAGTTTTTGTACAAACAGAAGGCAATGTATCCAAATTAGAAGGGATGCATAAGCTGGGAAACAATTTTTATGGCCAGTACTTCTGATAAAGGTCTCATTTCTAAAAGATATAGGGAACTAAATCAAATTTATAAGAATCCAAGTCATTCCCCAATTAAGAAATGGTATGGGGCAGCTAGGTGGCGCAGTAGATAGAACACCAGCCCTGGATTCAGGAGGACCTGAGTTCAAATCCGACCTCAGACACTTAAACCTTACTAGCTGTGTGACCTCGGGCAAGTCATTAACCCCAATTGCCTCGCTTAAAAAAAAAAAAAGAAATGGTCAAAGGATGTGAAGGGGAAGTTTTCTGATAAGAAATCAAAGTTATCTATTCCATATGAAAAAATGCTCTAAATCACTAGTGATTAGAGAGATGCAAATTAAAACAACTCTGAGGTACCACCTATCAGATTGGCTAATATGACAAAAAAGGAAAATAATAAATGTTGGAGAAGCTGTGGGAAAATTGGAATGCTGATGCATTGTTGTGGAGCTGTAAACTGATCAAACCATTCTGGAGAGCAATCTGGAATAATGGACCCCAAAGGGCCCCACAGGCTATAAAGCTGTGCATACCCTTTGACCCAGCAATACCACTTTTGGGTTTTTTTTCCCAAAGAGATCATAAAAAAGGGAAAAGAGACCCACATATACAAAAATATTTATAGCTGCTCTTTTTGTGGTGGCAAGGAATTGGAAATTGAGGGGCTGCCCATCAACTGGGGAATGGCTGAACAAGTTGTGGTATATGAATGTAACGGAATTCTATTGTGTTGTAAGAAACAATGAGCAGGAGGAGTTCAGAGAAACTGGAAGGACATGCATGAACTGCTGATGAGTGAGATGAGCAGAACCAGAAGAACATTGTACACAGTATCATAACATTGTGTGTTGATCTACTGTGATGGACTAGATCTTCTCACCAATGCAATGGTACAGGAGTTCCAGGGACTCATGATGGAAGGGGATCTCTCCAAATCCAGAAAAAAAAAAAAAGAACTGTGGAGTATGGATGCTGATTGAACCATACTATTTCTTTTGTTTTGGGGGCTGTTGTTTTTCTTTTTGAGGTTTTTCCTTTTTGCTCTGATTCTCTCTTATAACATGACTAATGCAGAAATATTTTTATGTTATTATTATATACATATATAGACATATATACATACACACACACACACACACACCACACACATATATTTATATATATATATATACACACACACACGTATATATAACCTATAGCAGATTACCTGCTATCTAGGGGAGGGGGGGGGAGGGAGAAAAATTTGAAATTGGAATCTTATATAAACAATGTTGAAAACTATCTTTACATGTAACTGGAAAAAAATAAAATACTTTTATCAGGAAAAAAAAAAACCCAACATCAGAGAAGGGTATCTAGGCTTTACTAGACTGCCAAAGGGGTCATGACACAACAAGTTATTAACCCCCATGGACTAGATAATTTCTGATGACCGCCCCCCACCCCCAGTTCTAACCCTACCAAAAACAAAAACAAAACAAAAAACCAACCATGATCATTTAATGGTACTTAGACTAAGTTTGTACTCAAACTACAATTGGTGTCAGGCCCACCTGTCAACAGTAGCATGAAAAATACTTTTTAAAAAATTACTCCTAGGGCAGCTAGATGGCGAGCAGTAGATAGAGCACTGGCCTGGAGTCAGGAGTACCTGAGTTCAAATCCAGCCTCAGACACTTAACACTTACTAGCTGTGTGACCCTGGGGAAGTCACTTAACCCCAATTGCCTCACTAAAAAAAAAAAAAAATTAAAAAAAAATTACTCCTAACTCTAGCCACCTCTAGTCGTCATTATTTGGAACAATTCATGTATCAAAGTAATTCATGATATTAAAGACTAAACAAGAGCCCCTTGCCAAGAAAAAAGCAAATAAATTTCCTACTGCAAAATAGTTACACAAAAAGCCTACTTCAAATGACATCAACTAATAATTTCTGATTTACAACAATGCTACTGCACTCCCAGACACACCCTCAGATTATGTGTTCATTTTAAATCATGCAAACAAAAGAGGACAGATTAAAAAGTAATTTTTTCAATTACTTTTCAGTGAACCTGATTTTTCCCTTTCAACACAAGACAAAAGTAGGACAGATTAATTATTTTTCCTTTTCTTTCTTACAACCAACTAGATAACAGATTTTTTTTTCTCCTAGAAAAGCCATTTAAAAAGGCTAAAATCTGTAATGTTCAGGACTGACAATGGAAAAGAGTTTTGTGATTGTCCCAGGCCTTTCGTTTGAGGCTGCCCTCCATTTGCTGATTATTTTAGGCAAGAAGCTTCAATAAAAGGCAGGCTAAGGGAGACTAAAGGAAATTCAATAACCAAGGGAAGGAGTAAGGGAAATTCAAATATATCAATACTTTTTGGGGGGGGGGGAATTTGTCTAAAGGTTGGGTGGCGTGAGAGGACATAACACTAAAATAATGTCTTTCCTTTAAACTACTTTCTTGTTATTCCATTTGCAAGCCAACCCACTTGGCTATCAATAAGTGTCCTGCTTTGGTCAGTCTAGCAGTGAAGGACACTTTTTAACTGTTCTGAAAACATCTGAACAGAGGCTGCTTTTAAAGTTGGGTTAACACTCACAGTACCATGATGCAGAGCAGTAATTAGAAGGACTAATGACCTCCCAAAGCAGGTTGTATCAAGAGATCCATATATAGCCCAGGAAACTTATGCCAGGGAGAAAACAGAGGACTGCTGCCCACTTCAGCAATAAAGCCTGTTACAATCTTCATTCATTTCAAAGGCCTGCCCTGCAAGATGGCATAAACAGATAGATCACTGTCTTGACTCTTTGACACTGCTCCTGGGATTTGTCCTCACAAAGGACCTTCTAAAAACTCACCCCCAAACTAAGCCATTATAACCTCTAATGCCACTAGGCAAGAGAACAGATTTAAGGCACATCTTCCAGTCGGCTGAACAAGTCACCATCAAGGTTCAGCTCCACAGGACACACATAAATGTACCAAGGGGGGCCTGCCTTCTAGAGAACTTTCCAGTCATCCGTGCCCCACCCCCTAAAGGTTACCTTGTATCCCTTTTGTGTATTTTGCATGTACTCCCGTGCGTGTTCAGTGTCTCGCTAGAAGCGCCTGCAGGGGCGGGGGCGCTTTGCTCTCGGTATCACATAAAGGGAGCTTAATGGCTCGATCGCTGGCCTTTAAGGCCCCTCCAGCACGACATCGGTGACAACGGAAAAGCTGGGAAATGATCCCGGGTGGCCAGCCACTCACTTAAGGAACGAAGCCGGGAACGCTGCTCCCCGATTTCAAACGGGGGATCGCCCCGCTTTTGTGCCTGGGGTCGGGCTGGCCCGGCAGTCCAGGGCAGGGGTCCTTAACCCGCTAAGGGGGAGGGGGGCCTGGGGACGGTTCTTTTTTCATGTTTTGAGCCCTGGGGTCGGTCTCCTTTGTGATTCTTCGGATTTTTTAAGGACGGGCTCCAGAGAAAGGGTAAGGGGTCCGTCCCCAGGGCTCCGGGGCCCACAGAGGGGTCGCCCCGCCCCCTCCCCGCCCCTGGGGGATGGGACGCCCCTCGGAAAACAAAGCGCCCAAAGGACCGGGGCGGGGCGGGTTCTGGGTGGGCCGAGGGAGGTCGGGGCGGCCTCGCTCGCTCCCACGCACCTTTCTCCCTTCCCCCTCCCCAGGTCGGGCCGGGGCCTAGGCGCGGGACGGCCCGGGGCGCCCGACTAAGCCCCCCAAACAGGTCCGACCATCCTGAGGCGGCCCGGCCAGGCTCGGGGCGACGGGCTGCCGGGGGCTCACCTTCATCGTAATCCATGGCGGGCGGGCGGGTGCCTCGGGCCGGGAGACCCCAAGCAGCGGCTCGTGCTCCGACTCCGGCGGCCGAAGCGGTTAAGGCGACTGGGTAGGATGCTCTCACCTCGGGCGCCTCCCGCGACAACGAGGCTGGCAAGAGGAGGGGGCGGGGCCCGGAAAGGGTCACCGTGAGAGCGCGACCTGCGATTGGCGGAGATGCGCGTGGATGGGGCGGGGATTGGGGGAGGAGGCATGGGGGAGGAGGCATGGGGAAGTCGGCGCTCACGTCACTCCAGGGCTCCCCCAGGGCCGGTGCCCCCTCCCTCACAGCAGGTGGGGGTGGGGCGGGCGGGGAGAGCGGGCGAGTGCTGGAGCTAGAGGGATAGGCAAGGAGCCAGAGCTGGGGCGCCTGGGAAGGTCGCCTACCCAGTGGGGAGGTGGTCCTCTGATTTGACCCAATGCAATAAATCGGGTCCTTAAGCTGGGGTCCTTGGAGCTCTTGTTGAGGAGAAAGGGAAGAAGAATGCTAGACTTGGGTTCCTATTCTACCTCCGTCACTAACTATCCCCGTCTCACTTTTTTCATCGGCCAAATGGGAAGAATTGTGAGGACCATAGAAGATGCTTTGCAAACTTGACAATCCTACATAAATGTCACTTTATATAGCAGCAACGAACTGTCGTTGTTCGTCCTTCGTTCTCGAAAAAGGACCATGATATCAGAGTGATGTCGTGGCTTGTGAATTGGATTGACATGAGGGAAGGCTGTGCAAGATCACCAACCTCACTCTCCTCCAGTGGCAAGATAACTATCAGGACGACTGGAAATGTCCCTGATGCAGTGGGGGAACCTTGGCTTTTTTTAAACTAAAGTCTTTCCCAGATCTCAGGTTCCTGAAGCAACACCCATTCAGTGACTCAGGTTAGGCAAGAAATGAAGCAAAGAAAGGTCTCTTTTACCAGGTCAGAAAGAAAATGAATGAATAAATAAAGGGGATCTGGAAAGGCCCTCAGGGTTTCTGACCAAAACCTCGTGTAAATTCAATTCATTGGAAGTTATGCCATCACCCCGAAGTCATAGTCCTCTTCAAGAGACAGGACAAAAAATAACCAACATTCTGTGAATAACAGTTGTCCAACTGGGGACCCAACTGGCCAGTTGGGTAATGCATCTCCTTCCTTTCTTTTTTTCTTTTTTTCCCTCCTCTCCTCTTCTCTCCTTTTTTTCCCCCCATTTCCCTCCTCTCCTTTCCATAAAGGGAATCATACCCTTAGGTGGGAGCATTCCTTAAACCAAAAAAACTCTACCCCTAATTGATTGGCCAACAATAGGTGCCAGCCTGGGCCTCATTTTGCCTTTGTTTGGCCTGTTGATGGCTCAGAGTGGACAAATGACAATAAACTAAAGTGCTGAACTTAGAATCAATAAGACCTGAGTTCAAATCCTAAATAAAACATCACACAGTAATCAGCCCATAAACATTTAATTAGCACCCAGTATGTGCCAAGCACTACACAAAATATGTAATCAATTTGATTTCTGTATTGGCCATCTGGTAACGTCCATGTATGGAGGCACCTTTTGGAGTGTTGTGAAAGAGTGTTTTTTATAATTCAAATTCTATTCATCTCAGCCCTGCTTCATTTTGTACTCTTGTTATCCCAATTATCTTTTGATTTACTATTTTGGTATTCCAATCCCCTATGATGAAGGGAAATATCTTTCTTCTTTCTTTCTTTCTTTTTTTTTTGGTGTTATTTCTAGAAGCTGTTGTAGGTCCTTGTAGGTCCTGACATAACTAATCAACTTTGGCTTCTTTGGCATAGTGGCTGGAACAAGACTTGTGTATCTGTGATGTTGTATTTTCTGTGATTGTATTTTCTATGGTGTTGAACAGATAACATTCAGTTGTGTAGTCATTTATGAAATTGGACCCCAGTACTGCTTTCTCTCATCCTTTTATTGACTATAAAGGCTATTCCATTTCTCCTAAAGGATTCTTGCCTATAGTCATATATGTAGTGATCCCCTTAATTAAATTACCCATCCAGTCCATTTTAAGTTTACTGACACTTAAGATTTTGACGTTTAATCTTTCCACCTGTGATAAAATAATGGAATTTGGCAGATGCCCAGGGGCCCCACCTGATTGATTTAGTATTGTTTGAACTGGGTGAGAATGAGAAACCAACTAATTACCTCCTTGGAGATAGATATAGGCCACACCTGGCCTGCACTGCATGACGTGTTAGTGTACTACTGACATCACTAGGGCACCACTCTCAGCCATGCAACTTGAAGGACCTCCCCTTTTTAGGGGAGGGAGAGAAAAAGTAGAAAAAGGGAATGCTCGCTGAGAGGGGCTCTCTTTCCTGTTGGTGAGCTTCCAAGAGCAGACTGGAGAGGGGACTGCACAACTGACTCCCATAGAAACTACAGACCCCAGGTGGTGAGTTGATAGAAATGAGGCCAGCTCTTTGAATTAGCTGAGCTGGAAGCAAGTTTGGGGATTGAGTCAGTCTTTGCTAGAGCTAGGGAACTTATCCATTTTTCTCTTCTCCTATTCCCTTGTCCCTGGCTTTATTAACTTTATCTTTGTTGTATATTTTATCTCCATTAATAAAACCTGGTTTGTTGGTGGAAAAGAGGCTGTTAATCTCCTTTCTTATTATCCTGGGAGAAATAACTAAAAAAGGCAATTTGGAAGAGAGGAAACTTTGGACCTAGATGTCCCTCGTTATTTTCTGAACCCCAATATTTTGGCAAGCCACCCAATTAACTCTCCCATAATAAATTTTGCCCTTACACACTTCCTACATGACTACATCCAGTTTACCTTGGTTCATAGATCTTACATTACAGGTTCCTATGCAATACTGATCTTTACACTATCAGACTTTCCTTTCATCACCAGATTTACTCACAGCTGAGCTTCCTTTCAGCCTCGGCCCAGCAGCTTCATTAGTACTAGAAGTACTTCTAGTTGTTCTCTATTCCCTGTAGCCTACTGAACACCTTCCAACCGGAGGGGCTCATATTCTGATGTAGTCTATTTTATTGTCTTAGTACCATCTATGGAGTTTTCTTGGCAAGGATACAGGAGTGGTTTGCCATTTCCTTCTCCAGTGGATCACCTTTTGTCAGAACTTTCCACTATGACCTGTCCATCTTAGGTAAACCTGCACTAAATAGCTTATACTTTCATTGAGGTACGTCAATGAAATGAAATGAGCCTCTCCTACCCCACCCCAGCTACAACAAGGCAGTGAAAGAAAACACCTAAAAGGTAACTTTACACATAGACATTACCAGATGGTCAATACTGAAATAATATTGATTATATAATTTTCAGCCAAAGGTGGAAAAGCTTTATACAAGCAGCTGACTATGGGGGGCAGCTAGGTGGCGAAGTGGATAAAGCACTGGCCCAGGATTCAAGAGAACCTGAGTTCAAATCCAGCCTCAGACACTTGACACTTACTAGCTGTGTGACCCTGGGCAAGTCACTTAACCCTCATTGCCCAGCAAAAAACAAAAAACAAACAAACAAACAAAAAACAAGTAGCTGACTGTGGCTCAGATTATGAGCAAATTGAAAGTAGGGAAAAACCATCAGAAAAATATGAACTAAATAACATTCCTTATGAATATGAAATGGAGGTGATGAACAGATTTAAGGGATCAGATCTGGTAGAGGGCCTGAAGAACTACAAACACAATATGGTACAGGAAACAGCAACAAAAAAAAATCTCAAAGAAAAAGAAAAAGCAAGAAAGCAAAATGGCTGTCTCATGAGGTTTTACAAATAACTTTAAAAAAAATATAAGGAAAGCAAAAGTGAAAGGAGAACAGGAAAGATATATCCAGCTGAATGCAAAGTTCCAGAGACTAGCAATTAAAGATAAGAAACATTTTCTTAAATGAGCAATGTAAAGCAATAGAAGAAAAGAATAGAATGGGAAAGACAGATCTCTCTGAGAAAATGAGAGATATCACAGGAAAGTTTCATGCAAAAATGGTCATGATAAAAAACAGGAAGGGATTTAACAGAAGCAGAGTAGATTAAGAAGAGGTAGCAAGAATTTACAAAAGAACTCTAAAGCTCTTAACTTCACAGATAACCATGAATGGTATTATGGTAAAAAAGTTTTAACAGTCGGTTAGATAATGGAGAGATGCCAGTTTTTTTTAGGACCACCCTTTTGGGGAGGAGACCAACAGCATGAGCTACGCACACCAGTCCGCCTGCGATGCACGCCAGATTGCCTGCTGAGCACTCGACTTCCGGGGTGCGAGCTTAAAAGGCAAGGAGAGACCGGAAGTGGGGCCTTTTTTTTCTGCTCCGCTGGTCTCCTGGCTGAGCTGCACAGACAGACGCTGACTGGAGTTTGACTCGGCCCGGCTCTCGGTTAACAGCACGCGCTTGACTCGGTCTCTCTCCCCAAAGGTGGCCTTGGGTTTTGGTGAGTTTTATACGGAATATAGACTAAGCCTAGACTTAAGATGATTTGTATTATATTTCTACTTTCCTATCCTTCTAATCAACATCACCTTGTGACTACCATACAATAAAAGCTCTAACTAGAAAACCAGAAGCTTCTTCCATTTACTAGTCTGGGAGATAAATTAAGGGAAAGGTTAAGTAGGGGAGATTTATGATCTAATATCCAATTTTAATCTCACAGTTTGGTTACTAATCTAGAGTCACATATCCTGGAGAATAAAGTCAAGTGGGCCATAGGAAGCATTGCTAACAATAAGGTAAGTGGAAAAAACATAATTCCAGCTGAGCTATTTAAAACCCTAAAAGATAATTGTGTTAAAGTGCTGCATCCACTATGGCAGCAAATTTGGAAAATTCAACAGTGGCCATTGGATTGGAAAAGATCAGTTTATGTTCCAGTCCTAAAGAAGAGCAATGCCAAAGAATGTTCAAATTACCAAATAATTGTGCTAAGTTCACACGCCAGTAAGGTTGTGTTTAAGATTCTGCAAACTAGGCTTCAGCAAAGTATGAACTGAGAATTACCAGAAGAGCAGGCTGGTTTTCAAAGAGGCAGAGGAACTAGAAACCAAATTGCCAACATTTGCTGGATTATAGAGAAAGTAAGGGAGTTCCAGAAAAACATCTATTCTGCTTCAGTGACTACACTAACACTTTTGACTCTGTGAATCACAGCAAAATATGTCTCCTAAGGAACTATATGCCAGCCAAGAAGCCCAGTTAGAACTGAACATGGAACAATTGATTGGTTTAAGATTGGAAAAAGAATACAACAAGGTTGTATATTGTCAACTTATTTATTTAACTTATATATAGAGTACATCATACAAAATGCTAAGCTGGATGAATCAAAAGCTGGAATAAAAGTTTCCAGAAGAATTATCAATGATGTCAGATTTGCAGATAATACCATTCTGATAGAAGAAAGTAAAGAGGAATTAAGAAGTTTCTTGATAAGGTTGTGAAAGAAGAGAGTTGTAAAAGCTGGCTTGAAGACTAACATCAAAAAAATTAAAATCTTAGCGGCCGGTCCCATCACTTCCTGGCATATGGAGGGAGAATAAATAGAAGCAGTCAGATTTTATATTCTTGGGCTCAAAGATCACTGCAGATAGTAATCACAGCCATGAAGTTAGAAGATATTTGGTCCTTGAAAGGAAAGCTACGGCAAATCTGGACGGTATACTCAAAAAGCAGAGATATCACCTTGTTGACAAAGGTCCATATAGTCAAAGCAATGGTTTTTCTAGTAGCAATGTCTGCTTGTGAAAGTTGGACTCTAAGGAAAGCTGAACATGGCAGAAAAAAAACACTTTCAAATTGTGGCGCTGGAGAGTCCTTGGACAGCAAGGAGATCAAATCAGTCATTAAGCTGAGGCTTAAATACTTTAGCCATATAATGAGAAGACAGGACTCATTGGAAAAGACTCCTATGCTGGGAAAAATTAAAGGCAAAAGGAAAAGGGGATGATGGCAGAGGATGAGATGGATAGATAGCACTATGGAAGCTTGACAAACTTTGGGAGATAGTAAAGGATAAAAGGGCCTGGCATGCTATGACCCATGGGGTCACAAAGAGTCAGACACAAATGAACAACAAATGTGCCAAGTGCTGAGATGACAAAAAGAGGCAAAAGACAGTCCCACACTCAAGGAACTTATAACATGCAAAAGTAGATAGACAAAGCAAGTGATACACAATATCATGATAATAATCGATTGCCGGGATAGACCTCAAAACAGTTGTCCACCAAGTTTTTGAGCATGGTGATTCCTTTTTAAATCTTTTAGTTGTTCGTGATGGTAGTACCCTTTGAGAAAATACATCATGACAAAAAGAGTCTATGAATTCACTACACTGAACTCATCACTCACATTTGTTAACATTTGAAAAATAGTAATACCTATACCTGAAAAACTTTCCATCTATAGAGTAGATAGGTGGGGTGGAGGCTGAATTGTCTCCCCTGGGGAGCGCTAGATGCGTGCTCCCAGAGATGGCCCCTAGAGGCCAATGCACCCTCTGCTACATAGGCTTCCTGATCCTTTTTACTGAATGTTGTATAAATAGACTCCCTGAGATATCTCCAATGCCTCCTACCCAGAAGGAGTCCACACCTTACAGGTCTTCTAATATTCTAGTCCATCCGTTCCTTTCATTTTTGAGAATGAGGAAACTGAAACCTCAATAAGTGAAGTGATTAAGGACACATTGCTAAACATTGAAAGGCCTGGAAATTAAAGCTGGGTCTCCAGACTCATACTCTAGTAACCTTTCCACTACAGCAAGCTACCCTCCGGGTCATCATTTCAAGGGGGAAAAAAAAAAAGGTCTTATGCCAGACCTCAGCCATTTAAAAAATGTATTTAATGTCAGTTTATTAAACATTGATGCAACTGATAACTTTGATCATGACTATTTACTTTTTAAGTAAATGCATCTCTGAATAAATTGTCATAATTTGTCTCTCTGTCTCCATTCAGTTTCTTTATACATTCTCTCTCTCTCTCTTTTTTTTTTTTTTTTGGTGAGGCAATTGGGGTTAAGTGATTTGCCCAGAGTCACACAGCTAGTAAGTGTCAAGTGTCTGAGGCCTGATTTGAACTCAGGTCCTCCTGAATCCAGGGCCGGTGCTTTATCCAGTGCACCACCTAGCTGCCCCTAAACATTCTCATTTAAAAGGAACTTGTAAGCATGTGATTTACTCTTTTCATTTTCCCTTATTTGTTTTGGCTCTGCACTTGTATGTAAAATGGGTTGGCTCCATCCCCACTGTCTAAGACCCAATGTATTATGTCATACCCCTCACCTCACCGAGTTCTCCTTCATGTTGGGGTTGAGGGAGTCTCTGTTCTCCCTGTCATCAGCTTCAGGAGCCCGCCGGAATGACATTCCCCTCTTTTTAAAGGGCTAGTGATAGCAACCCAGTTCCAAATAACTACATAATGTTAGATCAGTTAAAGAGAGATAGAAAGAACAAATGTACAAACATTTCCCTCAACACATGGTAGCATATTCCCCCTCTGACATCACCTTGGTTTCTGGAGAGGAAAGGAGTTTCAGGCTCAAAGTTAAATTCAGTTCCTACCTAATAAAGTCCCACTGAATCCAAGTCTAAAGCCTCACCAGACTGGCATTCTGGACCCAGTCTACCTGGGGATCTGCTACTGTGCTGGCTGCAATACCTGATCAGGATAGAATGATAGTAAAAAAGGGACAGAAAAAAGAGAAAAGCAGGTAGATGGTACATGCTTGATCTGAAGTCAGGAAGACCAAGTTCAAATCTAGTCTCGGATACTTCCTAGCTATATGACCTGACACAAGTCACTAAACCTATGTACCTCAGTTTCCTCAACTATATAATAATAATCACAATGATTAACACTTAGCTTTCAGGATTTTTGTGAGGGTAAAATGAGGTAATATTTTAATTTCCCTGTAAACCTTAAAGTAAATGCTAGTTATTATCATAATTTTCTATTACATCAATGTCTCATGACTTATTTAATAATTTCCCCATAGAGTATATAGGTTGCTTCCAGATTTTTGCCATTACACATAATCATACTACGCAAATCTTTGAACACGTTGCTCTTTTTTCTTAAACTTCAGGACAGAGATTCTTAATCTGGGGTCTGTAAATTTGTTTTTAAAATACTGTGAAAATTATATGTCAATATAATTTGGTTTCCTTTTTAATCCTATACATTTTGTTTTATGCATCTAAAAACCTTATTGCTGAGAAGAGATTCATAAGCTTCACCAGAAAGCAAAGGGACCTATTGACAGAAAAAGTTTAAGAACCCCCTGCTTTAGAGAGATATCTCAGTAAATAAATTTATTGAATCAAAGGTGCTGTGTTTGTTTTAATTTGCATCTCTCTGGTTTTTAGTGAGGCTGGCCTTTTTCAGGTGATTATAATCGTTTGGGCTTCTCTAAATTATCTGTTCATATCAACAGCCTTTAGCCATAATACTATCTCCTCCCTGGGGTTTATGACACTTCTTTTTGTGCTTCTCTTTCTACTTGATAGATCCATTTCTGTCTCCAACATGCATCATCAACAATGTCCCAAACTCTCTGATAGATATTCCCCAGGAAATCTTTCTGCCCCTTCTCTTTTTTTCTGTGTTCTCTCTTAGTGATCTCAGAGCTATCATGACTTCAACTATCATCTCTATGGAGATTACTCCCAAATACACATATCCAAACCTCAGGGCTGTCCTAAGTTCCAGTCCTATATCTCCAACTGGCTTTTTAGACACTGTCCTTGTACGTCCCCAATGGAAATGAGGGTGCTGGAGAAAAAAAGTTGAAAATGAGATGGACATTGTGAAACAAGAATTGGAAAGGGAACTACCAGCTTAGCACAAGAGATTAAAAAAACCTAACACAAGCAACAAACTTCCAAAAAATTAGAATAGACCAAATAGAAGTTAATGAATCTATGAGAAAGCAAGAAATATTAAAACTGGGCAGCTAGGTGGCGCAGTCAATAAAGCACCAGCCCTGGATTCAGGAGGACCTGAGTTCAAATCCGGCCTCAGACACTTGGCACTTACTAGCTGTGTGACCCTGGGCAAGTCACTTAACCCTCATTGCCTCACACACACACAAAAAATTTAAACCAAGTCAAAAGACTGAAAAAAAAATGAAGAAAACATAAAGTGTCTAAAAGGAAAAACAACTGGACTAGAAGAGAGACTGAGGATGAATAGCTTAAAAATCACTGGCCTTGGGGCAGCTAGGTGGCGCAGTGGATAGAGCACTGGCCCTGGACTCAGGAGGACCTGAGTTCAAATCCAGCCTCATACACTTGACACTTACTAGCTGTGTTGACCCTGGGCAAGTCACTTAACCCCAATTGCCTCACCAAAAAAAAAAAAAAAAATCACTGGCCTCCTTTAAAGCCATGAAAAAAGGAGCCTAGACAGTATATTTCACAAAAAAATCCTAAAACTATTCTGATCTCTCAGAACCAAAACGCAATATAAAAATAAAAGAAATCCATTAGTCACCTCCTGGAAGAAAAAAACAAAATGAAAACTCCCAGGAACATTATAGCTAATATTAAGGGTTCCTAAGTCAAAGGAAAAAAAAATACAACAAGTAGCCAGAAAGAAAGAATCCAAGTGCAGAGAAACAAGTCAGTTTATATAAGAGTTAGCCAGCCACCACACTAAAGGAGTAGAGAGCTGGGAAAACATAGTACAGAAAGCAACAAATATTGGATTACAATCAAGAATAACTTGGCCAGAAAAACAAAATATAATCTAATGGGGTGGGGTGGGGGGGGAGAGGTGATTGGATCTTTATTAAGATAGAAGACTTCCAAGTATTCTTCATGAAAAGACCTGAACTACATAAAAACTTTAAAGTGCAAACATAGGTGTCAAGAGAAATATAAAAAGTTAAACATGTCAGGGGACTAAAAAAGGAAATAAACTATTTACATTCTATTATTAGGAGATGATACACATATACCCTCAGAACTTTTATCATCGACAAAGGTCATAGAGTCTAATAAAACAGAGGGCTTAGAAGTGGCTCTATTATGTCTTGATGATCTTCAAAGAAAAACAAAAAGTGATGAGAGGAGGGATACTTTACTGGTGATGGAGGAAGGAGGGAGAGGAAGAATGGGGAAAACTATATCACACAATGAGGGTCCAGAAGTGGTAGTCAATACAAACAAGAAAGCAGAGATGGGAGGAGCAGTTGATACTTGAACATCACTCTCATCTGAACTGTCCAGAGGAGGGAAAAACACCCATGTTGAGTTGGATATAGAAATGCATTACATTCAATGGGGAAATGAGGGGAAAGAAAGAGGGAATTATTAGAGAGATTAAAGAGCAATTATTCCTAAGCAAAACTAACCCTAAAAATGTACAAAACAAAAGCGCTTTCTGCATGGGTAAGAATTGGAAACTGAGAAGGTATCTATAACTGAGGATTGGCTGAACAAGTTACAGTATATAAATGCAATGAATACTATTTTCCCCATTTATTAGAATTTTATTTTTCCCCCAATTACATGTAAATAACAATTTTAAACATCCATTTTTAAACTTTGTGTTCCAAATTCTCTTCCTCCCTTCCTCCCCACTCCCCCTTAAGAATTCAAGCATTTCAATACAAGTTAAACATGTGTAGTTGTGCAAAATATTTCCATATTAGGTTGTGAAAGAAAACAAACAAAAACCAAGAAAAAGTAACTAAAAAAATTACGCTTCAATCGGTATTCAGACACCGTCAGTTCTTTTTCGGAGATGGATCACATTTTTCATGTCTTTCAGAGGTTTTCTTGGATCATTGTGTTGCTGAGAATAGCTGTCATTCACAGCTGACCATCTTATAATATTGCTGTTACTTTGTATTGTGAGAATCAGAGTGTCACCCCCCTGCTGAGAAAGATGTTATGAGAACCAGGGCCAGGAAAGCATGTAACTAGCATCTGGAAGTTACATCTATTCATAGAACTGTTATGTCTATTCATAGAACCGCCTGTAAGTCATGTCAATCAATGCTACCAGCCAATTAGTTTGGAGCTGTGTGTGGGGACCTCACCTGGGTGGGCCACAGGGAGCTTCTGCCCCTCTTCCTTTTTGTTGGAGGTGTCAGTAGGGGCAGCTGCAGGGCGAGGGGGAGCTAAGCTCTTTCCTTCTGAACTCCATGTGTTCTCTTTACTAACCTCTAATATACTTTAATAAATAATACTTGGGGCAGCTAGGTGGCGCAGTGGATAGAGCACCGGCCCTGGATTCAGGAGGATCTGAGTTCAAATCCGGCCTCAGACACTTAACACTTACTAGCTGTGTGACCCTGGGCAAGTCACTTAACCCCAGTTGCCTCACAAAAAACAAAAAACAAACAAATAAATAATACTTAATGTCCAAATATAGGTGCTAACTTAAGGAGACCACACATTAGACTTTAAACTTGACAGTATACAGTACATTTCACTTTGCATCAGCTCATGTAAGTCTTTCCAGGTTTTTCTGGGAGCATCTTGCTCATCATTTCTTATACCATCATAATCTCATCCCAAAATTTGTTTAGCCGTTCCCCAATTGATGGTCATCTTCTCAATTTCAAATTCTTTGCACCAGAAAAGGGCAGCCATAAATATTTTTTGTACATGTAGGTTCTTTAACTTTTTCTTTTTTATCTCTTTTTGGATAGCAACCTAGTCATGGTATTTACAGTACGCATGGTTTTATGGTCCTTTGGCCGTAGTCTGAATACTAGTAAGGTGTAAGAAATGATAAAAGGGCATGGTTTCATAGAAACCTGGGAAGACATGAATTGATGCCAAGTAAGGTAAGGCGGATCCAGAGAACAGTGTATACAATGACAGCAGTACTGTAAAGACAAACAACTTTGCAGGTCTTAAGAACTCTGGATAAATACATTGACCAACCTAATTCCAGAGGACTCATGATGAAACATACCACCTGCCCCCTAATAAATAATGAACTCAGTGCAAATTGAGACATTTTTTGGACATGACTAATGCAGAAATTTTGTTTACATGACTATATCTATGTTTATGATAAGATATTTGGTTTTTTTTTCTTTCTTTCTCAATTGGTAGGTGGGTGGGAAGCAGAAAGTCAGATTTGGGGTTGATTAAAAAGTAAACTGAATTCAGGATAAAGTGTTAGGAAAAAATACACCTCCAATATCCCAGTATAATCCCCTTGTAAAGTAAAGGCACTTTGTGAACCACTGTACATATAGATTTTGGACATATATTTTTAATTCCATTTCAGATCTGCAATACTAGAGCATCTCACAAAGGCAACATCTCCTGGCCGGTTATCACATGGCTTTCTTTTCTCCTCCAACTGTAGGATCCTCCTGTTGTCAGCCCACTTCTCTGAGAAGTCTTCTATTAAGAAAATCATTTTCAGGCAGCTAGGCGCGCAGTAGATAGAGCACTGCCCCTGGAGTCAGGAGTACCTGAGTTCAAATCCGGCCTCAGACAGTTAATATTACTAGCTGTGTGACCCTGGGCAAGTCACTTAACCCCAATTGCCTCACAAAAAAATAAATAAATAAGAAAATCATGTTTCTGCTGGTACCTTGTGTCTGATCCTCAGTCTCTAGAACGCTCAACCCAAATGGTTATGACCACAGCTGGAAAAGTATGCTTTTCATCATTTCTGTCCATTGATCAGATAATCCATTGATAAGAAAATGAAATTTTAAAAATTCAGAAGAAGGAATTCCTAGACTTGAGATCCAATCTCAGACTTGACGAGGTATGTATATATTTCCTACCAACACGTTCTTCTTCTACAGGCTACCATTGCCCCTGGTATGATGGATAGAAGAGAAATCTCTGCCACTTCCCCTTGCTTGAAGTTAAAGAAGTAAAAATATGATGAAAAAGAATGCTAAGGGACTTTTAGTCCAGATTGCTGTCTGAACAGAAGCAGTTAGACCAGCTACCAAATGCCTACTTCAGTAAAAAGCCAAAAATTATACAAGACCAGATAATGCTCAGAATAATAAAGAAAACTTACTATAAATGACTTCTTCCACTGTCAAAAATATAAGCCAGAATCTAGACAACCAAAATGGAGCCTACAGAAAAGCTTGGACCAATGTAAGCAAACAAGACCGTAGCCACCTAAGGCAAGCCAGAGACATGTTAATTCCTCCAGGATCTGAATCCAGCAGCAGGGTTCTAAGAAAGTCTCATGGTAGTGCAATCCCATGGTGGGCACCTTGGAAGCCATTGGAGTAGCAGTAACCAGTAGAGAAATGACCACAACAATCCAGGCCCCAAGGTTCCAAAGTCTCTAACATTCTGTCCTAAAATTCTATAGAGGCAAAGGTGCTCTGAATGTCAAAGGTCCCAGAGATAGAGCTGAATAAGAACTTTGAAATGCTAGTAAATACAAGACTCAGATACCAGAAAGGGATGGGGAACTCAGGTTTCTAAAGCTCAGTGTTGATGGCTTTACACTATCCTACAGGCCTTGAAGAGCAACGTTTAACACTGGTGTCCTGAGATATCTATTTCTATAGATCACAAATTATATTAGAAGTGTTGATGATATAAGACTGTATCCATTTCTTTAGAGTGACTAGAGTGAACAATTAAGTGTGATTAGAGAAGGATGTTTTCTGAACCCGGTATAGAAGGGATATATGTCAGAAAAATTGGTCTGAGATAGTTGAGCTGTGCACAATCGACTTGGGTTACCTAACCACAAAGACTGTAGCTGTGGAGAAATCCTATCGAGTATATAGAAGGTAGTCACTTTGTTATCTTGATCGCAGTATGTATAACATGCCCTAGAATTTTTCACATGAAAAACGTACTGTACTTGAAGACCTCGAAATGATTCTGATATTGACAATCTTTTCCCTCCAAACTTTTCCCTTTCTGACTTGAGCCATCATGCTAATCATCCAGATCTACAATCTAGATGATGTAAAACAGAGGTCATGGGAATTGAGTAAATTGAGGAGCTTTTAGTTTTAGGGCACAGTGTCTCCTAGCAGACGGCAGGATTGGGGATGGAGAGAAAGGCACTAACCTGATTGATGCGCCAATAGATATTGGCCACCATGACCCAGATTGGGTCACAAATTAGAATAGTATGAACCAATAAAAGAGGAGAGATTGCTAAGTGGTGGTGGCATAGAAAGAGTCTGGAAATGACCATGGGGAGCAAGGAATATTCTGACTCCCCCCACTTGACCATTGAACCAGGGCTGTAAGTCAAATTGCAACCAGTACTGGCAAGGATGACCACGGTTGATGGGTCATGATGAAGAAGTTAGGTATCAGTAAATGCCAGAAAATAAAGGAGAAAAGAAAAGGTGTAAGAAGAAAGCAAGCACAATCCAGAGAGCAGAGCCGAAAGGGCAGGAAGATGTGGAGTGGAACACAGCAGGGGGGAAGGCAGGTTTGGAAGACGGGATAAAGGGGTGGGTCACTGGGGATAGGGCATGGGCTTTTTGTACTGGCAGCATAACTGGGACAGGGAAAGTATAAGGTGTGGAAGGAGGCAGGAAACCAGGAAAAGTCCCATGTGGAAGAGCCCTAGGACAAGTGACTGGGTCTGGGGTCTGACAAGCCATTCACTATGCAGATATGGTAGAGATTCATGTGCAGCTCTCACGGAAGGGCCTGGGGAAAGGACAGGGGTTGGAGACAGTTGGCTGCAATCCTGGCTGAATCAAGGCCACCTGTGAAGCAGGCATTTAAAAAAATACTTGATAAATTGGATTAGATTAGCTAAAGATTCCTGTCTACAAGTATTTGAAAAGTGGTCATACAGAAGCTGGGATTGGGAGGCAGCAGGTTGCCTGCCCTTAGATTGTTTGGATGTGAAGGATTTTCAATGCCAAGCTAACAAGTTTGTATTTTATCCTAGGTTAGGCAAAGACAGACCTCTCTCTCTCTCTCTCTCTCTCTCTCTCTCTCTCTCTCTCTCTCTCTCTCTCTCTCTCTCTCTCACACACACACACACACACACACACACACACACACACACACACCACTAGTCTGCAGTGTTGTAGAGGGGATCCCTGTTCAAGGTCAGAGTGGCCTAGATAAGTAAGTTCTATAGTCTGTTCCACCTAGAGTGGCCTAGATAAGTTCTATAATCCGTTTCACCTCAAGGTGCCTGGATTCTGTGGAATTGTCAAGTGTTCCTTAAGTGCTAGTTATTAGTTAAGACATAATAACAGGGCATCTAGGTGGCGCAGTGGATAAAGCATTGGCCCTGGATTCAGGAGTACCTGAGTTCAAATCCGGCCTCAGACACTTAACACTTACTAGCTGTGTGACCCTGGGCAAGTCACTTAACCCTCATTGCCCCGCAAAAAAAAAAAAAAAAAAGACATAACAACTCAAGAAGGAGCACAGAGCAAAAGAGTTGCTAAATATACCATGATCCTCATCACTCTGCTGCATGCCATGACTCATAAGCCACCATCATGTTATGACCTCTGAAGAGAATGGAATAGGTTTTAGCAATTACTTCATCTAAACTCCTCTCCCCACATAGGAATCTCCTTTACATTAGCCTTTGTAAGTAAGCTTGCGTTGTAAGCCCTTCACACACACACACACACACACACACACACACACACACACACACACACACACACACACACACACACACACCACGAAGGGGCAAGGTAATAAATTAAGAGTTTTCCAAATGAAATATGGATGAATGGAGTCCATTGTGGAAATTGTAATCCATTGTGGCTGTAACTTTCATTTATATAATGCTTTAAAGTTTCTGTGAAACTTCTTTATATGGTCTGGTATTTGACATTTGCAGAGTTCTGGTGAGCAAAATCACTTGCAAACCTGAAAGCTTTTTTAATGGAAACTGTTATTGTTACATTATGTGAGTACATATAATCACAGATCTACTTCCTATCACATGAAATATGTAGAGATTGAGCAACACTGAGTTAATTCCTTCATTGGATTTCACTAGAACCCTGAATAATTCTGATTAATTTTATTGATTACTGTAAATAATTTTATTGATTTACTTAGTGGCATGGGACTGGATTCCTAAGTGGTTCATGTGGACTGGGTTCATACCTTGTGGGAAGCCTGAACCCTTAAACAAAAAGGGAATCAGGTTTTTCTCATACTCTCTGGTTCACCTGGTCCACAGACCATGCATGCCAATGAGTTCTGAGAAGCAGAAACAAGGAAGGAATGTGTGTCAAGCATGGTGGGATGGAGTGGCTTGTGCCAATACAAGGGGAGTATAGAGTTCAAGGAACAGCTCTAGTCCAACTTGGCTGAAACACCAATCTAGAGGAGTAAAGTAACCTAAAATCAACCTGGCAAGATAGATGGGGGTGGGGTGGCAAGCAGATTGTGAAGGATTTTCAATGCCAAGCTAACAAGTTTGTATTTTATCCTAGGCTAGGCAAAGACAGACATCTCTCTCTCTCTCTCTCTCTCTTTCACACACACACATTAAACTTTCATATGCTGATCTTGAATAAGAAAAGATGGTTTTAAATCCTGAGTTGGTGTTTACTATCTTGTGACCTTTAGCAAGTCAATTAACCTTTGTGGGGCTTCATTTCATTGGCTATAAAGTGAGGGCTCTTTCAAATGTCCTATAAGGCTCCCATTTGACCCCAAATTTAGGATCCCTGTGTCCAAAACCTTCCCAACATTTACAAACAAAATAGTTTAACAAAAAGCCAGCAGAGGGAGCCACACACCACATGGAGGTAAGGCTAAGAGACCAGATCCCTGTTTGATTCTGAGTCCCCATTTTCTACAGGCTGTTGGGCTTTCCCGGTCCCTCCAGCTGCTAAGTGTCTTCCCCTCTGAACCTATTTGAGTGTTTGTACACGTGCACAGTTACTCTCTATGCATCTTATACATGCCTTTTGATGCACCTGTCGTCTGACCCATTAGGATGAAAGTTCCTTGAGGGCAGGGATCTTTTTTCCCCAAATTCATTTTGTATCCTAATGTTTAGCGTGGTGCCTGATGGATTACCAGGGGACAGGGGTAAAGAGAAAGCTTTCTGGTGGGCTTGTCTCCATTTGTGTCCTATAACTGTTACCTGTGTTTTGATGCTGGTTGCGTCCTTTTCATGCATTCTCTCACTGGGAACACTATATTTCTTGTGGATTTCATTTTAAAATATCACAGTCATGTTTTTTTTTCCTTTTTTTTTTGCAGGACAATGAGGGTTAAGTGACTTTCCCAGGGTCACACAGCTAGCAAGTGTCAAGTGTCTGAGGCCAGATTTGAACCCAGGTCCTCCTGAATCCAGGGCCAGTGCTTTATCCACTGTGCTACCTAGCTGCCCCCACAGTAATGTTTTAATGTTGTAGTTTTAAATATTCCATTTCATTTTAAAATACTTTATTAAAAATATGATCTAAAACCATATGCAGATATATCTAGTTCTTCTAGCATTTTGTATTTGGGGGAAAGTCTAAAAAATTTAAAAAATAAAGCTTGAAGGTGGGAACTGTTTTCAATTTTTGTTTGTACCTGAAATGCTGTGCTCAGTGCCTGGACATTTTAAGCATTTATTAGTAAGCTCGTTGATTGATGGATCAATAACTTTAAGCTTGGGCTCCTTGCAAACATACTTCCTTAGATGTCATAAAATTTGAACTTAAACAGTCCTGATCTCATACATCCCCTAAGGAAACAAACCTCATCTTAACAAACTCTATGGATAAACTGAGTCAGGTTACAGATGGAACTACATTTAGAGGGTTCACAAATAGGCTAACTCAGAGGAAGATGAACATGTTGCCAAGAAGTCAGGGACAGTTGAAGTTCTTCTTCTGACTTCCAATCTAAGAAATGTTTAAGGCTTTTTTGGTGGGGTGTGACAGTGAGTGTCACACAGCTAGTAAGTGTCAAGTGTCTGAGGCTGGATTTGAACTCAGGTCCTCCTGAATCCAGGGCCGGTGCTTTATCTACTGCGCCACCTAGCTGCCTTGTTTAAGGTTTTAAGTATTTTCACATCCCAGGGGACAGGTTTTGGTCAACCCAACATCTCTTGACTAGGAGAAATAGGCCTCATCTCCCCTTAATATTCTTATTCCATGAGTCAGGTTTTGATTAGGTAAGGTTAATCTGAAGACAGACTTTTAGTTAACCAAAATATTTGGAGGAGGAATGGCCCTCAGTCCTTAATAATAAAAAGAAATAAAATATTCCTATAACACTGTCAATGAGTGCTGAGCCATTTGTGTCTGTAAGCACCTTCTCCCACACCAATAGGAAGTAGACTGGGGTGGGAGGCAAAACAAGCCAGATTATTTAAAAAAAAAAAAGAGAGAAGGCGAGCCTGAGTCTTTTCTCATTGGAGGCTAGACTCCCCCACCATGGATCTCATGCCCCTTAGTGGAAAAGGGAATGGGCACAATGTCCCCAGCTCTCTGAACCCAGCAGTTGCTTTCTTAAATCTCAGCCATACAAAGCAGCCTTTAGAAGGCAAGACAGCTGGGAAGGCCAGGAAAGGTTACTTGCGGATGGCCATGCTTGAGTTGAGTCTTGAAGGAAATCGGGAATTCGAAAAGGAAGAGAGAAGGAGAGAAAGCATTCCAGGGATAGGAATGCCTGGGCAAGCTCTACTAACAGAACAAGCAGAAGCTCTAAGTCAATAGCAGAATATTTAATTGGAACAGAGAAAGTGATCATTGACTGGAAGGTGGGAGTTTGCAGACTGCTTTATAATCTAATGAGGTTTCATTGTCAGCCTACTGTCAATAACGGAGAAAACCTATCAAAAGGATCATCCTAAACTGTCATGAAGAGGTATGACCGTTCGCAATTGGCCCCCACTTTAGTGCAATGAAATTGCCTACAAAGACACTCATAGCAATTAAGCTGCAAATTCTGGCACACTTCGATCTCTAGCTATTGAGGATGTTAACTATTATCACATTCTCTTCAAAACCTGTTCCTCTTCTCAGTCTTCCCTAAATCTAACTAGGAGAATGTTGGTCTCTGACATGCTCAGAACTTCACAGTCATATCTGACCAAAAATTGTGTTGGGATTGGAATCAGGGATTACCTGGGTTAAAATCTTGCTTCTGACACTAGTTGAGGACAAGCGATTTAATCTCTTTAAGCCTCAATCTATAAATATTGATTATCTCACAAACCCAGTGACTATATCCTGTCAATTCAATTTCTCAATCTTTCCAATACTTCCCATATTTCTCTCCATGTTACCAGCACCCTAGTTCAAGCCCTATCTCTTGTCTAGACCTTTGTAAAAGTTTCCTGAACAGGAATTTGACCATCAAACCACTCCAGCAAATGTCACATAAGGAAAAAAGCTCATCACAGGAAAGATGGGAAAAGGAAAGAGAAAGGTAGGCATCAGAGTCATTCAGCAGAATGAAACATGCCAGGAGAAACGGGAAAAAATGAGAACATGAGCTGTGAAAAAGTCATTGGGAAAAGCAGAGTAAAGTTTGGTGGGAATGTGAAAGGCAGAAAAGGAGGGAGATGGTTGAAAACATTCCAGGAGGGAGAGGGATCATCTTGAACAGCTGCAGCTACAGAGAGAAGGAGAATGGAAGATGAGGGAGCAGCAAGAGGAAGAAGAAGGGAACAGAAGGAATGGAAGAGAACTCCAACCTGCTCCACAGTGGACATTTTAAATGTTGGGGATTTTGTGTTGATCAGAGAATATAGCTCCCCACTAAAAGTTTACATGCTGATGACGTTAACTCTGTGGTACTGGACCCCCAGGTCTGTTACATGGAGCTAAGGAATTCCACTGCAATAGACATATATAGTCAGTGGGCTGTATATTTGCAGAGCTATTAGCTTAGAAGCCCCTACTTCCCAGGAAATCAGAGGTTGAACAGATCAACAAAGTTTTTAAGGACCTGGTTAACTCCAAAACTACATTACGTAATTATGGTTTTGAAATACGAAATTTTATTTTACTTAGAATTATGAAAACTAATATAAAATTATAAAATGCTGTAAAATAATTATGAATATTTTATGTGAAACATTCTGTAAGAATTAAAAGAATTCAGAAAGACCTCATATACTTATTATTATGTGCAAGATTTCATTTTAAATTATTTAAAAATTTTGTGGATTATAAATAACATTTTAATAAAGTTACAACTTAGATGTTCAACATAATATAATAATCACAAGTAAATGTAATTTTGATGCTTGTCTTTTTCATCTGAACCAAGGCCTGCAATATTTAGCTCAACACCAGACAAAGACAGTCTTTAATCCGGTTCTGCGTCAGGTTTGTGGGTGTATTTTCATTTAAGAGAAGAAAAAAATGAAAACGCTCACTCACACCGATACATGGTGGAAAATGGTAGAGGAATTTTACATGCTCTGTTACTGAGAGATGGAAATTCATTTAAAACGATTTTAACCACCTAATTAATCAATGAAAATGGTCAGGTAGTTATGCTATAGAATATTTACTTTTATATTGAATGACAAGTGTTGTATTAAATGATAAATATCATATACTGCTTCCAATTTATCTTGTGTATTTCCACATTGTGTATATAGCTTGTTTGTACATAGTTATTTATATGCCTACTGTCTGCCCATTAGAGTGTGAGCTCCTCAAGGGGAGGAACTTTTACTTTTCTCTGTATCCTAAAGGGCTAGCCCGGTGACCAGCACATAATATATGCTTAATAAATATTTACATTTACTGACTTACTGCTTCATATTGAACAATATTTACAAATTAAACTAAATTTGTAAGGAAATAATCTCTTTAAATATGACTTTCTTCTATCACTGGCACACTAGCTATACTCTACAGGAAACTCTACGGAAGGAATGACCAGAGTTGACAACCAGTTTCTTTAAAAATTGCCAGACACAGGGGCAGCTAGGTGGCACAGTGGATAGAGCACCAACCCTGGAGTCAGGAGGACCTGAGTTCAAATCTGGCCTCACACACTTAACACTTACTAGCTGTGTGACCCTGGGCAAGTCACTTAACCCCAATTGCCTCACTAAAAAAAAAAAAAAATTGCCAGACATTAGAATAGTAACAAACGCAGAGGGTAAGTTTAAATCAGAAAACAGCCTTAATACTATGAGAGGCAATATAAGGATTATTCCTATAGAAATTTTATAATGGTACACAATGGTTTCAGGATGGCATTTGTAATGCACATGCCCAGTGAACTTGATTTTCAAACACTTGCACTGTAAAAACCCACATTCATAATATCTTGATCATTTGATTGATTACACAGCTGATAAAATATGAATGTGGAATAATAGAAGAATGAAGGAGCTACTTTAATACAGTGTACAGAACACAAAAGAGGGTAAGAGCATGCATCTGATAATCTGTTATAGATTAATCTGTGCCTGAATATTGAGCCCTTGTGGTGGTTTGGAAACAATTTGATGACAGGTTGAGAAAATGCAAGAACACATCATGCTTAGTCAGAAGTAGTCAGAGTGTGATATAATTGCGCACAAACACCAAAATCATTGTGCACATTGGCAGGGGCATGAAGAAAACAACCATCCTATTACATGGTTATTAGAACTGTCATAATGTTATAAAATTGAGGAGAGGAGAGGGAAAAGGAAAGGAAAGAAAAGATCAAATATCTATATGCAAATATTCATATTTGTTCTTTTTGTACAAAGGAACGGCAACAACAAATGTAAAAAGAGGAGGTTATATTGGTATATCAGTGTTCGTGAATCATTTCACCATGAGAAAGCTTGTATGTACTTATCAAAGGGAAGTAAGCAGAATCCAGAAAATATTATCATCAGTGACTACAACAATGTAAATGGAAAGAACAAAAAGAGTTGTTTTTAAAAAATGAAACTGCGGTGTAATGATGAATAAGCTTAGCTCCAAAGAAGAAAAAAGAAAATGTATTGCCCTCCCTTTTTTTGCAGAGGTGGAAGACCATGGTTATGGAATATGGTTTATTGCCAGGAATGGTGGCTTACTCCTGACTCCAGATGAGGCTGACAGATCTCGAGTCTGGGAGTACTGAGTTCCAGTAGATTATGTCGATCAGGTGTCCACATGGAGTTCAGTATTAATAGGATGAACCAAGAGAGGAAAATACAGGCCACCAGGTTGTCAAAGGAAGCACAAATTGGTCCAGGTAGGAAAATGGAGTAGATTAAAGCTTCCATTTTGGTTAAAAACAAGCCTAACTTGTGAGTAGCTGCTGATCTTCCAGCCTGGGTGAGATAGGAAGATCCATTTTTTTTAAAATTTGAAAATAAATTTTTAAAAAAATTTTAAAAGGGGCAGCTAGGTGACACAGCGGATACAGCACTGGCCCTGGATTCAGGAGGACCTGAGTTCAAATACGGCCTCAGACACTTGACACTTACTAGCTGTGTGACCCTGGGCAAGTCACTTAACCCCAATTGCCTCACTTAAAAAAAAAAAATTAAAAGAGCATTACAAACTGTCAGTTTGGGTTGATAATTCTTAATTTGCAAAATTTCTTCCCTTCACCTTGCCCATCCATCTCTCCTTTTTTTATTCTTTGCTACAAAGAAGGTAATAGTGAAACAAAATATATCAATAAAATATTTACATATACATATTGCTGTAAGTAAAATAAAACTACACAAAAGTTTAGATGGGCTATTTTGTTTGGGGACCTGTGACTTGCCATTTATAGGCACTTAATGTTTTATCACATTTTAAGATTTGTCAATACTTATTTCCCCATGCCATTCATAGACTTTGAGAGAGCTTGAGTTTGGGGTGAGGGGAAGTGACATATGTGCCAAGCAGAGAATTTAACCTATCAAACAGGTCTATCTCCTCTGACAGATGATAAGAAAAGGAGTATGAACTACTGATTCACTAAGATATTGAAGCAGTAGCTTTCTCTGCTCTCCAGTTTTCCTTCCACTGACCTAACTATTCCCTGACAACAGTAATAGCAGCTGATCTGCTGTGTGACCCAGCAATAACTCTACTAGGCCAAAACCCTAAAGAGATTAAAGACAGAGGAAAATAATCCACGTGTACAAAGATACTTAGAGCATCCCTTTTGTGGTTGCAAAGTATTGGAAATTAAGGGGATGCCCACCAAGTGGGAAATGGCTGAACAAATTATGGTGGAATCCTTATTACTCTAGGTGCCCCCATGCCTAAAGGTCAGGGATGTTACATCTTGCCCCTCTTACATGGTTCTCTGTTCCTCTTAAACAGCTTTAAGGGAATCTACTCTCTCTGCTAAAGGCTCCAGTCCCCACAGATGGAATTCCCTCAAGAGTAGGGGATGGATCTCCTGAACCCTAATTCCACTGAACCTAATAGTCAGATTAGCGTTTACAAAGAAACATTGATTTCAAAGGTTTAACAACATGGACACAAATTTACTTCCCAACATGTGGGGTTTTAATCCCTTCTATGTATCGTCTCAGTATCTGGGGAGAAGGGAATGAATGATGTTTATAGCCTAGTTCAGTTCCTAGATAGCACAGTTCCAAGTCCAAAGCCCCCCTTGTTCTTGAGTCCTAGGTACCCTGACTTCTCAGGGCTTCCCTGCTGAGCTGATTGGCTACAGCATCCCACCTGGAATCCTGGCTCCAAGGTGGCCATGGCTCAAATCCAAGGGTCCACTGGGAGTCACTGCTGGCCCCTGAGACTGAGGTCAAACAAAACAACAGAAACTGGCACATGTCAAGCCCCAGGCCCTAAAAAGGAGGTGGGGGAGTTATCCCACCCTTCCCAGTTCAGTTCATGTCTTCTGCATTGGGGTAAACAGTGTGATCTTCACCTCCGGGATGCTTCAGGAAGAGCACAAAGGAAGGAGAGAGCCCCTTCTAGCTTAGTAGTTTTTAAAGATGTGGCCTGTACTGACTATGCAGCCAAACAAAGGAGACTAACCCCACCCAGGAGGCAGGGAGACAAAGAGAAGCAAGGTGCTTCCACCTTAGGTGATAGGGGCATGCTCCAAGGTGCTCAGACAATTGTATCTGAATAGAGTGGAATGTCATTGCACCGTAAGAAATGATGAAAGGGACAGTTTCAGAGAAACCTGGAAAGACTCGAATGAACTGATGCAGAGTGAAGTGTGTAGAACAGTTGACAGAAGGACAAGATTATGAAGATGGACAACTCTGAAAGGCTTAGGATCTCTGATCAATGCAATGATCAGCCGGAGGACCTAGGATGGTGCATGCTATGCACCCTCTGAAAGAAGTAATAGACTCAAGCTATAGAAAGAGACATACATTTCTGGATATAGACAATGACTTGACTGCATATTTGTTTTAAGAGTATTGTTTTCTTTTGAGATGGATTGGGGTGAAAGGGAGAGAAAATACTTGTTAATTGAACATTATCTGCTGGATTTGCTTTGGGAATCTAGCCAATGAAACAGTGTTCTGAAAATGTAATCTCTACCCATTTTTAACGTGCTTAAGCTTTGGCCACAGTCATTTTTTCTTTTGCTACTTTATCTGATTTAACAAAAAGCTATTATAAATTTCTGAAACTCAAAAACTGGAGGGGCCTAAATTAGAAAACATTTAAGTCTGCTAGCTAGAGAATTCCAAGGAGAGTCATTTCAAACAAATGGTTGACCATGGACCCCTCATGCATCCCTAACATCTCCAAATATACAAAACGTTCCACCCACCATTACTTTCACCTGGAAAAGATTGTAATAGAGTCAGCTCTAAAAAAAAATGTCTTTTTTGGAAACAATCTGTTACTATCTCTTCTACCAATATAAGAATAACCTCATCAACACAATACACTAACAATGATAAGATATAATACAAATATGAGAAATGTTTAATGTGCCTCCTGTCTATGGTTTTTATGGGATTTGTCATCAGAATGAAAAGAATCAATAGGTTGGATCCAGTCTTCAGACTGGAAATTGGCCAACCAAGAACTACCAGACTTCCAGACAAAGAACACCTGAACTGACTGGTCATGGGGAGCCCTAGAATAATTGTGAAAAGCCAACAATCCATTCAACAATTTCAGTTTCACCTACTGTGACTGAAGATCTTAATAAGAACTCCTTTCTTTTCAGTAACTTAAAAGGGGCATAGTCTCATCACGTTTTTTTCCTCCAACTCTCTATAAAATATGACTTTGCTGCCCTCTGCCTACCACTGAAAGAACTGCTTTGAGACAACAGAAAAATGCAAAATTGGAAATCACCTTGTCATCTAATGGCAACCAGAATTCAGCTCAAATACAGCCAGATGTAGCAGCTTGGTGAAACGGTTCCAAAGGAACAGGGTGTTACCTGAACATAATCAGAAAGCCAATCAATAATGTGTTTTTCTTCTTAGTAATGGTGTTTACAGTTAATAAACTTTACTGGTGAGTCAAAATAAAAGCAGTCCCTTTCTCCTCAAAAATCTAACAAATCCCTTACAGTACTAGGGATGCTGTAAAAATCTATCCAGTTTCTGATACAGAAAATACCATGTCACTTAAGCAGAAACAATAGAAATGGTGACCTGAACTCTACCAAACTACATCATCTCCAAAAACTGACGTATGGTTCTGAAAATGTTAAGAGTCTACTTTCTAGTCTAAGTGTGGGAATTTATTGTGATTTGGGGACCCTGCCTTTGGGCTTAGATTAAAAAGCCTTAGGCCCTCAGGGGTTTTTTCTGTGTAAGAGGGACTAGGGCTCCTCCCCCTCCGCTTCAGCTGAGGGGAGAAGCCCGTGGGCCTTAGAGAACGCCGGCTGGGCAGACAGCTGGGGAAAGCCCCAGCTCCCTCCGCCCTGAGGGGAGCTGCCCCAGAGATCCCAGGCTTGTCCTGCCAGGCCGTGGGCATGCAGCAGGGGGCAAGGGCCCCTCGAGCCCTGGATGTGGTACGCACAGGATACTTGAGCGCCCCGGCCACAGCCCTATCTTGGCCGGTGGATTAGCTTGGCATGTGCGGGGGCACAGGGAGCCCGAGGTTTGAGGGGAGAGAAGGAAGATATATACCGGGGAGTTAGACAGTGAAGGAGGGGCTGACAGACAGGGAGGAATGCTAGAAGACTAAGAGAAAAGAAGGTCGGTGAGAAAAGAAGGTAGAGACACTGAGGGAGGTGGACAGACAGTGGAAGGAGCGGTGAGAGAAGAAGCGCTTGGGGGGGGAATTATTAAGGAGATGTGGCTGCAGGCCACAGAGGCAACGGCCAACATACCCATAGGTGAGATGTGGCAGAAAGTTTAAAGGCTGACAGGTCATATTTTAATTTTGTTATCCTTGTTTCTACATTTAACTCTAAATTTAATTCACCTAAATAAAACCCCATATTTGCTTTAATTAAAATAGGTAACTGTGGTAAAAAGTGAAAGTTTTTTAACTGTGAGCAAAAACTGAAGGACCATCCTTTTTTTTTTTTTAATCAATTTGGGAGGAGCAGTGTGGAATTTTATAAACGGCCCATATTAAATTATAGCAGTCAGATAGCCAGCCAGTCAAAAGCCCCCAGATTAGGCCCTGCAGTCAGATTAGACCCCAGTAAGTAGTTTAAAATATTTTGACATTTGAATGGCGACTGTGGCAGGACTTATGGCCCAATTATAATTTTTCTAAACTTATAATTTTTTCATACAGATATAATTTTTCATATAAGCAGTTATATAATTTTTCAGATTAGATATAGCTAAAAAAATTTACATAAGGTAATTAAGGAAACAAAAACTCCAGTCTACAACCCACTCTACCTATACAACCCATAGTTCTCAGTCTCAATATTTTGCTGCCACAGAATTAGTTCTAATCACTGAGACCAAGCTACTTCTTCCCTACACCCTTAATTCCTACCTAATATAATCAGCCTAACTTCTACTGAAGTCAGTCCCAAACTGACTCCACCATTCTGCAAAGCCCAAAGTGGAAACTACCCCTGCTCACTCTATCCTCAACAATTTTTGTTGAGGATACGCAGATGAATATATCCTTGAAATTTTCAGCGGACCATTTCTTTCTACCACTTTGCATTAACTGACCCTGTACTCTCCCCTGAGGTTTCCCCGACATGTATTACAACCTTATCAGAAAAGCTCAGATTTCTCTGGAGAATTTCAAAATTGGGAGGGACTTCAGGGGTCATCCATTATACCTAGTTCTTAATAATAATTCTCTTCTAAAATATCCGTGAGTGAAGTCAGTCACCTGTTCTCTTTAGCCACTTTGAGGGTTCCTTCCTCCACTACCTTCAGCCCACAAACCTTGGAAGGTTAACATACTTTTTCCCCTCCACTTCTTTTCTTAAACTTCCTATCGATGTTTACAACTTGAGACACAGTAGAAATGTTCCTGCTGAGCCACTTTTTACTCCTATGAGGCTATGTGGATTAAAAAATGCAGTCAAAAAGTCATTGTAGGGGCAGCTAGGTGGCGCAGTGGATGGAGCGCCGGCCCTGGAGTCAGGAGTACCTGAGTTCAAGTCTGGTCTCAGACACTTAACACTTACTAGCTGTGTGACCCTCGGCAAGTCACTTAACCCCAATTGCCTCACCCCCCAAAAAAAAAAAAGTCATTGTAAATCCTTTTATTGTTGGTTGGGAGCAGTGGACCAAAAGACATGCTTTATTATCTTCCAAATATAAAAAGCTATTAAATATAAAAATAATATTACTAATGTAGTAATTATAGCAAACCACAGAATAAGCTACTAAATTGCCCTTTTTACCAATGCCAATTTTGACTGTTTTAGCTGGGCCTATCCAGGACTTGTGGGTTTGAGTGATTGTTTAATGGTAGTTGTCACATTGTGAATAAACAAAGGTAAGGTAAGGAGTTGGTACTTGATCCTAGCAGTAATAAGGAGTAATATTAAGTAATAATAAGGAGTTTATTTCCCTAGTGAGTGACATGATCAGATCTAGCCTCCAGGAAAATTACCTTGGCTGCTATGTAGTAGAAAGACTGGAGAAGAAAAAGACAGATGAAGCAGGAGACTAACTAGGAGACTGCACAGAAGAGGTGATAGGGGCCTGAACTCAGATGGTGAACCTGGGAGCAGAGAGATGGGGACAGATGCAAGAGATATGAAGGCAGAACAAACTATATCTGGCAACTGACAGGGTAAAAAGGAGAAGGGAATAAATATTTCTATAGCCCCTACTATGTGATACACACTGCATTAAGCGCTTTACAAATATAACATCATTTAATCCTCATAACAACCCTGGAAGGTAGGTGTTGCATATCATTCTCATTCGACAACTGAGTAAGACAGGTTAAGTGACTTGCCCAGGGTCACACAGCTACTGTGTCTGAGGCCTGACTCGAATTCCAGTCTTCCTGACTCTATGCCTAGTGCTCTGTCCAGCCTGCCACCTACCAGCCTCTAAAGGAAAATGAGGAATTAAGAATCATTCTAAGGGTGACAAGAAAGATGATGGTGACTTCAAAAATCTGACAGGTGCCAGGGATACTGTCTGGCCTCTTCCAATTTATCTTTAACCCTCCTGCTCAAATTAACTTCATGCAGGACCCTGTTCATGCCACTTCTGCTTAAAAATGTTCAGGGGTCCCCAACTGCCAAATCAAGTCCAAATTCCTTTTTTTGCCTGTCAAGGGCCTCCACAACTCTAAGCTATCTTTCCAAGCCCTACCACATACGGCACTATACCCTGTAATCTAAAGCTCTAGATGACGCTTTTCTTTTTAAAGGTGACTTTGATGGATACAAAATTCCCACTTCTTTTAAACTATGGACATGGTAAAATAAAATATTGAGTTCTGAAGCTGCATTTTAATTAGCAAATTTCTCTTATCAGATCTTTGGGGACTTTCAAACTATAATGGCATAGCAGAAAGAGCAGGTGGCTGGGTTTTAGACCTGGTTATGCAAATATATACTAAAGTGAGCAGAACCAGGAGAACACTGTACACAATAAAAGCAAGACTGTACAGTGGACAATGGTGAATGACTTAGCTATTCTCAAGAATACAATGATCCAAGATAATCCCTAAGGACTCAGAATGAAAAATACCATCTGCCTCCAAAGAAGGAACTGATGTCATCTGATACAAATGGAAGAATACTATTTCTCACTTTTTTGTTTTGTTCAAGTTTTCTTCCACAAAATGACTAATACTGTAATGTTTTACATGATTTCACATGTATAAAAACCTCGATCAGATTGCTTACTGTCTCAGAAAGGGAGAAAGAAAATTTGGAACATAAAACTTTTTTTTTAATGTTAAATTTTTTTACATACAATTAGAGGAAAAATAAAATATTAAAAATGAAAAAAATCAGACATTCAGAATCTATAGTAAAATGATACAATTTCAGAGTAAAACTCATTTCCCAATGGATATAAAAGTCATTTTGGGGGGGGGGAAAGGCAGAAACAAATGATTACTGCATTATTTGAAAACTTTTTAAACTCACTATTAATAGAAACACAAATCAAAGCAACTTTGTCCCCAGGTACAAGTGCATGTCAGATAAAAATACCAAACAACTAAAAATTCAATACTTGGCAGGACAGTGGGAAAATAAGTTGGCAGAACTGACTCATCATAAAAATTACATTTATCAAATCTTTAATATAATAGTCTCATTAATAGGTTAATATACTGATGATATTATTTAAAGACAGACAAAAATTATACAAAATCTGTAAACTGAGTGGGTTGGACTGAATGTCCACTAAACATCTTCCAGCTTTAAATTTGTTATCTTATGAATGAATATATATATGTGTATATATATATATATATATATATACACACACATAAATATATATGTATAGCTTCTCTCTTTGCAATAATGAAAAAACTCAAAATTATGTGTCTAAAAACCTTAGAAGTTATATATGAATAAAAACATAACAAGTCTTAAATGATACAGAATGAAAAACTGGAAAAATGATATTCAAAGCTACTAAACGAAAAAAAAAAAAGGAAACATCATAGATATACAAGCAGAAAACAGACAGAAAATGGACAAGGAAAATAATCTGCTCCCATTCTTTTAGTTGATTTTCTTTACTAAAAATCAATGTTTTTACATTTGGATTTTAATATATGTTCTGCTTCCTTAACATTTGCTAATACTACTAAATTTATTGAAAATTTATCTTTAAAAGATTAAAAAAATGACCACTGGCTCAATTAATGCTTTTTCTCAAAAAGTAAATATTAAAACAATATTTTATTATTCTTTAATCATTTTTTTTTCTTAAATGAGTTGCAGAATCCATTCAGTGGTAATATTTTCCTATCTGACATACATGTCAGATTTTTATCCTGAAGGATAAAAATAAATGTCTTTTCAATTTAGTGATTCAAAAAAGACTTTCTTAACTAATTAACTAATTGTGCCTGCTGGAATTAGCTTCTTTCTTATGTGATCAGGAAGGCTTTAAAGCAACTCCGCTATCCAGTACACAAAGTAAAAGGGTAGATTCTGACAACTAATCTAGCAAGTCAACTTTTTTATGGCTACTAAATAATTGAGGGAACTGACCAGTTTATAAAAACTAAAATTATGTAAATGACAAAAAGGACAATTGTACAAGCATACAGAACTATGCAAACCTAAATACATACCCAAATATGCACATACAAATCCATACACAGTACTGTAGTAGTCCTCCAAAAAATACCCAGATTAGACAAATACAGTTTTTGGACTCTTATGTAAATATTTTTTCCAAATCAAAAGGCAGTCCATCAAATCATAATCCATTGTATATTAGCCTTCAAGATGTATTTATATCATAAAAAGACATTTAAAATAACAGTATTTGTTATAGTATTACATAGTAAAATTGCTTGTTACTTGTTAAGAGTCTCACTGAAGGGGCAGCTAGGTGGCACAGTGGAGAGAGCACTGGCCCTGGATTCAGGAGGACCTGAGTTCAAATCCGGCCTCAGACACTTAATACTTACTAGCTATGTGACCCTGGGCAAGTCACTTAACCCCAATTGCCTCATTTAAAAAAAAAAGTCTCATTGATTCATTTTACTTGGTTGAATGAGTAACAATTAAGGTTTTCTAACATTGATTTGACTGTAGAAAAAAAAAAAAGGACATAGTTATCCTTTCCACATTGTGACTTTCCCCAACACAGTTTCAATATATTGTGGGTTGGCACAAGAAATTAAATGGGAATATTTGGAGAGTTTTGCAGAAGCTGCAGACAACATACAAAGGGCCAGCAGATGACACAGAAAAAGTTCTTTTTTCATACAGTTATTTTCCCTTAACATGAACCAAAATATAGCCTATCACCAAATATTAACCAAAATTTTACAGTAAAGTACTGCAGACTTTACAGACCGCATACAAGAAAAATAAAAAAATCCAGACTTCTTCTCTAGTACAAAAGGAGGACCAACAAATTTTACGTGGATTTTCCAGGCTACATGCACACTGTACTCCCATCCTCCATTAGGTGGTAGGGATCTGTCTTTTATTACATAGGATCAGTGTCACATGCTTTCTGTTACATGTTTGCAATCAAACATCATCTTAAGAAAACATCATCTAATTAGAAATAACATGAAGGTGGTGGGTGGCCCTCTGAGATTTCAAAATTTCATCCTTTGATAGAAGTTGAGGGTTTAAAAAACTTCTCAAATTGATGCTGCCCCAGACTTAGCCCGGGCCTTCTCAGTGTCCAACACAATCCAATGTTTAGCCTTCTCCAGTGAGGTATGTCCCTTCCCTACAGGAAGTCTCCAACTTGCAAAAAGAGCTTCACCAAGAAGACAAAGAGAAAACATCACACCACTACCTCTTGAGCACACCAAGTGGTGCTGGCTGCATCACTTTGCCTGCAGTAACCACTCTGGATTGCTCTACCTGCTCCCTCTCTTGAGGGCTCTCTGGAATTGCGGATCAGGGACCTCACTGCCAGGACCCAGCTGCTACCCAAAGCTACTAGAAAAAAGGAGATTTACAAGTATTTCATCAGCACTAAACCAAACATACCGAAGCTTGACAATGGGGAAGGCAGTGATTCTATATCTGTAGGCATAATGCAAAGTAGGGTGTCAAGGGAGTCCTCCAGGAGCAATAGGGCATCTTGGCAAATTCTCTGAAGAATAAATTTAACAATTATTAAAGAACAACACCCTATTATTGCAGTCACTGAACTTTACATCACAAGAAAAGATGCAAGGGATTTTCAGGAAGACATCTGTCACTTAACAATGAGAGTGACCTGAGAGCCCTGACAAGCAATTCAAATCCCAACTGAAGAAAGTGAGTTAACCCTTTCAGGCTTGGTAAACTTGGAGAACTTAAACCTTAGCACTCCTGATCTGCAATTATTGGCGCTATTTGAGAAATTCTGGTGCAAAGGAGAGAATCTCAAAACGAATTTCTGATTCAGACACACTTAAGATAGTCACATGTCAAATTATAGTATGCAGTTATGCCATCTAGCTTAGGGATATCATAAATACAGCTCAGGTGAACCAAGAAAATCAACATTGGTTTCTATTTAATTTCCATAAGACTAATGGGCATGATTTGAAAACAGTCTCCTGAAAAGTTTGAGGTTTTTTGTGAATCCAAGAAAATAAAGCCAGAACAAGTGATGGTAATGATTCTATACCACCTGAAAGAAGTTATATTTAAAAACAGTCAGATATGGCAATACTTTCTTGAGAACTAACCCATAACTCCAAGGGAATGAAAAAAAAAAAACAAAAACATAAAACAAGCTATGAAATTTATAAAACCAATCAATCCTAAAAATCCTAACCTTGGACATAACACAATTTCAAAAAATTGTTCTAAGGGCAAAATGAGTTTCTTTAAGTATCTAATTATAGTCTCATGAAAAGAGGCTTTGAGGGCATGTCAAATAACTCATTTTGTACTGTAAGATTTTCAAAGCATTCTCCTTGTAACTGTTTTGCAGATGAAATAGGTGGTACGTGCCCATTTTTGAGGTGATCTCTGAAAGATTATATGACTTACACAGGGTCACCTAGCTGTACTGTCATAGCAAAAAACTGAAGCAAGGTTTTCTGGCTTTAAGACAAATACTCATCACACTATCCCATGAAACTTCTCAATCAATAGTCTTTATTTTTTCCACAAATCTCCCCAAGGACTCACAATAGAGATTCAAGTTTCTCAATTTGTTGTTTCATTTCAAATTTCTGAAGTTTTGTACACATTAGGAAGCTTCATTTCTATATCATCAGAAAGGACTTCTGGGAAATGCATCATTTACATTTAATTTTTGGCTTCTTAGCCCATTTCATTTTTCCCAAATCTGGTTTCCAAATATAAATTTTAACTAAAATCTACTATGTCTAATGTACTCATTAAGCATTTCTATTGACAGACACACTTTTCTGCATAGATTATTCAGGGCAAATGTTTGCTCTGAGGCTCAATTAACCAGGACACTGATATTTCTGATCTGTCTCAAAGAAAATTTGTGGCAGGGCCAGCTAGAGGGACCTCTCGCTTAACTTGTGACCAAACAGACAATCTCTTTTATAATATGCATGTGACAAAGAATTATCCAGCATTTGCTAGAAGACCTTCAAGGACGGGGGGGAGCCCAATACTTTCTAATAGCCTTTTTGGTTCAGAACAGAAATGTTTATTTTAGATATTTTGAGTTTGAAATAATAGGACAACTAAAAGGAAAAGTAAATGTCAACTGGAAGTTGAGAATAAAGAGCAAATATTCAGGAGGAAATTTAAGACCTAGGGATAAATATCTGGAAATCAGCACAAGTGGTAACTGAAGTCATTAAAGAAGAAGAGATCCCCAAGAAAGGGTACTGAGAGAGAGAGAAGTCCACTGGACCCAAGACTAAACTTTGAGGAACACTGACCTAAGTAAGGGACAGAAGGAGGGAAAACTATTTAAGATGGATGCTGATAACTGATGGATCCTTCCAGATTACAACGACTTTGCGTATGGACACTTGTGCCTAGAAGTAGCCAAGATGCCAATGGAAAAATAGGTTCTTCTTCAGAAATTTCAATCATTAAGTACACAAATGTACATTTCTACTGTCTGCGATAGGGAGGGAAAGCCTATGCTCCGTGCTCTACATATTTGACTCCTACGCTGGAAAGAGCTATGAAATTCTTAAGGAATCATGCAGAGCATCACAAATTTAGAGCTGCAAGAAACTCGAGAGATTGGGCCCAAGCCCTTTATGTTACAGACGAGGAAACCAAATCCAAGAATGATGCAGGGTCTTGCCCAATGTCACAAGGAGCAAGTCAGGATCTGAACCCTAGCCCTCTGAGTCCAAACACAGAGTTTTTCCCACTAAGCCACAAGGTTTATCAAACGCTGTCTTTTTTTTTTTCAAGTCAGTTATACTGGTCAACATTTCACAACTGGAATTAAATGTATGGACTACATCATTATTAAAAACCAAACCTATAAAGAGTACTATTATTTAAAAATACTATTTGACCGATCTTTCAGATTGTCTTTCAGATGCCATCAGGCAACAATCTAATGAACTTTAATCAATATTCAGATAGTCAAACTAGGTACTTCCAGCACCAAATTTCCTGCAATTTCTCAACCATGACCATTTCCATCACCCCACTGCAAAGGTTAGACTGTCAACTCTGCCAATTAATTAGACAACTAACAAAACTCCAAATCACACTGTGTAGAAGCCAAGACATTTCTCCAGAAAATCACTGTATTTTTAGACAAAACCTTTTTTTTTGGGGGGGGGGGGGCAGGACAATGAGGGTTAAGTGACTTGCCCAGAGTCACACAGCTTGTAAGTGTCAAGTGTCTGAGGCTCAATTTGAACTCAGGGCTGGTGATTTATCCATTACTCCACCTAGATGTCCCCCAAACCTCATTTATTATCAAAAACCTACTCATTAGAAAAGGAGGGATGCTTGACTACTTTCAGAAAAATGGAGGGAGAACTCTAAAGTGGTATGGCCAAGTTCACTGTCACAAGAAAAAAAATGCAATGGAACCTCTTTCTTCAATTTCAGTTAATCAATAAGCATTTCTTAAGCACTGGTTGAGTTCTAGGCACTATGCTGAGCACTTAATATAGGAACAAAACACAAAAGAGGAGCTCATGATCTAACAGGGGAGACAAAATGGAAACAACTGTATAAACAAGAGATGTAGAGGATAAATTGGAGATTGATCATCAAAGGGAAGGCACTAGCATTAAGGTAAATCAGAAAAGCCTTCTCTTCTTATAGAAGATGAGACTTCAGCACAGACTTGAAGGAAACCAGAGAAGCCAAAAGGTAGATATGAAGAGAGTAAGTATTCTAGGCATGGAAAACAGCCCGTGAAAATATTCAGAGGTGAAAGGTAGATAGTCTTGTTCAAGGACAACAAGAAGGCCTTTGTCGCTGGACTGGAGACTACATGGGAAGAGAGGAGACAGAAAGGTATGAGAAGACGGAAAAGTTAATAGGAGACCAGGTTGTAAAGGGCTGTGAATGCCGAACAAAGGATTTCATATTTGAACTTGGAAGTGACAGGGAACTACTGGCGTTTACTGAATTCTTAGGAAGGGGATGGGATGGGATGGGATGGGTGTGCCATGGTCAGACCTGTACTTTAAGAAGATAAATCTGGCAGCTGACTGCAGGGCAGAATGATGTGGAGAAGACAAGGAAGTGGCGTAGCATTACATATACATTTACAAAGCAATACAATCAAAAATAACTTCATAGTACACATATAATGTGCCACCAAGGTATATTGAAGTTTATGTTCATAAAGTTTAGGTAATATTATGGTTTATGTCATATCAAAGCGAGAGAAACAACCTGTGAATGCAATGTACACTGGTTTCACTCAAAAGCAGGGACTTTTCTTAGTTAAAGCTAAAGTTCTAGCTAGACTGTCTAAAATATCTAATGAGTGGTCACCAATAAATTATAAGCTTTAGCAAGAGTTAGGCTTTTAAGCATTTATTAAGGAGAATAAGAATTTGGTAAAGAGAGAAGGAAAGGCCTACATTCATCTATCTATTAAAGGGAAAGTGCATTTCTAGCTCCCCTCTCCACTAGAGTCCACATGAAAGAGCCCCAGTCAGAGCGCCAGGCTCTTCCTTCTTCCTCCCACAAGGAAACCTCACTTTCTGAGGCCAAAGAAAAGACACATGGTCTTGCCCTCAAAGACCTTCACCTCATGGGCAGAGCTCTTTTACAGCAAGTCTCCAGCAGGTGGCGTCATTCCAGTCATTACATCTTGCTTTTAATAAATACATGCTGGCCTGCATATTTCTAGAAATACAAACTTAAAAAAAAACCCCACCAATGTTCCCTAAGTAGGCTCGTCACCAAGTCAGTCTTGCATTATGAAATTTTCAACCACTAAGATCATCTATTAGGTCATAGAGGGCTTGTAATATGTATAAATAAAGGAAGTAGTCAAAGCAATTAAATTGCAGGTCTGTTATCTACTTAGTACCTCCTAATCTAAAATATTTCCTATCTGTGGAGAAAAATGAGAGCTCTTATCCCTAAATTTAAAACTACATTAATTTTACTGGAGAAAATATACATTTAGAGACAAATGAATGGAACTTTTCAACATAAACAAGGATGAATACTTATGAATAGCATTCATATTCTGATTTACTTACCCCACACTAAAAGAAAAAAATGATTAAAAGAAAGAACTCAGGGAGAAGAGCCACCCAGCCCCCATCAACCAGAGCTAGTTTTAAGAAAGTGATCAGAAGAACAGTTTTTCAAAACTCAATGATTATTTATTCCAAAGGGAAAATATTCACAAAAATATGACAGTCTGATTCTTAATGTGTCAGCCAGTAAGAGGCATGACAAAGGAACTCACAACAGCTATGATACAAATCTGTATTCAAACATATAATCAAAAGGAAGTCAAGGTTTGGCACAGAAAAAAAACAAAACCTAAAAGACAAATCTCTAAACAGATCAGCAAGATATTCAAAACCAATTTTATATGCAGGTTAAAACGAAATTTGGAAAAATCCATACTTGCCAAAAATGTCATTACTGAAACAAGTGAAGTTCTTACCACCTTTTTTTTTTCAATATCTGAATACTGAAGATACACAATCCTGATTTAAAAAATATTCCATTGATAAATTCCATTTGATCTAAAATTGTTACTTCAGGAAAAAAAAATTTCTAGAAAACATTTGCTGCTATAAATTGATACATAGCCACTAAAAAGCTATGAAGTATATACCTTAATACAAACTAGCATACACTGAGCTATGCAGTCTAAAAATAGCCATACTTAAAGCAAAAAGTTCTGGCCCAACCATCTCTCCAAAGGTTAATTATTCAAAAACGTTTTTATACATTCTGAATATTTAGTCTCATGAGCAGCATTTCTGTTAAAATGATTCTAATAGACATTAATACTACACATCTCAACCTCAACATCCATAAAGTAAAAAAAAAAAAAATACAAACATTTACCAGATCTAAGTTTGGTTGCTATAAAAGTCCTACTAAAATAGTCTTACCTTTATTTTTGTAAAACTAATCCAAAACATTTTGAATTTATGTAAGCAAATTTTAAGATCATGGAATGCATGCACAGGGTGTTAAACAACTCATACTATTTAAAAAAGTCTTCCACTTGGCCAATTTAGGGAACAAAAATAAAAGATGCTACATCTCATTCTTATGTAGTTAATTTTCTTCAGGCTGATCGATACTGAAGTCAGCTTGCTCTTCTGTTCCTTCCTCTTCCTCTTCTTCCTCTTCGACTACTTCTTCTTCTACAGGTTCATCTATCTTTTCTTCCTCATCAGATTCTTCTCCCTGGTGCTCCTGACTTTGATCTGAACCATCAAAAGGATTCTTACCCTGAAACCAAAATAACAGTTCATTTAAAGGAGGGACATACTCATTTTATGTGAATCAAATTCCAAGAAAGCACTAAAATTGTAGATAGATGTGATCTGTTGTTATGATTACAGCATGAAGCACAGGTTTGTGCCTTTTTTATCTCAACTTTTATAGCAACTTCTACCAATACATAGCAACCAAGGAGATTGGCAAAACTACTGTAACTATGACCTTATCTCCCCTATTTCCCTACAGCCTAAGCTTTCTTCCGAATAAAATTCTCCAGACATCCGTATGAAATAATTTTTTAATGTATTCAATTAATTTTTGGTAAAAACAGAGCTAATGGTATAAAAGCTAATTGAACATAAACTCCCAATTAGAGTTAATGTATTTTTATAAGAATCTGCTTAAACTCCAGTTGAACGTTTCAAGTTTCATAATTTTACGACTGATAAAAATTTATGACTGACAAAATCTGGATGTCTCAATTATTGGTACTAGTATAATAAAAATACAGACTACCAAAAACAAAGAGAATGTTTACAAAATTGAACATGCCATTTTAAAAACTCAAAAGTAGCCTGACGAAATTAAGACAGTAGCTGAAACCTATTTCATTTACTTAATTTATCAGTCTAAGGAGATAGCTTTCCATTCCAAATTATATTCAGAGCTCCTATCCTTCTCTGCAAAAACATTACCATCTCCTAGATAACTGGAGTTTAAAAGGAACCTAGGTTACAAATTACTACACTGCTTGGACTAAAAAGTAGGGTTTTATTTCACCAGCAGGATTTCAGTTCTAACTGCCCAGCCTACAGTTCCACTATAAGAACATTTAAGAGTAGATGGGGGTTGGGGGGGGGGGGAAGGGCAGGCAGCTAGGTGGCACAGTGGATAAAACACCGGCCCTGGATTCAGGAGGACCTGAGTTCAAAGCTGGCCTCAGACACTTGACACTAGCTGTGTGACCATGCGCAAGTCACTTAACCCTCATTGCCCCACAAAAGAAAAAAAAAAAGAGTAGATAAGAAGTCATTAAAGTCAACAAGTACAAGGGACTTTCTGCTGGGAGACCCAGAAGAGACTGCCAAAGCCCAGCCACTTCACAGTAGGCACTGCTCTATTCTCATGTCCCTCTACTAAATGAAAAAATGTAGGTAGAAATGCATTCCATTAAGTGGCTTATGGAAATCCTTCAAATAATTTGAAAGCTGACTTTTGTTTCCTATGAGATTCTATGACTGCTTTTTGACATTAAGAAATAAGTCAACAACATTCAAGGAAAATACCTACATTTGTGCCTTTACATAATTTTGTTTAAAATATCAATGATATTACAATACTGCCTAGACAATTTACATAAATATTATAGCTAAGAATTTACTCTTCAATTTCTGTTGACCTAAAATTCTCATCTCAAAAACCTAACACAGGAAATCTTTTTAAAATGGAGGTAATGACAAAAAAAGGGTAACTGTCTTATATGATTTCCAGGCTAAAGATAATAGGAGTCTGCCTACTTAACGATATACTCTGTCAACATCATCGTTAAGAACCAATGAAACGTTTCCCACAGCACCTCTTCCAAGTTTTCCCCTACTCTCCTCAAGACCTCAGCTGCCTCACTTGGGGGAAGGACAGTCAACACAATGGATAATAAAACAAGGTTCCAAAAGTCTGGAATTGAATGGGCCTAACTATAATGTCCTGAAGCTCTTTTCAAAAATCAACTCTCCTAGTACAAGACAGGCAAGTCACTTCTAGAGGCCAATTCAATGTTAGGAGACTACAAGCTCAGTAGCAGTCTGCACTGTCAGGGGGCAGGCAAAAAAGTTAATTCCAACTGCATTTGCATTGCTGGAAGTATACAGAAAAATGCACTGGCCAAACCACACCTAGAGAATGGGGTCCAGATCTGGATCAACTTTACAAAGGACACCGAGAGCTTCAGCTGATCCAAAGAAAGGTAAGCCAGATGAAAATAAATTGGAAATTAACTATAAAAGAATTTACTTAAAGAAATGGGTATGTTTAGCTTGGAGAGCAGGAAACAAGGTAGGATCTGATAGTCATATGGAAGATGGATTTTATTTATTTTGCTAAGCCTAGGAAGGAAAAACACAGACCAGAGGTGGAAATTTTCAAAAGGCAGATTTTACACATAAAAACAAGGAACAATTTATTCACCGCTATCTAAAATGGGAATGGAAAGCTCCACAATGTATGATTTCCCTGTCAAAAGAGGCCTTTCAATGCACAGGAGGTAAGACCACTTGTCTGAGAATGGCACTGAATGGACGTTATACTTTGGGTGTACTAGGTGATACCAACAATAATAACAAGCATTTATATGTACTTTAAAGTTGTCAAAACACTCTACCTATATTACCTCATTTAATCCTCTCAACTTATGTTATTTTTACTAAATTATTTTTCTCTTTTTAATTCTTTGTTATATCAGATGGCTCTCTGGAAAGGGGGATCTCCCTTCATAAAGATCTTCTTTACTGTCTTATCATGACATAAAGGAAACCCAGGGTTTCTCATTTCTGAAGCAATTACTTATAATTCACAGATTTTAGAGAAAAGTATAAAGTAATATAAAGCAACATCTAAATATCACAAAACTGTTCAATAGCAAGGAAGCAGTATTATCTCTGGCTGTACTCAAAATATTCAGTATGTTCCCCTGACATCATTTACTAAATCTAAACATGGGAATGTGGCAATGTTGTAGCAATTTAACCATGAGAGCATTATATCAACACTTGGAAAATCTTTTCAAAATCTTACCTTAACAAAAAGTTCATATCGTGCTTTTACAATTGGATTATTCAAGATACTGGTAGCAGTTAAGACACTCTCTCTTTTTATCTGTTCCCTATAGGCCTACGAAAAAAAGAAAAAACTCATCAATACTTGAAGAGCTAATCCATGTGAAAGTAATCAAATTTATAAGTACTTTTATTCAAATCATTCATTTTCTATAACATTAGAAAACTGCTGACAAACTCTAAGAGTACCTATAATAGCTCATTGTTAATCTATAGAATTTCAATATTTTAAAAGGTTCTGTACTTAATACACTTCAATAAAAACCACCAATCATTTATTATGTGGTATGTATGTGTATATATGTGTATGTGTGTATATACATATACATATATATATACATATACATATATATACACATACACATGCCTTGTTTCTAAGAATTTAATTCTGCTAATTATTAAGAAATAAATTTGCCTCTCCTTTATGCCACTGCTGATGCTGTTCCAATAACAAAAGCTTAGGGAGACATGTCTTGAGAGTTAACAGTTGTTTTTGTGCAACTAACTCCCTTTCCCCAACTTCCTTCTTTTTCCCTTTTATTCTTCCTGGTTTTTTCTTTCTTTTTCTTTCTTTACTTCTTATCCAATTAAAAGTGAACAACAGTTCTCACCAAATCTATGGTCATTTGAAAATTGTGTTTGGGAATAGGAATTAAGGTGTTTAAAGGGAAGGTTCTAGTGACAAAAAAGTTAGAAGGAAGATGGGTAAAGGCAAAGAGGGAAGGAAAAGGGATGGTGGATAAGAATAGGGATGGTAAAACTGAAATGCACAGAATAAAAGGTGGGTTCAAAAGGTGGGTTCAAAAGGTGGGTTCAATGATGGTTTAGGTCTTATCCCTGGGAATCAGTGTGAAAATATTAATATATATGTATATTCTAAAGGAATGTTCCACTTGAAAGCAAAAAGATCTTTTAAATTTCTTTATACTTGGGACAGAATTTTCTAGCTTTTCCCCCATTCAAAAAATCTTCTGACTTTTCCTGACCTTAATAATGACCTTGCATAATGTACAACATTGCTAAATGCTAGACCAGCAAAGAAGAAAAACTACTCACACCAGAATGTAACTCAAATTTTCAAAGATGTTATAATGATCAAGTATCTACACAATGCTTTGCCTCCTTTAAACCAGTCATCCCTACCCACAGGTACACCAGTCAAATACTTTCTCCGTGATGGGATATATTGGGGAAATGGGAGCTATTGTGGCCTTTTAGTCACAGAGAAAAGCTAACAGTGTTAATAGCATTACTTGCATTCTTATTTTTCCTTTCCTCAAAAATAAGTCTCAAACCATTCATCACAATTTTTAAAATTACAAATCTGAGTATACTTTCAGATACAAACCCCTGAAGATATGTATAGGGATTGCATATGGATCACTGTGAAACCAGTTCAAAGGTACTGAGTGACCCAATAAGCACCACCAGCCCTTAGCAGCACAAATGTAAGAGAAGTCAATGGCTTACTAGACTAGATTCAAACATACTTGTTTCCCTTTGGCATGGTCAGGAGATTTTAAGTGCTGTTGAACCGAACTGTGTAAGGCAGGTACATACACACTGCAAGCATTGCAGTGAACAGTCTCTACTTTCATCATGTGGTCATCTGCAGTAACCCCTAAAAAATACATTCAACTATTAAAGAGAATTAATGCCTCATAGTGCAACATTAAAATGTTGCCTCGTGAGTAGTACACAAAAGCACGTGTAAAAGATTGTTATTTCAATAAACATGGGAAACCACTATGTTGATCAAAGAACATACACATCAGAAAAGAGAAGGACTTAAATAAATATTTTCTCCACACTGTCGTTTTATTCCCACATTACATTGCAGGCAGAAAAAAGTTAGTAAGATAGGGTGATAAACTGAGAAATACTACAATGCTTATGTTTGGAAAGATAGAGGCCACAAAGAAATACAACCAAACTGCATAAAATCATGAAGGGTAGGGAGAGGGTAAACATAAGTTCACCAAATCCCAGCGTGCCAGGCTGGCACACCTTAACATCTGCAAAAATATCCAAGTTTTCAAATTATGCCAACTACTAATTTATTAAAGCAGGGCAAGGACAGTGTTATCATAAAAGATAGTTGAGACCAAAGACAAACCAAAACAGGATTAACCAAGATTGACAAAAATTCACAGACAACAGAGAAACAATGAGCTAGAAAGGGAGCTAGGCATGTGTGGGGTTACATTAGGAATTTAAAGGTGATACTAACACAGGACAACCTTACTTTATTACACAATTCTCTATGGTACTCATTATGAAGCAATCCAAGAGAATGTGGAGAAATCATGGGGTTCTCACTTAATATTACTGATCATAGGATCATTGATATTCTTACAATCTAACTCCCTACTGAAAGAGAAAGGAATATGGTGAGCTCTTCAGTGACTCAATAATGTCAAAGAATGAGAGAGAAAGGAAAAAAGAGACAGAGGGAGGAAAGACTAAGTGCTGAAATGAGATGAGATGAGATGAGCTTCTCTCCAACAGGATTCAGGAAAGAGAAACAAGGACAAGTTGAAAGAAAGTGCAAACGAGAATTTTCTTAGGCCTCCAATAAATGTCTCACCTCCAACTCCCTCCAAATTCCTCATGGATTGTCTCTCTCATCCCAGCAAAGAAAACATGAGGACATCGTTTCATTCCAGAATAAACCATTACATTTCTGGTTATCTACTTTCTCTAAACTCTCCTCCAATAAAAACCCTTACCGTTGACACGAGTGACATTAACCCTTAAGAGAACCAATGCCAAATTGGCATTTGTTAAAATCCTCTCCTTATGCCTAAATGCTAAGTAGAAAGAGTGAGAATCATTTAATGGGTCTAAAATAGGGTTCTTTACCTGAGGGTGCATGAGCTTCTTTTTCTGTTTTTTAATATTTTCTAATGTGTATTTCAATGACTATTTTCCTTTCTAATCCTATACATTCTGAAAAGAGGCCTATGGCCTTCACCAGACTGCCAAAGGGATCCATGACCCAAAAAAGTTTAAGAACTCCTGATCCAAGCATTTATTTAGAGCAACCAATTATAATCTATGAACTGGAAAAATAAGTAGTTTCATTTTAAAGGGGTTCTCATTCCAGTAAATTTATTTTTAATCACAAGCTCATTTTAAAAGATAGTATACTAGAAGCATTTAGACTACCAAATTTTTATTGCTGTTAACACATTTTTAAAAATTTAATTTTTAAAATTAAACTTAAAAAGGATTTTTTAAAGACATAAAAATATTTTAATTTGATGATGAGAGATAAATGACCCATGATTATGGAGAGAAGATAAAGTTACATTAATCAAGTATATTTTTAAAGAGAAGAGGGAAAAATATAGCACTTTTCCTTCTTTGGTTGTTTCAGTTGTATCCAAATCTTTGTGAAACCTATTTGAATTTTTCTTTGCAAAGATACTGGCATGGTTTGCCATTTCCTTCTCCAGCTCATTTTACAAATGAGGAAACTGAGCAAACAGGTTTAAGTGACTTGTGCAGTCACTTAATGGGAGTAAGTGTCTGAGGCCTCATTTAAACTCAGGTCTGATACTCTATCAATTACACCACCTAGCTGCCAAACAAGACAATACTTAAAGGAAATAAGAGACAAAATAAATTCATTTGATAATTGAAAAAGAAAAAAAGGCTTTGCACAACAAAAAGCAACACTTTCAGAATAAAAGGAAAGAAAAAAAATATAGAAAAAAATTGCACCAAACATTTGATAAAAATCTAAAATCCAAAATTTCTGATTAATAAATTTTTAAGAGTTAACACCATTCTCCCATAAACATGTACCTTATAGGATCATATATTTATATTTATATTTATAGTTGAAAGCACCCTTAGAGGCAATCTAGTTCAATTACCTCATTTTATAGATAAGAAAATGGAAGTTCAGGGCAATAAACTAACTTACCCAAGGTCACAAAGTGGAAGAGCCAGGATTTGAACCCAGGTCATCTGACTCCAAATCCAGTGCTCTTGTCCCACTATACCACAGGGAAATGAAAAGGCAGTTCGGGAAACCCACAAATTATCAATTATGACATCAAAAAGTCCAAAAATTTCTATAAATAAGAGAAATGTACATTAAAATTCTTATGACTCAACTTGATAGCCATCAAATGGGCGAAGATAACAATCTAGGGCTACCATGATAAAAAGAGCTGTCAACTGGAGCCGTGAATTAGTTCACCCCCTTCGGCAAGCAACTTGAAGTTATACAGTAAGTGTTATAACAATACATGGACCCTTTAAACCAATGATCCCACACCAGGAACTTTTTGTGAGAGGGGGGAAAAAAGCATTTAAATAAAAGTATGCCCAGTGGTAGCACTCACTACTCTTGGTAGCAACAAGCCAAAAACTAAACATCCAGTCACTGGAAAATGGCAGAGTAAGACGTGGTGGTTCTATCACTCTGCCATAAGGAAGAAATTAAAAGAATTATGGGATGAGATATGATGTAAAAGAGAACCAAAACAAGAATGAGATACTCTACAACTGTAATTGTACAATAACAACCATAAACACAGGTGAAATTCACAGAAAAGGTCTAAAAGGATCAGACAATAAAGGGTGTTGTAGGTTTTAAAGTCGTGCAGAAACATCTTTTGGGCTTCCTTTAATAAAGTAACATACAGAAATATACAATCAATTATTCACCATGCTTGTCCATTTGTTTTACTTCTTTCCTCCTATTTATGAAGTGGAATACTTGAACTTATCTAGGGAAGTTCCAAAAATTTTTTCTTAAAGATTTGATGTAGTCTGGACAAGAGAAATATACTATTTGGACACTATCTACTATTCCCCTTACTCTAAGCCAAAGTTCACCATTTGCACACTGGGGATTTCTGATACATACAACCAAGTAAGACCTCTGCCTTTAAAATTATTTTCTATTTCAGTATTTAGCAAACATCTTTTCTCTTCACATTGTGAGTCTTGCTCCTAATTAGGTTAAAAGGACTTTGTGCCAATTCTCTTTAAAAAAACTAAAACATATATAAAATTTTGACTATCAATCAAAAAACGGGGAGGGGGGGCGGGGTGAGGGGGAGGGGAAGAGAGGAGCACAACGAGCTCCCAAGCTCATCAAACACTTGTAACAAGAATTGAGAAGCCACAGTTGGTCAGAAAATACCTACCTTCCATTACATCTTTTTCAGCTGCTTTGACACCTTCTGAATCACTAGTTGTCTGTTGTTTACGCATTGATGTTTTCTTGAATTTATTCACCATACATTCCTAAAAAGAACAAAGTAAGAAAAAAAACCTGTAGCATAAAGATAGAACAATAGCTAACATTTATATGGTACTTTAAGGTTTACAAATACTTGACATCTGTCATTGCACTTGCGTCTTCTGAGATGGGTCTACAGGTATTATCATCCCCCATCTTAAAGAAGAGGAAAATAAGGCTGAGAAATCTGAAGTGACCTGGCCATAGTGACACAGCTAATCCATACTGGAGGTAGAATTCCAGATCACTCATTCAGCCCTCAAGAAATGTATATGGTCATCAAGGAGACAAGACAAAAACATGCAAAAATTACCAAACAATATAATTAAATACAAAGTTATACTGAATGGATCACAAACCCAGGAGAAGGGTTTGGTTTGGTTTGGTTGTCATTGTTGTTTTTAAATGGAGAAGCCAATGCAGGTTGGAGTTAATTGAAATTTCAAGGAGGATGTAAGAAAGATCTGCCCCCTTCCCAGAGGTGTAGCAATTTTGACAATTAAGATGGCTCACTTACTTCTATTTTTTTCCTTTCAGGGCAATGAGGGTTAAGTGAGTTGCCCAGGGTCACACATCTAGTAAGTGTCAAGTGTCTGAGGCCAGATTTGAACTAAGGTCCTGCTGAATCCAGGGCAAGTGCTCTATCCACTGCGCCACCTAGCTGGCCCAGTCCTTCATCCTTTATTGCAAAAGATTCACTCACCAAATTCTGCATACACCTCATAATCATAGATGTATAAGAATATATAGTCCAAAAGAGACAATATTCATGGAATTAACAAAGCTATTCCAGTTCCTGGTAGATTTGTCAAGCCACAGGACCAAACTGATGACAAGGAAACAAATATACACTATATATATAGACCCTCCAGTTGATAAAAGCCCCTTCACCAGTACTACAGTATACTGCCATGATACAGATTCAAGTTCTCTAAGAAGCAATCTAGGGTAAGGGATGGTATTTAGGCCCACTAAATGCCAACAGATTGGGTAGAGAGGCATAGTTAGTAGTCTGGACAAGAGAAATATACTATTTGGACACTATCTACTATTCCCCTTACTCTAAGCTAACTTTCCTAGCAATAGACCACCATTACAAATTCCTTTTGGATGTGGTGACCCTACACACTTTGGCAGCTTCCTGAAGATAGGGAACGCTTTGTTTTTCTATTTATATCCCCATCAAATAACATAATACATACTTAATAAAGGCTTCCTGTTTACTCTCCAGCATCTTGTTTATTTACTTACCTTTTAATTTGGAACTCATCCCTGATCCTCAAAGAGAATGTGTCATCCTGTTCCCCCCCACACATTGCCTAATAACCAGTATGTATTAATCACATGTGTCCTTCTGTGGAATTAAGCATCCTGATTATTCATTCAATATTTTTCCATTATCTTAATTCTAACAAAGAAGGGGTTTATAACTATGAAAAAAGCTACTTACATGCAAAAAATCCATAACTACTTTATCAAATTTGGTTTGTTTCTGAATATGATCTAAGGTTTCCTGGTGAGAAGAACTTTCCAAATGAACTTCAATTTCTTTTTCATCAAATGTTCGAAATTTGCAAAATGAACATGTATATGCCATCCTACAAGGGAAAAAAACAAAACAGGCTAAATTTTAAGAAAATGGTGATACTTAAGATTTCTGAAGACAGCACCAATGAAACTGACATCATAAGCAGTATTAATTTTCTGAAGTCCCACATGAGGACAGGGGAACTAACACTACTTTTACAGCAGTCAGCCATATCAAGCAATGTTCAGCACCTATGGTCTCATCATTATAACCGCACAACTGGCCTGGATCCCCAAATCTCTGTGTGACTGAAAAGTCTCAGAGCCATCCCTGGACTGAGCTTCTAACTTCAGCCAAAGTCCAGAGAGGTCGACTTCAAGCTTGTCCTATAGAACCCCCTCGTTCTATAACTGGGTTATCAGAACCAAATTCTTCACCCTAATTTGGATTTCATGCTTAGGTTTCTAAATGGATCCAGGGAAGTTCTAGGGAGTCTGGACCAAAGCAGTATCACTCAAGATTCAGAAAGAAGCCATTTTTGGGGTGTCTCTGAGGACCAGAAAACTTCTTTAAAGAGTACTTCAGAATGATTGCTGGCTCATTAGGGGCTACCACAGTCTAGACTCATACATTCAGAGCCTCTGAAATAATCCTAGAATTTAGGACCATGGTTATAAGGGAACCTAGAGTAATGCTGCCAGATGACAATTTACAAAAAGGTAATAAAAGCTATCCAGAAGAGGAAGGAGTTGCCTCAAGAGCTAAAGAATTTCCCTTCACTTGAAAATGCAGCTAGGTGGCGCAGTGGATAGAGCACCGGCCCTGGAGTCAGGAGGACCTGAGTTGAAATCTGGCCTCAGACACTTAACACTTACTAGCTGTGTGATCCTGGGCAAGTCATTTAACCCCAATTGCCTCACAAAAAAAAAAAAAGTAAAGGCTGAATGACAACTTGACACATCTTGGCATTCACTTTGCCACTACCACTGCCCTGTCACACTCACCTGAACACCACCTTCCTTTCTCTGGACCTGAAACTGTGCTTTCCTCTCACTTTCCTTTGCTGATTAGCCTACTTCAAGTTAATTAGATTGTAGCCACACCTGGCTAGCACTTAAGGAGGTATTGTTCTCAGAAGCTAAGGACTTTGAACTCAACTCAAGACCACCTTCAAGTCCTGTGAACCAATGCATTTGGATGACACCTGCCAATCAGATTGAAGCAGTGTATAAGGACCGCCTCTGCTCCAGACCTATAAAAAGCTTCCACACTCAGTGTGAGGAGAGCTCCTTGTTGAAGCAGGCTCATGGCAGAGGACTTGAGGAAGAACCCAATCAGGCTGGAACTCTAGGCTAGATATGCCTTTTCTTAACTTTCGGAACTCCACATGAATACCTGGTATGCTTTAATAAATGCTTAATGCCCAAAGACTAGTGCTAAAGCTTCTAACTTAAGGTGACCACACATTAAATTTTAAACATCATAGTCCCCCAGGGCCTAGCAAACTGCCTAGCATATATTAGATGCTTAATAATGTTTCTTAACTTATTCATCTCTAATCACTTGCCAGAGGATCCTCCTTTTGTTAGCTATGGATTGGACTAGACGGCTTCTGAGGTTCTTTCCTATTCATAACCATGTCTGAAAATATTTGATAATGGAAATATTATTCAGTTTCCCAGAAATGTCCATTACTTTTACTTTATATGGTTCTGGCACCTAGCCTGTCTCCCACATATTAGGCACTTAATGTTTACTTAAATTCTGATTATTTCATTAAGCACAGACCTGTACTCATCACCATATTTCTCACTGATCTTCTCTCTTCTCCGCCTTTGTTTCTCTCTTCTTATTTCAATTCGTCGTTTCTCTTCTTCACTTTTAGGGGCCATTTTAGCTAGTAAATTACATAAATAACAACAGTCAAAACTAAAATAATATTTACTAAAATTTCTTCCCTCTCTTCTAGCCAAGAGGTTTGGAAAAGTCTTTTTTAGACGTTTTAGAGCCAGCAGTGATGATGCTCCAAACTAACCTCCTTATAGTTGCTATGTATTCTGTGTTACATAAGGAGAGGAGAATTGTGGGGAGAATTTGGAGTTAAGATTTTAATCTGTTTTTTTTTTGTTTTGTTTTTCGTTTTCCAAAAAAAGCAGCAGCAGCAAGCAGTTCTAACACCAAGAAATTCTAATCAGGATCACCCAAACAAATGGTTATCTGTTTGAAGCCCTTCAAAAAGGAAGAAGGGACTACCTCTGAAGAAAATCTATTCTACTTTCAGATAGCTAATTATTACAAGTTTTCCCTCACATTTTATTTAAATTGCTCTTCTGAAACTTCTATCCATTGCTCTAGGTTCTGATCTCTGAGACCAAAAGACCCATTTTCATTCAATCAATAAACATTTTAAAAGTGCCTACTATGTCCCAGGCACTGTGCTAAGCACTGGGAATACAAAAAAGAGGCAAAAGAATCCCTGCCCTCAAGAAGCTTACAATCTACTGGGGGAGACCAGATGCAAACAAATACATACATAACTAGCTATATACAGGATTAATGGGAAATAATTAAAAGAGAAAAAGCAGTGGAATTAAGAGAGTTAGAAAAGGATTTCTGTAAAAGGAGAGATTTTATTGAAACTTAAAGGAAGCCTGAAAGGACAGTAGGCAAAGCAGAAGAGGGAGAGTGTTCCAGGTATGGCTGAAGCTAGAGAAAATGCCCAGAGCCAAGAGATGAGAGTCTCTTGTTTGTAGCACACACAGCCAGGGGGCCAGCATCACTGGATCAAAGAGCACACACTGGGGAGTAAAGAGTAAGAAGACTGGAGAGATGGGTTGGGGCCTGATGATGAGGGACTCTGAAAGCCAAACAGAGCATTCTATACTTCTTCCTGGAGGCAATAGGAAGTCAATGAAGTTTACTGAGTAGGGGAGGTGACATAATCCACATGGCAGCCCTTCAAATACTTCAACACAATTCTTATTTCCCCATAACCCCCTTTACCCTTACCTAAGTTTTCTCACCTCCAAGTTAACCACTCCCAGATCCTCCAACCATTCCTCATGGCATGGACTCAAGGCTCATGGAACAGAGGAGAGAAAAGCCAGGCATAGTCTAACATGCACCCCGGATTTGGCAAGGACATTCTTTTCAAAGGGTTCAGAGATCAAACAGGTGGGATCCCCTAATTTAAAATTCCAGAGGGGAACTTAGCCCAAAGGGTAGGGAAGGAAAAGGAATAAGAATGTATACAGTGAGTATACTACATGTCAGGCACAGTGCTCAGTGCTTTTACAAAGCTCCTCACTGCAACCCTGTGAGATAGATACTATTACTGTCTCCATTTTTCAGCTGGGGAAACTGCTTAAGCAACTTGTCCAGAGTGACACATCTAGTAAGTAGCTGAGGCCAGATTTGAACTTGAGTTTTTCTGACTCCAGACTCATTGCTCTATGCATGAGCCACCAGCTACCTCTAAAAGGAACAGGAAGCTCTCGTGAATGTCACTGTGAGGACAAAGGGGGAATCATTCCCAACAGAAAAAGATGGAGTTGCTTAAAGAGACAAATATGAATGTCCAGAGAATCTCCTCAACGAACTGAGATTTTTTAGGGCTGGACAGAAGGAAATGAGGGCAGAAAACATCAGGGAAAGACAAAAATGTGGCAGCATCTTATGAGAATAATGTAAGGAACACTAAAACTCCCGAAGCTGATGAAGGACACAGAGCAAGAACAGGAGGAAATTAAAGGACAACAAAAAACACCAGTATTTGTTGCTGATGTTAACTACTGAGTCAAAGTAGAAGACAGGATAAAGAACCAGAGAGGGAAGAGCTACTCAACTTAGTTTGATTCTATTTTCTCTGCCCAGAAGAATGACCTTTGGATCAGAGTGCAAAGTACAAAATGGCTAGTAGAAAGCTGGTACCCAACAGAGAATGAGGAAGAGAATACCTACCTGCTCTTAAGTTCAAGTGACCAAGCTGATCGAAGAACTACATATTAGAGGACTAAAAACTGGCAGGTGGAATTGCTGAACCATTGTCAGGGACTCCTAAAGAACTGTGCACAATGGGAAAAGAGTTATAGGAATAAGGCAAATTTTTGAAACGGAGAAAAGCGAATTCTGCAAACAGCATGATAGGTTGGACTTCAATTTCGGGTGAAATGCCTGGATGTATTATTAAAAGGATGGCTAGTGAGCATCTAGAAAAGGAAGAAGCAATCCTAAAGAGCAAGCATGAATTGAATGAATTAAAAAGAGGTGAAGTTGGGCAGCTAGATGGCGCAGTGGTTAAAGCGCTGGCCCTGGATTCAGGAGTACCTGAGTTCAAATCCAGCCTCAGACACTTAACACTTACTAGCTGTGTGACCCTGGGCAAGTCACTTAACCCCCATTGCCCCACGCCAAAAAAAAAAAAAAAAGAGGTGAAGTTGTGCTACAATGGAGTTGCATCATACTCCCCTAATTAACTTAGGGGAATTCAACTGTTGTATGCTTAGATCAAAACAAAAAATTTCCTGAGAGAAAGATGACAATTTAAATAGGCCATATGATTCTACCAGCCATGTGAGTCTTCTATTCCCTCAGCCAGTCTCAGCTCCTAAGTACTTCTCAAAATACAGGCATCTCTCTGTAGTATTAGAGTAAAAATTCTAATCCTGGGTGATAAGAAAAAATTAAATTTATGATCAACTGTATCCAAAATCAACCATTCTAGATCTATCTGCACTCTAATAAATATTTCTTTCCTTTAAAGAGTTCAAGCACTTAGGAAGGAGCATCTTTTAAGATACTACTATTTAAAAGATACTATACTAGGGGCAGCTAGGTGGTGCAGTGGATAGAGCACTGGCTCTGTAGTCAGGAGTACCTGGGTTCAAATCCAGCCTCAGACACTTAACACTTACTAGCTGTGTGACCCTGGGCAAGTCACTTAACCCCAAATTGCCTCACTAAAAAAAAAAAAAGATACTATACTGTAGTTTAGGATGACTGAAAAGATTTTACAAGATAATTATGACTATATGGGATTTCTGCCTTAAAAATTACTTTAGTACATAAGCTCCAAACAAGATATGATGCCACTGTACTTTCTTTTCCTTTTCTGACTGGTAGAGTAAAGAATGCTGTACTCCAATAGTTTCCTGAAAAATTCTGGCAAAGCCTTTCAAAAATACTCTAACGTTATTCTTAAAAGATGGAGAGATGTAAGCTAAAGGAAGTTATAAGTAGTTGAAACATTAATTATTAGAGAAATGCAAATTACAACAACTCAGATTTACTGTCTCATATCCATCAAATTAGCAAAGTTTGCAGAAAAGGAAAATGATAAATAAATGATGGAAAAGTTTCCATTCTGGAAAGCAATTTGGAACTATGTCCAAACAGCTATATAAAATTGTGCAAACCAATGACCAATGTCCAATGACACTGCTGCTAGATATTTACCCCAAAGAAATCAAAGAAAGAAGAAAAGGAAAAAATGTAAACAAAAAATATTTATAGCCGCTCTCTTTATGGTGGCAACAAATTGGAATCAATTAAAGAATGGCTTAACAAGTTATGGTATTATATTGTTATTAGTATATTGTCTGTTAGCATTGATTATGACATTCTGTTAATTTTTTATTTATTGTTTATTATTTATTGTTCCATCAAGGAAACACCCTGTGTTTCTTGACGAAACAAAGGGGGGAATGTAAAGAATTAATTATTATTTGAGGTTTTTATGACCCCATCTTTTGGCTAGAATTAAAGAAAACCAAAAAACTGAGTGCTCGCACTGGCCTCTGGGGCTCCACAAACGGCACAGTGCTCCACCCACTGGTTGTAGCTGTCGCCATGGTGCTGGCACCTCACGTCATCACCACTTGCCAACACCTACATGGGCCTGGCAAAATTATGATTGGAAGCCCAGTGAGGGCAGTCATGTGACTGACAGAGTGACCAGCTAATTGGCTGGGGCCTGTGTGTGGTCAGCCTGGGGTCTGCTGGGAAGGAGGGAGGTTTTTTTTCCGCCATTCTAGCTTTAAGCTGGAAGGCAACAGGATGCTAATATGTGTTCTCAGCTGATTCCTGGGCAGTGGTGTTGTTCAGGTTGTATAATTTCCCTTTCCCCATTTTATTTCCTTTCCCTTGATCCTACTGATCCTGTTTGTGTTCTTTAAGTTCGTTCTTGTTAAATAAATCCTGCTCTGTTTTGAGGGAGACTTTCTCCTTCCTTGCCCCAACACTGAGGCGAGACACTTAGCTAACGCTCCCCAATTAAAAATTGGTCCCCACAGTTTATAAACAGAGGGTAGAATACTATTGTGCTGAAACAATGAAAAAGATGGTGTAAGAATGATGCAGGGGATAGTTTTACAGAAACCTGAGAAGACTTTTATGCACTGATCCAAAGTAAAGTGAGTAGAACTGTTTTATATAATAACAGCAATACTGTAAAGACAAAGAACTCTGGAAGACTTAGGAATTCTAATCAATGCAACAACCAACCAAAATTCAAGAAGACCCATGATGAAACATGCTAGTTATCTCCTGAGAGAGAGCTGATGGATGTAGAGGGCAGACTGAAGCAAAATGTGTACATACATAGATACATACACACACACACGTAAAAACACTTAATTTACGTGCACAATTTTACATACACATATAACAAACATGTATGTGCGTATGTGTGTGCATACATGTGTATACACATGTGTATGCACACACGTATATTACTTTTTCTACATGTTTGTAAAAGATTCTAGTTTTCTTGTTCTCTCATTGTGAAGTGAGATAGTAGAAACAGGAGAAAATGCAGACTAAAAATAAAATAGTAAATTGAAATTTTTTTAAAGTAAAAATTAGTTGTTGTTAGAACTGGGTAAATGGCTAGATTCAAAGAATAACTAATGACTTGACTTTAGTTTGGAAGAGACTTACTAAGACCAATTCAATAACATAATTTTGTAACAGAAAAACTGAAAACTTTTTAGGAATCTTAAGTACCTGTCAAGTTTAAGAACTAATTTTCAATACAAGCAGTACTGAATATGAGACAATCAATGTGATTTTGTGCATAAAACTTTTGTGCAATCCAAACTAGAAAGCATTAAAAAAAAAAGTTTAAAAATAAAACGGCCTAACTGATCACTTCACTTTACTACTTACTCGGTGATTTTTTCTGGTTAATCTTCTCGATCACTTTTGTCAGTTTGAGCTTCTTGATAAATGTCCCTCCAGGCTTATTCGATGGCTGCATCAATTTTCTCTTGATTCCTCTTGCAGCAACTGCTACATTACTGGGTTTGTTATGATAGTCTACAACAATTCCAGGTCTGTGCTTGCCTCCAAAATCGCCCATATGCTGTAAATTTATGAAATCAATAATTATTAGGAAATTATCCATATAAAAATATCAATTCATATATAAGTTACACATTTCCTATTCTTTTGTTTACTCCTGAAAATTCCCCAGAATGTATATTCTGACATAAGCAGCACCCTGGAAAAACATTCAATGGATCAGTATATATTTTCATCAGTAGAACAAATAGAGATATTTCCTACCTATACATTGGATTTCTAAATTTCACAATGATTAATCCAGATCATGAACATGCCTATCAAAAGGATAAAACTTGTACAACTCTCTCTGACAACTCCTCTTCAGAGTTTCCAATAGAACTATCCCCCCAAAATAGCTTACAGTGAATTGTTACTTTGCTAAAACTTTGTCTCTGAGCAGAAAAGGTGCTTGTGTTTGTAGCTTTTTGAAAGGGAAAAAGGTGCTAAAAATCCATTATAATTTTCATAGGATAAAGACCCAGAGCTGAAAGGGAACTCAGACACTATCTAGTCCACCCCCACCCTATCCCATTCTCCCTTTTTACAGATGAGAAGACTGAGGTCTTAACTGACCTTGCCCAGGGTCATAGAGGTTTAAAGTAAGTAAGTAAAGAGTAATCCCAACTCATCTACTCTGAGAACATTCCCCACCTGGAAAACAGATTCTTAACTGCAGTTTCATGAAGAAAAAAGCTTGCAGATGAAGAGAAATCTAACTAACTTGTTCTTCCTTTTCCTTCCTCTTCTCTAGCCACTACCAAACCCCTAGAGGCCAAATGCCTCAGAGTTTTATTTAAACTAAATACAACCCTTCCAATACAAGACATGGGAGTAATCTGAAGAGAAGAAACCAATGGGAACTGTACAAGTACTATGAAGGGGAAAAGAAAATCTTATTGGTTTATTTAATTCATCAAAAGAAGGTAAGAAAGAAAAGCCCATTCAGACTGGACTGGTGGATCCAAAGTGCAGAAATATCTGTTTTACTGCCATGAAAACAAAACTGATGTTTCTTAAAATGAAATCCCACCCAAAAACCTATTTAAAATAAAATAGGAAACCAAACTATGTAGAAAATAAGCTCTGTTCTACAATTTTTAACAAGTTTTATAAGGTTGTCGATATTCCTTTTTCCAATCTAACATCTGAAATCCCAAGTATTTTCAATTCCTCTTATTTACAAAGTGTACATGAGAGATTTGTTTACAATTACATTTTATGCATGTGAATTATATCTCCCCTAATTAAACAAAGTTTCCAACATGACTTACAGGTTCATGATTTAAAAAACAAACACCCAAATTTTCATTAACTATCCATTAAAGGTGCAATGCATTTTACATAATAGTTAACTGTTTTAAATGTAAAATTTCTACATAAGGACACCAAGTTATTTTGCAGGACTTTTGGCTATTAATCAAAACATGTCCCTTCCTACCTTTTTGCTCAAAAAGTATTTTCCTTTGGAAAAATAAAAGCATTTGACTTTTTAAAAATCCATTTTTTTAATTACATCAATGACAGGGATACAAAATTCTCATATGACCAACCTACATTATAACCCCAAAATCTATGTACTTACTATAAAAAATTTCTCATCAATCAAGTTACTTATGAATACAGGGATATTTGAATTATATGTTTTGAAATAAAACAATAGGGAGACCTAGTAAAACATACTCATTTAAGTGTTATTACACACAACATATTATTTAATTATAAAATATCATCACATTAAGGCAATCAAGATATTAAACTACCTGTACATAAGAAACTATTATTCCTCAGTGGTTTTATACAAGGGGAAACTGACCAATGAAACATGTAATTAGAGACTGCATTAAAGAAATTAAAACTGAACAAAGAACTACATCAGACTAGCCTTTTTACACATCTTCTCCCAGCATGCCACCACCACCACCACCCAGCCCCAATGTAGAAATATGATTAGGAAAAAAGGAAATCCTTCCAACTTTTAGTCCTTATTGTTTAATGTGGAATCTGTTGAGAATTAGGCTTGCCAGAGCTTATCAGCAAAACTTGGGGGGGAGGGGGGGGAGGGTGTTCATACATTGCACCTTTAACCCACTCAAAACCTTAAAAGGTTTCAGAGTTACCGTTTACAATAATCCCAGAATAACACACCAGCAAAACCGCTCGTGTTTACAAGGAAAATGCAACTCCTTTTAACCCCTTTGAGACCAAACCTGTATCATCCTCACCTTTCCAATAAAAGGATTTGACAAAAAGGTGATGAACCACTCCTCTCCTACTGCCATTCATTTTCAAAGAGACACCAGAAAACAGACTTTGTCAACTTAAGCAGAACTTGTTTACAGCTCAGTTTGTGCTTGGTCAAAGTGCAGTGGGATGAAAACAGCGTGTGATCCATGTTTCAAACTACGGTCTTGAAAGGGTTTAAAAGAGTGACTAGGGAAAAGAATCTGAAAAGATTCTGTTGTACTTACTCCTCGGCCTCGGCCTCGGCCTGTTGATGGTCCTCCAAAAGCATCATAGTTTCTGCTTCCAAACGTACTTTCAGGATAAGCAGGCGTTCCTCTCCCCCGAGAGCCTACAGGTGCAGGCTTCATATGGGGTGAAGAAGAACTGCTGTAGGAAGAGTAACTTTCTCTTCCTCTGTCCTCCATAAACCCAGGCCTCAATTTTGAACGGGAGTAAGGTGCTTCCCAGCTAGACCCGCCCTGGTTTCTACCTCCGAAAGAGTCAAGGCTATTCCGGTAGGAGCTCTCAAATCGACCACCATAACTACCTCCGAAGCGGCTTTGTTCGGGTTCATTAAAATCATAGCCAGATCTGAACAGATCTCGCCCACCCAGAGAAGACCCGGAGTCGTAAGACTCATAAGGTCCAAACCTGGAAAAGTTGCACAGTGAGGGAAAAAAAAAAGGTAAGCTTACTAATGTTAGACATGGCAAAAGACAAATCATCAGTTGACATTTATCAACTACAGTTCAGTTAGCTTTACTGATTTGTACAATTCTGCTTTCCTTGAAATTTGATTAGGGCTGGGCCGTTTGGCACTTGACCAGATAGAAAGCTATCTGAGCCAATGTCTCAGAGTCAAATGGAAGAAGCCTCGAGGTCTCTACTTCCCAGTGGCTTGGCTATTCAAAACAAAATCTTCTTCTGTCGTTATGTAAGCCCAGCCCTAGTCTCAGGGGGGGAAAGTCACCTGCTAAAGTTCACCAGATACTCAGTTAATACTTCCTTCTTTGAACTATACCTAACATGGAAACATACACAGCATTTACACCTTAATTTTCCTTTTTTTTTTTTTTTGGTTGCATGGGGCAATGAGGGTTAAGTGACTGGCCCAAGGTCACACAGCTAGTAAGTGTCATGAGGCCAGATTTGAATTCAGGCCCTCCTGAATCCAAGGCCAGTGCTTTATCCACCGTGCCACCTAGCTGCCCTCCTACACCTTAATTGGGAAACTATCCTGGGCTACACAGACATAGGCTATTTAGAACACAGAACTGAACCTTAGGCACACCAGAAGTCTATGTCACAAAACTATTTGATTGCCTCTGAAGCAGTCTAAAATTTTGTGTGCTATCCCTGTTGACAAATTTTAACAATCTGCCAATAATCTTTGAGGTCAAGGTCAATATTCAATCCTCAGCCTCTTTCCACTTGTAGACTACTAAGTGTAACAAATTCACAAGGATAAGGCACATGATACAGGACTGAAAAGTGACATCTATCTCTAAGACATACCCTCTACTGATGAAATTTCAAGGCAGATGGGAAGGCAATGCATTGTGAAAAATGACAGTACATGGCATTGATTACTTTAAAAATAATTTCCTAGTCAAAAAAAAAAAAAAGACAATCCCCTGAAACTGACTCCTAAGGAGCCCATAATCTCCCATTTTTAATAAAGAGAAATTCAGCAGAAATCAAAGCAAACCCCTTTTCATTGTACAAATCTAGACTTACAAGTCACTCATGTTCACATAATCAAACTAATTGCCAATAAACTTATTAGAAACATGATTTACAAATGTTGCTTGATATTTTATTCAGAAGTTAGTTTTCTTTTTAAAAAGCCCCAAATTATACGTGAAAACAAAACAAATTGTCTACAGAAATATTTTGTGCACATTTTCAATGCAATATGGTAATAACACATTTTTAAACATTAAAGCATTTTACATTATTTCAATCATTTACAGATTACTAAATGGAAGGTACTATTTACTTCATAAACCCAGCAAATAAAAAAAATATATGTATATATGTATATATATATATATATATATATATATATATATATATATATATATATATATATATTTCCCTCCATCCCCCCCAAAATAACTGACAACTATCAAACTCCAAGAAAGGCAGCACACATTAAGTTCAGGGAAAGAGTGAATACCAATCCAGTCCACCACTGAGGAACCTAGACCATACAATTTACAAAGAAGCATACCAGTTTCCCTTCCTCCTATCTACTTTTACTTACATTCAGTAGGATTCTTTATGCCTTAAAGGACAACAGATGCCTGTTCCCAGAATGTGATTAACCTAAATCTTTCAGGTCATCAACTATAGTTTATGTCTTACATATTAGCAACATTTAAATATAAATAACACTGTACCTAAATTAAAAATAAGCAAGATTATAGTATTTACACTTTTATTTATATGCTACTATCCTAAAATTTATATGTTTTTGGTGTAAGCAGTACCTACCAATAAAATAACCTGGATATGATTTAAAGAGAAGAAAAAGTTTAATATTACAATATACTATTATAATTATACATTAAAATCAAAAGAATATGAATAGCTATCTTAAATGTTCCTTAGATATGGAATACTACCAAACAGATTTACTTAAAAATCACCCTAATTTAAAATGCTTTGCTGCTTTTTCACCCCTTTTCCCACCACTCCCTCTTTGGACAGATTGAAAAAATTATTAACAACAAAGCTTCAAAAAATATTAATGCCAGTAACAAAAGAACCAAAATTATCTTTGATCAAGTGTTGACTGAAGCACTTGGTTTGATGAGTAGACAATGGTTAAAATTAAGTTCTACTTTAGAAACAGACATTAAAATATTTTATAAAATTCCTAATTTTTAATTATTTAGGATTGCTCAGAAACAAAGTTAGAATATATTTGCCAGTTATTTTTTATGCATTATACCTCTTAGATATTCATGATAAGTTTTCAATTTAATGCCAATTTGTTGGTAACAAGTATCAGACAATATACCTAAGGAACACTTAAGTTAAAAGAATTTATTCTAAATCTTATATGAAGCTGTTGAATCATTTGGTCAAATGATTAAGTGATTTACCTGTTACCACCACTACCACCACCACCATGAGTGTCCATGTCATATGATTGATTTAGGTAGGAGTCCATGGGTCTTGGACCCCCATAGGAGCCATGGCCATAGTCACGATCCATCCCTACAAAAATTATAAAGAAACTAAATTAAGCTCCCCTTTACTCACACTCAAATGAAGAATTTTTAGATAAATAACTTTAAATGTCAGACCTCCATAAAATCCATGGCCATAATCCCGATCCATTCCTAAAAGAGAGAAAAAAAAGTCAGTACTGCTCACTCTAAAGACAAGAGCTTGTTTCTAACCCTGATACAAATTCAAGACCAGCACACAATGAGATAGATGTCCTTTGCATATGAACTTGGAGCTTAGTATTCTGCTTACGCTAGCATGCTGACAAGCAATAAAGAAAAATAATACTCATTTTACACAGCTCTCTCTAGCAATACGGTTTTCTCCTCCATCTACTATTTTAAATGAATCCTAACAGAAAAATCTAACCATCCACCTAAGATAACAACTGATCATGAACTAAATAAAAGCTGGATTCTTAACAAAAAAACATAGGAAGTAAAAAACATCAATTGTTTCAGCACACTAACTGACCAGATTCAATGCTTTTAAAACAACAAATTAAACAAAAAATGCTCCACAAGATTTTCCTAAACAATTTATCTATTTGTAAAAGAAACCGTCCCAGGAACTATACTTTTTCTTTACATTATGGTTTGCTTAAAACAGTTCATATCATCACAACTCAAATATTCTGAAAACCTCTTTTTAGCCAAAAGTTATAATTTCCATTATCTATTATCTCTATCGGTTCTACAGATTGAGAATAGGATTCCTAGATATTATTCCCCACACCATGGGACTAGTGCCTGACTTTAACACAAAGTTAACAGATAAAAAGTAAGCTGCATTAAGAAGAAAGAAAAAAAAAGAACCTAACCAGAGATAGCTACTACAGTGATAGAGAAGATATGTGTTGAAGCTTAGAAGATAGAGGAGTTCTAACAGTTACATCTATCTCAAAGAAAAAAGGTCACAAACCCAAAAAGAGTTTTGGGGGACTTTAAAAATCAAATAAGAGAGACCATGGAAAAATTAGGGGAAAAAAGAATGAAAGAAAATTAAGAAAATTATGAGTTCAACCAACTAGATAAAGATATCCAAAAACTTAAGAAGAAAATAACTCTTAAAAATTAGAACTGGGCAAGGGGAAGCTAATCATTTCATAAGACACTAAGAAATAAAAAAGCAAAATCAAAAAAATGAAAAAATAGAAGAGAAGGTGTAATATCACATTAGAAAAACTGACCTGGAGGACAGATTGAGGAGAGATCATATAAGAATTGTTGGACTACCTGAAAGTTATGATCAAAAAACAAGTCTAAACACTATACTTCTAGAAATTATTAAGGAAAATTTCCCAGAGGTTTTAGAAGAAGAGGGTAAAATAGAAATAGAAAAAAATCCACTAATCACTACCTAAAAGAGATCCCAAGATGAAAACTCATAGGAACATCATAGCCAAGTTTTGAATCCCCCAAGTCAAGGAGAAAATACAACAAGCAAATAGGAAAAAATAATTTAAATACCATGGAGCTACAGTCAGGATAACACAGGATTTAGCAGTTTTTGCACTGAAAGTCCAAAAGGCATATTCTGAAGAGCAAAGGAGCTGGGCTTGCAACCAAGAATAATTTACCCAGCAAACCTGTGTATAATCCTGAATGGTGGCAGGGTGTGTGGGGGGAGGAGGGGGAGGGCTGGTGGGGGGGAGATGGCTATTTAATGAACTAAAGGACTTTCAGATATTTGTGAAGAAAAGCCCAGAAATGAATGAACAATCTGACCTACTAGATTCAGGACAAGCATAAGAAGGTAAACATTAAAGACCAATTATATAGTATTTAATAAGGTCAAAATGTTTACTTCTTATATGGGAAACTGTTATCTTAAAGAATGTTATGGGGATGCATCTGAGTATGATGGGATGATTTTGAAAAATAAAACTGGCTTAGGGAGAGGTAAAATAGAGTAATTATCTCATATAAATAAGACATTAATGGAAGAACTATTATGACAGAGGCAGGAAGGGGTGGAGGGCTGGTAGTGCTAGAATCTTATTCTCATCAGAACTGAGTTAAAGAAAGAATAACATACATCTTAAAGAGTTTGAAAGTCTGCTTAACTTACAGAGAAATAGGAGGGTGAAGGGGATAGAATATGAGAGACTTTTAGAAGGGTAGGTAGAGCAAAAAAGTGGAGGCTAGGGGGCAGTTAGGTGGTGAAGTGGATAGAGCACCGGCCCTGGATTCAGGAGGACCTGAGTTCAAATCCAGCCTCAGACACTTGACACTTCCTAGCTGTGTGACCCTGGGCAAGTCACTTAGCCCCAATTGCCTCAACAAAATTAAAAAAAAAAAAGTAGAGGCTAAGGGAAAAGGATAAGGGAGGGCCTCTTACAAAGATGGGTAAATTAAGGAATAGGAGGGCAAGGAGAGAGGATAAGGGAGGGATTCTTTTTTTTTTTTTTTTTTGCTGTGGGGTAATGGGGGTCACACAGCTAGTAAGTGTCAAGTGTCTTGATGCTGGCTTTGAACTCAGGTCCTCCTGAATTCAGGGCAGGTGTTTTATATCCACTGAGCCACCTAGCTGCCCCAGGCAGGGATTCTTTTTTTTTTTTTTTTTTTTTTTTTAGGCAATGGGGGTTAAGTGACTTGCCCATGGTCACACAGCTAGTAAGTGTCAAGTGTCTGAGGCTGGATTTGAACTCTGGTACTCCTGAATCCAGGGCCGGTGCTTTAACCACTGCGACATCTAGCTGCCCCAGGCAGGGATTCTTAAAAGGAGGAGAGGATAAGAGAAAAATTCTTAGAAGGCATGCAGATTAGGGAGGCAGTAATTAAAAGTCAATTAGATGTTTGAGGACCAATGGGGTAAAAAGAGAGGGAGAGAAGGATAAACAGTAAAGAAAAATAGGATGGGGGAAATTCACAACTAGTAATTATAATATTGAATATGAATGGAATGGACTCACCCACAAAACAGAAATGGATAGCAGAATGAACTAAAAACCAGAATCCAACAATATGCTGTTTTACAAGAAACATATTTAAAAATGAAAGATACACATGAATTTATTTTTACTTTATTATGCTTTTTAGATGATGCAAAAAAAAGCAGGGGTAATGATCATAATCCCAGACAAAGTTAAAGCTAAACCAGATTTAATTAAAAGAGAGAAACATGGAAACATGATAGATAATGAAGTAATGTCAACACTAAACCTATGTGCACCAAATGCTATAGCATCCAAATTTTTAAAATAAAAGCTAAATGAATTACAGATGGAAATAGATAGCAAAACTATAATAGTGAAGGACTTCAACCTTTTCCCCTCTCCGAACTAGATAAATGTAACAAACAAATGAACAAAAAGAAAAGTCAAGAAGATGAATAGAATCTTAAATAAGCTAGATATGATAGATATCTGGAGTGAAATGAATGGGAATAGAATGGAATATACATTTTTCTCAGTGGTAAATGGCTCCTTTACAAAAACTGACCACGTGTTAGAACATTAAAAACTTTATGTTAAATGCAGAAAAGCAGAAATATTAAATGCATTCTTTTCAGATCATAATGCAATAAAAATGTTATTTAATAAGGGACCATATAAATACAGATTAAAAATTAATTGGAGACTAAATAACCTAATTTTAAAAGAATGAATGGATTAGAGAACAAGTCACAGAAACAATAAATAATTGTATTAAGGAGAATAATAATGAAACAAGATCTCAAAACCCAGGGGATGCAGTAAAAGCAATAATCAGAGGAAATTTTACATCCTTAAATATTTACATCAATAAAAAGAAAAAGAACAGAAAAATCTGGAAAAATAACAAATTAAAATAAATTAACAGGGCAGCTAGTTGGCACAGTGGATAAAGCACTGGCCTTGATTTCAGGAAGACCTGAGTTCAAATCCTGACCTCAGACACTTGACACTTACTAGCTGTGTGACCCTGGAAAAGTTACTTAACCTTCATTGCCCCTGCCCCCAAAAAATTAAAAAACAAAAACCAATTACCCACAAAATTAAAATTCCTAAAATTAAAAGTGAGTTGAATAATGTAATGAATGCAATGTAATGAATATAAGGAAACCAGTGAATTTATAAATAAAACTTAGAAGTTGGTTTTATGAAAGGAAAAAAAACAATAAAATAAACAACTGGCTAATAAAAAAAAAAAAAAGAAAACCAAATTGCTAGTATCAGATTTTACTGCATCATCCCTTGCTCAAAAATCCTGTGATAACCTTTGCTCATAGGATTAAAAAAAAATACATACATATATTCCTTAGCTTGGCATATAAGGCTGGGTCCAATTAACATTGGGTCCAGCCCAACTGTCCAGTCTTTTTTCATGTTTCCCTTCACACACTGTATATTACTCCCAAAATGGGTGACTAGCCACTGGGCAAGTTTATCTGGTATTCTCCCATTTCTATGCATTCATAGATAGTCTTCGAAGTGTGGAATGGGTCCCTCCCAAATCTTAACATATATATTGAAATCTGCCTTCCTTCAAGGTCCAAATCAGAAGCCAATTTCTCCTTGAAGCCTTCCCTGATTCCCCTGCCCGAATTAATAATGATTTCTCCACCTTAAATGTTCTTTTTGTGTGTTTTGCAGCTCCAAGGCTTGTTTTATTGCTATTTTTTTTTGGGGGGGGGGGATTGTGAAAGGAGCTCTGTGAGTTTAATATCTTTCCTCCACCATCTTGGTTCTGCACACCTTAAGTGTTCTTAAGAGTACTTTGACTGAATCTTTATCACATTCTACCTAGTTTCATATTCATTTATCTGTTTGATCTATGTGATGCCTTTATTAGAATTTAACTGCTTTGTGGTAGACACTGTGCTGTTTCTCATCTTTGAGTCCAGAAGGTACTTTGTCTTTTGTCTGCAGCTCCTAAAAGAGTTGCTTTGCACAAAGGATCATTTATTCCCTTAGAAAAATTAAAACCTACCACAGGTCAAGTAATCAACATAATAAAATTCCAATACAAGAAATGAACAGAGTTGGTTCTCTGCAATTCATAGATTTGACCTTTGTAACTTAACTTCTACATCAACAAATTCTGTTCTACTATAAAGAAGGCATCCAGCTAGAAAACCCTCAACTCTTCTGAGTTAAAAAACAGAAATGGTATGTGAAGTTTAAATTTACTAAATCAATTTAAACAAATATTTATTGATTAGGTACTATGTTCAAGGCACTCTGCTGTTAGACAATGAATATGCTAAAATTTTAAAGGGCCATGCTCCAATAAAGTTTGTTTGGAAGCATTCTCCTAAATAAGGGAGAATGGGACTACAAAAAGACAGGACAGGAAAGGAAAATTTTTTAAAAAGAAGCCCTCAAATAACTAATGCAGATAGTGAACTGAAGATGACATTCGGAGCCTTTATTAAAAATCCTCTAAGAGTACAGGTTCCTAAACTTGGGAATCTGTGGATATACTTTTATTTCATATTTTAATAACGTTATTTCAACATAATCAGTTTTCTTGGCAATTCTATGTATTTTATTCATTTAGAAAAGAGGTGTTGAGGCTTCAACAGATTGCCACAAGCGTCCATGACATAAAAGGTTAAGAACTCCTGTGTGAGTATATTAAGACACAGCACTGATCTTGAAAGTAGAGAAGATCTGGATTCAAATCTCATTTCAGACACAGGTCACTGTCACTATGGGACCTGGAGCAAGCTGTTTAACTTACTAAATCAGAGATTTAGTGGTGACCTAAGTTGGAAGAGAGAGATCTCTACCCAATGAAATAGCAGTTCTTATTATTAGCCTAAAAACCCTTAAAAATCAGAATGCATTGTGATATAGTGGGAAAAGGACTAGTTTTGAAATAAGACCATCTGGGTTCAACATCTAGATATGGTAAAGTGTGAGAGTGGGCAAGTCAATTTCCTTGGGCCTCAGTTTCTCCATCTGTAAAACAGATATAATCCTTACATGACTTACCAGATTTTTAGGATATATAAAATAATCTATGTAAGATCCTTTGCAAACCATAGGTCATTAAATGCATTGTTAGTACATAATCTAAGAAGGTACATTTACAGAAGAGTCAAAGTCTACTTTTAACAGAACTGTTATCTGAAATGATAACTTTCTGAAGAAATCAAAGCTATATATAGTCATATGAAAAATGCCCTAAATCATTACTGATTAGAGAATACAAATTAAAACAATCTTGAGATATCATTTTATGTTGGAGAGGATGTGGAACAACTGGGACACTAATCAATTCACTGTTGGAACTATGAATTGATCCAACCATTTTGGAGAGCAATCTGGAATTATGCCCAAGGAGTGAGAAAACTGTATTTATACCCTTTGAAGCAGCAAATTCACTATTAGGTCTGTTTCCCAAGATGATTAGGGAAAAAGGAAGAAAAATTTTGTGTTCTAAAATATTTATAGCTGCTCTCTCTGTGATGGCAAAGAATTAGAAGTTAAGAGATGCCCATCGATTGGGGAATGGCTAAACAAGTTATGGTATATGACTGTGATGGAATACTACTGTGCTAAGAGGTGATGAGCTGGTGGATTTTAGAAAAACATGGAAAGACTCGCATGAAATAATGAAGAGTGAAATGAACAAAACCAAGAGAATGCTGCATACACTAAGAGCGATGCTGTCTTAAGAATAACTTTGGGGGGCGGCTAGGTGGCGCAGTGGATAAAGCACTGGCCTTGGATCCAGGAGGACCTGAGTTCAAATCCAGCCTCAGACACCTGACACTAGCTGTGTGACCTTGGGCAAGTCACTTAACCCTCACTGCCCTACCACCCCCAAAAAAGAATAACTTTGAACAACTAAGTCATTTAGAGGATTATAAATACTCAAATCAACTACAAAGGACCTATGAAGGAAGCTGCTATCCACCTCCAAAGAAAGAACTGATAAATAGATGTATAGTATGATTTTATATAACACACATACATAATGGGATCCTTTTCTAGGATGAGATGGGAAGGGAGGCAAAAATATAAATAAAAAAGGCACAGAAGAGAACAAAAAAATCTTAGGGGTAGCTTTGAAAACAATGTGCAGTCTTATTGCATAGTTTGTTGGGGGTTTTTTACATAAATTGTGTGAAATGGAAATTCCGGGTTTAATACTGAATCCTCTTTTTATTTTGTACTGTGTACATTGCAACATTCTCTTTTTTTGTCTTTCCATATCTAAGTTCAAAATTTTAGAAAGAAAACCCATGAGGGTGTGATCAAATTTAGATTTGGAAAAATGGAGTATTCATTAAATATATGTTCTATATCAAAAAGAAAAAGAAGAAATTCCATCTTCCCCCCACCAAAATAATTGCTATTACTAATAATTACTTGAATGTTACATATTTAGAAGGATGCTAGAACTCTATACTAGATTTTAATATGGATCACTTGACAGAAGGCTAGCCTTGGAGTCAGGAAGACCTACCTGCCTCTGACACATACTAGTTATCCCATCATGGCAAACAAGTTGCTCAGAGTAAACAAGAGTTACTACACAGGAAATTTCCCGAACCAATGAAACCTCCTGTCCTGCCTCTGAAATACTCAAGAATAAAAATAATCTATGTGAGTCCCTATATTAATTTCTACTTTACAGATGAGAAAATTACAGGACTTGCCTAAACCACAAAGACAGTGAGCAACAAAGGAAAGACTTAAAAGCAAATCTTCTCTTTTCATTTTAACACGTTTTCCTTAGTAATACTGGCGCATGTCTGTGTACACAATTTTGTGCACCACCACGTGTGAACACACACACACATGCATACACACCCTTTGGTCCAGCTAATGCTCATTGTGCACATAAATGTGATGCAAGGAATCCAATAGTTAATTACTTTTGCTTTGGTAATAATGCATTACTGTTGGGGCAGCTAGGTGGCGCAGTGGATAGAGCGCTGGCCTTGGAGTCAGGAGTACCTGAGTTCAAATCCAGCCTCAGACACTTAACACTTACTAGCTGTGTGACCCTGGGCAAGTCACTTAACCCCAATTGCCTCACTAAAAAGAAAAAATAATAATAATAATAATGCATTACTGTTTTCTCCTACCCTAGTAGGGGCAGATTTTGAGTATATTAGTGTATTATAAACTCTTTGAGATCACAGATTCTCTCATTCAGGTTTGTACCCCCTTCAAGTACCCTGAAGATCACCTCTCAATAAATTTTGAAGAATTGAATTGAAATACTGGATATAACATCACAAAAATTAGTCTCATTACCTGATCTATACCAACTGACAGCAGGGAGAGGTAGTTTCTGAGTGAAAAAGAGAAGCATCCTAGAATTAAAGCAATTTTAAAACTGACAACCTATGTCCTCCAAATTAATTTTTTTCCACTTAAACTCTACTAAAGAGTCTAAGATTTTGTCTCAAGATATACATATGTCACTACTTGGCATGACTACAATTCACAAAATACTTCACCTCTTCTCAAAGCAAAGAAATATCACTCTTATTAGTTGTATGAATACAAACTAATAAAAGAACATAAAGTTTATCCACAAATATGAAACAGTCCTTTGGCGCTGGGCTAGAATATACCCTGGCTCAAGTAACATCCTTGGCAAAATAAGAGACTTAAGTGCTGACTGTTTCATGGATTGTCATGGCTCAGTGGAAAAAGCACAGGATATAGTCAAAAGACCTAAAGTTCAAATTCTAGCCCTATACTACCAGTGAGATTGTAAGCAAGTCATTATACATATCTTGCTTATCCTTCTTGACATTTTCTCACGTGTCAAATAAAAGAAATCAGACGGGGTCCTTAACACTGTATTTGTGAGCTTCTGCTTTTAATATTTTGAAAACTATTTCACTATAATTGGTTTTCTTTGTAATCCTATGTATTTTATTGTATGCATTAAAAATCATCCAGAGAGAAATACCAAAGGCTTTAGAAGATTGCCAAAGGGGTCCATGACACAAACTCCCATGCAATAGATCCTAACAGCTACTTAAACTATAGATCCTGACCCCATATGAGGTCACATAACTGAATGTGGGGATCTTGAAAATTTTGGCAACAGTAAAAAGTTATGTATACTTATTTTATATCTTTTTTTTTTAAGTGAGGCAATTAGGGTTAAGTGACTTGCCCAGGGTCACACAGCTATTAAGTGTTAAGTGTCTGAGGCAGGATTTGAACTCAGGTACCCCTTGACTCCAGGGCCGGTGCTCTATCCATATTTTATATACTTATAAACCTGGGGTCACAAGAAAATTTCCCAGGCTAAAAGAGGTCAAGAATGGAAAAAGTTGGGGCAGCTAGGTGGCACAGTGAATAGAGCACTGGCCCTGGAGTCAGGAAGACCTGAGTTCAAATCCAGCCTCAGACACTTGACACTTAACAGCTGTGACCCTGGGCAAGTCACTTAACCCCAATTTCCTCACCAAAAAAAGAAGAACAAGAAAGAAAAAACAAGAAAGAAGAAGGGAAAAAAGTTTAAGAAGCCCTGGAGTAGATGATTTCTTTCTTTTTTTTTTTTTTTTTAGTGAGGCAATTGGGGTTAAGTGACTTGCCCAGGGTCACACAGCTAGTAAGTGTTAAGTGTCTGAGGCCGGATTTGAACTGAGGTACTCCTGAATCCAGGGCCGGTGCTTTATCCACTGCGCCACCTAGCTGCCCCAGTAGATGATTTCTGATGCATATCCCAATTCTAACCCACCAAAACAAAACTAAAAAACCCAATTAAAAAACAAAAACAAAAAACGAATCATTTAATGGAACTTAGCCTAAGCTGGTACTCATACTACAATTGGTCTCAGGTGCACCTGCCAACAGTGGCATGAAAAACACTTTAAAAAAAAATTACTCCTAACTCTAGCCACCTCTAGTCATCATTATTTGGAACTATCCATGTATCAAAGTACTTCTTGATATAAAAGACTAAACAAGAGCCCCTTGCCAACAAATAGCAAAAGAATTTCCTACTGCAAAATAGTTACACAAAAAGCCTACTTCAAATGACATCAACTAATAATTTCTGATTCACAATAATGCTACTGCACTCCCAGACACACCCTCAGATTAAGTATAATTAGCATGCAAACAAAAGAGAAAACATTCAAAAGTCATTTTTTGCATTATTTTTCATTGAATCTGCTATTTTCCCCTTTTCAATGCAAAAGAGAAGCAGGAAAGATTATTTTTCCTTTTCCTTCTTAAAAACAACTAAACAACAGATGTTTTTTCTCCTAGAAAAGCCATTTAAAAAGGCTAAATCTGTAATTATTCAGGACTGATAGTGGAAAGAGTTTTGTGAATTGTCCCAGGCCTTTGTTTGAGGCTGCCCTCCATTTGCTGATTATTTTAGGCAAAGAAGCTTCAATAAAAGGCAGGCTAAAGGAAACTAAGGGAACCAAGGGAAGGAGTAAGGGAAATTCAAATATATCAATACTCTTTTTTTGGGGGGTGGGGGGAATTTGTCTAAAGGTTGGGTGGCCTGAGAAGGACATAACACTAAAATAATGTCTTTCCTTTAACTACTTTCTTGTTATCCATTTGCAAGGCCAACCCACTTGGCTATCAACAATGTCCTGCTTTGGTCAGTCTAGCAGTGAAGGACACTTTTTAACTGTTCTGAAAAATCTGAACAGAGGCTGCTTTTAAAGTTGGGTTAACACTCACAGTACCATGATGCAGAGCAGTATTAGAAGGACTAATGACCTCCAAAGCAGGTTTTATCAAAGAGATCCATACATAGTCCAGGAAATTATGCCAGGGAGAAAACTAGAGGATGCTGCCCACTTCAGCAATAAAGCCTGTTACAATCTTCATTCATTTCAAAGGCTGCCCTGCAAGATGGCATAAACAGATAGATCACTGTCTTGACATCTTTGACACTGCTCCTGGGATTTGTCTCACAAAGGACCTTCTAAAAACTCACCCCAAACTAAGCCATTATAACCTCTAATGCCACTAGGCAAGAGAACAGATTTAAGGCACATCTTCCAGTCGGCTGAACAAGTCACCATCAAGGTTCAGCTCCACAGACACACATAAATGTACCAAGGGGGGCCTGCTTCTAGAGAACTTTCCAGTCATCAGTGCCCCACCCCCTAAAGGTTACCTTGTATCCCTTTTGTGTATTTTGCATGTACTCCCGTGCGTGTTCAGTGTCTCGCTAGAAGCGCCTGCAGGGGCGGGGGCGCTTTGCTCTCGGTATCACATAAAGGGAGCTTAATGGCTCGATCGCTGGCCTTTAAGGCCCCTCCAGCACGACATCGGTGACAACGGAAAAGCTGGGAAATGATCCCGGGTGGCCAGCCACTCACTTAAGGAACGAAGCCGGGAACGCTGCTCCCCGATTTCAAACGGGGGATCGCCCCGCTTTTGTGCCTGGGGTCGGGCTGGCCCGGCAGTCCAGGGCAGGGGTCCTTAACCCGCTAAGGGGGAGGGGGGCCTGGGGACGGTTCTTTTTTCATGTTTTGAGCCCTGGGGTCGGTCTCCTTTGTGATTCTTCGGATTTTTTAAGGACGGGCTCCAGAGAAAGGGTAAGGGGTCCGTCCCCAGGGCTCCGGGGCCCACAGAGGGGTCGCCCCGCCCCCTCCCCGCCCCTGGGGGATGGGACGCCCCTCGGAAAACAAAGCGCCCAAAGGACCGGGGCGGGGCGGGTTCTGGGTGGGCCGAGGGAGGTCGGGGCGGCCTCGCTCGCTCCCACGCACCTTTCTCCCTTCCCCCTCCCCAGGTCGGGCCGGGGCCTAGGCGCGGGACGGCCCGGGGCGCCCGACTAAGCCCCCCAAACAGGTCCGACCATCCTGAGGCGGCCCGGCCAGGCTCGGGGCGACGGGCTGCCGGGGGCTCACCTTCATCGTAATCCATGGCGGGCGGGCGGGTGCCTCGGGCCGGGAGACCCCAAGCAGCGGCTCGTGCTCCGACTCCGGCGGCCGAAGCGGTTAAGGCGACTGAGTAGGATGCTCTCACCTCGGGCGCCTCCCGCGACAACGAGGCTGGCGGGGAGGGGAGAGGGGGGAGTGGGAGAGGTGGGACCCTGGCGGGGCCCGGAAAGGGTCACCGTGGGAGCGCGGTCCGGGATTGGCGGAGATGCGCGTGGATGGGGCGGGGCGGGCGGGGAGGAGGCGTGGGGAAGTCGGCGCTCACGTCACTCCAGGGTTCTCCCAGGACCGGTGCCCCCTCCCCCACAGCAGGTGGGGCGGGGCGGGGCGGGGCGGGCGGGGAGAGCAGGCGAGTGCTGGAGCTAGAGGGATAGGCAGGGAGCCAGAGCTGGGGCGCCTGGGAAGGGCGGGGTCGCCGGCCCAGTGGGGAGGTCTTCCTCTGATTTTTCCGAATGTAATAAAGCGCGTCCTTAACTTAGGGTCTTCTGGGCTCTTATTGAGGAGAAAGGGAAGAAGAGTGCTAGACTTGGGTTCCTATTCAGCCTCCTACACTAACCCTCTCTCCGCATCTCACTTTTTTCATCTGTTAAATGGAAAGAATACCTGTAGCATTCCCCTGGAGGGGTCGTTGTGAAGACCATAGAAGATGCTTTGCAAACTTGACAGCCTTACATAAATGTCACTTCCCGTAGCGGCAAGAAACTAGAGTGCGGGGCTTGGAATGAGCAAGTCCTGGGTTCACATTCCACTCTGACCCTATAAGATGTATCCTCTGCGTTCAAGCAATTCCAGAGAACTTACCTATTAAGTCACACCGACGGTTGTGGGTCTGCAATGGTCAAGGGAATTTCCACATCAGGAGCTGATGAAATGAGCGTATGTGTATGGATGTGTATGGATCTAGATAGAGTTTACATCACACAATAATCAATAAGCCCAAAAATATTTAATAAGCGTCGAGTATGTGTCAGGCAACGTGCCAAGCGTTGACATTACAAAAAGAGGCAAAAGACAGTCCCACACTCGAGGAACTTATGCAAACATAGGCAAAGCAAGCGATACACAGTATCCATGATAGTAAGGTATAGGCGGAATAGACCTTAAAGCAGTTGTGTACAAACTTTTTGAGTATGGCAATTCCTTTGTAAAATTTTTAGTTGTTCGTGATGGTAGTACCTTTTGAGAAAATACATCATGACAAAAAAGGCGTCTATGAATTCAGTACACTGAACTCATCACTCCATTTGCTAACATTTGAAAAATAGTAATACTTACACATGAAAAACTTTCCATCTATAGAGTAGATAGGTGGGGTGGAGGTTGAATTGTCTCCCCTGGGGAGCGCTAGATGCGTGCTCCCAGAGATGGCCCCTAGAGGCCAATGCACCCTCTGCTACAAAGATTTCCTGGTCCTTTTTACTGAATTATTTATAAAGACTCCCGGAGGTATCTCCAATGCCTTCTAACCAGGATTTCACACCTTACAGGTCATCTAATATTCTAGTCTAGTCCTTTCATTTTTGAGAATGAGGAAACTGAAGCCAATATTTAGACAGAAAGAAAGACAGGGACAGTGAAAGACAGAGACAGAGAAAGACAATGACAGTTAAAAAGAGAGACAGACAGACAGACAGAAAAGAAAGAAAAGCAAGTAGATTGTTGCTTGATCTGAAGTCAGGAAGACCAAGTTCCAACCTAGTCTCAGATATTTCCTAACTATATAACTTGACACAAGTCACTAAATCTACCTACCTCAGTTTTCTCAACTAGAAAATAATAGTAGGGGCAGCTAGGCGGTGCAGTGGATAAAGCACTGAATCTGGATTCAGGAGGACCTGAGTTCAAATCCAGCCTCAGACACTTGACACTCAACTAGCTGTGTGACCCTGGGCAAGTCACTTAACCCTCATTGCCCTGCAAAAACAAAAACAAAAACAAAAAAGAAAATAATAGTAATATAGCACCCACCTTTCAGGATTGTTGTGAGGATAGAATGAAATAATATTTTAAGTAAACCTTAACAATAATGTATAAATGTTAGTTATTATTATAACCTGTTATATCAATGTACCTTGATTTAATCATTTCCCTATAGGATATATAGGTCGCTTCTAGATTTTTGCAATTATGCATAACAATTCTGTGAAAATCTTTGAAGAGACGGCTTTTTTTTTTTAAACTTTTTTGGAACTTTGGAACAGAGATTCTTAATCTGGGGTCTGTGAGTTTGTTTTTAAAATGCTGTGAAAATTCTGTATCAATATAATTGATTTCCTTTGTAATTCTATGCTTTGTTTTGTGTATCTAAAAACCTTATTCTGAGAAGAATAGGCTTCACCAGAAAGCCAAAGGGCTCTGTGACACAGAAAAATTTAAGAACCCCTGCTTTAAGGGTATATCTCAACAACAGAATTATTGAATCACAGGTGCTAAGTTGTTTTAATTTGCATCTCTGGTTTTTAGTGAGGCTGGCTTTTTTCCGCATGATTATAATCTATTTGTTTTGCCTTCTCCAAATTATCTGTTCCTGTCAACAACCTTTAGCTATATACTGTCTCCTCCCTAGGGTTTTATGACACTTCTCTTTCTACTTGACAGATCCATTTCTGCCTCCAACAGGGCATCATCAACCATGTTGCAAACTCTCTTGATAGAAATCTTCCCTGGCCTTTCTCTTTTCTCTCCACGTGTTCTCTCTTAGTGATCTCAGTAGCTACCATGGCTTCAACTATCACCTCTGCAGATTAGTTCCAAATCTACATATCCAAACATACATATCCGAAGCTCCAGTCCCACCTGTCCAAATTGCTTCCGGACATTCTACCTATATGTTCCCCACGGATCTCAGCTCCACAGACACACATAAATGTACCAAGGGAGGCCTCAACATTTCTAAAACCCTGAACCCAGATTCTTCCGTCAGCAATTCTGGGCTCATGTGGTCAGGATTTACCTGAGGAACTTGTTCCCACTAGAAAAATCACATTTTCTTTGGCTCATTTATAAACACATCTGGATCCTTCTAATAAAATATCTAAAATAAAGCTTAGGTAAGACTTATGTCTAAGGTCTTTGGATCTAGAAGAGCACCCTCATATATAATGTGGATATCGTGTACAAGACAGCTGTTTATTTCCTCCACAGAAGGGAACCCAGAAGATGGAAAAGACACAAATATACATGGAAACAAATCCCCAGAATTGAGGTCTAGTCTCAAGATTGCCTAGATAGTCAAATGTTTCCCACTGACATGTTTTTCTGCTATAGGCTACCTGGAGTGATGGACAGGAAAGAAATCTCTGCCACTTCCCCTTCCTTGAAGTTGTGATGTTTAAAATCTAAATGTGTTGTCACCTTAAATTAGATGTTTTAGCACCTGTCTTTGGGCATTAAGCATTTATTAAAGCATACTAGGTATTAGTAAAAAGAGAACACGTGGAGTTCAGAAAGTTAAGAAAAGGCCTATTTAGCCTAGAGCTCCAGCCTGGTCTGGTTCTTCCTCAAGTCCTCCACCAAGAGCCTGCTTCAACCACAAACTGCGTGTGGAAGCTTTTTATAGGTTCAAAGGAGAGGCAGTCCTTACACACTGCTTCAAGCTGATTGGTTAGCATCATCCAAGACCATTGGTTCACTGAACTTGAGGGTGGTCTTGTGTTGGTGTCATAGTCCACAGCCTCTGAGAACACTCTCTTGGGAGTCATCCAGGTGTGGCTTTAATTGAATTAACTTTAAGTAGGTTAATTAGCAAAGTCAATCACTCTCAATCAGTCTCACTTAATTCAATCAGTTCTAAATTAATCTCAGGTGGGGCCTTTGGGTATCTGCCAAATCCCATTATTTTCTCACAAAGTCCAAGAAGAAAATAATGTGATAGAAAAGAATCCTAAGAGACTTTCAGTCCAGATTGCTGCCGGAATGGAAGCAGTCAGGAAGCTCCCAAATACCTACTACAGTAAAAAGTCAAAAATTGCATGAGACCAAATAATGATTAAAAAAAAAATACAATGAAAAGTTGCTGTAACTGATGCCTTGTACCCTAGAATTGTCACACACACACACACACACACACACACACACACACACACACACACACACACACACGCCAGAATTCCATGGACCATAAAAACTGGGAGTACCTGAAAAGACAGCAACAATGTGGGCAGACAAGACTGTATCCTCCCAGTGTGGCCCAGGTTTTGATTCTTTGAGGCTTTGAATCCAGAAACAAGGCCCTAAGAAAGTCTCATGGGAGGGCTAATCCCATATCAGGGACATTAGAAGCCATTGGGAGTAGCAGTCATGACCACACTCAGACCATAACCACCTAGGCCCAGTGGCTCCAAGATCTCTAATCTTCTGTCCCAAAATGCTATAGAAGGAATAGTGGTTTGAACTTCAAGGTTCTAAGAGGTAAAGGTCAACAGGACAACCTAGGTAACCAAAGGTGAGAGGAAGAGAACTGACCACCCCATCCAAAAGTGCAGGAGTGGGGGGGAGCGCAGCTCTGGCACAAAATGCCAATTCAGTATCTAAGGCTAGAGAGATAAATGAACAGATGGAGACAGCAGCCCTATAAAGCATGGACTCCAAAACAGTCCAATCTGAAATGAAAGAAACTGAGGCAGAGCTCTGAACTAATAACCATTTAGTAAAGGGACCAGACCCTCCCTTCAATGAATGGAATCTCAGATCTTCCTCATCATCCAGGATGCCCCCTTATTCCAGGACTTAGTTTTACAATGCTGGATACCAGGACAATACAGACGGAGTAAGTATAGTAAAACATAAGTCTCATTGGTGAACAGACCTTGACCTTGATCCTTCAGGATTGTCTATACAAAATACAAAATTCCCTTGATTGACAGACCCATATCCTGACCTTCCAAGAGGTCCTACTGAACCAACAAGAAGACCCATGAGGTGGAATGATAAACAGATGTCAAAGCATCTACACTAGTTAATGAGACAGTAGACAGACTGACCAGAGGCCAAGAAACAGGGTCACTTATTGACCAAGTGCTCATGGCTATCTCCCCATGTTGGGCAATAGAGGGATGATGAGGGACAGAGGGGCAACAAAAATAGCTGGGCAACTTTACATATCATTGAATATTTCCACCATGCTGTATTTGGTCCCCTACTCAGCCGGAAGAAAAGGTGAAGATCCTATAGTTAGCAAGTGAACTCACAATATGAAGTTCAAAGCTCTGGTGCCTAATATACAGAACTTATAATCACTCCCCCTATGGATTCATATCAAACTGAATAATGCTGATTGGAGTAAAATAGGGGCCTAATTAAAATCATCTATCACAAAAGAATTATTGTAGCTCCAGGGCTACCAAAACTCTAACCTAAAAGGAAAGAATAACTCTATAACAACTGTAAGCAGGGACTCAGGGGGAAAAAAGATTTTCCCACAAGGAATACATGAACATCTATAACAAATGAAACAAGAGATCAAAATGAAATAAAATCTCTGGAGGAAAGACTTGAAAGGAGAAAAATAAGGGAAGAGAGAATGGTAAACCTTGCTCAAATAATGGATTTTCTGAAAGCCTAAATAAATGAAAAGAAAATCAAAGACAATAAAACATTAGAAAAAAATAAAATTATTGAAAAAAAGTTTTAAAAAAAAGGTAACTGACATCGGAAACAACCAACCTAGAAAGCAGGTCAAAGAGATGAAATTTAAGAATTAGTAGGGGGAGGGGCAGCTAGGTGGCACAGTGGATAAAGCACTGGCCTTGAATTCAGGAGGACCTGAGTTCAAATCCAGCCTCGGACACTTGACATTAGCTGTGTGACCCTGGGCAAGTCACTTAACCCCCATTGCCCCACACAAAAAAAAAAGAATTAGTAGGGGGTGGGGAATTACTGGGGGGGGGGGTGCAGCTAGGTGGTGAAGTGGATAAAGCACTGGCCCTGGATTCAGGAGGACCTGAGTTCAAATCTGGCCTCAGACACTTCACACTTACTAGGTGTGTGACCCTGGGCAAGTCACTTAACCCCAATTGCCTAACCAAAAAAAAAAAGAATCACTGTGTTCCATGAAAATAAAAGCCAGACCTTACCTTAAAATAAAAATAAATCCTGTATAGCACATATATATATATACATATATATTTTTTTCCTAATAAACATTTTTATTTATAGTTTTGGATTCCAATTTTTACCCCTCTTTCCCTCCCTCCCCTTTCCCCTCCCTGAGGCAGCAGATATGGGTTATACATGTACAATTATGTAAAACATTATAATATTTGTCATTTTGTATAAGAAAACTTGACTAAAAGAAAAAAATGAAAGAAAGTAAAAAAAAAGCATGCTTCAGTCTGTTCCATCAATTTGGGATGTCTTGGATTATTTTATTGTTGAGAATAGTCAGGTTATTCACAGTTCATCAAACAATGTTTTTGTTTCTGTGCACAGTGTTCTCTTGGTTCTGCTCATTTCACTTTATATCATTTTATACATGTCTTTCTAGGCCTTTCTGAAGTCATTCTGCTTGTCATTTCTTAGACCACAATAATATTCCATTACTATCATATACAACAGTTTCTTTAGCCATTCCCCAATTGATGGACATTCCTTTGATTTCCAATTTGATTTTATTTCAACTGATTTCCACAAAAAGAGCTGCTATAAATATTTTTGTACAAATAGGTCTTTTTCTCTTTTTGGGGGGATGTCTTTGGGATATAAACCTAGCAGTAGTATTGCTGGATCAAAGGGCATACACAGTTCTATAGCCCTTTGGGTATAGTTCCAAATTGCTCTTCAGAATGATTGGATCTTTTTTCACAACTCCACCAACAGTGGGTTAGTGTCCCAGCTTCCCCACATCCCCTCCAACATCCAATATTTTCCCTTTTTGTTATATTTGCCACTCTAATAGGTGTGAGATGATACCTCAGAGTTGTTTTAATTTGCATTTCTCTGATCAATAGTGATCCAGGGCATTTTTTCATATGATTATAGATAGCTTTGGTTTCTTTGTCTGAAAACTGCCTGTTCATATCCTTTAACCATTTATCAATTGGGGAATGACTTGTGTTTTTATAAATTTGACTCAGTTCTCTATATATTTGACAAATGAGACCTTTATCAGAGATATTTTTTTCAAAAATTCTTTCCCAATTTTCTACTTTTCTCTTGTAATCTTGGTTACATTAGTTTATTTATTTATTATTATTATTTTGCTGTATAGCATAATATTAAAAAACCATAAAGGAAAACTTCTCAGGTCTAGAACTGGAGGGAAAACTGAACATAGGAAAAACCCACCCAACACATTCTGTGGAATTTTTTAAAAAGAAGAAGAAATTACTCTAAAATGTCATAGCCAAAATCCAGAATTTCAAATCAAAGAAAAAAGACTACAAGCAGCCAGAGTTAAAAAGTTCAAATACCAAGAAAACATAGTCAGGATCACACAAGACCTATAATCTACTATAAATGAAAGAAGACCTTGGAATACAATATTCAAAAAGGAAAAAACATATAGGCTAGGGGCAGCTAGGTGGCGCAGTGGATAGAGCACCGGCCCTGGATTCAGGAGGATCTGAGTTCAAATCCGGCCTCAGACACTTCACACTTACTAGCTGTGTGACCCTGGGCAAGTCACTTAACCCCAATTGCCTCACCAAAAGCAAAACAAAACAAAACCATATAGGCTTATAACAAAAAATCATCGATCCTGCAAAGCTGAGAAGACTACTAAAGGGGGACAAAATGACCTTTTATAGAATAGAGGATTTTGGGGGCAGCTAGGTGGCGCAGTGGATAGAGCACCGGCCCTGGAGTCAGGAGTACCTGAGTTGAAATCTGGCCTCAGACACTTAACACTTACTAGCTGTGTGACCCTGGGCAAGTCACTTAACCCCAATTGCCTCACAAAAAAAAAAAAAAAAAGAATAGAGGATTTTCAAGCATTCCTGATGAAAAGATTGGAGTTGAATAAGAACTTCAAAATGCTAGAAAATACAAGATTCAGATACCAGAAGAGGATGGAGACCTCAGGTTTCTATTCACTACTCTACAGGTCTTGAAGAGCAACATTTAACATTGGCTCCCTGAGCTATCTATTTCTATAGAATCCAAATTATGTTATGGCATTTAACCCTAGAAGTTTTGATGATAGAAGAACTTATCCACTTCTTTCGAGTGATTAAATTGAACAATTAACCAAGTGGAATTAGAGAATGACATTTTCAGGACCTGGTTATGGAGGAGATATATATCAGAAAAATTGTCTGAGATAGTCAAGCGGTTCACAATCAACTTGGGTTACCTAACCACAAGGACTGTAGCTGTGGAGAAATCATATTGAGTATATAGAAGGTAGTCACTTTGTTATCTGGGTCACAGTGTATATAACATGTACTAGAATTTTTCACATTAAAAAAATGGCTATGTTTGAGGACCTGGAAATGATTCTGATATCGAAAATGTTTTCCCTCGAACCTTTTCCCTTTCTGACCTTCTCAACAACTGTCATGGGCCATTATGCCAATCATCCAAGTCTACAGCCTAGATGATGTAAAATGGAGGTGGTCATGTGAACTGAGGAAATTCAGGAACATTTAGGGCGTAATGTCTCCTAGTTGAAGGCGGGATTGGGGATGGAGAGAAGGCCATAGCCAGGCATTAACCTCATTGATAAAATAAGGAGAGTGTTCTGTGGGCCAATAGATATTGGCCACCATAATCTAGATTGGGTCATAAATTGGAATAGGAGAGATTTCTAAGTGATAGTGGCATAGAGAGAGTTTGGAAATAGCCATAGGAAGCAAGGAATATTCTGACTCCCCGCACTGTGACCACTGAATCAGGGCTGTGAGTCAAATTGCAACCAGTACTGGCAAGGATGACCATGGTAATGATGGGCAATGATGAAGAAGTTAGATATCAGTAAATGCCAGAAAATAAAGGAGAAAAGAAAAGGTGTAAGAAGAAAGCAAGTGGGGCAGCTAGGTGGTGCAGTAGATAAAGCACCAGCCTTGGATTCAGGAGGACCTGAGTTCAAATCTGGTCTCAGACACTTGACACTTACCAGCTGTGTGACCCTGGGAAAGTCACTTAACCCTCATTGCCCAGCAAAAAGAAAGAAAGAAAGAAAGACAGAAAGAAAGAAAGAAAGAAAGAAAGAAAGAAAGAAAGACAGACAGACAGACAGACAGACAGACAGACAGACAGACAGACAGAAAGAAAGAAAGAAAGAAAGAAAGAAAGAAAGAAAGAAAGAAAGAAAGAAGCAAAGAAACAAAGAAAGCACAATCCAGAGAGCAGAGTAGAAAGGGCAGGAAGATGTGGAGTGGAACATGACAGGAGGGAAGGTAGTTTGGAAGACAGGATAAAGGAGTGGGCCATTGAGAATAGGGCATGAGGTTTTTGTACTGCAGCATAACTGGGACAGGTAAAGTATAAGGGTGTGGAAGGAGGCTAACCAAGCAAAGTATCAGTGTGGAGTATTGAGGAAGACAGGTGATTGGACAGTGTAAAGCCCTCTCTTGAGATCCAGACTTCTTGTAGGAAATGTTGTGTCCCATGAGGCTTATCTCACAGCAGGCAGAAGCAGGAGACGATAAGGACTACTCTGGGAGTCTAGTCATTAGGCAGGAAGCAACAATGTGAGATGGATGTGGTAGGAAGTAACTACTGGGATATTGGGGAAGTCTCTGGGACCATGATATAGGGCAGGAAGCAAGTGCCTGGGCCCTTTGGAGCCAACACAAGTCAGTCAGTAGCAGAAGACTGAGAAAAGCCCTAGTGGAAGAACTCTGGGGAGGTGACTGGGTCTAGGGGCTGAGAGTGTGCTCACAGTATAGGCATGGTAGGGGCTCATATGAGGCTCTCAGGGAAGGGCCTGGGAAAAGGACAGGATCTGGGGAGATTTGACTTCAATCCTGCCTGAATCAAGGCCCACCTGTGAAGGATGCATTAAAAAAAAAAACTTGATAAATTGGATTGGATTAATTAAAGATTCCTGTCTACAAGTATTTGAAAAGTGGTCATACAGAAGCTGGGATTGGGAGGCAGCAGGTTACCTGCCCGTAGATCGTTTGGATGATCTACCACTAGTCTGCAGTGTTATAGAGGGGATCCCTGTTCAAGGTCAGCTTGGCTTGGATGACTTCTGGAGTCCTTTCCACCTCAAGGTCCCTGGATTCTGTGGAATTGTCAAGTGTTCCTTAAGTGCTAGTTATTAGTTAAGACATAATAAAGACTCAAGAGGAACACAGAGCAAAAGAGATGCTAAATATGCCATGATCTTCATCACTCTGCTGCATGCCATGACTCATAAACCACCATCATGTTATGACCTCTGAAGAGAATGGAATAGATTTTAGCAATCGCTTCATCTAAACTCCTCTCCCCACATAGGAATCTCCTTTACATTAGCCTTTGTAAGTAGGCTTGCATTGTAAGTCCTTCATGCATACACACACACACACACACACACACACCATGAAAGGGCAAGGTAATGAATTAAGAGTTTTTCAAATGAAATATGGATGAATGGAGTCCATTGTGGAAATTGTAATCCATTGCGGCTGTAGCTTTCATTTATATAATGATTTGAAGTTGATGCAAAACTTCCACCATATGGTCTCACATTTGAAATTTGCAGAATTCTGGTGAGCAAAATCACTTGTAAACCTGAAAGCTTTTTTTTTTTAAATGTGAGCTATTATTATTGTGTCATTTGTGAGTACAGATAATCACAGGGCACATAAATTATGTAGAGATTGAGCAACACTGAGTTAATTCCTTCATTGGATTTCACTAGAACCTTGAATAATTCTGATTAATTTTATTGATTACTGTAAATAATTTTATTGATTTACTTAGTGGCATGGGACTGGATTCCTAAGTAGCTCATGTGGACTGGGTTCATACCTTGTGGGAAGCCTGAACCCTCAAACAAAAAGGGAATCATACTCTCTGGTTCACCTGGTCCACAGACCTTGCATGCCAATGAGTTCTGAGAAGTGGAAACAAGGAAGGAAGGAATGTGTGTCAAGCATGGTGGGTTGGGGTGGCTTGTGACAATACAAGGAAAGGGGAGTATAGAGTTCAAGGAACAACTCTAGTCCAACTTGGCTGAAACACCAATCTAGAGGAGTAAAGTAAGCTAAAATCAACCTGGCAAGATAGATGGGGGTGGGGTGGCAAGCAGATTGTGAAGGATTTTCAACACACACAGACACACAGACACACAGACACACAGACACACAGACAGACACACACACACACAGATTAAATTTTCATATGCTGATCTTGAATAAGAAAAGATGGTTTTAAATCCTGAGTTGGTGTTTACTATCTTGTGACCTTTAGCAAGTTAATTAACCTTTGTGGGGCTTCATTTCATTGGCTATAAAGTGAGGGCTCTTTCAAATGTCCTATAAGGCTCCCATTTGACCCCAAATTTAGGATCCCTGTGTCCAAAACCTTCCCAACATTTACAAACAAAATAGTTTAACAAAAAGCCAGCAGAGGGAGCCACACACCACATGGAGGTAAGGCTAAGAGACCAGATCCCTGTTTGATTCTGAGTCCCCATTTTCTACAGGCTGTTGGGCTTTCCCGGTCCCTCCAGCTGCTAAGTGTCTTCCCCTCTGAACCTATTTGAGTGTTTGTACACGTGCACAGTTACTCTCTATGCATCTTATACATGCCTTTTGATGCACCTGTCGTCTGACCCATTAGGATGAAAGTTCCTTGAGGGCAGGGATCTTTTTTCCCCAAATTCATTTTGTATCCTAATGTTTATCGTGGTGCCTGATGGATTACCAGGGGACAGGGGTAAAGAGAAAGCTTTCTGGTGGGCTTGTCTCCATTTGTGTCCTATAACTGTTACCTGTGTTTTGATGCTGGTTGCGTCCTTATCATGCATTCTCTCACTGGGAACCCTATATTTCTTGTGGATTTCATTTTAAAATATCACATTCATGTTTTAATGTAGTCATTGTAAATATTCCATTTCATTTTAAAACACTTTATTAAAAATATGGTGTGAAACTTGATGCTGATAGGATATCTAGTGTATCTAATATTTTGTGTTTAGGGGAAAATCTGTCTCCCTTACCAAGTTTCTGTTAAATTTCCTTTGAAGTTGTAATTGTTGATGCATATCTATGTCCTCAAGATTTCTCACTCCTCTTTTCTGCTTACACAGCCACCAGCCTGGTTTAAGCCTTCATCATTTCTTGCCTGGACAATTGCAATCACCTCCTATTGGCTCTCCCTCCATCAAATATTTTACAACTCCAATTCATCCACATGTTCGCCAAAGTGATTTTCCAAATGACAGGTGTTACAATGGAAAGCAGAATGGAAACAGCATTAACCCTGGAGTCAGAGGACCTGAATCTAAAACCTGTCTGGAACTTACTACCAGTGTGACCCTGGGCAAGTCATTTAACCTCCACAAGCCTCAGTGTTCTTATCTGTAAAGTGAAAGTGTTGGACTGGGTGGCATTTTAGGTTCTTTTCACCTCAAGAGTTGTGGCAACAACGGCTTCAGTGGCTTCCTATTGCTTCTACATTCATATGCAAACTCTAATATTTGGCATTTAAAGCTATTTATAACCAATTTTTCCAGATGCAGGAAGGGATACTCAATGTAAGATGTGAGAAAAAAAAAACAAACAAACCTGAATGTCTCGAAGGTCTTCAGATACAAAATAGACATTCCCTTCTCTAAGAAGGATGTAGGCTTTACCAGCTCAGCTGTATATGAAGCAGCCAGTGAGACAATGAACTTGCCTATTGCATTTACGCCTTTGTCCAAGGCCAAATATACATAAGATACCCAAAGAATTGTGGGTGGTAAAATTGGATGAACTGAAACAAATCAGTCTAAGGCAAAGTAAAGTGGCTTGGGGTGGGAAGGGGCTTTTAAAAGAGCCAGGAAGAATTGTGGAAAGAAGAGGAAAACAAAACAAAACTCCCATCTCAAGTCTGGGAGTAACAAATGACTGGAACCAAAGAGGCTTCTACTGATCCTAAATTAAAGGTGCTACCCTAGATTACAAAGCTCTGTGACATTACTGCTGAAAAAACTACTGTAACGCTCCAACCGAAGAGATCTCAGTTACTCCCAGGCTTGAGAAGAGGAAGGGTGTTGATCAATCACTTTAAGTTTGGGCTCCTTGTTAAATGCTGTGTACTTAGAACATAGAACAGGAGCATACCAGCCAGCCAGAGGCAGTTAGTGGGTCAATACCGTTGTGGATTAGCCTGGGGGGGAGGGGGCTGGAGTCAGGAAGGCCTTAATTCAAATCTTGACTCAGACATTTGCTAGTTTTTTGACCCTGGGCAAGTCACTTAACCTCTGTCTGCCTCAGTTTCCTCAATTAGAAAATGGGGCTGTTGTGAGAATGAGCAGTGTTAATATGTGTTAAGGACTTAGCACAGTTGTTTGTTCCCTTCCCCCTTAATCAATGCTCCTTGACTTGACATGTAAATGCTCTTCCTCCTCTGTGAGGATCTTACTTAGGGCAGGCTCAATTGCAACACGAAGCCTTCCTCTGGGGGCCTAGGAGCTCGGGAGAGGCAATTAGCTAATGACAGTAAAGTGCCTTTAACCAGGAAATCTGCTGTATAAATATGCTAAGTACAGTAAACAAACAGCCCAATCTGCCTTCCCCCTAGCCCCACCTTCATTTTTCTTCCCGGGACACTTTCTACAAATTCTCCATCTCCACAATCTAGGAAGTAAGGTCACTGTCTCCTCTCAGAAGTGAAGGTCCAACGCCCAGTAAAATACCACTTTGGACAAAGGGACTCCTGAATCAAAAGACTAGGCCAAGTGACTCTGATGATCAACTGAAAGTTGTTGTTGAGTCATGTCTGACCCTTCGTGACCCCAATTGGAGTTTTCCTGGCAAAGATACTGGAGTAGTTTGCCATTTCCTTCTCCAGCTCATTTCATAGAGGAGGGCCCGGAGGCAAACAGGGTTCAGTGACTTGCTTAGGTTCCATAGGTATTAAGTGTCTGAGGTGGGATTTGAACTCATGAAGATGAGTTTCCCTGATTCTGAATCAAGGGCTATATCCACTGCCCTACACAGCTGCCACTTAAAAGGGTAGAGCCATTGAAAGGCTGGACCAGAGACTTTAAAGCATTGTTTGATTCTTGTCCTATTGTCTTTTTTCCTACAGTGTGTTTTGGTGGCCATTGGCGTCTTTACTGAAAGCTTTGAGTTACTGGAAGAAGGTGAGCTCGGATTTTAGTTAACTAGTCATTTGATCACAGATTTAGAGCCTGGGGAGGGCATTAAAGCCCATCAAATCCTTCTGCCCTCATTTTACAGATGAAGAAATTCAAGCACAGAGAACTTAAATGTCTCCTCCAGGGTTACATAGATTATAAATGGCTGAAGCGGGGTTTGAACCCAGGACTACTTAAATGACTCACCTAGAGTCACTCAAATTGTACATTTCTGAAGCAAGATTTGAACACAAGCCCTTCAGACTCTGAAGTCCAGTGCACCCAACAGGTGTCACTCATTAAATCAAGTAGCAAGGGACTACTTGTGGATAAAGCACCAGCCCTGGATTCAGGAGGACCCGAGTTTAAATCCAGCCTCAGACACTTGACACTTACTAGCTGTGTGACCCTGGGCAAGTCACTTAACCCTCACTGCCCCACAAAAAAAAAAAACCCAAATAAATAAATAAATAAATGATTGAATGAATGAATGAAAAATGAATAGATGAATAAATAAATAAATAGATAGGTAGATAAATGAAGTAGCAAATTTTCCACTGCCAGACCAATTTCTAGTGAACCAACAAATCATTAGGTTGTGCTGCTCAATCTAATTCCCTTCACAATGATTTTTCCTTTTTTTGTTTGTTTGGGGTTTTTTGTGGGGCAATGAGAGTTGTGACTTGCCCAGGGTCACATAGCTAGTAAGTGTCAAATGTCTGAGGCTGGATTTGAACTCAGGTCCTCCTGAATCCAGGGCTTGTGCTTTATCCACTGTGCCACCTAGCTGCTCCTCAAAATGATTTTTCAAAAAGAGGCATGACCAACCACAATTCCTAAGACTTCCAAATGAAACAAGCTATCTCCCCCTCCAGAAAGAGAACTGATGGTCTGAGGGTACAGCTTCTTTTTCTTGCTTTTTTCCCTTTGTAATATGGCTAATTCAGAAATCTGTTTTCCATGTCTATATATATTTGTAATTGTTTTTATTTTTATTGCGTTCTCAGTGGGTGGTGAAGGGAGAAAATTTGAAATTGAGAATAAAATTAAAATAAAATTTAAAAGAAGCATATTCTTTTCTCTTTTTTAGTGAGAAAATGATCTCTGCCAATATTGAAGATCTGATTGAGAAACTTAAGGGAAACAAAAACCTAATCAAACTAGCATAGAAATATATTCCTCCATCCTTGTCCTCACCCAATTACTCTTCAGATGCTAAGGCAAGGCCAGTAGTACAGATGTTACCAAAGACTCCTGGTATATGTCTGTCCCTGTCATTGCCATTCCCCACACCCAGCCTGTTGCATCAGTTTCCACCCCACTGTAGAAGATTCTAGAAGAGATGCCCAAAGGGCATTTGGAAAGAGATCACAAGGATGGAGCATGAAAAAGACTCCCTGGAAAAGAACTTTGTACTTTGACACTGCCACCCCTCTCTGCCAAAGTGCCACTTCTGTTCCTGACTGAGATTTAAAAAAATAAAATAAAATAAAAAGCTGTAGCCTGAGGGCAGCAGGGACTCTTCCTACTCTTTCCATCCTATCCTGGCCCAGACTCAGAGTGAATAAATGTGCATGGTAGAGTCTGTACATTAAAAATAATAAATTTTTAAAAATAATAAATCACTGGCTAAGTTTACAAAGGGGTGCGTTTACTCTAACTTTTCACAAATTTCTATGCTTCCTGTAGCTACAAGTCCATACTGAGTTTTCTCAAGGTGAGGTACACACATAATAAAGAGTTAGTTGTAATATTCCAGTACAAAGATGTCCATTGCACTATATTTAACTAAATATTGTACAGTAGATGACACTGTTAATTTATGTAGCTTACCAAAAAGTAGTCTCTTGTTTATTTTCTAGTTGAAATCACATTAAATGCAGATTTTTGAAACTCAGCTTAAGAGCTATTGCAGGAGACTTATGTGTGACATGATTCTAAGTGTCTTTTTCTTTATAGATGGTGGGGGCAGCTAGGTGGCGCAGTGGATAGAGCACCGGCCCTGGATTCAGACCCTTGACACTTACTAGCTGTGTGATCCTGGGCAAGTCACTTAACCCTAATTGCCTCACAAATATATATATATGTGTGTGTGTCTGTGTCTGTGTCTGTGTGTATGTATGTATATGTATGTGTGTGTGTATATATATATACATATATATACATATACATACATATATGTATATATATATATATATATATATATATGGTGTGATCTAGTGGGAAGAGCACTGGGTTTGAAATTAGACCCAAGTTACAGATATGCCAATTATAATCAAGGCAGTGTGGTATAAATAGATTGCTGAAATGAAATGGATGAATATTTACAAAGATACAAACTGCCCAGGTTAACTGAAGAGGAAATAAAATCCTTAAATAAACCCATATTAGAAAAAGAAATTGAACAAGCTATTAATGAACTCCCTAAGAAAAAATCCCCAGGGCCAGATGGGTTTATGGGTGAATTTTACCAAACATTTAAAGAACAATTAATTCCAATATTATACAAATTATTTGGAAAAATAGGTGAAGAAGGAGTTCTACCAAATTCGTTTTATGACACAAATATGGTGGTGATACCAAAACCAGGCAAAGCAAAAACAGAGAAAGAAAATTATAGACCAATCTCCCTAATGAATATTGATGCTAAAATCTTAAATAAGATATTAGCAAGGAGATTACAGCAAGTGATCACCAGGATAATACACTATGACCAGGTGGGATTTATACCAGGAATGCAGGGCTGGTTCAACATTAGGAAAACTATTAACATAATCAACCACATCAATAAGAAAACCAACCAAAATCATATGATTATCTCAATAAATGCAGAGAAAGCTTTTGACAAAGTACAGCACCCATTCCTAATAAAAACACTAGAGAGTTTAGGAATAGGGGGAGCTTTCCTTAGAATAATAAACAGTATCTACCTAAAGCCATCAGCAAGTATTATATGCAATGGAGATAAATTAGAGGCCTTCCCAATAAGATCAGGGGTGAAACAGGGATGTCCATTATCACCCCTATTATTTAATATTGTTCTAGAAATGTTAGCTTTAGCAATCAGAGAAGAGAAGGGAATTAAAGGAATTAGAATAGGCAAGGAGGAAACAAAACTATCACTCTTTGCAGATGATATGATGGTATACTTAAGGAATCCTCGAGAATCAAGTCAAAAATTACTTGAAACAATTAACAACTTTAGCAAAGTAGCAGGATATAAAATAAATCCAAATAAATCATCAGCATTTCTATACATGACCAACAAAGTCCAGCAGCAAGAGATAGAAAGAGAAATTCCATTTAAAGTAACAGTAGATAATATAAAATACTTGGGAGTCTACTTGCCAAGACAAACCCAGGAACTCTATGAACACAACTATACAACACTCTTCACACAAATCAAATCAGATCTAAATAATTGGAAAGATATCAATTGCTCATGGATAGGCAGAGCTAATATAGTAAAAATGACAATACTGCCTAAATTAATTTACTTATTCAGTGCCATACCAATCAGACTACCTAAAAATTATTTTATACAGCTAGAAAAAATAATAACAAAATTCATCTGGAAAAACAAAAAATCAAGAATATCCAGGGAAATAATGAAAAAAAATGCACAGGAAGGTGGGTTACCAGTACCAAACCTGGAGCTTTACTATAAAGTGGCAGTCATCAAAACTATCTGGTACTGGCTAAGAAATAGAGTGGTAGATCAATGGAATAGGCTAGGCTCAGGAAATGCAGGAGTAAATGACACTAGTAATGTAGTGTTTGATAAACCCAAAGACTCCAGCTTCTGGAATAGGAACTCAGTATTTGACAAAAACTGCTGGAAAAACTGGAAGATAGTATGGCAGAAATTAGGCATAGACCAACATCTTACACCTTATACTAAAATAAGGTCAAAATGGATACATGATTTAGACATAAGAGGTGATACCATAGGTAAATTAGGAGAGAAAGGAATAGTGTACCTATCAGATCTTTGGAAAGGAAAACAGTTTTTGACCAAACAAGAGATAGAGTATATTATAAAATGCAAAATGGATGATTTTGATTATATTAAATTAAAAAATTTTTGTACAAACAGAAGCAATGCATCCAAAATTGGAAGGGAGGTAGAAAGCTGGGAAACAATTTTTGAGGCCAGTGCTTCTGATAAAGGCCTCATCTCTAAAATATATAGGGAATTAAATCAAATTTATAAGAATCCAAGTCATTCCCCAATTGAGAAATGGTCAAAGGATATGAACAGGCAGTTTTCTGATGAAGAAACCAAAGCTATCTATTCCCATATGAAAAAATGCTCTAAATCTCTAATGATTAGAGAGATGCAAATTAAAACAACTCTGAGGTACCACCTGACACCTATCAGATTGGCTAAAATGACAAAAAAGGAAGATAATAAATGTTGGAGAGGCTGTGGGAAAATTGGAACACTAATGCATTGTTGGTGGAGCTGTGAGCTGATCCAACCATTCTGGAGAGCAATTTGGAATTATGCCCAAAGGGCGATAAAGCTGTGCATACCCTTTGACCCAGCAATCCCACTTTTAGGTCTTTTGCCCAAAGAAATCATGGAAGGGGGAAAGGGACCCACATGTACAAAAATATTTATAGCTGCTCTTTACGTGGTAGCAAGGAATTGGAAGTTGAGGGGGTGCCCATCAATTGGGGAATGGCTGGACAAGTTGTGGTATATGAATACAATGGAATACTATTGTGCTGTAAGAAATGATGAGCAGGAAGAGTTCAGAGAAACCTGGAGGGTCTTACGTGAGCTGATGATGAGTGAGATGAGCAGAACCAGAAGAACATTGTACACAGTATCATCAACATTGAGTGTTGACCTACTGTGATGGACTATATTCTTCTCACCAATGCAATGGTACAGAAGAGTTCCAGGGAACTCATGATAGAAGAGGATCTCCAAATCCAAGAAAAAAAAAGAAAGAAAGAACTGTGGAGTATAGATGCTGATTGAACCATATTATTTCTTTTGTTTTGGGTGCTGTTGGTTTTTTTTTTTTCTCTCTATTTTGAGGTTTTGCATCACTGCTCTGATTCTTTCTCTTGTAACAGGATTAATGCAGAAATAGGATTAATGTTATTATGTGTATATATATATGTGTGTGTGTGTGTATATATATGTATATGTATAGAGATGTATAGATATAACCTATATCAGATTACCTGCTGTCTAGGGGAGGGGGGAGGGAGGGGTGGGAGGGAGAAAAATCTGAAATTGTAAAGCATGTATAAACAAAAGTTGAGAACTATCTTTACATGTAATGGAAAAAATAAAATACCTCATACATTAAAAAAAAAAATAGATTGCTGAACCTAGGGATAGGGAGACCTGGGCTTCCTAGAAACTCAGTTGTCGAGGAATTGTTATCCACATCAGTGGAAAGAATAGCCAGACTAAAGAAACCATAGCTCATTTTATATTAGAATATTATTAGTAGTATTATTAATATCATCATGTCATATTAGAATTTCAAATCATTTGGATCTTGCCATTATCTAAACCTTTAGCTAGAACAATGTCTTCCAACCCTTTGTGCCCCTCAATTTACATATGGGTCCCCCAGACAATGGTAACCCAGTTGGTTTCAAGGTAATCTGTGGGTCTGCATCAATTCAAAAATCATTGTTCATGAGCCCCCACTGATGTGCTTACATTTGCTAGTCAAAGGATATAATTAGTTCAAAACAAAGGCATTTAAGGAATTAGAGCAGGAAGTAATAGTAGAGCATTTCCCCCATCAATCTGGTGAGTGCGAGCAGGCTATAACATGTAAAGAGGAACTCGGAAGAAAAACACGTATAAAAAATCTCATTAAGGAATTGTATGACAGGAAGAACAGATGGAGGGATAACAGGCTGTTAACACTAGTACCTTCACAATGTTCAGAAAATGTGAGGAAGGCCTCAAGCACATTGGGTGGAGCCCTTGTGATGAACTCCGGGGAAAACATGGACAAGAATTATATAGGATGGGAAGGCATGGGTGGGTTGTGGTGTGTATATAAATAAATAAATATATATATATGTGTGTGTGTGTGTATGTATGTATATGTATGTATATATGTGTGTGTGTGTATATATATATATATATATATATATATATATATATACACACACACACATAATTGGAGGAAACTCCTGAATTGATAAGCCATCTGAGTGAGTACACATGTATGCTTATAAATATATTGTGCAAATTTAGAACAAGTATAAAAATGGACATTTAAAAATTAAAAAGGATAGGAAAAATATTTTAAAATAATTTTATTTTGTTTATACAAAAACATTTTATTATTACTAATATGGTTATTAAAAGAAATGTGACTAAAATATGTATCAGTGTTTTTTTTTAATCTCCATTCAATATTTTGCAATGCAGCATCTCAAGGGGGTCTGATTCTAACTTCAGTTCTTTCTGATACTTAAATTTTAACAGCTATCATAACCAACAAAAATACCTCACAAAGGTATGTACCTCCAAATGGAAAAAAAAAATGCATTGGTGGCTGTGCTCACTAGACCGTGACACTCATCTTTTAGTCATATCCACCATGTAAGGATTTTTGTTGAAATCCAGCTTCTGGAAATGTCCACCTTCCCTGATATCAATTGGTTGTTGCAAATGAATAAAAAAATTGTCGCTGTCAATCAACCAGTATTTTTAGATTATTAACAAATAGGTCCAAAAACCACTGGATGGGGCAGCTAGGTGGTGCAGTGGATAGAGCACCAGCCCTGGAGTCAGGAGTACCTGAGTTCAAATCCGGCCTCAGAACATTGACACTTACTAGCTGTGTGACCCTGGGCAAGTCACTTATTCCCAATTTCCTCACCAAAAAAACCAAACAAATAAAAATTAAAACCCACTGGAATGTCCATTTGGAAGATTGTTAAATGCATTAGAAAGTTTCCTCTCCAAGTTTTTAAGTGTGATAATATGAGACTAGTTAGAAGCAACACATTTTTTTTGGTCACAAAAGCTCAGTTTCAAATTGTCTTGCTAATTCACATTCTCATCAGTCTATATCTCTCGGCACAACATACATTCAGGGTGAGGTTGATCATTAACAATATAATAATATATGATTAGGTGTTTTTTTTCTTTTTAACCATCCTAATATTTTTGCTTATTTTTCTTTTTGTCTTCTACATTCCAAATGATCTTCTCAATAACTTTGAGGATCACCTTATCAGATCTTATTAGCTAGTGGTTGATGCAGACCTTGTACAGAGAACAGGAGAAATGTCAACTCTGCCATTTTCTTCTTGTTTCCATGTGCTCCCCTTACTAGTATTATCTTCATGTTTTACTTTCAGGAATCCTTTAAAGCCACTTTTCCATTTTTCAGAGAACCAATTTGACTAAAATTATATAATGTAACTCACAAAACTGCTTTTAACAGGGTACATGTAAACTGCCATGAATTGCAATATACTAGACGTGAACAAATAACTTAAGGTGCTGGCATCGATCCTCTCACTTGTGGGAACTCTTCCCTTCTAACACCTTACAGGACCATGGTATATTGACTGAGGGGACTAGTGTTTATCTTTATAAAAATATAGGCTTAACCCCCATTGCCCCGCCAAAAAAACAAAAAATATATAGGTAAGGTTTCATTTCTTTCTTATTTTTAAGATGAAAAATTAAATATAAATAATTCTAATATTTTCTTTCCACCTGCCAATGGATCATTTTATACATATTTTGGGGTATATGTGCCCCACTTTGGAGACTCCTATGCTATGCCAATGAAATCACAGGTCTAACCCCCACCAAAATAACAAAGATAATGGTGGATGTTATAGAACTGAAATACCTCTATTGAACAAAGTTACAGTTCCTATGTCTTTAAGATTTCCAAAGCAATTTCCTTACAACAGCCCTGCAAGGTGATTAGTACAAGTAATATTTCCACCATTTTACAGATAGGGTTTAGAGAGTTTCCATCCCAGAGTGGAAATAGTTCCTCCCTATGCTAAAAATTTCCCATTCAAGATAGAGACAGATTGGACAAATTGTGGCATATGAATGTAATGGAATATATAAGTATAAACAAATATAAATATATAGATAAATATTAGGACTCAAAAGAAGCTTGAGACGTTTTATATGAACTGATAAGCAGAACTGAAACAACATGATCAATGACTTCATTAATGTAAAGAAAGACAATCCTTGGAAGCTAGCTGAACTCAGTTTTATTACAATGACCAACCTTAGTCCAGGAGAACAGACAATACAACAGAATTATCTCCTCTTTGTAAAGAGATGAGGGACTGCAGGTAAAGAATATTATATGTTCAGTGTCTACATATCAATTGCTTTTGCTTAACTGTTTTCTTTGTTATGAGGGATGTTTCAATGTATGGTAGGATTTAATAGGAAATGATGGTAGTATAGAATAAAAATAATAAATAAAACTTTAGGAAATATATGTTCAGAGAAAAGATCCACAGATATAGCCAATGAAAAGTAAAGAGAGACAGATGAAAGGGGATATAAAAACTTATTTTAAAAAATAAAGACCATAAAATCTAAATTTGTGTTTGGTAAAGCATGTCTTTTCATATAATAAAGCATTTCTGTTAGCCCAATAAATGGACATCAGAATAGTTATCATAAGCTGGATCCATTAGAAAAGTCCAAGAAACAGGCCCTCTCTGACTTATAAACATCCTGCCTACACAAAAGACCAACCCACACTAGAACCCTGGGGAGCAAGAAGCATCCCTGACCCATCATGCTCCCTTCTCAGTGTTTGCTGGATGACCTGTGGTCCTTGGGACTCTGGCAGGGGGGAGGGACAGGGTGATGCCCTATTTCCTTCTTGCCTCACAAGACAGAACACATTTTCCCATAAAAACAATGTTATTGGTGGATGGAGGTTAGGTTCCCAGGCCAACCCACAAAGGCCTATTTAACCCATAATGAAGCTGACATAATGATAAACATAATGTTAAGCTACATTATTTCAGTAGCCTCCTAACTGGTTTCCTGTCTTTAGACTCACTGCCCCCCCCCCAAGCTGGATTAATCCTGCCAGATCAGTCTTCCTGAGACACTGCTTTTATCATGTCATTCTCATGTTCAAAGCCTTCAAAGGACTCTCCACTGTCTACCAAATAACGACCAAGTTTCTTAGGCAGGCATTGTTTGAGAGCCACTACAATATGACCCCTCTTTACCTTTTCAGCTTGTTTTCTCACCAATCCCCTGTACTCTAACTAAACTTGTCTTACTCCTCATCCCACAAGCCCAGTGTCCTGGGAAATCACAGAATTTTCAGGGATATAAGGGAACTCAGAAGTCATCTAGTCCATCCCAGAGCTGAACAAGAATCTGCTTTACAATCCACTCAATAAGTGGTCAGCTAGGCTTTGTTTGAAGACTTCCAGTGAGGGGGAACTCATTACCTCTCTCACAGCTAAGAAAGAAATATGTCTCACTGTAACTTCTGTCCATTGTTTTTAGTTCTGCCCTCTGGGGCCCAAGAATTAAATTCAATAAACATCTATCAAAGGTTTAGTATGTGCCAGGCATCATGCCCAAGACATGCCAGGTACTATGCTAAGCATGGAAGACAAAAAGCAAAACCGTTCTTGATCTCTTGTGTATACAGGTTGCTGGAAGAGATGTGTATCCAAGATTAAATTGACTCATAGGGGCCATGCCATGGAGCCCAAAGCACCCTTGGAAACTTCCCTTGATGCCAGCTGGCTGGACTCAAAGTACTTGTAAACTTCTTCAAAGTCTTGAAAGTTCTGGAAAATGAGGTCATTTCCAAGCTTGGTCTCCTGGCTACTGTTTTCACTTCATTTCTTTTTCCCAATGAGGTGACTGAGAACGAACCTTGAGATGGAAATGTCCAGGCTTAGAAGTGACCTTATGGGTTCAAGAAGCCTAGAGATCTATCTGTTCCAGCTGATTGGTGTGGCAAGGGAAGTTTTTTCATCAGAGAAAGTGATCCTTGGCTGGAAAGTGGGAGCTGTTTGGTCAAAAGAGGTAAAATTCAGCCATGCCTATCTGACAGGCCTACAAATTGCTTTACATTCTAATGAGCTTTAATTGTCAGTCTCCTAGGAGGGGTTATAATAACAGATATAAGCTAAGTTATAGAAACTTCTTTCAAAAGTTGTTCTGTTGTTGTTATATGGGAGAACTATCTCCTCTCTGAATTATGTGATAATATATGCTATAAAATTATATATAAATATATATGTATATATTATAAAATATATTTACCACAATGAAGAAATTATAGAGGGAAAACCTAGATAGGTTCAGACATTAGAGAAAACTTGAACAACCATTAGCATTCTTACATATCCTCTTTTTTTTTCTTTTTTTTTGTGGGGCAATGAGGGTTAAGTGACTTGTCCACGGTCACACAGCTAGTAAGTGTCAAGTGTCTGAGGCTGGATTTGAACTCAGGTCCTCCTGAATCCAGGTCTGGTGCTTTATCCACTGTGCCACCTAGCTATCCCCAAAATAATTCTTTTACATATTGCAATCAAGTACATTCTTCTTAGGCCTTAGTTCATAATAGTTCAAGAAAATAAAGAATACTTCCTTCAGTGTCATAAAAGTTGAACAAACTTAGTCATGATCTCATACATCCCCTAAGGGAACAAACCTCCTCAAACATACTCTATAGGTAAACTAAGTCAGGTTACAGAGGAAACCACATTTAGAGGGTCCACAAATAGGCTAATTCAGACGAAGATGTATGTGTTGCCAAGAATTCAGGAACTGTTGAGGTTCTTCTTCTGACTTCTAATCTAAGGAATATTTAAGGCATTTTTTGGAGGGGGGCAGGGCAATGAGGGTTAAGTGACTTGCCCAAGGTCACACAGCTAGTAAGTATCAAGTGTCTGAGACCAGATTTGAACTCAGATCCTCCTGAATCCAGGACCGGTGCTTTATCTGCTGCACCACCTAGCTGCTCCATTTAAGGTTTTAAGTAAATTTTCACATCCCATGGTACCCAACCCAACATCTCTTGATTAGGAGAAATAGCCCTCATCTCCCCTTAATGCTATTATTCCATGAGTCAAGTTAATCTGAAGACAGACTTTTAGTTAACCAAAATATTTGCAGGAGGAATGGCCCTCAGTCCTAAGTAGTAAAAAGAAATAAAATATTCCCATAACACTGTCAATGAGTGTTGAGCCTTTTGTGTCTGTAAGCACTTTCTCCCACACCAATAGAAAGTAAATATCTGTTTCTGCTGCCTTTTCTAGGGAGACCTATACATAAACCAAAATACAAACTTTAAATAATTTGTCTCCAGGGGATTGGGGTGGGAGACAAAATAAGTCAAAGATCATTTTTTTTTAAAAAGAGGGGGAACCTAACTTTTTCTCATTGGAGGCTAGACTCCCCCATGATTGAACCTAGTGTGGACCTTAGTGGAGAAGGGGATGGGCACAATGTCCCCAGCCCTCTGAACCCAGCAGTTGGTTTCTTAATATTAGTCACACAAAGTAGATTTTAGAAGGGAAGGACCATAGTAACTCACTACTTACTTACTTATACTTACTATGTGCTAAGCACTGGGGATCAATTAAAATTCTATATCCTCTACAATGTCAAAGATAGAAGCTAATAAAACTCAATGTTAGCAGGACCATAGGGAAACAAGCATCCTGTTATACTGTTATTAGCACTGTCATAATATTGCATAATTGATCATGCCCTCTAACCCAGTAATAGCGTTGCTAGGATTATGTCCTAGGGGGAAGAAAAAGAGAAGATGGAGGAAGAGGAGGAGGAGGAGGAGGAGAAAGAGGAAGAAATGGAGGAGGAAGAAGAGGAGGAGAAGGAGAGGGAGCAAGGGGAAGAGAAAGAAGAAGAGATATATGGCACGGTGAATAGAGTGCTAGGACTAGAATCAATCATTCCTGAAAACAAATTTTGTCCTCAGATACTTACTAGCTGTGTGACCCTGAGCAAGTCACCTAACCTTTTTTTCCCCTTAGTTCCTTCATCTATAAAATGGGGATAAAATGATAACACCTACTTCCCAAGGTTGTAATGAGGAATAAAAGAGATATTTATAAAGCAATTAGCACAGTGCCTGGAACATAGTAGGTCCTTTATCAATGTTACCTATTATTATTTTATTATTAATATTATTTTGAAAGAAGAGATGAGGAGAGAGAAGAGAAGAGAAGAGAAGAGAAGAGAAGAGAAGAGAAGAGAAGAGAAGAGAAGAGAAGAGAAGAGAAGAGAAGAGAATGATTTTATGAAACTGATCATATCATTTGGCCCATTGATAGCATTGCTAAGATTATGTCCTAAGGTTAAAAAAAAAAAAGAAAAGGAAGGAAAAGAAAAGAAAAGAAAAGAAAGAAAAGAGAAGGAAAGAAAAGAAAGATCAACTATCTATGTGCAAATATTCTTAGTCATTCTTTTTGCACAACGGAAAGGGCAACAACAAATGTAGAAAAAAGGAGGGGTTGATAGATAAATAATCTATCAGTGTTCATGGATTACTATTTCTCCATGAGAAAGCTTATATGTACTTATCAAAGTGAAGTAAGCAGAATCCAGAAAACAATCTGTTCAATGACTTCAACCATATAAATGGAAAGAGCAAAAGAACGATTTAAAAAATGAAACTGCTGTGTAATTATGATGAATAAACTTGGCCCCAAAGAAGAGAAAAGAAAACGTGCTGCCCTCCCTTCTCTGAAGAAATGGGCAACTACGGTTATGGCATATGGTATATACAGCCTGGGGTGGTTCCTGACATCCTTCTCCCTGGGAGGTTGAGGCTGGCAGATCTCTTCAGTCTGGGAGTTCTGAACTGCAGTAGGTTATGTTGATCAGGTGAGCCACACTGAGTTCAATATTAATAGGGTAAGCCAAGAGGGGAGGATACAGGCCACCAGGTTGTCTAAGGAAGCACAAATTGGTCCAGGTGGGAAAATGGAGCAGATCAAAGCTTCCATGTTAATTAGAGTGAGATCAGGTTGTGAATAGCTAGCTTGTGGATTTCTAGCCTACATGAGATCAAGAAAGCCATTCTTTTTGAAAAAATTATAAATACATTTTTTAAAAAGCATTGCAAATTGTCAGTTTTGATTGATGTATTGCTTGATTTTGCAGAATACCTTGCCCATCATTCCTCTCTCTTTCCTTCTTTTTTTATTCTTTTTTTTTTTTTTTTTGCGGGGCAATGGGGGTTAAGTGACTTGCCCAGGGTCACACAGCTAGTAAGTGTCAAGTGTCTGAGGCCGGATTTGAACTCAGGTACTCCTGAATCCAGGGTCAGTGCTTTATCCACTGCGCCACCTAGCCGCCCCTATTCTTTTTTACAGTAAAGGTGATATAAAAACAAAATACATCAATAAAAAATTTAATTATACCTGTTTGGGTAAGTAAAATAAAACTATATGAAAATTTAGATGGGTTATTTTGTTTGGGGATCTGTGACTTGCAATCCTGAGATTTGTCAATATCTATATTTCCCCTGGCCACCCACGCACTTTGACAGAGCCTGAGCTGGGGGAGATACGTGTCCCAAGCAAAGAATTATCCTATAAACATGCCTATCACCTCTGACAGACGATAAGAAAAGGAGTATGAACTACTGATTCACTGTGGTATCTAGGTAGTAGCTTTCTCTGCTCTCCAGCTTTCCTTAGGCTAACCTGACAACAGTAATAGAAGCTAGAGAAATTTGCTTAGCCCAAAGAGATTAAAGGTGGAGAAAAATGACCCTTGTGTACAACGGCAACGGATTGGAAATTAAGGGGATGCCCACCAAGTGGGAAATGGCTGAACAAATTAGGGCGGAATCCTTATTACTCTAGGCCCCCCCCCACCCCGCCTAAAGGCCAGGAATGTTACATCTCACCCCTCTTACATGGTTCTCTGTTCCTCTTAAACAGCTTTAAGGGAATCTACTCTCTCTGCTAAAGGCTCCAGTCCCCACAGATGGAATTCCCTCAAGAGTAGGGGATGGGTCTCCTGAACCCTAATTCCACTGAACCTAATAGTCAGATTAGCGTTTACAAAGAAACATTGATTTCAAAGGTATAATAACATAGATACAAACTTACTTCCCAACCTGTGGGGTTTTAATCCCTTCTATGTATCGTCTCAGTATCTGGGGAGAAGGGAATGAATGATGTTTATAGCCTAGTTCAGTTCCTAGATAGCACAGTTCCAAGTCCAAAGCCCCCCTTGTTCTTGAGTCCTAGGTACCCTGACTTCTCAGGGCTTCCCTGCTGAGCTGATTGGCTACAGCATCCCACCTGGAATCCTGGCTCCAAGGTGGCCATGGCTCAAATCCAAGGGTCCACTGGGAGTCACTGCTGGCCCCTGAGACTGAGGACAAACAAAACAACAGAAACTGGCACATGTCAAGCCCCAGGCCCTAAAAAGGAGGTGGGGGAGTTATCCCACCCTTCCCAGTTCAGTTCATGTCTTCTGCATTGGGGTAAACAGTGTGATCTTCACCTCCGGGATGCTTCAGGAAGAGCACAAAGGAAGGAGAGAGCCCCTTCCAGCTTAGTAGTTTTTAAAGATGTGGCCTGTACTGACTATGCAGCCAAACAAAGGAGACTAACCCCACCCAGGAGGCAGGGAGACAAAGAGAAGCAAGGTGCTTCCACCTTAGGTGATAGGGGCATGCTCCAAGGTGCTCAGACAATTGTATCTGAATAGAGTGGAATGTCATTGCACCGTAAGAAATGATGAAAGGGACAGTTTCAGAGAAACCTGGAAAGACTCGAATGAACTGATGCAGAGTGAAGTGTGTAGAACAGTTGACAGAAGGACAAGATTATGAAGATGGACAACTCTGAAAGGCTTAGGATCTCTGATCAATGCAATGATCAGCCGGAGGACCTAGGATGGTGCATGCTATGCACCCTCTGAAAGAAGTAATAGACTCAAGCTATAGAAAGAGACATACATTTCTGGATATAGACAATGACTTGACTACATATTTGTTTTAAGAGTATTGTTTTCTTTTGAGATGGATTAGGGTGAAAGGGAGAGAAAATACTTGTTAATTGAACATTATTTTTAATAGAGGGGGAAAAGGAAGTCTGCTGGATTTGCTTTGGGAATCTAGCCAGTGAGATGCTGTTTTGAAATATAGTGTCTGTTGTTGTTGTTTGATCATTTCAGTTCTGTCTGACTTTTTGTGACCCCGTTTGGGGTTTTATTTTCTGACAAAGATGCTGGAGTGGTTTGCCCTTTCTTTCTCCAGCTCATTTTATAGATGAGAAACTGAGACAAGGAGGGTTAAGTGACTTGCCCAGGGTCATACAACTAGTAATTGTCTGAGGCCAGATTTAAACTCAGAAAGATGACTTCAGGCCCAGAACTCCACCCACTGTGCCACCTAGCTGCCTAAAATGCGGTCTCTATTCATTTTTTAAAGTGCTTAAACTTTGTTGCGAGAATCAAATGAGCTAATATCTGTAAAGTACTTAGCACAGTGCAATTTGTTGTTGTTGTTATTGCTGTTATATTACCTGACTTGAACTTTCGAGGAGCTGAAATTTATTTACTTGTTCATTTATTCATGTATTCATTCATCGTTCAAGCACCTTGACCTTTGACACTGCATTCATGTGAGAATAGGATGAAGCTGTCACTTACTAGCTTCTTGACACAGACATCTTCACTTTTTGAAGGTTCCTTGTGCCAGAAGCTCTAAAAGGTTGTACCCCAAGGACATGTGAAACACAGACATCCTGGGAAATTCCCAAGTCCCCAGCACCCCACTCCTCTGCTGTAAAGAGGACTCACCTCATTCTTTTACTCTGTTTCATTCTAAAACACATTGCTCTGTCACTGCCCTATAAAAGCTCATAACTGTTCCAGTGACTGACATTTATATAGCTGCTAGAGGTTTGTAAAGTTCTCTACAGACATGACCTCATTTAATCCATATAATAACCCTGAGACAGCTTGGCATATAGTGAATGGAAAGCTGACCTCAAAGCCAGGAGAATCTGGGTTTAAGCCCCACCTCTGACACATACTGGCTGTTTGACCCTGAGCAGATCTCTGAACCTCTCAGTGCTTTGGGAACAGAGAAAAGGCTGACCTACATTGGTAGAAGACCAATTTCTTCCCCAGAGAGTTCCCTATACTAATATTCCCTTCCCCCAATAACCCAGTAAGTGCACATGTATTCATATCCCCATTCTATAGGTAAGGAAACTGAGACTTAGAGGTTATAGTGACTTGCCTATGCTTCTCCAAGTTAAGAAGTATTAGAAGCATAGGATCGTGAGATTATAGAATACCCATGTAAAAAGAAAAGTTAGATATCACTAAGTCTAGCATATTCATCTTACAGATGAAGTAAAGAACTGACTTGTCCAAGGTCATATACTTTGTAAATATCCCTAGGCTCTAAATCCAGAAATCTTTCCATTGTGCTGGCATTCCCCCCTTCCCTAACACTGGTCTAGAAGTTTAAGGTCCCCCTGCTTTCATCAAAGGCATCCTCAGTGTTAGGAGAGTGATTTATGCCTTCTAGTCACACAAACCCCCAATCCTGAATTCCTGTGATAAGTCATTGATTCACTAAATAAATATTTATTGACTTCTTGCTATATGTAGGGTATTAGGATATAATATGGCATTTGAAAAGCCTTTCATCACTTAAATTTACTCTGAGAAGCAGGGAGGGCCCTGTTACTTCTATGTATAATGACTGTATTTTCTAGATACTGAATTGGGACAGCATGTGAGTTTATTTATATGAAAGAAAAATGTCAACATGAAATCACATTATTAATTATAAACTTGATGAATCAGCTTTGTTGAAAAGAAATAAAGTTGGGGCAGCTAGGTGGTGCAGTGGTTAGAGCACTGGCCCTGGATTCAGGAGGACCCTACTTCAAATCTGGCCTCAGACACTTGACATTTACTAGCTGTGTGACCCTGGGCAAGTCACTTAACCCCAATTGCCTCACCAAGAAAGAAAGAAAGAAAGAAAGAAAGAAAGAAAGAAAGAAAGAAAGAAAAGAAAAGAAAAGAAAAAAGTTATGTGAGGAGAAATTATAAAATTCATCAAAATTTATGAAATCTGAACTATTTTAGGCAATGTGGACACCCAGTCTTTCTGTTAGAAGTTGATCCTTAAAAGGGAAGTAAAAATCTAAATTGAATGGTCACTAATTGTTCTCAAGGCTGATTAAGTTAGAATTCAATGTGGGAGCACTTCATTTTCCTGGATCTGTGATTTTCTCAATGGACATATTCATTCCACCAATTGTTCCCAACCCATCCAACTTCATGTAAAACCTCATGCAAGTTCAGTCTGTGTATTTCCATAAATCCTCCATAGTGGTTGCACAAACCCAATGGAAGGCTTGTTCTGGCTCTTTAAATGTCTTGTTGGTTCCAGTATAGGAATTGGGTTGATCATCTTTATTCTCTTATTTGAGTGATAGTTTTAGAGAGGACATTAATTGATAATCTGGAGAGTTTTCCTAAAAGGGTAACCTTGAGGGTAAAGGGCCATGAGTTTGGGCCAGATGAAGATTTACTGAAGAAAATGGTAGGATCTAACTTGCAAAAGAGAAGACTCAGGGGATATGTGAAGAGTACCTTCAAATATTTGGAGGACTGTTATGTGGAAGAGGGATAGACTTACTTTAGTAAAAAGAACAAGGAGCAATGGATAAGAGTTACAAAGGGGTGGGGGCAGCTAGGTGGCGCAGTGGATAAAGCACTGGCCCTGGATTCAGGAAGACCTGAGTTCAAATCCGGCCTCAGACACTTGACACTTACTAGCTATGTGACCCTAGGCAAGTAACCCTCAATGCCCTGCAAAAAAACCAAAACCAAAACCAAAAAACAAAAAAGAGTTACAAAGGGGCAAATGTCAAATTGTGTCCTAGAAAATCTTCTCAACAATCGGGGCTATCCAAAAGTTGACAGGATGCCTTGGAAGTGGTTGGTTCCCCTTCAATGGAGGTGTTCAAGGCAAGACCAGATGACCACTTGTTGGGTATGTTATAATGGTGAATTCTTTCAGGTCCTAACTGGAATTTTCTTCCTCTAAACTGCAATCTCTCACAATGAACTAGTTTCTGTCCTACTGTCTTCAAGCGTGTCCAAATCTCTCTCATCTTTAAAGAATCTTGACTAGACCTTTTAATCCACTCAAGCTCTTCATTTTTCTTCCCTTTCTGAACCAAACTTCTAGAAAAAGCCACATGCACTCATTGCCTCCACTTTCTTGCTTCACTTCTTTCCCTTTTGCAATCTTACTTCTAACCTCATCTCTCAACTGAAATGACTTTCTCCAAAATTACAAAAAAATCTTGATTGCCACATATGATGTTCTTTTCTCAGTCCTCACCCTTCTTGACCGCTTTGGGGCTTTTGACACTAGTAATCAACTTCTCTTCCTCTGTTTTGGGTTTTTGTGATATTGCTCTTTCTCTCTCTCTGATTTCCTATGTGACTGTTCCTTATCAATTTCCTTGGCTGTCTCGTCATCTATACCTCACCCTCAAAATGTAGTTGTTCCCTAAGACTCTGTCCTAGACCTTCTCCTCCCCTCTCTGTTTCCTTTTCCTCTTCTCTACTCCCCTTCTCCCTCTGCCTCTCCCCTCCCCCCCTCCCCTCCCCACCTCTCCTTTCCTTTCCTTTCCTCTCCCCTCCCCTCCCCTCCTCTCCTTTCTCACTCAATATATCAGCTTCCATAGGTTTAAGTCTCATTTATGTGCAAAGGACTAAGTGCTATCTCCAGCCCCAATTTCTGTCCTGAGTTTCAGTCCCATATCACCACCTGCCTCTAGGACATCTCAAACTAGATGTTTCACAGCTATCTCAATCAGCTTTTCCAAAGGCATGGAGACAGAGAATGGAATTCTATGTATGATGAACTCATTATCTTTCCCCCAAATCCATCCCTTTTCCCAACTTCCTGATTTCTGGCAAAGGAACCACAATTTTAATAGCTTCCAAGTTCATAACCTTGGTGTTATCTTGGATACCTTACTCTCCTTTGTCTCACATATCCTATTCAGTTGCCAAACTTTGTTATTTTTATCTCCATCATCTTCAAGATCTATTTCAACTCCTAACCCTTTCTCTCTTCCCACATAGCAACCACCTTGCCTAGATCCTCATCCCCTATCACTTGAGCCATTGCAATGGTCTATAATGGTCTCCTTGCCTCAAGTATCTCCCAATTTTAGTCCATCCTCCACACATCTCAGAATGATTTTCCTTAGGCACAGATCTGACCTCATGACTCTACTGCTAAATAAATTCCAGTGTCAAATGACCCCTCTTGCCTCTAGAATAAAACATAAATTCCACTATTTGACTTTTACAGTCCTCCACAACCTTGCCCCAGCGTCCGTCTTCCCAGCCTTATATATTAACTCACCCTCCCACACTCTACTGACCAAACAAACTAGCCTTCTCTCTGTTCATCACACATGGCATTCCATCTTCTGTCTCCATGCTTTTGGACTAGCTGTCCCCCAGACCTGTAACAAACACCCTCCTCACCTGTGTTTCATAGATTCTTTTCAAGACACAGCTGAAGTACTACCTTGAACACAGAGCCCTTTGTTGATACCTCTCAATGGTTAGTGCCTCATTTCCCTGATTATATTGAATTTTATACCTTGTGTTTGTTTCATATATATTTATTTTGTATATATGTGTAGCAACCCTCTCTCAGGATATTTCCACAGTCCATATTAACACTTCCCAGTTGGGTCACCAGAGAGGTGACTAATGCCACTTCCTCAGGTTTTTAGGAGTTAATATGAGGGACTGGTTGTCTTTTAGTCGTTTGTGAGCCCCTGACATGGTATAACCCCTTAACAATTAGTCAGCCAGATTTTATTCACCTTTTTTAAAGAAAATGTATTTCAGGAAAATGCTGTGCACAGTGACAGCAATATTGTTTGATGAAGAACTATGAATGACTTAACTATTCTCAGCAATACTATGATCCCAGACAATCCCAAAGGACTAATGATAAAGCATACTATCCACCTCGAAAGAAAGAACTGCTATTGACTGAACACAGACTGAAGCATGCTATTTTTCACTTTCTTTCATTTTTTTTATTCAAGTTTTCTTGTACAAAATGACTAATATGGCAATGTTTTACATAATTGCACATGCATAACCTATATCTGATTGCTTACCACCTCAGGGAAGGGAGGAGAGGGGGTGAAGAGAGGGGAAAATTTTTGGAATTCAAAACTTTAAATAAAAATGCTTATTATTAAAAAGAAAAAAAGGTATTTACTAAGAAGGTTTAGTAAGTACAGCTGGCACAAAACACTGCTATCAAAACCTGGGGCACACTCCTGCTACTCCATATAACATCCATAGGGGAGTACAGGCTCCAACTTTAAAGTACAGCAAAAGTGAATTATGCATGTAGAAGGCAGCTGTGGCAAATGGTTATTCTCCATTCCTGGACCTGCACATATGAAGGTGTGTGTGTGTGTGTGTGTTTCCTTTGTAGAGTCTTCATGAAGTTCTCTTAAGTGGAGTCTCTGATGGGCTCCAAGGGTTGGCACATTTCTAGAGTCCATGGATGGTACTTCTGTCTCTGCTAGGTGGCATAGTGGGCTGGAGTCGGGAAGACCTGAGTTTTTATCCGGCCTCAGATACTTGCTGGCTTTTTTGACACTGGGCAAATTATTTCTCCTCTGTCTGCCTCTGTGTCCTCCAGTGTAAAATGGAGACGATAACAGCACCTACATCGAAGGGTAATGAGGATCACATGAGAAAGTATTTTTAAAGCACTTGGAATGGTCTCTCCCTCCCCTCCCCAAATCTGGCCAGAAGTATCACCTTGCCTTTTATCAGATAACTCATCCTATGTCCATTTGTCCTCAGTAGATCATTCTGCTCCCATTGCAGGTGTCTCTAGTGCCATGGAACATCACTCTTCCCAGTGCAACTGCTACTGCTGCCAGTTTGAGCCACCATTAGGAACTTGGATGGGAATTCTAGATAAGTGGGACTCACTAAGTCACTTGGACTGTTCTCTACTGGAATAATCTTTCACCTAAGAGCAGGAAAGAATAAATTAAAAGAAGCAAAGGGGGCCATGTTCTCACAGCTATGAAAACTAGACAGGAGATAAGCAGACACCCTTCTTTTTTTTCCAGCTCTACATTTCAAATAAATCTTTCCTTGTGTGAAGCCCCAAAGGACCAGAGAGTAATTAAGGGGGTAGATAGATCCTGTTGTGCACTCCTCCACTTCTGGATTCAAGGCCAATTACAAGATTTTTTGTTATCACACATAAGAAAAGGAACCTTGGTCACCCAAGCTGGCTCACTTCAAACTTTTATGTAGTCACTTGGACTGAAACAGGCATCAAATATCTGCAGGTGCTTCAAGGAATCCACCCCCAAATTCCCAGCTAGATCATTACCATTAAGTAATTATGTATGTACATATTGTCTCCTCTGATGAAATATATGCACCTTGAAAGTAAAGATTGTTTTGGTTTTTTGCATTTGTGTATTCGGTACCCAGCACAGAGTCTGGTAGATAGTAAGCACTTAATAAGTGTTTATTAATTGACTTCAATCTCTTCCAACTCAAATTTTGGGATCTTGGGATTCACATCACAAAAATCAACAAGCATTTATTAAGCACCTGTTAAGTGCCAGACAGCGCTAAGTAATGGGAAGACAGGGAAAGACAAATGGGTTACTATTCTCAAGGAGTGTATGGTCTAATGAGGGAGACAATATACAAACAATTATGTTTGAACAAGATACAGACAGGAGAAAACAGAGATAATCTCAGAGCAGAGGTACTAGAATTAAAGACCAGAAAAGACTTTTTACAGAAGGTGGGATTGACTTTAGCTGAGAGTTGAAGGGAGCCAGGTAAACCAGGAGGCAGAAATGAGGAGGGAGAGATTTCCAGGCATGGGGGAAAGCCAGTAAAAATACAGTCAGGAGATGGTATGTATTGTGCAAAGAACAACCATGAGGTAAGTGTCACTGGATCTCAAAATATATGGAGGGGAGTAAAATGTAAGAAGACTGGAAAGGGAGACAGCTCGGTGACCTGAAGCAGGGAAGCCAACCAGAAAACTATTGCAATACTTCAACCATGAGGGGATAAGGGTCTTAACCAGGTTTTTGACAGTGTCAGAAGAGAAAAGGAGATATGTATTTGTGTGTGTGTGTGTGTGTGTGTGTGTGTGTGTGTGTGTATCTATCTATCTATCTATCTATCTATCCCCTTTTGGGAAATATGTATATATGTGTGTATACATATGTATATGCATGTATACAAAGAGATGTTAACAGGACTTGGCTATGGGTAGGAGGAGATGCTCAGAGAGAGTGAGAAGTTGAGGATCACACGTAGATTGAAAGTCTGATTTTTTTTAATTAAAAAAAAAGAATGTCTAATTTACTGGGAGGATGGTAGTATTCTTAACAATAATAGGGAAGGGGTAACATGTCCAACAAGTAGAAATTTTCACTAATCCTCGTGTCCTCAAGCCTCTCCAAATTAGAAATTATACAATTTCAGATCTCTCCATGGTCTAGGACACCAAGAATCCAAACAAGGTAAAACCTTGATGAATTAACAGAGAAGGTTAATCCCTAATCCAAAATGTGCTTCCTTAATCCCCTCTGCCCCAGGAGCATGATAGCAGCAGGGAAAATGCCACCACAGAGCTTGACCAGAGAACTGAGGGATGGAGGGAACTAGGATAGGACATGTGTGTGGAGCTATGCCCCAGGAGAGAACCTAAGCATCTAGCTGAGGTTAATTGTGTCCCTCTAGAAATGACTTGGGGCAAATTCCCAAGGTGTGGAACTGTGAAATGCCTATTGTGGAAGGATGATGAGGTAGCATTGAGGTCCTATCCCAGGGAAACTGGTCAGAAAGAGGGGAAAGAATCAGAAAGTAAGTAATAGGGGAAAATAAAGAAAAAAGACTGAAATTACCAAAGGGATAAGGAGGAAGAAAACTCAGTTAAAGAACTTGAGCATAAGCAGATAAACTAACAGGGAAGATAGGAATAACATAAGGGAAAATGACCTCCAGATCAGTCAAAAGAGTTCAGGCATCTGTGAATAAATATTGGAAGACAATGAAAAATGTATTAATACTGATGAGATGGAGGACCCTGGGGATTCTAAAGAGAGCATGTAAACACAGAAGGATGTTCCTGAATGGTTTAAAAGAGAAATAAGAGGGCCAGTCAGGTGGTGCAGTGGATAAAGCATGGGCCCTGGATTCAGGAGGACCTGAGTTCAAATCCAACCTCAGACACTTGACACTAGCTATGTGACCCTGGGCAAGTTACTTAACCCTCATTGCCCTGCAAAAGGGGGCGGGGAGCAACTAGGTGGAATTATGCATTCATATAGCACCTGGTATGTGTCAAATACAAATATCATCTCATTTGATCCTCACAGGGAGGGCCCTGTTACTTCTATGTATAATGACTGTATTTTCTAGATACTGAATGGGGACGGCATGTGAGTTTATTTATATGAAAGAAAAGTGTCAACATGAAATCACATTATTAATTATAAACTTGACGAATCAGCTTTGTTGAAAAGAAATAAAGTTGGGGCAGCTAGGTGGGGCAATGGATAGAGCACTGGCCCTGGATTCAGGAGGACCTGAGTTCAAATCTGGCCTCAGACACTTAACAATTACTAGCTGTGTGACCCTGGGCAAGTCACTTAACCCCAATTGCCTCATCGAGAGAGAGAGAGAGAGAGAGAGAGAGAGAGAGAGAGAGAGAGAGAGAGAGAGAGAGAGAGAGAGGGGGGGGGGCAGCTAGGTGGCGCAGTGGATAGAGCACTGGCCCTGGAGTCAGGAGTACCTGAGTTCAAATCCGGCCTCAGACACTTAACACTTACTAGCTGTGTGACCTTGGGCAAGTCACTTAACCCCAATTGCCTCACTAAAAAAAAAGAGAGAGAGAGAGAGAGAGAGAGAGAGAGAGAGAGATAAGAAATTTGAAAGCAGAATTTATGAGCTGCCCAGCAGAAATAATAGATAGAATAGAAAAACTTTAATTAATGGTAGGAAGTCACACCAAAGAAACAAAAGAGAGAATAATTGATTGCAAATGCAAATATATGGATGAGGAGGACAACCTGAAAATAGAGAAACAAACAAAACATTAAAAGAAAGTATGATTTCCATTTCTATAAGATTGCTCAGATCTAATCTTCTTTGCCAAATCTTATCCCTTAACTGCTAATGCCTTCCACTCTGATTTTATCTTCTATCTACTCGGTATTTATCTTTATAGTACCTTGTTATTTACATGTGAATCCTCTACTAGACTGTAATTTTCTTGAGGGCAGGAACTGTTTTTTAACTGTTTTCTTTGCATTCCTAGAATTTAGCGTAGCACCAGGGATGTGGTAAACACAATAAATTCTTGTTGAGTGATTTCTTTCCTGTATGGTTGGAGGGGATGGCTTCTTCTAACCCTCAAATTGTGTGATTCTGCAAATTGCATTCCTGACAGCACTGAGCCATGAGAGATTTGGATGTGGAAAGCTGGATCCTTTAGTGTTTGGAGTGTGGGGCAGCAGCTTTTTCATTGTGGTGTGCTCAATCTCCATCAAGGCAGAAAAGACTGCTGACCACCTGCTCCTCAAACCCTGCCCCAGAAGGTACTTCCTGGTGGGGCTGCCTAGCATTAACCTAGAGGTTAAGTACCTACGATGTGCAAGGCATGTGCTAAGTGCTTTAAGACTATTATCTCATCTGATCTTCACAGCTAAGAGTGAGGTAGGTACTATTATTATTTACATTTTTAGGAAACTCAGACAAACCTAGGTTAAGTGTTTTGCCTAGCATCATATAGTTAATAAATATCTGAGGCTGAATTTGAACTCATATCTTCTTGTCTCCAGGCCCAGTGCTCTTTTCAGTGCTTACCTAACTGTCCCCTATAGCGCACATGCAGAAAAGGTTTGTGGTGTATGCATGCACACACAGATGTAGAAGGTTACCATGGTAGGATCAGAGCAGTAACTAACACTGAGCCTACGGAGCTTTGCCCCAGGGTGTCAATATTCAGGACAGAGTGATTTTTTAATTTTTTTTAGTACCAAAGGATGACCTTGTGACTAGCCTCTAAGTGTTCCACCGGAGTGAGGCTGATATGCAACCAACCACCCCCAGGTTATCGCCCCCCAAACAACAATACTGAGGAATCTCTATCCCAGAGGGAAGCAATTCAACACCTCCCACCCTTTGAGAGTGCTGCCCTTCCCTTGCACAACAGCTCCCACAAGAGGGATATTCTCTATACTGTGGCCGTACCCAATTCTCTCATCCACTGTTTTGGACCCAGGTGAAAATAATTCCTCCTTTTGGTTCTATGGAAGGTCAATTGTGCCAGCTTAAGGGCAGGAAGAAGCACTCAAAGTCAGCTTGGGGTCTGTCTCCTCACTGACATGCATCATTAACCTCTAAGGAAAAACTCATCCTGATGTCTGTGTAGCACCAGACAGCACAGGAGAGAGGGGGTTCTATCAGTCACAGAAAAAGGGACTGGTCTGTCCTGGGGAGTTCTTAACTAAGACTGTTACTGCCCCTCCTAGCAGAGATATGGACCACCAAAGGAAGAAGCAGTTGGAGATCACCCAGCCTTGTCATCTATCAGTCTTCTCAATTGGTGAGGGCATCGAGGTGGAACAGTAGATAGAGTGTTGGGCCTGGAGTCAGGAAGACCTCTGTTCAAATCTGACCTTAGACAGTTGTGTGACAGCCTGGGCAAGTCACTTAACCCCAATTGCCTTAAACATCTGGGGCCATCTCCAATCGTGCGGATATGTATCCTGTCACTGGACTCAGATGGTTCTGGAGGAGAGACTGAGGCTGATGACCTTGCACAGTCCTCCCTCACTTAAATCCAAATTAAGTGCAAGTCATGACATCAACCCAATGTTGAGGTCCTCTTGGAGAAGAAAGGACAAACAACAACAAAACTCATGAGGGCATAGAGGTGGAGCAGTAGATAGAGTGCCTGGAGTCAGGAAGAACTCAGTTCAAATCTGACCTGACCCTGGGCAAGTCACTTAACCCTGTTTGCCTCAGTTTCCTCATCTGTAAAATGAGCTGGAGAAGGAAATGGCAAACCACTCCAGTATCTTTGCCAAGAAAACCCCAAATGAAGTCATGAAGAGTCAGCCAGGGCTGAACAACAACAATACTAGGTTTTCAGGGGCAGGAGTGAGTAGAAAATCATATGCATTTCATATCCAGCCTCCACTAATAGCCTTCCCAAACTAGATGGGGTGGGTAAGGATGGCTGCCTCCTCCAAGCTTCTCCCTCTCCCTAGGATAATCCCATCAAGGCCAGATCAAATGCCAAACCAGAAAGGGAAGTGAGATCAGGGAGAAAACTGCCTCAAAGGAAAACTCATTAAAAATGGTATATGTGAAAGAGATAAAATGTCACTGTGTGGTTCATTCCAGGAAGATGTATTCTATTACCTGAGGGGAGAAGAGCACAGGCTATACATGTTATGAATATTGTCTATCTATCCACATTGTAGACACTCGGCAAATGGAGAAAGAAAAAAAAAGCACCCAGCTGCAATGGATCCTACCTCACCAGGTAAAAGTCAGACACCAATTAAAGTGGGAAAAGTATTTAGGTGACCCTCCTGCTGGAATTCCACCTTGTCCAGGGTAAAGTTGTACCTTAAACTGGCCTACAGATCTGGACATTTTAAATGTTGTCTACAATAAGGGCATCCACTAGGACACTGCCCCCAGTGTATTCTACTTTTATGACAGCATGAGTGAGCTTTGTCACTACTGACTGAGAACCATGTCTGTTCCATTTCCCCTTTTCCCTTGAGATTAATATCCTAGAGAGTTTGGGAGGGCAGAATCTCCCTTTTCTGCTTTTTTGCTACAGCCCCCCAAAATTGTGTTCCCCAGTTTAGAGAGTTCAAGCACCCCAGTTCCATTTAACCACGAATTGGTTAGATTAGCATTTACAGAAGAATGTTTACTTCAAAAGTATAGCAAGAGCAAACATACAAATAAATAGCACGTGAGGATATAATCTTTGTTGTTGTTCAGTCATGTCTGATTCTTCATGAACCCATTTATGGTTTTCTTGGCAAAGATACTGGAGTAGTTTGAATTCTCCTTCTCCAGCTCATTTTACAGATGGGGAAACCGAGGCAAGCAGTTAAGTGACGACTTGGCCAGGGTCACAGAGCTAATAAATGTCTGAGGCTGGATTTGAATTCAGGAAGATGAATCTTCCTGACTTCATTCCAGGCACTCTCTCTACTGTACCACCTAGCTGCCCATAATCCCCTCTACACTACCCTAGTCTCTGTGGATAGGAGGGAGATTAGGTTCACAGTTTAATTCAACTCATTTCTTTTTTTGTTTGTTTTCGTTTTTGTTTTTGCGGGGCAATGGGGGTTAAGTGACTTGCCCAGGGTCACACAGCTAGTAAGTGTCAAGTGTCTGAGGTCGGCTTTGAACTCAGGTACTCCTGAATCCAGGGTTGGTGCTTTATCCACTGCGCCACCTAGCCGCCCCTCAACTCATTTCTTATATAGTATTAGTCATACCAAGTTCTAAGTTCAAAGTGGGACAAGGCAGTCACCCTGGGCCAGCTTCCCAGGACCCTGGCTACCCAAGGCTTCTCTGCTAGGCTTGCTGTAATATCTAGCCCAGAATTCTGAGATCCATTGTTCCCATGGCTCAAGCTCCCTGGTGAGGGACTCCCCTCAAATATAGAGCTGAAAAGGACTGATGGAGACTATTTCTCAATGCCACAAGGCATTAGGGGAACGTGATCCTCAGGCCCTTTCCTGCTAACTGCTTGCTTGATTTTCCCGGCAGTGATTCATGCAGTCCTTCACCTCTGGACACCATTGGAAAAGGGAGAATGAGACTGTCCTCGTCGGGTGGTTTTAAAGATGCAGCCAGTTCTGGCTATGCATCCAGTGGAAAGAGGCTGCTCCCAACACCTAGGTAGGATGATGCAAAATGTCTGCAAATGCACTCTACCTCACGGCACCCAGAAACAGATTCCTGGTGTCTCCCATGTGGGTACCTCCATCCTAGGTGATCTGAACATAAGCCAAATCCTATTACCCCAACTACTTCTGGTTTTCCTCCTGTAGCCAATCAGACTTGTCCTACTAAGTCAAACAGGTTCCAAATGAACTGGGCTGTGATATCCCTTTCTTGTTCCAAAACTTTTAGATTGGACAGTTTGGAAGTGATGTTTATGCATTTAGGTTGACATTAGAATGGAACTTGCAAAGCAGCTCTACTCCCTTTGGTTCTTTCTGTATCTCTCACTTAGCAAGATAAGATATCTTGAGCTCACCAAATTCTAAATAAATCAAGTGAGATAATATGTAGTAAAACACTACTGTGCAAAAAATAACCTGCTTGGATGATTTCAGAAAGGCCTGGAAAGACTTGTATGAACTGATATATAGTGAAGTGAGCAGAACCAAGAGAACGTGGTAGATGGAGACAGCAATAACGTTTGATGAAGAATTGTGAATGACAACTATTCTCAACAATACTATGATTCAAGACAATCCCAAAGGACTATTGATGAAACATACTATCCACCTCCAAAGAAAGAACTGATACTGATGGAACACAGACTGAAGCATGCTATTTTTCACTTTCTTTCATTTTTTTTCTATTCCTTCCTTTTTTCTTTTATTCAAGTTTTCTTGTACAAAATTACTAATATGGTAGTGTTTTACATAATTTCACATGTATAACCTATATCTGATTGCTTACCACCTCAGGGAGGGGACAGGGAAGGGAGAGAAGGAAGGATAAAAATTGGAACTCAAAATTATAAATAAAAATGTTTATTACTTTAAAAAAAATAACCTGCTCAGCTGAGTTAAAGAACCTGGGTTTACATCCCACAAGCTACATGTGCCAGTTGGTCCAAGAATGCACTTCAGGAGGTGAAAGTCACATATGTGGTTCATGAGCAAGGCCTGTCTCTGGGTTCTCATGTATGTGAGACCTCTTTAATAACAGCTTCCCAGGGCATATCACAGTGGAAGGAAGGTAGCCTTGGCATAATGGAAAGAGCTCTTGATATTGTAGTCAAAAGTCCTGGGTTTGAATACTCACACTGCTGCTCAATATTTGTGTAAACTTGGGCAAAATACTTAATGTCTCTCTTACTGTTGAGTCACCTAGTCTGACAATCTTGGTATCGTCCTTGTGATAATAATTTTTTATCTTTATTAATTTTTATTAGGGGTGGGGCAGAGTCAGGGCCATTTCTTCTAGGTAGGAAGTTACTGAGCTGTCTGAAACCTGTTCCATGGGATGTAAAAAATTACTTCAGGCCTCAAACATTCCTTGGATTAGAAGCCCAAAAAGGGAGTCAAGGCTTCTGGAAGTAATTTAACTTACTCTAAAAATATTCTCCTGATTTGGATTCTGTAGTCATGTAAATCTCACTTCTCAACCAGCCCATTAGGAACCTTCTAAATAGAATTTAATCTTGTTATTGTTGTTGTTTTTCCTTGTCCAAAGAGTACCATGACATTGGGAGGTGATGTCATGACTTGCACTGAATTATATTTAAGTGAGGGAGGCTGGTATAAGGTAACCAACCTCACTTTCTCCTCCAGAGCCATCTGGGTCCAGTGGCAAGATATAGATCAGAACAACTAGAGATGGCCCTGGATGTTTAAGGCAATTGGGGTTAAGTGACTTGCCCAGGATCACACAGTTAGTAGGTGTCTGAAGTAAAGATAACCTGACTTAATTTACCTATCAAGTCTGTTTGTTTCCTTAGGGCGCCTATGAGATCATGATTCTGTTTAACCAAATTTGTTCAACTTTTATGACTTTTTTGAAGGAATTATGGGATTGTGAATCTTTTTAAAAAAAACTTTTATAACCTAAAAGATTTTTTGAGATTGTAATATGAAAAAGAATTTATTTCTCTGTCACTGATGTGGTTTTGTCTATAAAAGCCTCTTTAGGATCCTAATCTTTGTTTGGGGTTATTTTTGTCACCCTTTGAATCAGCATTTAAGCATGATAAAACCTAGGTCTTTATCTCTATAATTTCTGCATTGTGGTAGATTTATTTAGGCAGCAGGAACCCACCATGTTAACTCAAAGAGGAGATATGTCTCCCATATCATACTTGATCTTACCCCACTTGTAGAATGAATTGTCAAACTTTGTACTTTCTATTTTTTTTTTGTATTTTGTCTTTTCCAATTACATTTAAAGGCAAATTTTAACATTCATTTAAAAAATAATTTGAGTTCCAAATTTCCCTCCCTCCCTCACCTCCCTCTTCCCTGAAATGCTAAGAAATTTGATATAGATTCTATATGTGCAGTCATGTAAAGCATATTTCCATATTAGTCATGTTGTGAAAGAAGAAATAGACCAAAAGGAAAACATATATACACACACAGAAATGAAGTGAAAATAGTCTGCTTCGATCTGCATTCACACTCTACCAGTTCCTTCTCTGGAGGTGCAGAGCATTTTCCATCCAAATTTTGCACTTTCTATTTCCATAACATATGTCACATATATCCCCTCTACTCAGACAAGGCATCACCCCAGTTCAAACCCTACCATCTCTCCTCTAGACTATTGCAATTGCCAACTAATTGGTCTCCCTGAAGCAAGCCTCTGAACACTCCAACCCATCTTTCTGGCTACTGCCAATTTGATTTTCCTAAAGCACAGGTCTGACCATGTCACCTCCCTACTCAATAAACTCCCTTGCCTCCCTAATCTTAGAAGATAAAAAGGCCTCTGGCATGTATAGCACATTACAATCTGGCTGCTGCTTCTCCTTCTCCTTCTCCTTCTCCTTCTCCTTCTCCTTCTCCTTCTCCTTCTCCTTCTCCTTCTCCTTCTCCTTCTCCTTCTCCTTCTCCTTCTCCTTCTCCTTCTCCTTCTCCTTCTCCTTCTCCTTCTCCTTCTCCTTCTCCTTCTCCTCCTCCTCCTCCTCCTCCTCCTCCTCCTCCTCCTCCTCCTCCTCCTCCTCCTCCTCCTCCTTCTCCTTCTCCTTCTTCTTCTCCTCCTTCTCCTTCTCCTTCTCCTTCTCCTCCTTCTCCTTCTCCTTCTCCTTCTCCTCCTTCTCCTCCTTCTCCTCCTTCTCCTTCTCCTTCTCCTTCTCCTTCTCCTTCTCCTTCTCCTTCTCCTTCTCCTTCTCCTTCTCCTTCTCCTTCTCCTCCTCCTCCTCCTCCTCCTCCTCCTCCTCCTCCTCCTCCTCCTCCTCCTCCTCCTCCTCCTCCTCCTTCTCCTTCTCCTTCTTCTTCTCCTCCTTCTCCTCCTCCTTCTTCTTCTTCTTTGAGAGGCAATGAGGGTTAAGTGACTTGCCCAGGGTCACATAGCTAGTAAGTGTCAAGTGCCTGAGGCCGAATTTGAACTCAGGTCCTCCCGAATCCAGGGCTGATGTTTTATCCTACCATCCTTCCAGTTACTCAGGTTCTTAACCTTGGTATTATCCCTGATTCTTCACTCTCTCTTACCCCATAAATTCAATCAATTGTTAATCACATCATTTTAACCTCCATAATAGCTCTTTTATTCATCTCCTTTCTGCTCACAGAGCTACCACCTCACTTCAGACCCTTATACCTCCCACTTGTACTATTGCCTCTTTATCCATTTCCCTGACTCAGATTGCTCAACATCACCCGCACATTTGTAAAGTGTAGGTGAACCCCGTCATTGCTCTCCTCAACAAAGTCCAATGGCTCCTTCCTGACTCTGGAATCAAATATGAGTTCCACTCTTTAGCTCTCAAAGCCCTTTAAAACCTGGTCCCAACTTACCTTCCCAAATTTATTTTATATGATTTCTCTTTCCACACTCTATGGTCCAGAAAAACTATCCTTCTAACTGTACACAGGGCCCTCCATCTCTCACCTCCAAGCCTTTGCACTGGCTTTCCCTCTTGCCTAGGATGCACCCCAACTCTCTTCTGCCTCTTGTAATCCTTTGTTTTCTTCAAAACTCTGATTAAATTATACTTTCTAAACAAAGCATTTCCTGATCCATCCCCCCAAACCTTCCCCACAGTTGCTAGACCCATCCCCTTCCAAAAATATTCCAGGAGCATCAATGGATGCAAATTTTTAAAAAATCAATTTACCACAGTTTACTATAATTTCTCCTATCTGTGTAAATATACTTTGAAAACAAATAATTAAAAGCAGATATTAAAATTTCAAATAAATTAAATAATTGAATTTTAAAAATTAAAATAAAATTTAAAATAAAGCTGTTCATCCTATCGCCTCTGTTTTCTTACCTTATTTGGGGGGGGAGGGAAACCCTGGATCAATGGATGCAGCTTGGTACTTGGAGAAATTCTTAAATTCCAGACCTTCTAATATACACCTATTATGTGCCAGTCACTTGGAATCAGTAAGAAGAGGGGATTGGACTGGCTCTCCTCCAGGGTCCTTTCCAGCTCTAGCTCTATGATACTTTATGTTTTTTTTTGTTTGTTTGTTTGTTTTAGTGAGGCAATTGGAGTTAAGTGACTTGCCCAGGGTCACACAGCTAGTAAGTGTCAAGTGTCTGAGGCTGAATTTGAACTCAAGTACTCCTGACTCCAGGGCCAGTGCCCTATCCACTGCACCACCTAGCTGCCCCTTCTATGATACTTAAAACACCTGATGCTGTGACTGAGTTTGCCAGTGTAGTAAACACTCTGCACTACTAGTTCCTCAACTCTGTTAAAAAAGGGAAACATCTCATCTATTCTCCAAAAGCATTATTACCTTCTAAATTATTCAGGCTTCCTTTTATTGATTTTCCCCCATAGACATTGTTATCACTGTGTATATTTTTTGGGCCTGATTTTTTTTCCTTGTGGGGCAATGAGGGTTAAATGACTTGCCCAGGGTCACACAGCTACTAAGTGTCAAGTGTCTGAGACCAGATTTGAACTCAGGTCCTCCTGAATCTAGGGCCGGTGTTTTATCCACGGTGCCACCTAGCTGCCCTCCTGGGGTTTTTTTTTGGTGGGGGGGGGGTCTGCTTTTTTGCATATATTTTTGGGTCTTTTGGATCTGCTTATTTCAATCTACACTAATTCATAGCAATTTCCAAGATCTCATTTTAGGAAATGCCATTCTACAGCATAGGTTCTTAGTGTGGAATCCATACATTTGTTTTAAAAATATTTTGATAAGTGTATTCTGCTCTAATTGACTTTCTTTGCAAGCCTATGTATTTTATTTGGTGCCTTAAAAAATCTTATTCTGAGAAGGAGTCCAGAGGCTTCCCCAGACCACCCAAAGGGTTCATGAACTATGTTTCATGAAGGGCCCCATTGGTCCTAGAGCCAACCAGACCTACAAAGTAGAGTCTGTATTACTGCCTCAACCCAACAACAAAAGGAAACACTCCCCAAATGATTTTCCTAACATTTCCCTCCTCTCAGGGTTTCTCATGGGATAGGTCGGAAAAGTTCAGAAGTGAATAGAAAGGGCATTCCCAAGTCTGCCTGTTCTTCCCTGCATTGGTGACATCGTTTAACCCCAACAGTGACAAAGAAGCCTCTTTAAGGAAAAACAATCCCAGAAGAAAAACAAGGGACTTGGCCCTTCCTTCAACTTGAGCCGCCCCTTTCTGCTGGAAACAGGCGTGTCTCCACCAGGCCAGGGAAGCATGCCTGAAGCACAGCTGGGGGGGACTAGGGTAGGGACAGGGGAAAGGAAGGGAGAAGAGGGAACTGGCCCTTTCCCTGTAGGGCTTGTCAAGCCTCGGGATCACAGAGGGGTCCTGCTGGAGGGAGAGGCTTTCAGACATGACCGTTGGGTCTTCAGAAAGAACCCAGTTTCCCATTCAGTGTTGTTCCGAGAAACTGTCCAGTCTGATTAGAAATCACTGGGACTCAGACAATAGACTTCATTTAGCTTGAATTGTAATAACACTTCATTATTTGCCAGAGAACTGAATCACTTATCAAAGCAGACTCAAGAATAACATCCCACATCACAGCTCTTTGGGTTCTCCAATGCACTGTCCCTTTTCTTTCCTCTTTCTGAGCCTTCCAGACTAGTCTCAGGTTCTAAAAATAATATTAGCATGAAGAGAGATAAACAAAAATGCTGGTGAAGCAAACGTCAGCTTGATACAAGATCCCCAGTTTCTACTCCCTGAAAGAACATTTTGATGCAAGTTTATTTTTGCAAGTTTGCCATGAATATGCAAATGTACATTTTACCTTTAGAGCAAAAGAGGTTGTGGAACAAAAAGTTGTCTCCAGTTTTTGTTTGTCTGCCTTTCTTGACCTTATTCTCAGTCAAAAAAGCTTTGAGCAGGGTCAACTGATTTGGCCCAGGGCTCCTGAGTGTCCTGACAGCATCCAAGATAGGGACCTAACCCTGGGTGTCCTAGGGAAGCAAAATCCCAGACAAACGTGTCACCCCTTCAATCAATCAGTCAACAAGCATTAGTGAATAGTCTACCATGAGCCAGGCACTGTGCTAAGGACTGGGGATAAAAACAGAAGTCAAAATATGGCCCCTGCTCCTTAAAGAGTTTATAGTCTAATAGGGGAGATGATTTATCAATAACCAGGTACTTACAGAACAAATACAGTGTAAATGGAAGGTAACAGAGGGGAGGCAATAAATTTCCCTCAAACCCATTCCCCATGTCAGGCATGGGCTCACTCACCCAAGTTGTGGGAATTGTGAGTCTCTCACGTGGTATAACTTCTATACCATCTATTGTGTTGCTATCAGTTTTTCTCCTCCGTTTGGGTACAGACTGAAAGTGTCAACAATTAACATTAGGGGTTATTGAGGAAGAGAAAGAATGCTAAAAAACTTTCAATGAAGATGATTACTCAGAAAAGTGAGAACTGAAATATGGCAAATTTCAAGGATGAATTAGTAAAGTTTCAATGAAATGAAAGTCAGTTTATACCTGGCATATTTATCTTGCTCAGGGCTTGTAATTGGGATAAACCCATTGGGGCTTTGCCCCATGGCACTAAAATTCAGAGTGCATTTATAGGACTCATAGAATCTTTCAGCACTGGAGAAATAATTACGTTTTGCACCTTGTAAATGAAAATAATTTAGTTAAAATAGGAAGCTTCTGGTGGTTCCTATAACCTACCCTCCAGCTATCCACACACACACTTGCCACATTTCCAGGGAATATTCCACCTCCTTCACTTCTTTCCCTAGCATCTGCCTCAAGATGTTTCAGATGTGTTATTCTTCACCTGCTCCCAGAGGTCAGAGTTTTCCAGTGGGCAGGTAGGTGGAACGGTAGATAGAAACCTGGCCCTGGAGCCAGGGAACTGCCATCCAAATCGGCTTCAGACATTTACTTGCTGTGTGACCCTGAGCAAGTCATTTAACCACTGCTACCTCGGTTTCCTTATCTATAAAATGGTGATAATAATAGCCCCTTCCTCGGATGGTGGTTATGAGGATAAAATGGATAATACTTGTAAAGTGACTAGCAAACCTTAAAGCACTTTGTAAATGCTAGATATTACTATGATTGATTTTTTTCTTCATCTGACCCCTTGGCTCCTTCCTTCTTCCCCAGAATCTGCCTCATGATGTGTCAGGATCCTTATCATCCTGTCCCAGCAGTTTACCCTATGCACAAAATTAGTTAATCACAATTTTGTACTTAGGGAGTAGTATTCAAACACCAGACAATTGCATTTTTCTTATTCTTATTGATATATTTTATCACCTTCACTTCTGAATGTATTCTTTTTTCTGTCCCTACATAGAGATTATAAACAAAGATTTTAAATGGAAAGAAAGTATGTTAGCAAAAGTAATTAGCCTATCAACTGGGTCTGACAGTGTGTATGTATGTATGTATGTATGTATGTATATATATATATATATATATATATATATCACATCCATATTCCCCCAATCTCAACCCCAACCAGAAGGGAGGGAGTGTACTTTCTTAACCCTCCTCTGGGGATATGTTTGATTATTGTTACCAAATATCATTTAACTTTGGTTTTTTGTTCCATTAGCATCATTCTAGTCATTATGAATATTGTTTTTCTAGTTCTGCTTACTTCATTCTGCATCAGTTACTACAAAACTTCCTATGGCTTCTTCATCCTCATCTCTTATGGTGCAGTAACATTCCATTATATTCATGTACCATATTTTGTTCAGCCATCTCCCAATATATTGCATTTACTCTGTTTCCAATTCTTTTTTATCAAAAGAAGTTCTGCTAGAAATATTTGGGCATATGTGGGATTTTTTCCTTATGTTTTTGACCTCTTTGGGTCAAAGGCTTCACTACCTAGCACTGGGATGTCAAGGTCAAAAACTGTGATCACAATTTCAAATGACTTCCCACAATGGTTGGACCCCTTTTCAGCTCCACTAACAACATAATATTCTGCTCATCTTTCTGCGACCCCTTCAACATTGACCATTTCCATCTTTTGTTATATTCACTAAATATGGTGGCACTAGGTTATTTGGGGGGTATTGGGGACACTAGGTTATTTGGAGGTATTAGCAGATTTGCTTTGGTTTGCATTTCTCATATTGTTGATTTGAAACAATCTTCCATAAGGCTTGGAACTCTCCTTAATCAATAGACATTCTTCTTTTTAGAAGAGTTTGTCTATATCCTTTGATTATTTTCCCATTGGTGAATGGCTCTAGTCTGAAATGTTTAATCTGTGCATGCACATATATATGTATATATACATATACATATACATACATACATATATATATATAAACACATAGACATACACATAGACATATATGCATGGGTATATGAGGTTTTTAAGGAGCACTAACACCTCTGGTATGAAGGCATCCTGAGCCCTTTTCAGGGCTGCTTATCTACCTTGGTGTCCACCTGGTACTCAACTCTTACCTGTCACTCCAAGAAGCTGTAGCATGAGTAGGAGCCACAACCTGTCTCAGCAGATGGTCTAAATAAGGTTAAGGGTAACCAACAAGCCACAAACCCATTGGAGAGTTAGGAAGGTGTCTACCCCAAACATGTAAAAACTTTCCCAACAGAATGGGCAGATGAGAACCTTCGTGAAGCTGGATGAAGCAGGTGCTATGGAGTGCTTAGAGCTTGGTCAGATATCAAAGATACCAAGGTCACTCACTGTATCCCAGGCCATCACCAATCATACCAGCTTTTATTTTGCCACTAGACTTTGTGCAACTCTGTCTCATTTAAATATAATTCACCCACAAGTCATTACCCCATGATGTCTTCAGTCCTCTTCAAAAACAAAGGACAAACAACAATATTTGTATGTGTATATATGTGTGTATACACACATATATGTGTACATATACCTATGTATAGATAGACATACAGTATTACTTTCTTGTAAGAATTTCCTACATATATGTGTACATATATAGGATATTAGACTCATAGAGATATTTGATGCCAATACTTTCCCTCAATTGACAGGGTTTTTTCCCCTTGTTTTAGCTGTATTGATTTTGCTCATGTAAAAGAAAATTGAAAATTTGTGGGGTTGGGGGAAAGGAAATTTTTACTGATGAAACTAACTTTTTGATTCATGCCTATATTAAGCTGTTTCTGGACTCTATTGATTTTCTTACTATGGACATGAGAATGCAGAAGCTTAACTTGTATAAATGCATCTGACAAAAACAAACCAGTCCCACCTCTCAAGGAGTGGTGGATGCTGTGATCAAAGATGGGAGTTTAGAGAGAGAAAAGAAAGACTTTTGGACAAAGCCTTAGAGGATGCTCACAGCTAAGTGGAAACAAATGAGTGACTAGAATAGCATCAACATTGACAGACAAGTGACTAGAAGGAGGAGGATCCTGGGTTCAATATCTTATGGACAATGATAGCTTCTTCTCATCTGCCTAGAAACATACTCAGGTGTCTCCAGAACTGAGAGGGAGGGAGGGAGAAAGGGAAGGAGAGACACACAGAGAAAAGGAGATGAAGACGCAGACAGACACAGAGGCACATGGGAGAAATGATTATTTCTCTCTCATATTAATTATCAATTATTGAAGTAAGACCAGGATTTTTTCAGAAACCTGTAAGTTGTTCAGTGTCTGAAGGACATTGCTGATAATGAAAGTGAATTAGCTTTCTCTTTGATCATGTTCAGACCCCATCCAAGTGGGGAACCCCATTATGCTCAACACAGGTTTGGGTGGAGATAAATTCTTTGATTAGATTGCCCAAGGCTGAGCAATTTAGAAGTAAATGACATAAACAAAGTCACATTGCCCCTCATTAGAATAGATCCACCTCTCATAATATCCATTCTTCTCATTAATTGTTCATCAAAGTTGATTGTTGTTGTTTGTCCTTCCTTCTCCAAGAGGACCATGACATTAGGAGATGATGTTATGACTTGCAGTGAACTGGATTTAAGTCAGGGAGGGCTGTGCAGGGTCACCAAACTTACTCTTTCCTCCAGAACCATCTGAGCCCAGTGGCAAGCTATATATCAGGACAACTGGAGATGGCTCCGAATGTTTAAGGCAATTGGGGTTAAGTGACTTGCTCAGGATCACACAGCTAATAAATATCTGAGGTGAGATCTGGACTCAGGTCCTCCCAACTTCAGCACCAGTGCTCTATCCACTTCGCCACCTAGTAGTGGATAGAGTAGGAAGACCTGATTTCAAATCTAGCATTAGACACTTGCTGTGTGACTCAGCAAGTCACTTAACCCTATTTGCCTAAGTTCATCTGTAAAATGAGCTGGAGAAGCAAATGGCAAACCACTCCTGTATCTTGGCCAAGAAACCCCCAAATAGGATCACAAAGAGTCAGACATGACTGAACAACAAATCAGAATTGATTGCTACTCTCAAGAACACAAGGACATATAAACTGTGAGCCCACTGCCATGATTCATCTTTGGTATTTGAGAGTGTCACTGACCCATTTTATTGGCAATGTGGTAGCATTGTTAATAAAATGATTAATTACCCAGTAATTATGTCTGGAGCCTTTTAAATGTCACACACAGAGTAATACAGAGACAAAGAGAGGCAGAGAGAGAGAGAGAGAGAGAGAGAGAGAGAGAGAGAGAGAGAGAGAGAGAGAAAGAGAGAGAGAGAGTGAGTGTGTGTCTGTGGTAGGAAGCAGTTTCATGTATTGTGACCTTTGGCCAGAGAGAAGAAACCAAAGATGGACTCATGATAGAGCTAGCCCTGGCAATTGAGACTTGAGCTGTGGAGAGCAATCTGCCCAGCAGAGATGCCACACCTAGGGTGGTGCAACCTGAAGACTCCATGAGCAGGATCTTGTGGGGAAGCAGGCTCAGCAAGGAGGGTCCACTACAATTCATTGAGGAACCCACTGCCAAGGTCCAATTATGGCCAGACACTTGTGGGAAGGCTTTAGCTGAGTGTAGATACCTTGGATTTCTTCCTTCAAAAACTACCTGCTCAGGGTGGTGTGGTAGATAAAGCATCACCTCCTGGATTCAGGAGGACCTGAGTTCAAATCCAGCCTCAGATACTTGACACTTACTAGCTGTGTGACCCTGGGCAAGTCACTTAACCCTCATTGCCCTGCAAAAAAAAAAAGAAAGAAAGAAAAGAAAAGAAACAAAAACTACCTCCTCATATCCTCTGGCCATTTATCTATTGGGAAAAGGCTCTTATTATAAATTTTAATCAGTTCCTTATACATCTTGGGCTTGAGGACTTTATCAGAAAAACTTGGCTACAAAGATTTTCCCCCAGTTACTTGTTTTGCCTTCTAATTTTATTCCCCCCCCAATAGTATATTATTTTTTCCAATTACATGTAAAGATAGTTTTCAACATTCATTTTTTAAGATTTTGAGTTCCAAATTTTTCTCCCTCCCTCCCTTTCCTTCCCTCTTCCCAAGACAGCAACCAATCTGATCTAGGTTATGCATTACATTCATTTCCACCTTAGTCATGTAAAAAAAATCAGAACAAAAGGGAAAAACCACAAGAAAGAAGAAACAAACAACAAAAAGGCAACAACCAAAAAAAAAAATGAAAATAGCATCGTTCAGTCTGCATTCAGATTCCATGGTTCTTTTTCTGGATGTGGAGAGCATTTTCCATCATAGGTCTTTTGGAATTGTCTTGGATCATTGTATTGCTAAGTCTATCACAGCTGATCATTGCTCAATGTTGCTGTGTACAATGTTCTCCTGGTTCTGCTCATTTCACTCAGCATCAGTTCATGTAAGTCTTTCCAGGTTTTTCTGAAATCCACCTCCTCTTATAGCACAATAGTATTTCATTACCTTCATATACCACAACTTGTTCAGCCATTCCCTGATTTGTGAGCATCCTCCCAATTTCCAATTCTTTGCCACCACAAAAAGAGCTGCTATAAATATTTTTATACCCGTGGGTCTTTTTCTTTTTTTATGGTCTCTTTGGGATACAGATCTAGTAGTGGTGTTACACAGATCTAGTAGTGGCATCAAAGGGTATGCAGTTTTATAGCCCTTTGGGCATAGTTCCAAATTGCTCTCCAGAATGATTGGATCAGTTCACAACTCCCCCAACAGTGCATAAGTGTTCCAATTTTCCCACATCTCCAACATTTATTATTTTCCTTTTTCATCAAATTAGCCAATCTGCTAGGTGTGAGGTGGTAACTCAAGTAGTTTTAATTTGCATTTCTCTGATCAATAGTGATTTAAAACATTTTTTCATATGACTATAGATAGCTTTAATTTCTCCATCTGTTCATATCCTTTGACCATATCTCAATTCTTCTAATTTTAACTATGGTCTTGTTTGTGTTAAAACTTTTCAATTGCATGTAATTAAAGTTGTTCATTTTGTTTTCCATGATCCTCTTTCTCTTGGTTGTTCTTGACTCTTTTCCTTCTTCATAGATCTGAAAGATAGCTTCTTCTTTGTCCCTAATTTTTTTTTGGTGATGTGACCTTATATCCATATCCATTTGCCACTTCATCTTGGGATATGATTTCAGGTATTATTTATATCAGATTTCTGCCAAACTGATTACCTATTTCCCCCCAGATGTTTTGGCAAATAGTGATTGAGCACTTACCTCATTAACAGGTGTCTTTGGGTTCATTGAAAACTACTATTATGCTGCTTACCTCATCACTTCCTCTCATGAACCTACCTACCCCCCCTCTCTGTCTGTCTCTGTTTCTCTTTCTCTCTCTGTCTCTGTCTGTCTCTGTCTCTGTCTCTCCTTCCCTCTTTCTCTCTCTCTCTCCGCCCCCCCCCCTTTCACCAGTCCCCAAATGGTTTTGATGACTGGGGCTTTGTTTGAAAGTTTACAGTCAGGTCTCAGTAAGCTTCCTTCTTTCCCACTTTCTTTATTTCCTTTTTTCCTTTAAATTCCATTGAAATCCTGGATCTTTTATAGCTCCAGATGAATTTTATTATTTTTTTTTCTAGCTCTAGAAAAGAATCCTTTGATGGCCCAATGGTCTTTCCATTAAAGCCTATGGCCCCTTCTTTTGCCCTAAGGATCAGGTCCTTAGCCAAAATTAGCTTAGTGAACTTCTCCTTCCCTCCTGCTTTTGAGTAGCCCTTTCAACACTGCCCCTCAGAGATCTTTCCTTAAGGGGAGCAAACCTTTTTCCTACTGAAGGATTTGGCTTCACATGTTAAATATAAGCAATGAAATGGCTGATAAACAGTTACCATGCAAATGGCTTCCTCACACCTGTTACCACCTCCCTTTGAGATTAGGATTTGTTGATCTGCCATAGTTTTTAGTTCTTAGAATGATTTTTTTTTCCTCCTTCAAAGACTTCATAAATGGGCTCTGGCTCCCCAAGCATTTAATCTCTGAGCTGCTTTGGCTAAAGGTATATGTCATCTCTTTAAGCAAATTTAGAGCAGGACTTCAGGGAGGATTCCCCACCCTAGTGTAGAGGCCAAGCTTTGAACCAACAGGAATGACTTCTCTAGGTGTTCTCACTAGGTCATAAGCTTTCAGTTCTACTGGATGTCCCTGTACTCTCTCATTTAGCCCCTAGAGGTATAGAGAGCCACCAGAGTATTCATAATTCCCTTCTTTTCCTTTGGACTCAGTCAACCAGTAAACTAACCAATTCTTCCCAGTCTCGATACAAAGCCCTGAGGAGGTAAATATAACATAAAGAGGCAATTTATAATAGGGAAGCTTGGGGGCAGCTGGGGGGGGGCAATGAATAAATCACCGGCCCTGAATTCAGGAGGACCTGAGTTCAAATTTGACCTCAGACACTTGACACTTACTAGCTGTGTGACTTTGGGCAAGTCATTTAACACTCACTGCCCTGCCCAAAGAACCAAAACAGAACAAAACAAACAGAAAAATAATAGGGGAAGCTAGGTGGCTCAGTGGGCCTGCAGTCAGTCAGGAAGACCCCGAGTTCAAATTTTACCTCTGACACTTACTAGCTGTGTGGCCCTGGGCAAATCACTTAACCTCAGTTCTCTCAACTTTATTTATTTGTGTTTTTTTTTTAAGTTTTCTCATCTTTAAAATGAAGATAATGACAGCGCCCACCACCCAGAGTTATTGTGAGGATCAAATGAGATGATATTTGTACTTGATGCATACCAGGTGCTATATGAATGCATAATTCCTTTTTCCCATTCTCCCAACAGAGAGGCAAGTTCCAACTGTTCCAAATCTGAAAATGGAAAAGGGAGAGGGAGTTGCACTCAGAACTAGGAAGACCTGAATTCAAATCCCGTTTCTGATACTTACCGGCTTTCTGATATTTACTGACCTGGGATAAGTCATTTAAACTCTTATTTGAGTTTGAGTTTCCTCATCTGTAAAATGAGTTGTTTGGTGCCCAGAAAGGGTTTTCCCCTAGAAACATTATGCTTGGTGACTAGATTTCCCAGTTCACCCCACGAAGGCCTTGATGTGCCAGGTGTATCTGAACAAATGCCAGAAATGTGAAACACTCAATTAGCCAAACCAACTTCCCTACGGGAAGATAAGAGCATAGTAGGACCGCCTAACGGCTATTTTTCACTCGTAATTCCTGTGTATCTGCACCTACTCAACAATTCACAGCAACATCAAGGAGGGTTGGTGAGATGCAGAGCGCCTTTGTCTTTCAGTGACAACTGTGAAGGGTCCTCTCTCCTTCCCTGAGAAGACAGCTGGTAAGGTAGTCTCCCTCTGGGAGCCTGGTACCGAGTCTGACTCTTGAACTTGGGTGCTCTCAAATTTTTAGGTTTACCGCAAAGTAACTCCCAAGGCTAGAAGTTGTCATTCTCAGGATGGCTAATCTCTGACCTCTGCTCAGAATAGGAAACAGAAAGACAGAAGGCAGCCAGAATCTTGAGGTCTAAGTATTTCCCTCTCGGCTCTCATGGGGGAAGCACAGGCTGCTGGCCATGTGTTTCTCCTTCAGGGATCCCCCTTTCCCCATTTCCTTCCTGAAGTGTCTCGATAACTCCATCCTCCCTCCCTCCTTCCCCACAACCAAGTCCAAGTAAGAAAAAGCAGAGAGAAATCTTGTTCATAGCTCTTTATTAGAGATTACCAGTTCTCAAAAAATGGTCTGTGGATCCTTGGGATCTCCGTGAGATCAAACTATTTTCATAATAACACTAAGATATTATTTGCGGAGGCAGCTAAGTGGCACAGTGGATAAAGCACCCGACCTGGATTCAGGAGGACCTGAGTTCAAATCCAGCCTCAGACACTTGACACTTACTAGCTGTGTGACCCTGGGCAAGTCACTTAACCCTCATTGCCTATTAAAATACTCCTCCCATTCCCAACTACGTATTTATGTGAGGCAGGATTTTTTTTTCCCCATATACTTCAACCAGAACAACATATCATAACAGATTGAATGCAGAAGAAGATAGGAGAATCTGTCTTCTATTAAACCAGGCATTAAAGAGATTTGCAAAAGTACATAAAACAATGCCACTCTTCTCACTACATTTAAAAATATGTAGTTATTTTTATAAAAATGCATTATTTATGTTAACAAGTAATGGGTTTGTTGTTATTTTTTCAATAAATTGAATAAATATTTAAAATTTTGTAAATTTTAATTTCTAATATGGTAAATACTTATAATTAATGGTGTCCTGGAGACAGCTCCTACTGGCTAAATTAAAAAAATTTTCAGTCTGAGTTTACCTCTGAAATTGGTAACCAGTACAAATCAGCATTTGATTTACTATTGGTAGTTTAGATTTAAGAAAATGATGGAGAAAATTAATTTACTAGCACCTCCCTAAATAGAACCCACATTTTTTTTATTTTACAAAAAAAGCTTTTTGCCATCCTTAATATTTAAGAATATAAAGGGATCCTGAGACTAAAATGTTTGGTAACTGCTGTTATAGAGTATCCAGGGGACAGTTCTCCTGACAAGAGTCACCAGTCATCTTGGAGGCAGTGGCAGTCATTGAGGATCAATCATAGAAGTTTCAGCAAAGTGTTAAGGAAGATGTCTACTTGTCCACATCCTGTTGTTTTATCAAATTGAAGAGGGGGGCAGCTAGCTTCTCTTTCCCCACCCCACCCCCCCACCCCCAGGCCTGGAATTCATTCTTTCCTCATTTCCATCAATCAAATTCGGTAAGCATTTATTTATTTATTTACCTCTGTGCTCTGAGGATCACTATCTAATTTCCAACTCTTAAACTCCTCATCTTTCTTTACTGGTCAGAGTCCTTATATGTAACTCACCCTAGACCCAGACTTGTACTTGCTCCTTCCACTTCTTTTTCTGGGGAGTTGTTAGTCACGTCTGACTCTTTGTGACCCCATTTTGGAGTTTTCCTGGCAAAGATACTGGAGTGGTTTGCCATTTCGAGACTTCTCCAGCTCATTTTATAGAAGAGGAAACTGTGGCAAACAGGGTTAAATGACTTTTGCAGGATCACACGTAAGTGTCTGAGGCTGGATTTGAACTTAGATCTTCCTGATTCCATGCCCTGGGCCACTTAGCTATCCTTTTCTGGGAAGAATGAGCTGATAAAAAGTACCATTGATCCTGGAAATGGCAATCCAATTGACTGTGACTTCCCATAACACAACACAACCTTCTCCGGCCACTCCCCTAAATTTTATCTCCTTTCAGGCAAGTATTGTCTCACTTTACGTTTATATCACCAGTGAGTGCTCAGTACTGTATCTAATACATAAACTTAGAATAATCTGTGTATCAGGATACTAATACACAAATATGTAATTTCTAACACTTAAAATCATAGAATGAATAAATTAAGAGCTAGAAGAACCTATAGTAGAGCCTATAGGGAGCTACATTCTCATTTTATAAATGAGGAAACTGAGGCTAAGTGACCTGCCCGAAGCAGGATTTGAACTTAGGTTTTCCTGATTCTAAGCCCATCACTCTAACCACTGAGCTATGTCTCCTCTGTTCATTTATTCATAGTACAGTACTGACTCTGAACTTCTCTTCCAGAGGTAGATCAGTTATTTCTCTCTACTCAGTGTTCTGGGTGGATCCCTGAGCAGCTGGGGGGTATTTCTCTAATGCTATTGGATTGATTCCTCATTCTTATGTGCGTATGTATTTGTGCATATGTGTGTGTGAGGGGGCATGTCCCATCACTGTTAACTGCCAATAATCAGCACTCTACCATTTAGCCAATTGGCATCAATTAGCTTTTACAAAGAGTTGTTTACTAAGAAGATTTAGACATATTTCCCTTCAACATCACCTTTTTTTCTATGCCACCTCAATCCTTGGGAAGAGTAGGTTCACACCACACAGTTTCTTCAGAGTATTTGCCCCAACAAAGCTCACTTCCAAATATGCCATGGCTGAGTGGATGAATCTGCTTCTCTGCTACTGCTGGATTGGGGTGGCCAAGTCATTTAAAACTTCACTTGGGGGCAGGTAGGTGGTGAAGTCAGGAGGCTCTGAGTTCAAATCCAGCCTCAGACACTTACTATCTGTGTGACCCCAGGCAAGTCACTTAACTCCAATTGCCTAAAAACAAAAACAAAAACAAAACAACAACAACAACAAAAAAAACTTTACTCCTTACTCTCTGGCTTCCAGCAAATCCTATCATGGAATCTACTTCCTGGACTCTGGTGACTGACTCTCCTGATTTTTGAAGCTCACAGGGTCACAGTCATCTCTAATCTATTTGAACTGAACAGAAAAGAATAAACACAAAGCAGCTATTCACTAGCCAGGTCAGCTTCAGATGGGAAGGGCCTGAGGCTTCTTGCCTTACCCCATTACCACCCAAAGCCAAGCAGGAAAACGACCAAGGGGAAGTCCCCAACTGATCAGTGCCTTTTGAATGCCCCAGCTTCTGGCTACACAACCAATCAGTTGTCTGTGTCTTCATCATGCGGTAAGCAAGCTATAAACAGCTACAGAACATCTGGGCATACTGCAAAGTCCATGTGGGGACTGAATGAACTGAGCACTCTATGCATGCTCCTGAGGACTGGATTCATCAGCTAGCCCCCTTAACACAAGGAAGGCACTGTTTCATTGACTTTATTTCCCCAGAGCTTAGCATGGCTCAGCATGGAGTGGATGCTTAATAAATATTTGCAGAATTGAACTGAAAGTATTTGAAAGCAAAGACTAAATTCTATTCCACCTAGTAGTGAAAATCCAGTCACACAGGTGCTGAATAAAAATATGATTGTCTCACTTCTCAGAGGACTGCCAGTAAAACAGCCGCCCTGGGAATTATGTCACAGAAAGTAGGCAGCTTGGCTGCTCTAGTCATTGGAATGGTGGGGGAGAGAGGAAGGAAGCAGAATGGATGGGGACCTTCGAGGCAGGTTGAAAACACTTTTATGGAGGCTAATGCTGGGAGAGTTAACGATCATATTTGGAAGAGCAGGCAGGGGTAAGGGACTAGCAAAATGCTTGAATGTTTCCCCGTCCTCTGTCCTCTCCCCAAGACCATTCTTGTCTCCCTGATCCCACCCCAGGCTTTCCTGGGACTGAGACAATGTGAGAAAGAAGAGATTTGACCTCTATAAGCTTCCAGCAGAAGGAGAAGGGCAGGGAAAGCCCAAGTACCTATAGTGACTACATGTTAATCGGGTTTGGAGGTTCTGAGAATCATGCATGAAAAGTAAGTGAATGAATAAATGGAAAAAAGCATTTATTAAATACTATGTACAAAGCATTGTTCTTTGAAATTTTCAGAACATTTAAAAAGCAACACACAAAGCAATATAAACAATGCCTCCCCACATTGGTGTAGTGCAGTTAAAGGATGAGAAGCATGTGTTGGGGATCAAGGTAGGGCAAGGGATGACAGAATTATGGAATGTTTTAGCTGGAAAGCTCATCTAACACGGCAGGAGTCTCCCCTACAATATCCTTGATAAATGGTTTTCCAGTCTCTATTTGAAGCCCACTTCATTTTTTGTACATTTAAAAATAATTGTTTTTTTCCATATATTTGAGAGAAATGATCATTAAATAACTAATTGTTAATATTGGGGAGAAACAGGATTCCTCCCTTTCTGAAACCTTATTCTATACTAGCCCAAGCCAACATCTGAAAGACATTGCTGATAAAGAGATTGGATTAATTTTCTTCTCAATCTTGTTCAAACCCAACCCGGGTGGGGAGGTCTATTGTGTTCTACTCAGGTTTGGGTGAGAATAAATTCTTTTATTAGATTGCCCAAGGCTGGGGGTGGTTTGGAAATAAAGGACAGGTTTAAAGTCATTCCCCCAACCTCTCACTAGAATAGGTCCACCTCTCATTATAATATTTATTCTCTCATTACTTGTTAACCAATCGGAGTTTATTGCTGTCCTCAGGAAAGCCCAAGCTGTTGAGTGGGTTCCATGAGGGGTCTTTGGCATTTGAGAGTGTCCCTGACCCCTTTTATTAATTATTGCTGGTATGATTAATAAAATGATTAATTATGTAGAAATCATGTCTCTTGAACTTCTTATACATCACATATTGAAACAAAATCTTCTTTACACCAACTTTCACCCCTTAAGGCAGAACAAGACCATTTCTCTCTTCCATATTATGTAGCTTGGTTTAGTTGCCTTCCTCTAGACATACTTTGCTGTGTCTCATGTCCAATATTATCAATGTGTTGTCTATAATGTAACTCAATTCTCCAGTCACGGACTGTCTAGGGAGGGTACAGTACTTCAGAATTATATCTCTAGTGTGGAAATATGTTTAACGTGATTGTACATGTATAACTTGTATCAGATTGCTTGCTATCTTTGGAAGGGGAGAAGGAAAAGAGGGAGAAAAGTTTGGAACTGACAATCTTATAAAAATGAATGTTGAAAACTATCATTATATGTAATTGTGGAAAAAATAAAATACTATTAAGTGGAGGGGGAAAGAATTATCTCATTCTACATACTCTGATTCTAGCTTTTTTTGGATCATCATGGTATATCATGGATTCATATGAGGCTTGTAAACACTAACATCTCATATCTTCTGCACTTGAATTGTTATCCAGCTGTATCTCCCATTGTCTGCCCTTGTACAGAAATGGGGTTCTTTGCTGTTCCTTGCACAGACACACCAACTCCCCTTTCCAGGCATTTTCACTGTCTGTCCTCCATGTCTGGAATCATCTCCCTTCTTGTCAGTACCATGTAGTTTCACTGGCTTCATTCAAGTCCTGGTTAAAATTCTACCTTTTTATAGGGAACCGTTCCTGATCCCATGATTGCTAGTGCCTTCACTTTATTTTTTATTATCTCCAGTTTATGCCATTTACATTTTGATTGTACATAGTTGTTTACATGCTATCTCCTCTATTAGGTTGTATACTATTTGAGGCCAAGGACTATTTTTGCCTTTCACTGTATATCTCTAGTGCTCTTAGAACACAGCCTGGCACATAGTAGAAATTTAATAAATGTTTGTTGACTTCCTTGATTGTTTTGAACTCAGTGGTAGGACTTTGTACTTAGCTCTATTCAATTACATTTTTGATAGGTTTATGAAACCAAATAATCAGGAAAATATTTTATTTGTAGCTTTCTACATTTTAATTAATCATCTAATAATGATCAGGAAAATATTTTATGTGTAGCTTTCTAGATTTTAATCATCTGATGAAGTATTTTCATGCTATTTTTTATGGCTATGGATTAGATGCTTTGCAGTTAGAAAGATTCAGATCTGGCTGAATGACTGAACTCAAAAAGTAGTGGTTAATGGTTCAGTGTCAGGTTGGCAGGAGGTCTACAGTAGAATGCCCCAGCAATCTGTGCAGCCCTATTCTGTTCAACCTTTTTGTCAGTGACTTAGATAAAGGCTAAGATGGCACACTTATCGAATTTGCCGATGACCCATAGCTGAGAGGGCGAGCTAGTTTCAGTTGGGAGACAGATTCAGAAATCAAAATAATCTCGATAGGCTAAAGCATTGGGCTGAATCTAATCAGATGAAATGCAGGAGAAAGAAATGTAAAGTCTTATACTTAGATTACAAAAAAATCATTCTCACAAGCACAAGATGGGAAAGGCATGGTTAGATAGCAGACTGCCTGAAAATAATCTGGGTGTTTTAGTGGGTTGCAAGAACAATATGAGGGAGTAGTATGATATAGCAACTAAAAAAAAAAAAAAGCAACTACTATAATCTCAGGCTTCATTAAGAGAGCTATAGTTGCCAGGAAAAAGAAAGTGATAGTTGAAATATACTCTGCTCTGGTCGGACCAAATCTGGAGTTCTGTGATTAGTTTTGGTGCCATAGTTTAGGAAAGATATTGCTAAGTTGGAAAGTATACAGAGAAGGATAAACAGGATGGGGACAGGCCTTGAATCCATGCCATATGAGGACCAGTTCAGATTCACAGCTGGCAAGAAACTTAGATGTCATTGAGTCTAACCCTATCATTTCACAGGTAATGAAAATGAAGCCCAGAGGGGTTCAGTGACCTGCTAAAGGTCACACAGATCATCAATGGCAGAGCCTGTATCTGAACTTAGGGAGCTAAATGAATTGTTCTTTCTACAGTGCTATACTGCCTTCCCTCATTAATTTTTTTTAAAAATACATTTCTAGGGGCAGCTAGGTGGTGCAGTGGATAGAGCACCGGCCCTGGAGTCAGGAGTACCTGAGTTCAAATCCGGCCTCAGACACTTAACACTTACTAGCTGTGTGACCCTGGGCAAGTCACTTAACCCTAATTGCCTCACTAAAAAAACAAACAAACAAACATTTCTATTAGCAGAGAGAAATGTACTATATGCAAAATAAAAGCATTATTGTAAGATGATCTGCTGGGAAGCATGTGGTTATTTTCAGCAAGGCAATGATCCAATATAACTCTGAAGAACTTATGAAAATTGCAATCCATCTACAGAGAAAGAACTGATGGTATCTGAAAACAGACTGAAACACCGTTGTTTTTTTTTTTTTTTTTGACAATTCCTTAATCTGAAGTTTTGTTTTTATCTGTTTTCTCTCACAACCTAGCTAATGTAGAGATGTTTTCTATGACTACTCATGTATAATTTATATTGAATTGCTTCAGTTCCTGGGGTGGAGGTGGGAAGGGAGGAAGGAAGAGAACTTAGAACACAAAGTTTTTTAAAAAATTGATGTCAAAATTTGCTTTTACATGTAATTTGGAAAATAAAATTCTAAAAAAAATTACATTTCTATTGATATCTTGTTTTTCAAAACTTAGATTTTTCATTGGTTCTGTCTCCAAACACCTCCCACTGAACCCTTCCTTATTATAAAGAAGAAAAAAAAAGTTCCATAAAAGTTACCAAAATATTGAGAAGTCAGATATTACATGTAGTGTTCCTTATCTATGGTCCTCTATTTTTTCAAAGAAGTTGTGGGGGTGTTTTCTCATATCTTTTCCTTGGGACTAATCTTGGTTATTATAATTTTGAAGCATCATTGAAGTTGCTTTTCTTTCCATTTCCATTGTTATAGTCATTGTTCACATTGTTTCCCTGATTCTGCTCACTTTGCATTGGTTCCGTCATGTACGTCTTTTCTTGCTTCTGTGTATTTATAGCGATTATCCTTTCTCCCAACATGGTGCTATTCCATCATATTCAGTACCACAACTGGCTTTCCCATTCTCCAATCGATGGGCATCTACTCTGCTTCCCATTCTCTGCCCCCACAAAAAGGGTTGCTATAAATATTTTGGCATCTATTCTCACGGCCATTCAGTTGCTATTCAGTTGTTCCAATTATTTGCTGTTATGGAGGCCATGAATCACATGGATTGCTGAAATCTGCATGTAATCCAAAACCTTCATTGGAGCGATGAGTTTCCGCCTTCTTCCTCACTAAAGCTCACACACCGCCACTGATGAGGAAGAAAAGAAATGGAATCAATTTTCCTTCTCATCCTGTTCCAGCCATAAAGCTGATAAAAGACTTGTGGATAATTTATATGTTCAAAAATAATTTGGAGAATTTCATCCTTATTCAATTCAGAGACATTCTTACTTTGGGATAAAACTGTCAGACACCAGCCTAAATTTCAGCAAATAAGGAGAAGACCACACGATCTATCGTTCCAGTGAGGGCAGCCTGGGTTGGAAATAAATCTACAAGAGAGGGGTATAAAACACTTTTGGATTATAAATGGTAGCAATTTTCCAAATAGGTAAATGGTCTAAGGATATGACTCAACAATTTTCAAAAGAAAAATGGCAAACTGTAATTGACTATCTGAAAACACGGGACCATGGCATGATGGAAGCTGGAAGGGCTCTAAAAGGTGATTTATTCTACTTTTATTTCCAAATCACTAAGAGAAATGCACATTTAAAACTCTGAAGTTTTACCTCATGCTCTGTAAACTTACCGAGAGGATCTTTTCTCCTACTCCCAGCCCCAGAAGATAGCCAATGTTGGTGGAACTGTGGGTAGGAAGGCACAGTCATATACTGTTGTTGGAAAGGTGAATATGTCCAACCATCCTGGAAAGCCATATGCAAGAAAAGTGACTTGATTGTTCATAGCTTCCGAGTTATCAAGACCACTCCTAGACATATACACAAGGTTAAGGGTAGAAATAAAAGTTTGATATAATTAAAGGAACTGGCCATGTTTAGCCATGAGAAGAGAAGACTGGTTAGAGGGAAATGATGGAGGATAAGGGGGCCATCTTCAAATATTTGAAGGATTGTCATGTGGAAAAGGGACCAGACTTACTAATTGACTCCAGAGTCAGTCAGTCAGCTGGCCTTTATTAAAGAACCTACTGGGGGCAGCTAGGTGGCATAGTGGATAAAGCACTGGCCCTGGATTCAGGAGGAGCTGAGTTCAAATCCAGCCTCAGACAATTGACACTTACTAGCTATGTGACCCTGGGCAAGTCACTTTACCCTCATTGTCATGTAGAAAATAAAGAAGAAAGAAAGGAAGGAAGGAAGGAAGGAAGGAAGGAAGGAAGGAAGGAAGGAAGGAAGGAAGGAAGGAAGGAAGGAAGTGCTTGCCAGGCACTGTGCCAAGTGCTTATGATATTAAAAAAGGCAAAAAACAAACAAAAAAACCCAAATTAAAAACAAAAAAACAAACCACAGTTCCTTCTCTCAAGGATCTTACAGTCTAATGGGTGAGACAACATGCATAGAACTATGTACTGTAACGATTGGAATAACGCCACCTGCTGGATACTTACTGTAGAAGAGTTCTGCCCATGAAGCGAAGGTCTTTGAGGGCAAGACCAGGAGTCAGGAAGTGACGCGGGCTAGTGGGAGGAGGAAGGAAGAGACTGGCGCTCCGTCTCACTCTCTTTCCTCTGGACTCTGGCGGAGAAGGGAGCTAGAAATGTGCTCTCCCTTTAATAGATAGGAATCTAGGCCTCTCTCTCTCTTTACCAAATTCTTATTCTCCTTAATAAATGCTTAAAAGTCTAACTCTTGCTAAAGCTTATAATTTATTGGCGACCACTCATTAGATATTTTAGACAGTTTAGCTAGAATTTTAGCCCTTAACAGATGGCTGACCACGAAGAGGAAAGCTAAACCTCAGTCTTCTTCTGATCTTCTGGTTGGGTAAGAAATTTCCCCTCCCTCTCCCTTTAACTGCTAAGTACTGGTGTACTGGCTGTGTTTTCCTTTAAATTTTTTCGAATGGACCTTTTAAACTCCCTAATTACCCTATTTTTGATTTTGGTCTGTTTAACCAGACAAATGGGAGATAAGATCATGTTAATGCTTTGTTTTTGTGGATTTTCTATTTTTCTTTTTATTTTTGTTAAAAGAGCCAGCAACTTACTCACACCAGGAAATATCTCTCCCTCTCCCAACCATGCTTTTTCAGAAAAACCTGAAGAGATTCCCGCAGCTTTTCCCAGTTCTAACAGTAATTGTTGCTTTAATTTTGCATGCCTGGAGGCAATGACCCACCCTCTAGAAGCTTTTAATCCCCTAGCACCTGGAGGCAAAGTGGGGGAAGAGGAATCCAGGCCTGAGTTCAAAATCAAGTCTGATTCAAATTGCTCTGGTCCCTCCCCTCCTCCCCAGACCCCACCCTCTACTCCTCCCATGGCCAAGCCCATTGCTTCCCCTGCCTGGGAAGTCCAGAGATCTGGTGCGCATGCTCAACTTTTTCTACCTGCATTTGCAGCTTCAGGCTCAGCCCTTCCCCGGCCTGGCTGTGCTTTTGAGACAATCTTAGAAAACTCTTTAAATTCCAGATATGCTCGTTTTGTTCATAATTTTGCTAACCTGCTTTTGTCTTTAATTAGTAATCTTATAAAGCATTTGTATGGTGAAAAGACTGACAGACAATATAAAGGGGTTAAAGAAGAAAAACTTAAGCTGAATAAGAATGACAACCATCAACATAGTTCAAGACTCCGCTTCTTTTGCCATGGAAGGGTATATATTTTACAGAAATGTAGAAGTAAGCAGCAAGGTATTGATATGAGTATTGGGGATTTTAGATATCGGAATCAAAAGTGTTCTAACTTCACTCAGATTATTAATGTCAGTTCAGAGGTTACATAGGATTTCTATGCTATTACATCTACATTTTGAAATTAATGGTATGGGTTTATTTTTATAGAGATTTTCATGCTTTTGAGATTGTGTCATACTTAGTTTTTAAAACAAGGAGAATATTTGTAAAAGCTTTTTATAGTCATGTGATCAAGTTTATATTTTATAGTACTCTTATTAATATTAAGTTCATGCTCATTTAGATTTCCTTAGTTTGAATTTCACTGTCTTTTATTGTTCCACGTGTATTTTCTTCTATTCATTCATCTATCTAATTTTGAAACATGGTTTTGATTTCATAACACAATGTTAATTCTAGGAGTATTGTGCTCCCATATTCTGAGTTGTTTGTTTTTGTTATTTTTTCTCAACTGATTATTTGATCAAACTCTTTAAAGCATTTCCCTGGCAAATTGTTTGCCATGGCAAGTGTAAATTGATTCTAGAAGTATTATTTTTGATAAGCATATTCCAAAAAAAAAAAAAGAGGGGAACATTTGTAAAAGTTTTCTTTGAGATTGTGTTGTGCTTTAACTTGTATTTAAATATGTTCAGAATTTTCCAAAAAAGTAATTGTATACTAAGTTAAAAAAAAGGGGTATTATTTGAAATTGTTGCATAATTATATATTGTTCTGAGTCAAGATGTATTCACATTTTTTGCAATCATTTATTATCCTCAATTTTTAAATCCATATGAGACTTGGATTATGGGAACTTATCATTTAAGACATTAATTGCCTTTATTCTGAGTTATCAGATGCCAGTTGGCCAAGATGCCATCCAGTCACAAGAGGAATACATGCAAGAGCAGACACTGAACTGTCACATGAGGGGAGACATGCATGAAGTCAAGGTATGGCCGAGGGAACGGCTTTTGACAAATGTTGAGGTTGGATTCTCTTGGTTTAATATTTTATTTTATTTTTCCCCACAATATTGTACAGATGGCTGGAAGTATCCATCCCACCCATCTCACTCCTACACCTGGCTTCTATGCTCCCTCCTATATGCCTGATGCCATGGACATCTCAATCCCATGCATCTGATTAAGTCTGACTCAGTTTCCTCCAATGTGTTCAGTGGCATGGACATATATTCCATCCACCTATTTTAAGCCTGGCATACTGCATGGACAGTACATATTGCTCAAGTGTGGGAATGCTCATATCCCATCATTTCTCTGTTCTTTTATGGTAACCCCCATAATTATCTCAGGTGTCATGATAAATACAGTGTTGAATTTGGCCTTGACACCTGTTACCAATTATATTAGATTTTTTAATTTCTCATAATGGCATGAGGATAATTAGGCAGATGATGCAAAAAGTGATGAAACAAAGATAAAAATTATTTTTAAAAATTAATATCGCAGCAATTGTCTTCTCAAATACCCTCCATAAGGGGGGACTATAGTAATATTATAATTTTAAAGAATGTTTCAATTTTTGTTTTATTATATGTTTCATGTGTAACAACTAAGATTCTGAATTCCCTTAGACATGTTTTTGAGAACTTTCATTGTTTGATTTGATTATTGACAAAGCTATTTTAAAGTTGTGTTAAGCTCAATTTTGTAGGAAATTTTCCTGGCTGATTACCAGCATCCACACCTCAACCCCTGAAAAGACTTCCATTCCACGACTACACCTAGAGGACATCTGAGAAAAGACTTTCAGAGACTTTAAATGAACAGTTTTGATTTGTTGTTTTTGTTGTTTTTTTTCTCTTTCTGTTATAATATATACCATCTGTAACATGTATTCTCTGCAGAGGCCCTCCCTTTGCAAGACTAATGTCAAAGCGTCGGTTCATGAGGACAAAAAAAAATCGCCCCTCTGGACAAAACTTTCCTCTCTTCCTTTTCTATATTGTTGTTCACATATTATTGGTTAGCAATAGTTATTATATTCTTTTTACTGTTCCGTCAAGGAAACATTTTGTTTCTTGAGGAACAACAGGGGGGACTGTAACGATTGGAATAACGCCACCTGCTGGATACTTACTGTAGAAGAGTTCTGCCCATGAAGCGAAGGTCTTTGAGGGCAAGACCAGGAGTCAGGAAGTGACGCGGGCTAGTGGGAGGAGGAAGGAAGAGACTGGCGCTCAGTCTCGGGCTCTTTCCTCTGGACTCTGGTGGAGAAGGGAGCTAAAAATGTGCTCTCCCTTTAATAGATAGAAATCTAGGCCTTTCTCTCTCTCTTTACCAAATTCTTATTCTCCTTAATAAATGCTTAAAAGTCTAACTCTTGCTAAAGCTTATAATTTATTGGCGACCACTCATTAGATATTTTAGACAGTTTAGCTAGAATTTTAGCCCTTAACAGTACAAACAAGACACAATCTCTCTCCATAATCATATGTGTATATATTTATATATAATATATATTTTATATATATACATGTGTGTATATACATATGTGTGTGTGTAAAATTGGAGGTAGTCTCAGAGAGAAGACACTAAGATTAAAGAAGACTGGAAAAAAGACTTAAAGGAAGCCAAAAATCTAGGAGTTAGAGATGAGGAGAAAGAGAGTTTCAGGCATGGGGAAACTGCCAGTGAAGATGGTTAGGAGTTAATGTGTTGTGTGATATGAGACAGAAGGCAGAACCAGGAGCAATGGTGAAAGCTGCAAAGAAGCTCATTTAGTCTGGATGTAAGGAGTGACTTCCTAACAGTTAGCATTGTCCCAAAGTGAAATGGGCTGTGTGGGGAAGAAGCTCATTCCCCTTATTGGAGGTCTTTGAATCGATCACTATTTGTTGTCTATGTTTTAGGGGAGGTTCCTTTTGGTTGTTTGGAAGAGATGCTGAGGTGTGTTCCAGCTGGGATTTTAAGACCTCTTATTACATCCTAGTGAAGTAGAAAAATTTGAAAGGAGAGCATAAGTTGAACCAAGAGAATAAACTCTTTTTTCAAGAAAAAATATATGTAGGACTCCAATTAAAACTATTCAAATTTATATTTTAAAAAATCTTGTCTATGACAATTTGTTAAACTTTATTTTTCACTTAATACATATTGATTCTCTCCTCCTTGCACTTTTCCTTCCTACTAGGAAAAAACCCAACCTTTTATTTAAAAAAGTGCCAGGGGGAAGGGGGGCAGCTAGGTGGTGCAGTGGATAAAACACCAGCCCTGGATTCAAGAGGACCTGAGTTCAAATCCGGCCTCAGACACTTGATACTTACTAGTTGTATGACCCTGGACAAGTCACTTAACCCTCATTGCCCTGTCCAAAATAATAATAATAATAATTATTATTATTATTTAAAAAAAATTAAAAGTACCAAGTCAAGCAAAACAATTTTTGGGGGGTAGCAAAATAATTTTCCACATTGGTCATGTCCCTTCCTGCCACCCTGCCCAATATATCACATTATATATATTTAGTCCATCACGTTCTCTGTCAGGAGATGGGAGGCATCCTTCATTATTGATCCTCTGGAATCATGGCTGATTAGGGTTCTTCCATTTTCCAAAGCTGTTCCTTTTTGCACTTGTTATTATAGTATAAATTGTTCTGGTTCTGCTCACTTTGAGTCAGTTCATATAAGTCTTCTCAGGTTTCTCTGAAACTATATTCCATTGTTTCTTTTTTGTTTTGTGTGTGTGTGTGTGTTTTTTTTTTTTTTTTTTTTGCAGGGCAATGAGGGTTAAGTGAATTTCCCAGGGTCACACAGACAGTAAGTGTCAAGTGTCTGAGGCTGGATTTGAACTCTGGTCCTCCTGACTCCAGGGCTGGTACTCTATCCATTGCACCACCTAGCTGCCCTTATTCCATTGTTTCTTATGGCACAATGTCATGCTAATTCCATTTCATTCATATACTGTACTATGCTTAGCCCTCCTTCCCCAATGGATGACACTGTCTTAGTTTACAATTCTTTGACATCACAACATAATTTATTCAAATAATCAGGGCAGCTGTCATTTACATAGCACTTTGCAATTTGCAAAATATTTTATGTACATTATGATCATAATAGCTAGCATTTAGATAGCACTTTGATGTTTGAAAAGCTCTTTCCTTTGGCTGCCTTGGGTTTCTCATTTAATCTATACAGCAATCCATTTTACAGATGAGTCTGAGAAAGGATGTGACTCACCCAAGGTCACACATTTTACTCAATGACTCTGCAAGGTTGATTCTATAGGTATTATGCCTACATTACAGATGAGGAAACTAAGGCTAGCAATTTACATGTGGTGACCCAGCTAAGTGACAAGATGCAGGATTTGAAAAAAGGTCTTTCCAAGACTGCAGTCCTAGAACTTACTCCTAATGGAACAAATTCCAGGTCATCACCAGCAGTGCCCTTTCTCATGTTAATACTCCCGAATTTTGTGCCCAGGAGTGGTAGAGATTAACCTTTAAAACTTAAGCAACATCAAATAGCAGAAACATTTCTGCATTTGAAGCCTGGAGAGACCTGGGTTTAGAGCCTGATTCTTGTTCACTTATTGGCTATGTGGCCTTTTGTGAATCACCTAATTATTCTGAGACTGTTACCTCATCTGTCCAACAGATGACATTATTATTGTATCACTTCTATGCTGATTTTATTCAGTAATTATTAAAAACAAATTTGAAGGTCCTTGCTTGCATTTCAGGCCTTCTCAGACCTTATGATAAAAGGGGAAAAGGCCTGGATCAATGGGCCTCAATTCTAATCTGGAGGCTGTGGATAGAGCTATGGACTTGGAATCGGGAACCCCTGAATTTGAATTTTACCTTATACAATATTAGCTGTGTGACCCTGGGTAAGTCACATAACATTTATTAGCTTCAGTTTCCTCATCTGTAAATGTGGGATAAATAATATCACTCACCTCTGAGAGTTGTTGTGAGGATTAAATGAGATAATATTTCTAAAGTCTTTTTGCAAATCTTAAAGCAATATATAAATGCTGATGTTCAGTCATCGAACACACCCTGCAACATTTGTCAGTGACCTCCAGAACTTTGTGACTTTTACTCATATGATGACATTTCAGGCCAAAATTGACCCTTTGGGGGGTTTTCTTTTTCTTTTTTTTCTTTTTTTTTGTTTGCTTTTGCAGGGCAATGAGGGTTAAGTGACTTGCCCAGGGTCACACAGCTAGTAAGTGTCAAGTGTCTGATCTGGATTTGAACTCAGGTCCTCCTGAATCCAGGGCTGGTATTTTATCCATGGCGCCACCTAGCTGCCCCCTGTCTTTGGGGATTTCTTGGCAAAGATACCAGAGTGGCTTGCCATTTCCTTCTTCAGTTCATTTTACAGATGAGAAAACTGAGGCAAACAGGGTTAAGTGATTTGCCCACGGTTACATAGCTAGGAAGTGTCTGAGGTCAGATTTCAACTCATGTCTTCCTGATACCAGGCCTGGCACTCTATCCACCCTGCTATCTAGTTGCCCATATAAATCCTAGTTTCCCTAACATTAACCATGATACTTACTAGCTGTGTAAACCTTGGACAAGTTATTCAACCTTCCTAGGCCTCAATTTCCTTATCTGTAAAAATGAAGGGCAGCTAGGTGGCGCAGTGGATAAAGCACCAGCCCTGGATTCAGGAGGATCTGAGTTTAAATTCAGCCTTACACACTTGCCACTTACTAGCTGTGTGGCCTTGGGCAAGTCACTTAACCCTCATTGCCCCGCCAGGAAAAAAAAAGGAGAGAGAGTTAAATGGATTCTAAGTCTTTTCCAGGTCTAAATGTATATAATCTTTGGATTTCTGCTCCTTATTCTCCTCCACAGATCCCCATTTCCTTTGTTTTGGGAAAGTTTATTTTCTTAAATACCTAGTGATGGGAAAGTCCTGACAATTACAGCTTGTTAATGACACCAACTAGACACCTGTGAGCAGATGCAGCAGGGAAATTGAGGTTACATGTATTGCCTAATAATATTCAACTTACCTGTGGTTCTCATTTCAGGGAAGTCCACAGATCCACAGCCACAAAAACTCTGGAGGTCAGAAATGCCAAGAAATGAATCAGAATATGCTGGAGGCTCTGGATCCCTAATCTGGAGGGTGTGTGAGTGTGTGTGCACGAATACTGGCAGGGGTGGGAATGCTAATTCATCCAGCTTTTGTTCTCTCCATCCCCAAACCAGTTCCTTCCAAATGAAACCTGCCCTTTCCCCATCACCAGCCACAAGTTTCCGACTCAAGCCCTGGCCCAGATGGTGGAGTTCAGTGACTGACAACAGGAGGAGAAAGTCAGCCAGCAGCAAGAAAGGTCAAGATGAAGAGGTAGGTGGGTGGGGGTGGGCACGGTGCTGCTTTGGCTGGGCCGTCGTGGTTAGCCAATGTTGGTCTGAAATGTCATCGTAGGAGTAAAAGTCACTGGGCCCCCGAGGCCACTGACAAATGTTGCAGGGTGTGTCCGAGCACTTACCTTTCTGGGCATGCATGTTCCTTTTGGCTATACCATTTTGGCTCTAACCCTCAGTGATAATAGGGGGAGGAAGAGTTTGCTCAAGATTTTAAGATCCAATATCCCCATAAGTTTACTTTGTCTCCAACAAGTAAGAAATCACTTTCTTATTAAACCGCTGTGTGTAAATAGGGATGGGACAAATTCCAAACGAGGATGTCTACAATATTTAGGGTGGGAAGATAATTAAGTTACTCAGGGTGCATTGCCCTTTTACGTCTGCCAACTGTCCTAAGGAGGAAGCAGAGAGGAACACTGAAGACAGATGCTCAGGCAGATCAAAACCCCCTGTTTAAAAATACTAAAGCATTAAAAAAAATCCTTGCTTGGGGCATATTTGCATTATTTGATATCAATACAGATTTATTTGTTTTTGTTTTCTTTTAATTTTTTTTTAAGGGGCAATGGGGGCTAAGTGACTTGCCCAGGGTCACACAGCTAGTGTCAAGTGTCTGAGGCTGGATTTGAACTCAGGTCCTCCTGAATCCAGGGCTACTGCGCCACCTAATTGCTCCCTCAATACAGATTTAAAAGCGCTGTTTTTCCTCTCTGACTTCAAGAAGCAGTCAGGGCTTGAATTCTGCTCACTCACCTTCTAATACTTTCTTGCACTTCAAGGATGGCTGAGGCCGGAAAGGACAAAGAGCTGGGGTGGGCTTCTAACAGCCTGAGAATGGAATGGTGAAGCAATAACGAACTGTATTTAGGCATTGTTTTTCTCCCAGGAGCCCTCAGCTGATGTCATCCTCATTCCATCCTGAGGAAGAGGAGATGATGAGTGATTTCCCATCTGAGAAGATGAAGGCTTATCATGGAAAGGATGCAGACCAACTGCAGGAAAAAAATTTTTTTGTTAAACCTGCAGATAGATAGATTGACAGGAAGCCAGGATTTTAATCCAGGTGAAGCAAATTGGGTTAAGTGACTTCCCCAGGGTCACACCCCTAGTGTCTGAGGCTGGATTTGAACTGAGGTCTTCCTGACTCCAGGCCCACTGCTCATTGAACTGTAACAACTAGCTGCCCCTACTACCTGTCAGTCCTTAGACAAGTACCTGAACAGCTCTGAGTCCCAATTTCTTATCTGTTAAGATAAGGGGAGGGGCAACTAGGTGGCTCAGTGGATAGAGCACTGGCCCTGGATTCAGGAGGACCTGAGTTCAAATCCGACCTCAGACACTTATCACTTACTAGCTGTGTGAGCCTGGTCAAGTCACTTAACCCCAACTGCCCTGCAAAAAAAAAAAAAGAAAGAAAGAAAGAAAAAAGATAAGGGGGTTGGGAGGCAGCTAGGTGATGCAGTAGATAAAGCACCAACCCTGGATTCAGGAGGATCTGAGTTCAAATCCAGCCTCAGACACTTGATACTTACCAGCTGTGTGACCGTGGGCAAGTCACTTAACCCTTATTGCCGCCCCCAAATAAAAAAAAATAAAGGGGTTGGACCAGAAGGCATCTAAAGTCCCTTCTAACTCAAAATCTAAAATCCTGAAGTGACCCAACTAGACAGTTCCCTGGAGCTGGACCAGTTTCCTAAAGCAGATAACTAAATCCCCATTGTGGGTCACTGGATAGATCTGTTGTCAGGATGGGAGGAAAATAATTAAGTTATATTGAACAAACAGTCATTTGGTCCAGGTGGATGCATATCAGCAGCAGCAGCTTGCCAGTTGGCCAGGGGCACTAAGGCTAAGTGGTCACACAACCAGCACATCAGGGGGAGGACTTGAATCACAGCTTTCGTTGTTGCTTTTGTTTTGTTTGACTCTGAGGCTGGCTTTTTGTTCATAGGTGTCCACTGAGTGTAAGTTACTGAGCCAGGGAACTCGAAAACACAGATGATCGGGACCCTGCTTCTTGAGAAGCAAAGTCTAAGAGGAAGCAGAGGGAAAGGCGGCTACAGGAATAATTATGAGACAAGAATGTGCTTGATGAGGGGGCGGCTAGGTGGCACAGTGGATAAAGCACCAGCCCTGGATTGAGGAGTACCTGAGTTCGAATCCGGCCTCAGACACTTGACACTTACTAGCTGTGTGACCCTGGGCAAGTCACTTAACCCCATTGCCCTGCAAAAAAAAAAAAAAAAAAAAAGAATGTGCTTGATGAGCGAGGCAAGGAAATGTGGCTTAAAACTGGGGTTTGAAGCAGAGCTCTGCTACTTACTAACTGGTGTGACCTTGGCAACTCTCTCCTCCCCCCCTTTTCTTCTCTCTGCCCCTCCCTCCCTCCCTTTCTCTCTTTCCCTTCTCTTTCTCCTCCTCCATCCTTCCTTCTCTTCCTCCCTCCTTTCCTTTCTCTCCTTTCTCCTTCTTCTTTCCTCCTTCCTTCTCTTTCTCTTCCTCCCTCCTTCTTCCTCTATCTCTATCCCCCTCTTCCCTCCCTCCATCCCTCTTCTTTCTTCCCCCTTTTCCTTCTCTCCTCAGTTTTATTATCTATTAAATACAAAGTTTGAACTATCAGGAAGTTCCTAATCTTTTTGTGTGTCATGGACTCCTTCTAAGGATATGTTTTTTTAGTGCAAAAATACACAAGATTACAAAGGAAACCACTTGAAATGCAATTATCAAACATTTTTTAAAAAAGCTTACATAGTGTACATTAAGAACCCTTCGACTAGATGGTCCCCAAATCTCTTCCAACTATAAATTCTATGATTCTATAGTTAAATGCCATGAGAAATTTCAGAATTGGGGAATTCCAGTTGGATAGGGTCTTAGAGGCCCTTTAGGTCAATTGCTATCTAGATAGAAATGTTCTCTTCAACAATGAAGGCAGGGAGGCCCACTGGGTGGAGCGCTGGACTTGGGGACAAGAACACCTGGGTTCAAATTCACCAAACTTGTCATTGACCTATTAATTGCCAAACCTGATGGTCTCTTCTCAATCCTAATCTTTCTGGACCCATCGGCTTCATTTCACACTGTTTATCAGTCTCTTCTCCCAGATGCTCGTCTGGGTTTTGGTGACACTCCTCTCTCCTTGGTTTGCCTCCTACCTGTCTGACCTCTCTTTCTCAGGCTCATTTGCTGGCACAACTCCCATATCTTACCCACTAAATATGGGCATTCCCCAAGGTTCCATCCTACACCCTCTTCTCTCTCTATGTTTTATTTTGTTAAACTCATTAGCCCCCAGGGGTTTAAGTATCATCTCTATGAAGATGACTCACAGATATCTCCAGTTCTATCTCTATCCTCTCTAGCCCAACCTCTCAATCTTGTATCATCAATTACTTATTGTGCATTTCAACCGGATGTCCTAGAGACATTTCAAAATCAAAATGTCCCAAACTGAACTCATTATCTTTTTTTTTTTTTTTTTGGTAAGGCAACTGGGTTTTAGTGACTTTCCCAGGGTCACACAACCAGTGTCTGAGGCCATACTTGAACTCAGGTCTTCCTGACTCCAGGGGTTGTGCTCTAACCACCGAGTCACCTAGCTGCCCCAAATCATTATCTTTCCCACTAAACACTCCCCTTTTCTAAATTTCCCTATTTCTGTCAAAATTACTATGATTCTAGTGACTAATGTTTATAACCTTGGGATTCCAAATTGGTTGCCACATCTTACTCTTCCTCCAACAAACCATCTCCATCACCCAATCTCTCCGCTCAAATAGCTACCACCTTCGTTCAAGCCCTCACCCTCTCCCACCTTGATCATTCCAAATAGCCTCTTATCTGGTTTCCCTGCCTCAAATCTCTCTCCATTCCAGGTCATCCCCTACATTGCTACCAAAATAATTAATTTTCCTTAACACACAGACCTGACTATACAACTCTCCTATACCATCAATTCCAGTGGTTTCCCACTTTCTCTAGGATAAAATATAAACTCCCCTGTTTAGCTTTTGAAACCCTCCTCCATCTGGCTCCAGTCTGACTTTCCAGTTTGACCAGGCATTACTCCCCCTCTAGTCATCCCCATACTCTGTGATTCAGGCAAACAGGCCTTCTCTCTGTCCTCTGGTCATACTTCATCCATCCACCATGCCAGGAATGCACCTTAACCTACAAGTCCCTCTGTTCCTTAAGATTTGGCAGGTCAGGCACTAGTTTCTGCATGAAGGCTTACCTGACTGTGCCGGGACTGCTCTCTCTTTCAAACAATGTCACATTTATTTGTATTTATCAATGTCCTATTTTTGTTGGGCATGTTTTTACATGGACTTGCTGTTTCGTCATTAGAATGTAAACTCCCTGGGAAGAGGGTTTCTGTTACTCTTTGTTCTTGTATCCCCAAGGCCTAACAAACAAACAAACCAAACCAAACTAAAAAACCACCAAGAATGCTTTAAGATTCACAAAACCTTTACATGTTATCTTTTTTGACCTTCCCAACAACTTGATGAAGTAGGTGCTTTTTTGGTTCTCTTTTCACTGAGAAGGAAACTGAGGCTGAGAGTTTAAGTTGCTTGCCCAGTGCCACACAACTATTAAGTGTATGAGGTTGGATTTGAACTTGGGTTTTGCTGATTCTAAGTCTAGCACTCTACTATCCCACCTGGCTCATAGTAGGTGCTTAATAAATACTCCAAGTCCAGCACTCTATGCACTATACCACCTGACTCATAGTAGGTGCTTAATAAATACTTGATTGATTCAATTCTGGCCTCTGACACTTGTTAGGTATAGGACTGTGGGTAAGTCACTCAGGATGAACATTCCTATCTTCGGTAATTGACTCAGAGGCTCTTGAGCAGGAGTCAATGAGATAATAAAGAAAGAACATTGTACAAACCTTGATGAGCCCCATAAATGTCAGTTTTATTACAATTATTCCCCAACAGTGTAGCTCTAGGAAGGAGGCAAGTTGGAAGGAAGGACACAATTTTTGTGAAGAGCTGTCTAGCACACATAGAGACCATAGGACTGAACTTTTCTCTGCTCATGGATCTCTACTGAGTTTTCCCTTCCATTGAGCCTAAATCTGACTCTCTGCACTTTCCACCCACTGTTCCTAGTTCTGCCCCCTGGGACCAAGAGGAACAAGCCTAATCCCTCTTCCAGATGGCAGCCCTTCAAACATCTGAAGGCATGTCATGACATCGGAGCGCAGATGTAGTGCTAGAAGGGACGTTAGAAGATAATTACTGCAACCCCTTCATTTACCGACCAGGAAACCGAGGTTTGCAAAGTTGTGACTTGCATACATGTAGTAAGTCGCAGTGTCAGGATTCCAGCCTAGGGATTCTGATTCCAAATCCGGTTTTTCTTCTTCTCTAGGCTAAGTACTCCCAGATTCTTCTGCCTATTTTCACATATGACATGGTTTTAAAACCTTTCATCCTTCTGGCTGCCCTCTGGTTCATGCTGGTTTTCCCAAGAGGTGGCATTTGGGGCTGAATGCAATATTCTATTGAATGAATTTTTTTAAAAAATTAATTAATTAATTATTTTATTGAACGCAATATTCTAGATGAGATCTATCCTAGGTAGACTATCGTAGGTCTTTAGTTTCAAGTGATTGCTGTAATAAATGGAAATATCAGGGAAGGTTTCTTGGAGCTTAAGTTGTGCCATGTACAACAGGAGGATGGGGGAGAACAGAATCCATTCCAAGGATGGGGAAAGACATGAGCAAAAATATGGTGAGAGGAGAGCACAGGATGAGACCAGGAGCAGTCAGAAAACCTGAGTTCAAATCCTGTTACTGACACTGACAGTCTGTGTGACTTTGGATAAGTCATCTGACGTGACTTGCCCACCCTTTGGGGGGTAGAGGGGGTCTGTTTTCTGTTATAAAATGAAGTGGCTGTAACTAGATGATCTCTTAAATCTGTGACTGCAAGCCCAAACTGGCCTGAACTAGACATGGACTGTGCCTAGAAGCTGAGCTCTTTTATTCAAAGGGGGGGTGGGGTAATCTCCTAGAGTTTGTTGTTATTGCTTCCTTCTCATGAAAGAAACTTTTTTTGTTAATACAGCCTTTGTTTGGGGAGCCAGTTGAATAAAGGACCATTTTACTGCCAGTATATCTCTGAGAGGATGCGGCTCAGGCTTCCACCCAGAGAGGTGAATAGGAACAACTATGGGTCACTAGTCTCAAGGGATCACTGGTATACAGGCCTGAGCAGGCCTCTGCTGGACTTTGGCTGGAGGTGGGTCATGGGTGGAAGCATAGACTGGGTCATCGGGACAGAGTAACTGCTACAGAGTGAGCCTAACCAAGAGATTTCTAACACAATTGTAATATTCCCTTTAGAGTACGTCAAACCGTCCTGGACTTGTTGAGCTAGGAGTTACATAAGGACACCCTTGAAATATTTAATCCTTGAGGATAAATTATTTGGCCTCTCAATGCTGTGATTTCCACACATATTTTTGAACCCCGTGGCATAGCACTCCCTGTGAATGTGTTAAAACTTGCTAGAGAAATTCAAAGAGTGAAAATGAAACAGGGCTGGTAATGGTCTTTCAAGTCCACTCAGATTTGCCAGATCCGATATGTAGGAGCCTCAGAGTTTTCTAGGTTCCCCCACCCCATCATTTTACAGATTAGGAAACAGGCCTAGAGAAGGCAATTGATTTTCCCAGGGTCACAGAAATAGAAAGCAGCAAATTTGGGTTACATTGTACATTTAAAGGATTTAGCTCTCGACAAAGAGTGAGGATGGGCCCTAAAGAAAGATAGAAAAACAATATTGAGCCAAACCAGTCCAAACCTCCGAATGGCCTCTTATTACTTGTTCACTCAAGTATGGATTGTACAAAGCCTAGAATGTTGTGCTCCCATTTGAGGGATACCCTATGTAACGATTGGAATGATGCCACCTGCTGGAGACTTACTGTAGAAAAGCTCCGCCATGAGGTGAAGGTCTCTGAGGGCAAGACCATGAGTCTAGTCTTTGGTGTCAGGAAGTGACATTTGCTTGTGGGAGGAAGAAGGGGGAGGCTGGCGCTCTGACTCTCTTTCGTGAGGACTCTGGCGGAGAGCAGAGCTAGAAATGCACTCTCCCTTTAATAGATAGATGAATGTAGGCCTTTCTCTCTCTCTTTACCAAATTCTTATTCTCCTTAATAAATACTTAAAAGCCTAACTCTTGCTAAAGCTTATAATTTATTGGCGACTACTTATTAGATATTTTAGACAGTATAGCTAGAATTTTAGCCTTAACACCTACCATAACTCCTAGGTTGGTGAACTTATTTCCACAGACAACTTTCTTGACTTCCTTGACAATTCCAGGCCCAGAGTGGATGCAGAATGGATGGTTAATGTCAGTTTTTCATGGAATCAAAGACAAAGAGCTAGAGAAGTCCTGAAAGGTCAACTGGTTCACTGAGTCAAATACAGCACCAAACCAGCTTAAAATGTAACAGGGAAATATTTAACAAAAGAAATAGAAAATACAATAAAACATTGATAAGGTTAATATGAGACTTTCTAAGTCAAAATGCACCCAGAGGGATCCTTATGTAGTTTAGTGGCCCGTGTATTTACTTTGAACACCAGTGACGGAGCTCAATCCACTCCTTTTACAGAAACTGAACCCCAGAGAGATGAAGTCATTTGTTGAGGATGGCCCAGGGGGTGACAGAACTGAATTATATAAACCCTGGCCTTCTGACTCCAATCCCAGTGTTCTTTCCACTTCACATTTCATAGAATTACAGAGTCTCAATGCCACAAGGGACCTCAGTGAATGTCTAGTCCAATTGATACACAACAAGAAGCCTCATTCCAATATTACCTGATAAATAGACACTCAGCTTGAAGACCTGTTGTGGAAGTCCATTTCAATTTCTGTTAGCTCTGATTGTTAGGAAGTCTCTGTTTTTGTTTTCCCCGACATCCAGCCTGCTCTTCCCCCTTTGCAACTTCTACCCTTGGCTCCTAGCTCTGCCCTCTGGGGCCAGCCAGAACACAACTAATCCCCTCTCCTCTGATGTACCTTTATGAAGAGTGTTTTGGACAGCCAGGGTGGTACCTACTGATTCAGTGAATTTAATCAGCCATCTTCAGATACTACACTCCAGGGAACTAAAGTCCAGATTCCCTAATTATGTCACACCCCAGAGAGCAGGGGTTTTAATGCTAAACCCCCCTAATCACATAGATTAACTAGGGCAGGTACACCAGGGACCGCATATGTAGCAGCAAAAGCACCCACAAAAAGTCAGCAAATTCTTCTCATCAGGCAATTTAGCTGCCAATGTAGTTTTCTTTTCTTTTCTTTTTTGTGAGGCAATTGGGGTTAAGTGACTTGCCCAGGGTCACACAGCTAGTAAGTGTCAAATGTCTGAGGCCAGATTTGAACTCAGGTACTCCTGACTCCAGGGCCAGTGCTCTATCCACTGTGCTACCTAGCTACCCTTGCCAATGTAGTTTTATGAGCAATTATCAATCACTGTGGAGAGAGGCAATTGTGAAGGCCAAGTGGACCCAACAGACAGGGAGGTAAGCTCAGCCTGGATCTTCAGCAGTGGACAATCCCTACGTCACTCAAGTCCTCTAAGGAGTAGGTGAGCTGGCCAGGGCCAGCGCAGGGCAGCTTCCTAAATGCATCTCCAGTCCTGCTGCTGTTCCAAGGGAAATCAGTGGAATGCTGGGAGAAAGCATCAGTGCTGCCACCCTCCCCTGCCCTTCTTTGAAATTATGCATGCATCATCAAAAAGACTTATTGCTTGCAGCACTATGAAAATAGCCTTAATTGCCTCCATTTCACACTAAAATTTCTCTAATTCTTCTTTATTTCCATTTGTTAGGTTACTTTAATATCACAACTGAGACTCATTGGCCATCTGCAATGCTGGCCGGGACCGCTACATCCGAACGAAGTAACCGTAAAAATGGCAAAGTTCAAAGAAATCATTTTAATAGTTTATTCCATTAGGCTAATAGAAATAATGCAGTCCAGGTATGCTGCTAGCTTATACTGCACAGAGGCAGCTAAAGCCCATTTCTTTGAAGCCCAAAGTGTTGATTAAAAAACAGACACAGCTGAAGGGTAATTCTAACACTGAAGAGCAGGTATTGATATTATTCTCCATACCCTCTCCACCTCCTCCCATTAATCTTGGGAGTTCGGCTGCTATAGAAACTTTCCAAACAGCCATTATTTTGAGCTCCACTTAGAATGATTCAGTGTTCATGGACATGGTGAGAAGTAAAGATACACTCTGGTATTTTGACTAGAAAAAACATCCACAACATACCAAACACTGCCAAGAATGTGGGAAGGCAGGTAAAAGCATGTGAGAGGTCAGCACAGCACATGGTCCAAGGGACCAAGGGAAATGGACGGGGGAAGGGAGGATACAGCTCTACATCTATATGTCTCTACATATCTATTGAGAGATAAAGGTGTAGATTACATATGGAACACAGAGAGGAGAGTGAATGAGGCTTGGGTGATAGTATCTACTACTCTGCCACTATATCAGATGAAATAAAAATACTTCCAAGGGAAGGCTGGGAAGTAGCAAGTTCTACATCTTATTTGCCAAGCAAGCTAGCTGGTCCCCTAGAGCTTCTCCACACCACAGGCATGAGCTTCCACTCCTAGGTTAAAGTTATCAGCAGAAGCCTATGGACCCCTTCTCAGAATAACGGTTTAAACAAATGTATAAAATAAAATACATAGCATCACAAAAGAAGACATTTATACCAAAACAACAACAAAATTTAAAGATGGGGCTAACAACTAAATAAATAAATGTGCCTGACTTTGTTCACTAGTTTCAGAAAAACACTTTGGGTGAAACATTACAGAAAATTGTCAGTTCTGTAAGAACAATGTCACGAATGAGAGATAGGAATGTTTACAGCAAGGTTTTGCAACATCATGGTGGCTTCAAAGATCTGGAAGTAGAAGGAACGTCTAAGGTCATCTAACCTAAAGCCCAAATTCTATATTTGAGGAAACCAAGGGCTAAGAAGGTTGTGACTTGTTTAAAGGCATGAAGGAAGTCAGCCTAAAGGATGGGAGGTCTTCTGGTTACTGGGTTAGTGCTTGGTTATACCATTCTAAGAAAATAATGGGCTTTGCCAAAACCCAAAGGCTGGCCCAGCTTGATTGGATTGACTTTGCCGATTAAAGCACTTAACATTAAATCACTTAAAGTTAATTCAATTGAAACCACACCTGCCTGACTCTGAAGAGGGTGTCTTCTCAAGAGATTGCAGACTCTGACCTCAACACGGGACCACCCTCAAGTCCAGTGAACCAATGGATTTGGGTGATGCCAGACAATTAGCTTGAAGCAGCGTGGAAGGACCTCCCCTCCTTGGGATGGAGAGGAGGCTTGCTCTCTCAGTTTGTCTCTGGAACATGCTCATGGTGTAGGATTTGGGAGAAGAAGCAGGCCAGGCTGAACTCTTATTTTATTTTTTTGGTGAGGCAATTGGGGTTAAGTGACTTGCCCAGGGTCACACAGCTAGTAAGTGTCAAGTGTCTGAAGCCAGATTTGAACCCAGGTCCTCCTGAATCGAAGGCCAGTGCTCTATCCACTGTGCCACCTAGCTGCCCCTAGGTTGAACTCTTATCTCTCCTCTAGGGTAGATAGGCTTTTTCTTGGCTTTCTGACCCAGGTGTTCTCTTTTTCACTAATAAATGCTTAAACTGGTGCTAAAGCTTCTAATTTATAAGTAAACCCTAGCTAGCTTTCTCTACACTTGAGACAGGAAAAAGGTGACCACACATTTAATTTTAAACGTCACGCCATGTTGGTATGGTTATGATGCTGTTGTGAAAAGATGTTTTTTGTTGTAATGTTGGTTAACCTAAGCTTGTATTTATGAAGTGCAGAGATGGTGCTAGGTCCTGAAAGGTGAAGTCATAGCTCCTGTCTTCATGGAGCATGCAATCTTTCTCAGTGCTCCTCTGAACTGGACACCAATGAGGTTTTGCAATCCACAGGACTCAAAGGACATTAAAAAAAGTAATGAAATTCACATGTAACAATAGCAACCACAACACAAAATTAGCCCCTTAACCTTTCAGCTGCATGTTTGGTACAACCCAGGTCCCTTGGTGACCCCAACAAGCAGTGATTAAGTCCTGTGATCAGCTGACTCATGTTTCAGGTACAAATTCTGGGCGATGGGCTGGTCCTGAAACAGCTTTACCTGTCCCTATCAGAAAAGGCTCCTGGGGGCAGCTTGGGTGGGGGATGTTTGACTAGGGAATTGCAACACACAGCTTTTCTTATAAAGTCTTTTGAACCGTTTCCTTTGCTAAAACCCAGAGAAGCCTAACTTAGGTCATGACCTGAGGGTAGAAGCTGATGAATTAGGCAAAGGTTGATTCTGGATCCACTCCCTTATTTTGATGGGCACGGTTCTTACTAGGTACAGGGAAAAATGTGACTTTAGTTTTCTTCCTTTCTTTCTGCAAGAAATCATGAAGACACTGTCCAACCCTTCACCAACCCTTCAAATCTGGCTGGCTCAAGGACAGACCTTCATCCAAATAATGCTTTGGCATCTAAAGCAAAATATTCTTCATGGTGCCCACTCACACCCTAAAGGATAATGGTTGTCCTTCATTGGTTGACACCAAAGGAGACATTAGTACTGCTTTAGTGTAGGGTAAAAATCTCTGTATCTGAATGAATGCCATTACTCAGAGGCTGACTAGGACCTTAGTTTTGCTGTCAACCTTTGGACACTGAACTACCTGCTGCTATGCCAAAAGATGGGCAAGTAATGGGGTGTGGGTGGGAATAAAAGGAAAAGGCAGTGGTGAGGGAGAGAAGTCCAAAGTTCTTGGGTGAAAGCAAAGCTTGGGTATTTTGAATGATTTTAAATGTCAAATATTCATGTTTTTATTTCATTGTTAGATGAGTTTTGTTTTTAAAAGAAGCCGCGTCTTGGGATTCTCTGAGGTAGAGGGTATATATGGAGGAAAACAAATATAAAATGCTCTTTTGGGAATGCTGCTTATGAGTAGAGTCAGCTGACTATCCAGGAATAATAAAGCTAACTGGTTTTAATTCTGGGGGGGAATTGAATAAAAACACTTTAGACAGGGGCAGCTAGGTGGCCCAGTGGATAGAGTATTGGCTTAGAGTCAGGAAGACCTGAGTTCAAATTCAGCCTCAGACACTTGACACTAGTTGTGTGACTCTGGGAAAGTCACTTAACTCCGATTGCCTCACCAAAACAAAACACATTAGACAATCTAAAAAGGAAACAGCAAAAGGCCTTATAATGTCTTACATAAAAATGTGGAATATAAAAATATAAATATAAAAAATGTGGTCAATTTTGGCTAACTGGCCCATTATGGCCAATAGGGCTAAATGACCTATTAGGATATGAGAAACGCAGTATTACATAGTGAGAGTATTTTAACTTACTCTGAGCCAAACGCACTGTGTGTGGGATCAGCTGCACAAGTCTTAATTTACTTTGGTTAAGTTTTGGACAAATTAATTTTTAATTTCTAAAGGATACACACTTTCTAATTAATGGTAAACCTAAAGGACATCGCTGAGAGAAGTTGTTGGAGGCTGTCCACATTTTCGCAAAAGTGTGGTTCAACAACAAGCAGAGGACTTGTGATGACATGTGCTACCTACCTCCTGAGAGGTGATGGGACTTGGAGGGCAGAATGAGACTTATGTAATCTTTGGAGGGGTCTAATGTGGGAATTTGCTTTGCTTCACTATATGTGTTTCTTATAAGCCTCTGCTTTTCTTTCTTTTTTAACCAGGAGAGGAGAGGTAGAAGAGAGAGAAGACAGATTTTAATTAATTAAAAAATATAATTTAAAAAAGCAGCTGCTACAGAGAGGGTGTGTGTTTTTTTAATTGGGTTTTTTTTTTTTTGGTGGGGCAATGAGGGTTAAGTGACTTGCCCAGAGTCATACAGCTAGTAAGTATAAAGTATCTGAGGCCAAATTTTAACTCAAGTCTTCCTGACTCCAGGGCTGATGCTCTATCCACTGCACCATCTAGCTGCCCCTAATTGCTTCTTTCTAAAAAGCCACATCCCTTAAACCAGAGCAGCATGAGAGTGCTTAGAGAGCTGGATTCAAGTCCTGCCCCTTACATATACTGACTGTATGATCTTGGGCTAGTCACTTAACCACCTACTTTTCGAGGCAAGTCTTTTACACTATAGAAAGTGATGGCCTGATAAAGCACCAGCCCTGGATGTAGAAGAACCTGAGTTCAAATTCAGCCTCAGATACTTGAGACTTACTAGTTGTGCTACCCTGGGCAAGTCACTTAACCCTCATTGCGAAGGAAGGAAGGAAAGAAAGGAGGGGAGGAGAGGAGGAGAGAGAGAAGAAAGTGGTACTCTGCCCTGAGTTGTGGGGAGGGTGGGGGTGGAGTAGGCTGGGGGTGGTGAGGTGGGAGGTTCCTCACCTGAGAATCTCTTGTACCACTAAAATCACAGGTGTAGCTCAGTAGCCTTGTCCCTTTTCTACATATTATAATCCCATGAAAAGTGAGAGCTATAAAACCAAGCTTTGGCAATCCCTCGAGTCAAACGTGTATAGTTTTATACATTTTATATGGAATAGAATTTGATCCTTTTAAACTGAAGCATCAAAGTTTATAACCCATATTTTCAAGGAAAGCAATGGTAGCAGAATTGCCCCTCATGCATGAGCTTTATTTCATCCAAGTATTGGTCTAATTGATTGGTCAGCCCCAAATAAATACAGACACCTAAGGAGAGGGTTATATAGTAAGAAAATGTGGATTTAATCATTTACTTTAGCAGGCAAGCAATTTGTAAACATTCAACAGCGGCAGCATCCAAGTTACAATTTAAAAAGAAATTGAGATTAGTGATTATAATTTGTCCTTCCCTTCCCACCAAAAAAAAAGAGAGAGAAGAAGAAGAAAAAATAATAAGATTTGGAAATGTTGTCTTGAAACACTACGAACACTGAACACTCGGTTACATCTCCTATCAGGCTTCTACTCATTCTCACTCTCACACTCTCTTTCTCGCTCACTCTCCTTTAAAGGTGTTTCTCCTCCTAATGCATCATCTTGCAATAACTCATAGTTTACAAGCATTTGCAATCTAGGAAGTCTTTCCCACCCATGGGTGGTGTGTGTGTGTGTGTGTGTGTGTGTGTGTGTGTGTGTGATCTCCACTCAGATCCCATTTGCGAAAGGGGCATTTGTGTCTTGGTTCAACGCTTCTTTGACCTCCGTTGGCAAAGTGTCAAAGAGGTGATCTTCCACCACCAGCCCACTCTTCTTGAGAAGTCGGCATTGCCCGAGTTGGGCTGGCAAGCGGTCTAAGCAGTTTCCCTTCAGTTCCAACTGAGTGAGCTGTGATAACTGACTGATTTTTTCTGGGATCGAGGTGATACAGTTTTGCCCCAGACTCAAAGTCCTCAATTTGACGCACTTAAACAACTGTTTGGGCAGAACGTCCACTTTGTTCCCGGTGAGATGTAAATGCTGCAGGTTCTGGAGCGATCCTATTTCTAACGGGATCACGGAAATGTTGTTGTAGCTCACGTCTAAGCATCGGAGTTTCTGTAAACTAAACACTGCCCCCGGCAAGGACTCGAGCTTGTTGTTGGAGAAATAAAGTGACTCCAGATTCTTGACATGGGTGATGGAGGGGGGAATGTTCACGATTTTGTTATGCCACAATTTCAAGCAAGTCAGTCTTTTCAAATGCTGGAAACTGATGATTTCCTCAATTGTGCGTATGTTATTGGACTTCAGATCCAGCTCCTGCAAATTAGAGAGGCTGAATATGGCGTGAGGAATCCTCTCCAGCTCACAGTTCTGGAGCTCCAACTCGGCTACATTCATCATTTTCTTAAGGCTGTTGAGAACCACGAGCTTAGTACCGTCGTTGTGAATGACCAGCTTGGTGAGGTGTGGGGCGACGTCTGTGATGTTGGATGGGACTTTGGTCAGATTGCTCTTCACGTGAAGGATTTTAAGGTGCCTCAGCTCCCGCAGAGACTCCAGTCCTATCATCTTATTGTTCTCAGAGTTTAGATTGCCCACCAGGTACAACTCCCTAAGGTTCTTAAGCAAGTACACCCAGGCCGGGATCTCCGCCACGTCGGTGAATTTGACGTGAAGGCATCTCAAGTGATCCCGGAGGAAGCTAAAAGCCGTCTGTTCCACCTTGGCGGGACAGTGACAGAGATGAAGCTCTTGCAGGTTAGTCATCTGGGAAATCTTGGCCGGGATCTTCGCTTCCGGGATGAGCTCCAGCTTGAGCACGTCGAGGTCCGTGAGGTCAAACACGGCATCGGGGACCCCCGAGAGCATGAAGAGGTGCAATTCTTGTTTGTCTTGGGCGTTGCGAGACACGTGCTGCCGCAGTTTTTCAAATGTCCACTCGTGGTTTAAGCTGATTTCCCTAAGTTTATTTTCACTGACTTCGGACAAGAAGACACCAAAACGCTTGGAGTACAGTTGGTCATACTGGTCGACCATGTGGAGAAGAAAGGCAAAGTCGTTCTTGACATCTGGGATATCACTGAAGCTACTCTCTTCCCTCACCTTTTCAAAGGAATACTCCTTCAAAGGTATCCGAAACAACCAGAAGAGGGTGTAGAGACAGATAAAACCATAGACGCAAATGATGGAAATGTAACTGATGAGCAGCTTTTTCAACATATAAGCCATATTGTGGGTGCACTCAAACTCCTCATAGCCGGTCAGGTGCTCCACTTTGGGCTTGCAGGTATGCTCAAAGCTGATGGCATTGACAAAGTTAGCAGTGTAACAGAGAATGAAGATGAACTTGGCTGTCTTGATAACAGTCTGGACTACATAGAGTTTATAAATCAGGTCACTGTCTTCCACGTGGGCACGGAACTTCCTCACCTTCTCAAACAAGGCCTTGGCCTGTTCCCCATCTTTTTTGTCTAGAATTGTCATGCTGGGGACCTCGATCACGGGCTTCTCGGCTGAAAACTTGAAGCCAGTTTTGTTGATCATGGGGGTACTTGCACTGGGGCTCCCCTCGTCGCTGCTGGTGGACACGTGTTTTGGTAGAGACTGGGCCCCGGTTATCCTCTGCTTGTTTTCCTCTGAATCTTCACACGCCGTTTCAGATAGCGCTTTTGTAGTCCAAGGAGATTCAAAGCACTTTCCTAATATAGAAACAAAATGCTCCACTTTTGAGCACGTTTTGGGATACTTGAACCAAAAGTTGCTACTGACCATGAGAATAATAGTATGTATTAGAGCAAGGTAGGGAAAATACTTGGAATACCACGGAAGAGCAAGATGGTAACACATCTGGTTAATAAATACGTATTGCTGGTAATCCAAGTTAGTTTTCCGACCCGTAGGATTTCTGATCTCCTTCCGCCCCTCCTGATTGGGGACCAGGGAATCTGTTGGAGGAGAGCTAGTCCTGCTGAGAGGTGGGCCAGGGGTTAGGGAAGCTGCCTCATCAAAGGATGTGGGTTTGGTCACCCACTGGCCTTGGTCTTGGTCCGTGGTGACTTCAAACTTCGGGACATCAGTGGTGACGTCGGCACTTCCTGATGCGAGGTGTGCTTTTGAATTTACCGAGGATGGCAACACTGGCAGGCAGACCACCTGATCTTTGGTAAGCTGCATGGTTCCGGCAAAGATGGCGACCATCAACATAACAACAGCCAGATAATCCATAAATACATCCCACCATGGTTTCAGGATTCGGTAAGTAGGCTGAATGTCATTGAGAGAGGCAACTTCTGCAAGGGTGAACATTCCTAGAGAAAACAAAAACAAAAAAACACCCCATTACTACAAGGATACAAAAAATCTCATTCATTTTTCTCTTTAAAAGAGCTTCACACAGGTCAACCACTTTGGTTTCTCGCTCTTTGCCCAATATAGGCCTAAGTAGAAACTGAGGGATAGATACACTAGGAGCCCAAGGGACAGGCCCGGAAGGAAAGGAGAACAAACAGAATGAAACTATTTTACTTCTCTGTTGGGCTTCCTTTCTCTCCCTCCCAAGGGAGAAGAGAACTAAGGAATGGAAGTAGGAGGGATAGCAGGAGGAAACAAGTCTTGAGGTATTCATTAATCTTCTGATTATTTCCTGAGCATCTTCTATTTATTAAGTAGAGTGGGAGATTAGGCACCTTTCTGTGCCATTAGGAACTTTTCACCTTCCTCATCGGTAAAATACCAGATGACCTCTGAGGTCCCTGACGGCTCTAAATCTATGATGTTATGATCCTACTTGAGGAGACACATCTATTCTGTGTCTAGCTATCTGTCCTATTGTATCCTTACTATCTCTGTCTGTTTGTCTATCTATCTATCTGAAAGGCTAGTTCATAAGAGGAGGATCAAAACTTATCACAAGCATGCTTCCGCAGTACATAAGCTTTGCCAAGTGAGAGAATGCTATGAATTATCTTTGCAAAATGCTGTGTCTGTGTCAGTTATTCTCACTATTATCAGTGGGAAGGGTGGATGGTTTCCAGAAAAGGATGATTTCCTAGGTTATCAGGGTGGGGCTACCAGCTCTGCACCCCCCCCCCAACACCTTCATGGAATTTAGAGGAATATGATGTTAGAAGTCATCTTCTCCAGCCCTCATTTTACAGAGAAGGAAAATGAAGCCCAGAGGGTTAGTGCTGTGCCCAAGGACATAGAAGTATTTAGCATCAGAAACAGGATCCCCTCCCCAACCCCACCCCCCAGTCCAAATCGGGTGCTCATTTCCTAGATTGTTAACAATGAAATTTCATAATTAGGGATCTACTTCTTTGGCTTTAAGCTAAACAGGGGCTTGGTCCCCTATTAAAATGTCATTGCTTGAGAGAGGTTAATATTCAACTTTATGAGAACACATGCCTTAGTGTGAATGAATTCACCCATCTAGTGGCTTTTTTTGGAGAACAGGTTTTCTTAGAGAAAGTGGACAGGACAGAAAGGCATATATCTAACAGTTCTGGGGCTACATCCACCATCAAATTGAGCAGAAAAGGGTGGAGAGTAGGAATCCTATAGAAAATGTCCTTTTTTTTGGTTTGTTTGCTTGTTTGGGTTTTTTTTTTTTTTTTGGTGAGGCAATTGGGGTTAAGTGACTTGCCCAGGGTCACGAGCACCGGCCCTGGAGTCAGGAGTATCTGAGTTCAAATGTGGCCTCAGACACTTAACACCTACTAGCTGTGTGACCCTGGGCAAGTCACTTAACCCCAACTGCCTCACTTAAAAAAAAAAAATCTTTTTAAAGAAATATGATTTTTACTGATCCCTTTTGTTTTTGGTCTGCAAAATATCTTCACCCCCCATGCCCCAATCAAATTCTCTCTGCTAACAAAACAAAAACAGTAAAGCAAAGGGGTTCCTAATCTTGCTTTGTGTTTTGGACCCCTTTGGTAACTATCTGGGAAGACTATGGATTCCTCAGAATAATGTTTTTAAATTCATAAAATAAAATACACAGGGTTACAAAAGGAAGTGAATGACAATGAAATACAGTTATTGAAATATAAAAAAGTTCTCAGGCCCCCAAGTTGAGAACCTCAGCTATAAAGCAATCCAAAGAATAGCAATGTATACCACAGCTTGTCCAGTAGACTCCCACCTTTCAGCCAAGAAGTGGGAGGCATTGCTCATGATTAGTTCTCAAGGACCTTCATTGTTTGTTTGTTGGTCAATTACTCAGAGTTTAATTTCCTTTTAGTTTTACTTTTCAGACATGGTTAGGACTGTGCTGACTGGAGATCCATCAATTGTTACCCTCTAAGGGGGAGCTCAGGAATTCTTCAAATGAGCCGCAGCCTCAGCCAGTGTGAGCCCTAAACTATGGGGCCACGGGCCTGGGAGAACAGGGCTATGTCAAGGTGCTCCATGTCATTTATCCCTCCATTTAACCAAAATCATGGTAAGCATTCTCAAAGTTGGAGAGCCCACAGAATGGCTTACTGGAGACACAACACCCCACAAGTATGTGGGCCAAAAGGTACTGGGAAGGTTGTATAAGGGCAGAGACCTTTAACCTGTTCTGTGTCACGGACCTCTCCTCACAATATCTTTTTTTAAATGCATAAAATAAAATATGGCAGATTACAAGGGAAGCTAATTACATCAAAATGCAGTTCCAAAAATATTTTTAAAAAGACAAGTTTACAGATGCCAGGCAAAAAGCCCTGGATTATGATTTCTTGCTGCTATTAAGGTTCTTCCTGATGCTGCACAAAAGATCATTTAAAATCTATAAACATCCGCATCTGGTTTATTGTCACTGAACATTACACCAAAGTTAACAACTCTGAATTTAATTACCTTAATAATTGCTGGCCTTTCTCAGAACACCCACAGACTACTTACAAAGCCAATGTGGTGGCGATAGCATAATTATCCTGTTTCATTGTTTATCTTTTCTTTAAAAAATTTTACCAGGTTTTTATCTGTGGAGTATTCCTCTCCTGGTTACCAAACTACGCAAACTGGTCACCATTCACCACCAGCTGGCAAACGTCAACTCCAAACTTATTTACAGCAGCAATTAAGCTACTAAGATCATTATGCTCTGATCCTTCCATGAAGAAACAAATGTTTAAAATGGCAAGTAACAGGAATGGAATCCAAACCCACTTCCCTAATAAAGATAGACTTAAACCAAGGGTTTCTTTACTTGTAATTTGGAAATTTCAACTTCTCTCTCTGAATCATATAGTCACCACATTCTGCTTTTGCAGGAAGTTCCGAGTTCCAGTTTGGATGTCATAGCTGTATCTGATGTCCTTTATTTTAAAAAGCACTAGGATGGGGTTATTTAAAATGAAACAAACCAGCAGAGCTATTTAAAACTAACCATGTCATTTAAAACAAAAACAAGATGGCAAATGCCCAAGATTCTGTGAGTACCTAGCATGTAAATTCTCTGTCTCTCTCTCTCCATGTGTATGTGTGTATGTACACATTTATATGTGTGTATGTGTGTATGTATGTATGTATGTATGTATGTATGTATGTAGTCTTATTAAAATTGTTGTCTTTACAAAGCTCTCATTAGTTACCCTGCTTGGATGATACTGGGGACACACATGTGTGTATGTCTTATATGTATATGTGCGCATGTATATGTAGGTATATATGTATACATTTGTATATGTATAGATATGTGTGTGTATATATACACATATACATAGAGATATATCTAGATCTTAGAAAGATACAGAGATAGAGATATATACATAGACACCTACATATATAAAGGAAGATATAGACAAATGATAAACTCTCTATATAAATATCATATGGATAGAGACAACTGATTCCATCAAATCTAAAAAAGGTCACCGAGGGAAATAGTACAGAGAATAAAGAGGAAAAAGCCCCAAAACATAGACTTATGGGACTCCCACAATTAAGAGGCATGCCAAGGATAAAGAACCAACAAAGAGAATGAGGAGAGGTTGAACAGGCAGGAGGAGAAAAACCAAGAGAGAACAGTCCCATAAAACCCAGAAAGGAGGGATCATCCAGGAGGAAGAGGTAATCGAGAGGGGCAATGCATCCGAGAAGTCAAGGAGGGTGAGGACCGAGAAAAGGCCCTTAGAGTTGGCAACTTGAAGAATCACTGGGAACCTGAAGCCAGTTGTTTCAGTTGAATGATGGGCTTGAAACTAGACTGAAGGCGTTGTTGAAGAGAGGAGATGGAGGCATGGTTAGAGGTCTCCCCTACCAAGTTCCCCCTCCGAAGAGAATAATCACTTCTTGAGAGCAATGACAATTTTTATTTTTGAACTGATGTGACAGGATGAACACAGACAGTGCCTGGCACAGAGTGCCCCAATGGATGGAGAATGCTAGTTTTGGAGTCAGGAGGCCTTATCACTTACTACTGAGTGAACCTGGGCAAGTCACTTAATTCTCCTCCATCTTAGTCCCTCATCTGTGAATTGGGGATAATAATGGCAGCTGCCTCACAGGGTTATTGGGTGGCTCAAATGAGATAACCAACGTAGAGTACTCTGCAAACCTCATGAATGGCAGCTATTAATTATTATCTGATAGGTGCTTAATAAATATTTGTTGAACCGTTATTAAATTCTCTCCTGTGACAGAAAATAGGAAAATCTACCAGATATTTCTTTCATAAGCACCTTTCTTACCTATTCCTCCAGCATTCGTGATAATAAGGCAAGATACTCATCTTGTTTACACTTTTGAGTCTCTCCCAGGGACTAGCCATGCAAATCATAGTTGTTTTAGAAAGGTTTACTGAATTGAACAAAGAAGAGCTTTTCCCCCCCTAATTCTAGCTCCACAAGCAGGGTAGGCTAATGAGAGTTTTTTACGGACAGCAACTGGAGCAGACCACCCTATAGTGACCATGGCCCCCAGGTCTGCATCTGAAAAGCAGGCAGGATGAAAACACCAGACCACGGATAAACAATGGGTCAAAGAACTCGGGCCTCAGTCCCTGGGTACTCACTGACTTCCAAAGTTTGTCAAGGGAGATAGGACTGTGAAAGTAGGTTATCTTTGTGGCCTAATTACAAAAATGCCTGCTACAGCCAACCTGGGGATGGGAGGTTTGGGAGAGGGGGGAGAATGATTAACCATGAACATAGAGATGTACAATATAAGATAAAAATTGGAAAGCTTTTCAAAAGTTCAACTGCAAGGTGGAGGGGATGGGTCCCTAATGATGGAATTATTGATGTATTTTGCAGGTACAGAAAGATATAAGATAATTAATACTCCTTTATTTTTATACTCTCTGGTGTGGGGATTATTAAATTCAATCAGTTGGTGAATGAGCATTTATTAAGTGCCTACTATGTGCTAAGCACTAGAGATACAAAGAAAGGCCAAAGACAGTGCCTTGTTCTCATGGGCCTCATACAGAGAGACAATATGCAACCGACTACATGCAAACAAGCTATATAAAAGATAAATTGGAGAAAATCAAGTGGGAAGGCATCAGCAGGACCAGTGATCAGGAAAAGCTTCTTATAGAGAAGGTGGTATTTTAAGTGAGACTTGAAGGAAGCCAGGAATCAGGAGATAAGAAGGGAGAGGATTCTAGGCATCGTGGTGAGCCAAGCTATATGTGTGGTCACCTTATTTCTGTCCCAAGTTTGGGGAAAATTAGCTGGGGTTCCTAATATAGATGTTCCTTATAAATTAGAAGCTTTAGCATCAGTTTGTGGGCATTAAGCAATTATTAAAGTATATTAAATATTAGTAAAGAGAGCATGCATGTCTCTGAAAGTTCAGAAGGCCTATGTAGCCTAGAGAAGAGAATAGAGCTCAGCCTGGCCTGCTTCTTCCTCCAGGTCCTCTGCCATCAAGAGCGCCTGAGAGAGCCTCTCTAAGAGTAGAAGCTTCCTCTGGGTCCAGAGGAGAGATGCTCCTTACACATCGCTTCAAGCTAATTGGCTAGCATCACCCCAATCCATTGGTTCACTGGATCTGAGGGCTGTCCATGAGCAGAACGTGCTGAGGTCAGAGTTCAGAGAACACACCCCCCCTGAGGGCCAGGCTCTCAGGTAGGTGTGATTTCAATCAGGTCAACTTCAAGTGATTCAATCAGCAAAGTCAATCCAATCAATCTTAGTATAATCCCCCTTGAGAGGGGGCCTCTGGGTATCCCCAAAACATTATTTTATCACAGCATGGGGACAGTCATATGTCTAAACATATGTCTAAAGAAATTCAGAATCTTTTAGAGATTTTAGAATTATATATTGTCCAGTTGTTACATATGAAACATATATAATAAAGGCAAAAATTGAAACTTAAAAAAACCCTTAATATTACTATATACCATCTTATTGAAACATTTTCTAAAACAAGATGACTACATACCCCCCTCTGGAGAATAAATTGGGAAGATGTAATATAAAAATTGTCAAATTAATTTCTGTTATAATAACTTCTAACAAAAGTGAATGTCACAGTCAGCTAGGTGGCCCAGTGGATAGAGTACCAGCCCTGGAGTCAGGAGGATCTGAGTTCAAATCTGGCCTCAGACACTTAACACTTAGTAGCTGTGTGGCCCTGGGCAAGTCACTGAACCCCAATTGCCTCACTAAAAAAAAAAGTGAATGTCTCCTTAAGTTACTTGCAAGAGAGTCCATAAATTATGCTGGTATACCCTTCTTTAATACAGGGTTAAGAAAATTGTAATATTAATTAAGAAAAGGATTTATATCCTGGTTTCATCACTTTTTGCATCATCTCCCTAATCATCCTCATGCCATTATGGAAATTAAAGAATCTAATATAACTGGTAAGAGATGTCAAGGCCAAATCCAACACTGTGTTTATCATGACACCTGAGATAATTATGGGGTTACCATTAAAAAACAGAGAAGAGAAATGAGTGTTGTCAAACTTCATGGCTCTGCAGACAGCCAATGCAGTATGTTGAGGGGAAACCAAGTCAGGATTAATAAAATGCATGGGATTGAGACATCCATAGCATCAGGCATATAGGAGGGGGGATCGAAGCCAGGTATAGAATGAGACAGTATAGCCTGGCTTGTCTGGTGCTATGTGGGAGGGAAAATTAAACCAAGAGAATCCAACCTCAGCTCTTGCCAATGTCCCTTCTCTCGGCCTTTCCCAAGGCACTGCGCTACCTGTACTTCATGCGTGTTTTCCCTCCTGTGACAATTCACTGCCTGCTCTTGTATGGATTCCTATCGTGGATGGCTGGCATCTTGGCTGCTCAGGATCTGATAACTCAGAATAAAGGCAATTAATGTCTCAAATGGTAATTTCCCATAATCCAAGGCTCATATGGCTTTAACAACTGAGGATAACGATAACAGTAATAAATAGCTTTATGACTCAGGATATAATATATAATACACAATAATTCCAAATAATAACTACAAATATATAATCATAATCACATATAGTAGATGATAAATGTAAATGACTGACATTATTCATTATTACAGAATTTCCATAAATGCATTAATAAGTAAAATCTTGAGAATCAATGTGAGCTGCCTATGAATCCCTTATTATATATATATATATATATATATATATATATATATATATACACACACATATATATTTAAGCTTAGTAAAAATAATACTTCTAGAATTAATTTACACTTGCCATGGCAATTAATTTACCAAGGAAATACTTTATAAAATTTGATCAAATAATCATGTGGAAAAACAAACCATTCAGAATATGGGAGAATAATACTTCCAGAATTAATATTGTATTATGAAAGCAAGACCATCTTGCATTGGTTCAAAAATAGAGAGATATATGAATAGAACAAAATACACATGGAAGAATAAAAGACAAGGAAATTCAATAGCCTAGTAATTTTAAAAAACAATGTAAAAGATACTGTGAAAACTGGAGAATTCTAAATGAATATGAACTTAATATTCATGAGAATTTAGCCAAATGGCTGAGGAACTGAAGGCTATTTGGCATTCTAGCCCAAGAAACAAGCTCGGATTCAAATTCAGGTTCAGATCTCCCTTCTACCACTGCCAGGGGGGCAAAGGCTTCTAGAGGAGGCTGGGCCGTTGCCTCCAGGCATGCAAAAGAAAAGCTTGAGTAGGGATTGGAGAAATGTGGAGAGAAATGCTTAGTGTTAGAATTTGAAAAAGGTGCAGGAATCAGAGGTTTCTCTGAAAAGGCATGGGTGGGAGAGAGGGGGATAGAAGTTGGTGTAGAGGAAATAGAGGGAGAAGCTGGCATCTCCTCCTGTGTGAGTTCCTTGCTCGCTCTACTCCAGAGTTCCCAATAAATTAAATATTTGGGTGACAAGTGGCACGGGATTATTTGCGAATTCCTCAGTGTTTGAGGATCAGATGACCCAAACTGTGGCCACTGCTCTTCTAAAAAGCTATGCCACTTAAAATACAGTCGGATAAGCTTTCTCTTGGTCATGTCCAATTTCACTGTTAATTTTCCCTCATCCCAATCCATGAGTAACTTTCCTTAATGGAGAGTCCTGGGAAATTTCATGGGGTATTATGCTTTGTCTAATCCCCATCTTGTAATTCAAAATTTGCCTTACTATAACAAAAACAAAAATAGAAATAGAAAATCCATAAAAACAAAGCATTAACATGACCTTATGAAATTACAGCCTATAACTGTTTCAAAGAGAAAAATACCTTCCCTCTTATCCCCCTTTGTCTGATTAACCAGAATAAAGTTAGAGAAAAGCAGGTACTTAGGAGGTACTCAAGTACTTAGCAGGTAGAAGAAACCCATTTGAAAATAAGAGAAATGTACAAACATAAAATTTCTTACCCAACTTGTTTTGCAGAGAAGATCAGAAGATTGAGGGGTTCAGCACCCCCTTTTGGGGTTGCCCAAACTGTGATGAATAAAACTATATGTGTGGTTGCCTTATTTCTGTCCAAAGCTTGGGGAAAATTAGCTGGAGTTCCTAATATAGTTTTTACTTATAAATTAGAAGCTTTAGCACCAGTTTTGGGACATTAAAAATTTATTAAAGTATATTAAATATTAGTAAAGTGAGTACACATGTTTCTGAAAGTTCAGAAGACCTATCTAGCCTAGAGGAGAGAACAGAGCTCAGTCTGACCTAGCCTAGAGGAAAAATAGAGCTCACCTTGGCCTGGCATGAACTGCATAAAGATCCAGCAAAGGTGTAAAACTATATGTGGTCACCTTATTTCTGTCCCAAATTTGGGGAAAATTAGCTGGGGGTTCTAATATATTGCTACTCATAAATTAGAAGCTTTAGCACCAGTTTGGGGGCATTAAGCATTTATTAAAGTATGTTAGATATTAGTAAAGAGAGATAGCACATGGCTCAGAAAGTTAGGAAAGCTTAGCTAGGACAAAAGAGGACAAAGTGGCCAAAAAAGGAAGTACCGATGCCTCTGTGTCAGCAGAAGCCTCTTGTAGTCCTGACGAGGGGCGGTCCTTACACACTGCTTCAAGCTAATTGGCTGGCATAACCCAAATCCATTGGTTCACTGGACTTGAGGGTGGTCCATGAGCAGAACTTGCTGAGGTCAGAGTTCAGAGAATACCCCCTGAGGGCCAGGCTCTCAAGTAGGTGTGGTTTCCAATCAATTCAACTTTAAGTTAATCAGCAAAGCCAATCCAATCCATCTTAATATAATCCCCTTGAGAGGGGGGCCTCTGGGAGTCCCAAAACCCATTATTTTCTCACAGTGTTTATATGGAAAGACAACATACAACCAACTACATACGTAGAGAGAAGAGAAGGGAGAGAGAGAGGTCTCAGAGAAACCCAGAGAGAAAAAAGTGTCAAAGAAAAGAGGTTGTTGACAGAAGAGAGGGAAAGAAGGCTAAGGGCTGAGGAAAGGCCAAGCGATTTGGCAATCGGATTTACTGGTAATTTTGAAGTCATCAATTCTGGTTGAATGGCAAGGTTAAAAGCCAGACAGGGGAGGAGAGGAGAGTGAATGGAAAAGAAACAAAAGAGAGGAAGCCTGTCCAAACCCAATCCTTTATATTTCTAAAGACAAGTAATTAAGAGATACACAAGAACATGACTTTGTCATAGCCAGTTTTTAAAACCAAAGATATTTAATTTAAATCCTTAAATCTAGTGCTAGTGTCTATCACAGTGCTAAGCACATAAGAAGTGCTCGATGAAGACCAGACTGGATGAGTTAACAGCACTCACTGTGCACTGGTTTTACTCTAATTTATACGCAAACACTAGAAGGAGCTAACATTTTTTTTTTTTTAACAGAAGGAAGAACTGTCTGGGTGGGGTCCCTCTAACAATGATTTAGTAGAAGCAGCTGTGCTGGAGTTGTCAGAGAGACTGCTTTGGAGCCAGAATGACCTGGGTCCAAAGGTCTCCCTGTGACATATAGTGGAGGTCAAATCACTTAAATTCCCATGCTCTTGGCATCTCTCAAATAACCAAGAAGGTGTGCTGGTAGAAGGGGTTTCCTCACCCAGGAGTTCCTTAGATCAATAAACCCACAGGTCAGGTCTTTAACACTATGCTTTAGAGACAGCTAGGTGGTGCAGTGGATGGAACACTGGCCCTGGAGTCAGGAGGACCTGAGTTCAAATCCAGCCTCAGACACTTAACACTTACTAGCTGTGTGACCCTGGGCAAGTCACTTAACCCCAATTGCCTCACCAAAAAAAAAGTTAAAAAAACAACAACAACAACAACAACACACAAAACACTATGCTTTTAGTAGGTCCAGAAGCACTGAGGAGTTAGGGGACTTGCCCCCATGTAGCCAGTGAGTAGGTGTCAGAGGCAGGATTTGAACACATGTCTTCCTGACTCCTTGAGGCCAGCCAGTGCTCTATCCATTATGACATGTTGCCTTTTATTCTAATCTACAGGGGACCTTTTCTTAAGTAAAAGAAAAATGCTCCAAATTAGGGCTTCTTTTTTATGTCACAAACCCTTCTGGCTGTCTGATGAAGCCTGTGGACCCCTTCTCAGAAGAATGCCTTTAAATGCATAAAATAAATACAAAAGATTGCAAAGGAAACAAGCTATATTAATTAAAATAGAGTTATCAAATTCTCTCTCCCTCCCTCCAATAAAAAACAACCAAGAAACCACTCAAGCTCCAAGACAACAGATTCAGAATCCCAGAGGGCTAAAGGCCAAGATGGAGAAATAGTACTGTCACAGGGATAGTGCCCAAGCTACCTCCCCCAAGGTGGGACCCACCTTCCAAAGTCCCCGGCCTCTGATATAAGAAGTATCCAGGGACACATCTTTCCCCCCTCAAATCTCAGGGAAAGCAAAGCTTCACATCCTGCCTCTCCTCTACCTGGAAACCAGCCCCAGCCCCGCCTCCTACACAGGGCCCTCCCCTCTGGAATACCTTTGTATTGATTTAGCACGTCTTTGTACTTATTTCTCTGTGTACATTTTCCATGGCCTCCTCCTATCCAGTACTAAAGAAACTTCCTGAGAACAGGCAGGGGCTGTTTACAACACAAGGTCTATTGCACAAGAAGCTGGAGAGAGGGAAGAGATTCCAGAGATCAACTAGAACCGCCCTGTCACTTTACAGAACAGGAAACTGAGATTAGACAACTTGCCCAAGGTCTCTGTAAACATCAAGAAGGGAGATTTGAACCCAGGTTCTTGGACTCTGGAGCCAGTGCTCTTACACTGGTGCCATGGTAGGCTCTTAGTGTTTATTGGCAAACTGGATTTCCTACAAATAGGAAACCAGCTGAAAAACTCAAAATAACTTTTCAAGAGAATTTTCCTGGGTCAGTGGAGAGGCAGTATGATACAGTGAAACATAGGGAAGGTGTGTGGTTGAGGCCTGGAGTGTTGGATTTGGGGTCAGAGGAGCTGGGTTCAAATCTTAGTTCTACTTACTAGCTGTGTGACCTTGAAGTCACTACACCTCAGTGGGCCTCAGTTTCCTCATCTGTAAAATGGGATTGAATTAGCTGCCCTTAGAGGTCTCTTCCCACTCTAGATTTGTGACCCCTGCAAGCAAAAATAATAGACCAGGGGGCAGCTAGATGGCGCAGTGGTTAAAGCACTGGCCCTGAATTCAGGAGGACCTAAGTTCAAACCCGGCCTCAGACACTTGACACTTACTAGCTGTGTGACCCTGGGCAAGTCACTTAACCCCCATTGCCCCGCCAAAAAAAAATAGACCAACTGAGAACAGCTGATATCTATCTGTAGAGCACTTGGAGGTCCTACCATGGGCTTGACATCTGTTCTTTTACACCAACCTCCCAATTAGCCTATCAGGTGACTCAATCAGTCAATGAGCATTTATAAAGAACTTACTATGTTCAGGGATTGTACAAAGAAAGGCAAAAACACAGTCCCCTGCCCTCAAGGAGCTCACAGTCTGATTGGGGAGACAAGATACAAACCACTTTGTACAAACAAGATCTCTACTGGAAGAATCAGGGGGAAGTTACTAACACTCTGAAGGAAGGATGGGGAAAGGCTTCCTGTGCAAGGGGGGATGCCCACGGGTATCAACATGACTGCTTTACACGCAGCAAATGAAGTATGAGAGAGGGGAAGTGATTTGCCCACAGCCATACTACTAAGTGGTAAAGGCTGGATTTGAATTCAGGTCCTCCTGACTCCAAATCCAACAACTTTCCAGAAGGCCAGGCTGCCAATCATAAAGAAACCTCACACCAGCATCATCCTCTCTCATTTACTCGACAAGTCAGATTTGCTAAACAAGACTGACTAATTGCTTCAGAGGTAGCTGAGTAGTCTAGTGAATAGAGTGCTGGGCCTGGACTTAAGAATATCTGAGTTCAAATTCTGTCTCAGACACTTACAAGCTATGTGACCCTGGGCAAGTCATTTAACCCTGTTTGCCTCAGTTTCCTCAGCTGAAAAATGGGAATAATAACAGCACCCCTACCTCCCAGGGTTGTTGTGAGGGTCAGATGAGATAAAAATTATAAAGTGCTTAGCACAGTGCCTGGCACGTAGTAGGCACAATAATGCTTATTCCCTTCCCTCACTTGAAAGGGCTTCAAAAGATGCCTATATCTCTCTCACTCTTTCTCGCTCTCTCCCTCTTCTTTCCTTCCTCCCCCTCTTCTCCCTCTCTCTCACACATTTACTTGTGGGGAAGGTTAAATGATTTCTCATTCTTCAAAACAGGATTTATGATGAAGAATATTTTTCTGTGGTTGTCTATAACAAAGATAAATCCAACTTTCTATAAAAAAGACTTTTTTTTTTAAGAGCCAAAAGAACTTTCCAAAAGAGAAGTTTGTTCATTAGTTATGGCAATGTTTAAGAGACAACGACCTGTTGCAACAACAAGAGTGTGGAACAAGGAAATTATAAAGGAGATTTCAGGAATGAACAGCTGTGTCAATCTACTGAGCACCTACTGTGTGCAGAGTGTTGTCCCAGGAGCTCGGCGCACAGGTGGATGCAAACTGGCAGTTATGTGAGACCTTGAAACACACCCAGCTAATCCAGGAGAGGAATTCTAGGGCCTCGCCCCGACCTCAGAGTTATGACTCAGGGCTATAAAAATCTACATCTACAGTAATAATTTTTAAATCCCCAGAGTTGCCTTTAAAATCTAAATCCCAAACTTGAAAAACAGGCTCCTTTCTTACCCAAACTTTAAAAATCAGGTTCATCTGTCTGCATTAGAAGTCAATGATAACTTTATTCAAAATAACTCTCAGATATGTTAAAGAAAATTAAATAGAAGGATCAAATATAATTAAGTTTATTGAATGAAACTATTTAATGAAGAAAGTTTAAAACACAGATTTTGATTAAAATACAAAACGTAAATTGCCTTCATTTGAGCCATGAAAACAATTTTCCAGGTCAGCAAACAACAGAAACTGCAGCAAAATTCCCCTCTCCCTTCCCCCATTTTCTTACATGATACATAAATGAGCCTTATACCTATTTTTCTTTTTTGGGGGGTGGTGGTGGTGTTCCTATCTCCTTTTTTTCCTTAGAGCTTTTAAAAGCATAGGTTTTTATTGTGTTTTTAATGAGCAAGTTGGCTGATGCAAGTCAGCCCAAGGGGCAGATGAAGGGAGAAACTCAGAAGTTTACTCAATCCTTCTTACCTAAAATTGCCATCTAAAAAAGCCAGGGGAGATGAAATAAGAATTCAAGAAGAGGTTGGGTATACATACTGTACTCTCACCATCTGCTACCTAAATCAAAATCTGGAACTCAAAATTCAGAAGGGAAAGGAAGAGTACACAGACTGTTGACTGCTAGGAAATTAAAAAAAAAAACATGCAGTAAAAGGGACTGGCTTCTTTCAACATCCCCATAAATTACAGATCACACCTATTTTGAGTGGCCACAGAGGAAAGTACAGTTGTAGCCGGCACTGTATGTTACACAACCTATACCCAGATGCCATTTCAGTTGTTTTAGGAGCATTTCATTAATTATACTTTTTTTCTTATTTTTTTTTTTGGGGGGGGGTGAGGCAATTGGGGTTAAGTGACTTGCCCAGGGTCACACAGCTAGTAATTGTTAAGTGTCTGAGGTCAGTTTTGAACTCAGGTCCTCCTGAATCCAGGGCTGGTGCTCTATACACTGCGCCACCTAGCTGCCCCCATTAATTATACTTTAATAAACTTGCCCATACAAAAATACCTAGGTTTGGCCACCTCAAAAATATCTTAACTGAAAAATATTATCTTTTCTAGAATCCAACTTAACTGTATGCTGGGCCTGGAGTCAGGAAGACCTGAGTTCAAATCCAGCCTCAGACACTTCCTAGGTGTGTGACCCTGGGCAAGTAAGTCACTTCGCCCTTTTTGCCTCAGTTTCCTCATCTGTAAAATAAACGGGAGAAGGAAATGGCAAACTGTATCTTTGCCAAGAAAACCCCAAATGGGGTCAGGAAGAGTTAGATACAACAGAAATGATTTAACAAAGTCTACACTTTTATTTCTGGACTACTCAAAACTTTAAAATATCTTTGTTTGCAATCGGTGCTGCTCAAAACTGAGGAGAATTTTTGCTTTTATTTGTATCAAGTTTTTGCTTTTATTTGTATCGTGAGCACTTAGCACAGTGCCTGCCAGGCCCCAAATAAGCACTTAATGAATTTACTTGTTGACTAAATGATAAAAATCACAAAGTACCATGAAATAGAGGGCTTTCCCCAATAATGTTCATCTTCAGATAGCTCTTTCAGTTCTTTTACAAGTTACCACTAACCACAGAGACAATTATTTAAAAACAGATGAAAACAGCACACAAGGAAGGAAAACTTCAAGATCTTCAATTCAAATACATGTTAATCAGTCTGTGAACTATATCCTCAGAGCTTTCCAAATTACTTCAAAGGTGAAATATATGTCAACACACCAATCGTATTTTCCTGTTCCTTCTTCCTCTCAATTCTAAAAGTCAAGGTCAGTTTCTGACAAGATATAAATGGCTGTCCATACCCACGCACCACACAGTCTAGTCTATAAAAGAGAGCGTTGAGACTTCATTTTGCATGGCCCTTGATGTCAAAGCATCTTCCACAAACCCCTGTTAGCATTAGCAAGCCCATTTCCCTGAAGTTAAAATTATCCCATGATCACCTGAGTTCATGTCTGGCCTGATACCTTCATGTGTGACATGGGAGAGGGAGTGACTTCTACTCAAGGGGAATCATTTTCCTCATATGGAAAATGAGGGATTTGGACTAGACAGCTAAGCTTCCTCCCCCCCACCCCACCCCCCCAGCTCTAAATCTATGGTCCTGTGACCCAGGTTTAAATCCAGACTCTGACTGTATCCTTAGGGTGAGCCACTCAGTTCTCTGGGCCTTGATTCTCTCATCTGTAAAATGAGGGGACTGGAGTAGTGACCTTCAAGGTGTCTTTTGGCTCTAAGTCCCATGCCTCACAAGCAGTAGCTAACATGTCCTCAGATCTTGGGGTTTGCAGACATGAAGTAAATACAATATGAAATCCACAATCTCAGAAAGTTAAAAAGTATTTTAGGGCTGCCTACAGAGGTCACAACCAGCCCATTGTGCACCTGGGTCATTGCTGCTCTCTACCCACCCCACCCCACCCCATACATACAGATGCATCTTACTTTTAAAATAAAGAAAAACCAAACAGCATTTTGGGGGGAAGTTCACAAGAACGATGACCGGATGCCAACTTAAAAATAAACCCCCCAAATTTGACAATCTAGTCAGGCTGAAGCCCTGCCCCCAGTGGTGTGACCAACTTTCTCTACTTGTTGGATGGACAGATGTTAACCATCCCCTAGTAATGGAACCTGTTGTAGGTCAGCTCAATCAGTAGAATGTTCTCAACCAGCTCCTGGAAGTGACCAAAGGGATATCAATGTTACTGGAACCTATCTCCTCCAGCTTCGTCCCTAGGGTCACCTCCCCAGTCACCCCTAGCAATGCTCCAATGGGGCTACTCGCTTCCTCCCCTACCAGGCCCAGTAACCCTCTGTTCCAACCACTGTCCCCTGAAGAGAAATGAACTCTCTCTGACCAATGTCCACATACCACAGGAATCTATCAAACCCAGCTGAACTCTGCCAGTGACCAAAATGATTTCTGCATTTACTTTTACTCTACCAAGGAGGGCCCACCTGCATGGCCAGATGTGCTGGTGTTTGGGGTGCCCATGCTGACCACAGCTCTGCTACTTGTCAAGAGAACTCCTACAATCAACTCATTTATTATCTGGAGAGGTGGCTAGGTGGCAGGGTAGACAGAACATAAGATGTGAATTCAAGAAGACCCGGATTCAAAACCTACCACACACACACTTCCTAGCTGTGAGACCCTAGGCAAGTCTCTTAACCTCTCTTAGCAAATTTCCTTATCTATAAAACTAGGAGGATATTAGTATCTACCTCTAAGGATTGTCTGATGATCAAATGACATAACATAGCTCTTTAAGGGGAGCTATGTACATGTTTATCATAAGCTATTATTAATGGAGGCTTTATTTAATGTGATACATCTAAACAGAACTTTTTCAAAAATTCTTTCCATGTAAATTTGGAATACTTCCTATAGGATGGGGGACTCCCACGACATATTTATCTCCCTAGTTATGGTCTCCATAGGTCAATATCCTAAATAGTTTATATTCCTCCATTTAAAGGACTATTCTGAGGCCAATACATCTGAGGAGACCCTCATAAGAAACAAATGATAAGACAGCAAGAGGAGCTGTGGCTCCGATAATAAATGTTGTAAGAGTTTAGAATTAGGAGTGATCATCACAGATCTATGCTGTCAGGGAATAATTCACTGAAGAAGCATAACTTTAGCTGGCTTTTAACATTTTGTTGTTGTTGTTGTTGTTGTTGTTTTTGTGAGGCAATTGGGGTTAAGTGACTTGCCCAGGGTCACACAGCTAGTAAGTGTCAAGTGTCTGAGGCCGGATTTGAACTCAGGTCCTCCTGAATCCAGGGCTGGTGCTCTATCCACTGTGCCACCTAGTTGCCCCTTAGCTGGCTTTTAAAGGAAAGCAGGCACTTTAGGCAGGAGGAATATTGAGAGCGAAGCATGAAGGGAATTATGATGTATGTGGCGACACGGCAGAAGAGCAGCCTGATCAGAGCAGGGTGTGCATTTTAGAACTACCAGGCAATTAAATTTAGAATTTTAGAATTTAGAAATTTAGAATTACTAGGAAAATAAAGCTGGATAAGTAGGGTACAACATGAAAATGAGAGGTCTTGAAAGTAAGACAAAGGAGCAGAAACTTACTTCCAGTAGGCAATGAGGAGCCACTGCAAGTTCTTCAGCTGGAGAGGGATGCAATGAAGACAAAGGGTGAATCTGGTACAAGTTCCCAGAGGCCAGTGAACTTGGCAAGGAAGATGAGCAGGGAATATTACTGTCACAGCAGTCCAGGCACAAAGGGATGAGATGGTAGCAATGGAAATGAAAACCACTAAAATGACCCATCTACAGGGCTGGGCCCTTCTTGGGGATTACTGAAGCACAGAATTTTAAGGGCTTTCAGAAGCCATTTAGTCAAACTCATGACTGACCGAGAATTGCTTCAATAACATCCCCAGTAAGCAGTTTTCCAGGTTGAGTACCGGTGAGAAGGGACCCATCGCTGAGACCCCAGTTTACTTTGGGATGACTAAGAACATTTTCCTCACATCAAGCAAAAATACGATTCCCTGCCCTTTCATTCAGTGCTTCATTTGGGGCCAAGCAGTCCATAAGGAGACTATTGAAATACTTGAACACTTCTCTCCTCCACACTAAGTGTCTTCAGTTTTTCTCAACAGTTTCCTAGGTCTTGTCCTCTTATCTTCTCCCTAGCCTAGTCACCCTCTTCTGGATAATGTCCAGCTTGTCTACATCTTTCCTTCTTGACCACAGCTTCTATGGAAACTTTCAACTCTAAACGTTTGACCCTAAGATGTGGGGGTCTGACTAGGGCAGAGAGGCAGCTGGGAGGAAGAAGGAAGAGTCAAAATTGACTCCTGGTTGCTGGGAATGTTGGCATCATTGACAGAGAAAGGGAAGGTGAGACAGGAAACAGCATGTGCCTAAAAATGAGAACAAAATGACCCTTCTTTTAAAGCAGTCTACAACTTAAACTTGATACTAATTCAGATTATCTTTCCTCCAACTTGTATGAATTAGTGAAGAACCAAATTTGTCAGTCCCAAATTCCTTTTAAAAGGCCAAATATGAATAAAAAAAATAAACCCCAAATTGAAAGCTAAGATAAACAGCGTAATCAAGCGGGCACATTACCAAAGAATAATTGTCCACACAGCACTGGAGACATCAAGGAGACGTGATTATAAAGGGAAGTGGATTGGCAATGCGGCCAGATAATGTCAAAAGGAAGGCCTCTGGTAAGGTGTGAGGACCATTTGTAGAGGATTTCTGGCACAACATGGGTAACAGTTCCCCAGAGTAGGAACTCCTGGTATGTATGGACTGGGGTTTGCCATACAGAGAGGTGTACTCCTGGGACATATCCAAATAAATACAAATATGCTTTTATCCTAAAACACATGGTTATTTGCCTTGGGTGAGTGGCTGTCTGCAAGGCTACAGAAATTTTTGTCTTAGACAAAGATCATGGAATCCTACATTTAGAAGTGAAAGGGGCCTTAGAGGTCATCTAGCTCGGCCCTTCTCATTTTACAGCTAGGGAAACTGAGGCCCAGAATGATTAAGGGAGTTGGCTGAGGTCACACAAGTACTAAGTGGCATCAGGTCCTCTCTCCCTCCAAACCCAGGTTCTTTTTCACTGTACTTATATCTCTATATATTCACTTCTTTTGGGGGGGGGGTGCGTGAGGCATTGAGGGTTAAGTGACTTGCCCAAGGTCACACAGCTAGTAAGTGTCAAGTGTCTGAGGCTGGATTTGAAGTCAGGTCCTCCTGAATCCAGGGCCGGTGCTTTATCCACTGAGCCACCTAGCTGCCCCTTCACTTTTTCTTTATGGGTTCCTGTTGTTTTTTTCCTCCAAGAGTTTTAGGCATTTGACTCCTGATAAGGGTTTAAGTCTGTGATGGGCAAAAACTAAAACAAAAACCAACTGAGGAGTAACCCCTTTAAATTTTGCTTTAATGTATTAAATATTTTAAGTATTAACATCTCAAAATGTCTAATAGTTTAAATATACGGAGTGCCTGGAAAGAGCTAGATATTTAGGTGAAGATGAACCTAAATGACTAAGTTTTATAGCTCTGAAATTTTATAAAAGAAGCAGAAATGAGCCATCTGTGTTGCTCAGGGGAGGATATCCTTTTTGGAGAAATATGATCATTCTTAATGTTAATGCTTCCTTCCCACCAGGCACAAGACGGATCAATCTTCTAGCAGAAGCCAAAGAAATATATTTTTCTAGGTCAGGGTCAAGACAGGGGGCTCGGTTCTGGGTTAAGCAGTTCTTATCACAGTTCGTTATTGTTAAATAACAAAGGCCTTAGAAGTATAAACTTTACAGGATACAGGTGTGCATACCACAAGCCAATAAATACTTACAAAGACTTGACTTGCCAAGATTTATTAGTTGGATGCTAAGCAATGGGATTTAAATCCCCCTCTGTCATTTACTAGCTGTGTGACTTTGGGTATGTCATTTCCAGATGTTTCCTCAGTTCTTTTTTTTTTTTTTAAGTGAGGCAACTGGGGTTAAGTGACTTGCCCAGGGTCACACAGCTAGTAAGTGTTAAGTGTCTGAGGCCGGATTTGAACTCAGGTCCTCCTGACTCCAGGGCCGGTGCTCTATCCACTGCGCCACCTAGCTGCCCCTTCCTCAGTTCTAAAATGAGAGGGTAGACTAAAGGTCCCCTAAGTGCCTTTCCAACTCCAAATCTATGATTCCCTTTGGAAAAACAAAACAAACCCCCCGACCACACCCCTTCACCCCAAATAAAACTCCTTAGGAATGTTGTAGTTTCTCAGAGTTGGCATCGTAAGATAACTAAAGTAGGCACACAAACTTTAAAGACCTCTTCTATCTATTGATGTCTTAACCATTTAAAAAGCTTTTAAAAATCTTTAATATTCTGAAATAGGAATATCCTTATCTGGGGGGCTTTTCATTAAAGCAGTTAAACCATAAACGACTGCTCTCTGGCCACTTTGACGAGAACTTGGCCTTATATATAGCACAACCAGTCATCAGATATGGTGGATGTGTGGCCGAGACCGCTAACTCTGCCGCACGTGGTCATGGGGCCAGAATGCTTTGCTTTGCCCCGTAAGCGTGTATGTATGTGTTTATAGCCTCATCTCCAAAGTTAAACACCTACAGCCACAGCCTACAACTGTATTTGATGCATTCATACTCTCTCCCCCATCAGAATGTAAGTTTCTCAAAGGCAGAGACGATTTAATTTTTGTCTTTGATTATCACCAACCCCTAGAACAGTGCCTGGCATACAGTAAGCACTTAATCAATGCTTACTGACTGACTGATTGATTGATGTAGGTTTGCCTTCCTCTTTGTCTTGGTCAACAGAAAAGCATGCCTGATCACACAAACCTCTTCTACAAAGTGAGGAGAAGAACTCTGCCTTGTAAAAAGCTGTGGCCCTCCATATGTGGAGTGGTGGATGTGTGGTAGACAATGTGTTTTAACTCCATGGCTCTGTGGATGGGCAGTGCTGCCCACTTGCATGTGGTCCCGTTAGTGGTCCGTTTGAAGGCCAGGATGATAGCTCCCACCTCGTACTATCTAGTTGAAATACTCTTTGTAAAGGTCACTCTCTCACTAAGGGAGGTTCTTTAAAAAAAAAAATCAGGCTGACTAGGCTAAAAGCAAGAGAGGCAGGAAGACAAATGCTTATTATTCCTCGAGATAGCTTTGGTAACCAAAAGAAGCTGCTTTTATTTCTCTCTGGGACATAAAGGTCCCGGGCCGTGGGTGTGCTTTGACCCTTTGCAGCCCTGTCATTCTACATGGGCAAGTGAGGCCTTGCAGAAAATGCCCAGGGAGGAGTAAAAACTCCAAAGGAGGAATTTTCAAAATGCAGTAACCAATTTAACAGCAATGCCACACTCAATTTCCATTGCATTTGCTAGTTTTCAAAGAGATTGTCATGTGTACTATCCCACAAGTTTCCTTTGGTGCTCAGTAGGGTAGACACGATCATCTCCACTTTACAGATGTAGAAACTAAGGCACACAGGCAGAAAGTGCCTCGACCAGAGTTAAATCCAGAACATCTGGCTCTGAATCTTCCACTCTTTAACAAGACTACAACCGACCAACAAACAAACAAACAAAACCATGACTACTTTCTCAAACTAGAACAGGCTCCAAGGAAAGACCAATTTTTAAATAGTGGGAGGTCCAGGAAGTTCTGTAACAGCTCTAGATCAGTGAATGGATTCTTCTCTCTGACCAATTCATTTGGGTCAAGCTCAAGCTGTAACTGAGTAAAACTGGACATCTTTATATTTTAGGTCTGAATGAATGGTAGATCAAGGCTGGTATTCATTCCCTCTTCCCCAGCCCCCATTAACATATTCTTCTTAAAATTACTTTGTAACAGTCTGTATATTTTGTAGAATGTAATGTAAGATCACTGAGGGCAGGGACTATGCAGTTTTGGTCTTGGAATCCCAATTTCTAGTCCACAGGAAGCATTTAGTAAGCGCTTGTACTTCAATACCCAACCTTACAATATAGACTCTTGTTCCTAAATAACCAAGTGTGACCTCTCCATTCAGTGTGATGGCCTAATCTACTATGTCAAGATAATGGAATGTGGTAGATAAGGGGATTTAGGAGATACTCAAAGGCCCACCTGGAGATTAATCTAAACTGATTGAATTAAGTGAGAGGGATTGACTACTGATGAGCCTAATTCCAGTTAACTAGATTATAAGCACATCTGGCTGGCCCTTAAGAGGGTATTGTTCTCAGAAGCTAAAAACTTTGAACTTAACTTGAGACCACCTTTGGGTCCGGTGAACCAATGAATTTGAATGATGCTAGCCAATCAGCTTGAAGAACCTCCCATTTCTGGGAGAAGAACATGAAGGAGGAAGTTGATGCTGGAGGGAGTTAGTCTCTTTCGGTTGGAGACTGGCTTGGTGGCAGGACTTCAAGTGGGAGGTTTAGGAAGGCTAGGATTTCCATGCTATAAGAAATCTGTTCTCAATTTTTCTCTCTCTTTACTATCTTATATCTTTTAATAAACCTTTAAAAAACCAAAATTCATTTATTAGTGATTTTAGCTAGTTTCCCCCCAAAATGGGAGGGACAGATTAGAACCCACATTTAGAATTTTAAAATACACATACTTCACCTAAATCATAGCCAACTTAAATGCTGGTCAATTAACCAGAGTGATTTGTGCTGAACATCCATTCCTGTGCACAGGAAAAGAACTTTGCCTTTGGAGCCAGAGGAAGCATGTTCAAATCTTGGCTCTGCTTTTTGCTTGTTGTATGACCTTCAGCAAGTCCCTTGACCCCTCTTGACCTCAGTTCCCTCATCCATAAAATGAGGGGATTGGATAAAATGAGCTCTGAGGTATCTTCCTGTTCTAGGTCTATAAGCCACCGTGAACAAAACAGTATTTGGTGCTAGAAGTCTTTACAATATATGGACAGGACAGCACTCTAAGGACCTTGGACAAGTCCCTTAACTTCTTCAACCTCAGTTTCTTCTGTAAACTAAGAATGGTGGAGAGGATGACTTCTAAAATCCCCTGTAGCTTAAAAAAATTATATACTTTAACGCTGTGTTTCCGGATGGCTTTCATTCGGTGGTAAGGGAATGTCTATAGTTAACTCAGTCTATCACTTCTCCACCCCCTTTTTCCAAACTTTGCTTACGTTCCTTAGGAGAGTTACACAATTGTAGTCCTAAGCACATGTTTTCTCTTAGGTTGTGAAATGGAGTTCATGAATTGAAATAAAGCATTAGAACGTGTTAATTTTATTTCTGAGTGGCTGGCTAGACAACTAAGCCTATGTCAGGTCCTATTCACTGACACAGGATGAATATTGTCCTGAAACTTCAGAGTTTAAAAAATTGGGACTGCTAAGGCTTCTTAGGTGACCCCACCATTTACTTACCAATGAGATGATCAGAAGCAGAATAGACACTGGATCTGTATCAGCCAGGCACAGAATGAAAGATACCACCTCCCCCCCAACCCTGGATCTAACTTACAAACTTCCTCAGAATCTGAGGCTGTCATCAATTTCACATAATGTTTCCTGCCCAATGAGATTCTCCTTAATCATTTTTTGTTGCTGCTGAAAAGCCTTGTATCAGTACTGCCTCCTGAGACCCACACACAGAAAAGCACCATGGGAATTTCTGGGACACACACACACACACACACACACACTCTCTCTCTCTCTCTCTCTCTCTCTCTCTCTCTCTCTCTCTCTCAAAGCCTAAGTGTACCCAGAGCTTTTAAGGAAACACTACCAGGAACAGGTTGGGGGTATTTTCCACTGGTTTAAAAAGAAAACATTCTACTCATAAAAAATAAATCTAAGAATCATAGGAACAGGAAGCAACAGCTGGATTTATCATCCCTAATTTCCTCTGAGAGGACTTAATGAAAAATTCACAGGCAAGAACAGAGAAGGATTAATGGCTTTTCCCCATCTTACTTCTCCAGCCTCACTCACATATTCTCCCACCCTTCCCACCCCCTTCTGTCACATCCCTTTCTCTTTCCTTCTATCCGGTCTCTCTCTGCCTTTGCCTTCTCTCACTGTCCCCTCAGTTTTCCTTTTTTCTCTTTGCAGCTGCTTTAACTGGGTTTGCCGCTCCTCGTAGCCAGGCAAAGGATGGCCAGCAATCGAGTAAAACTTCATTTACTTTGTGAAGCTTCCTGAGATTGAATCTTGGTTTTGGATGCACATGGAGCTTTGAGAAATGATGACTAGGATTTAAAAGCAAATGCCAGAGGCAACCTGGTACAGTGTGTTAAGCAATGTTAAGACATCCTCTGAACTTGTCTTTTTGAGTTGCCATATTTTTGTGACTGTCTGTTGACAAGTAGAAGAGCCCTGGACTGTTGGCTGGTATTTAGATCCTAATCCCAACTTTACCACTAAGTAGGACAGTTACATGATGGAGTGGATAGAGTGTTAGGCCTGTCGGGAAGTCAGGAAAACCTGAATTTAAATCTGGATTCAGACACTTACTGGCTATGTGACCCTGAGCAAGTCACTTCATCCTGTTTGCCTCAGTTTCCTCATCTGTCAAATGAGCTGGAGAAGGAAACAGGAAACCACTCTAGTACCTCTGCCAAGAAAACCCCAAATGGGGTCACAAAGTGTCACACAAGACTGAAATGACTAAACAAAAATGAGCTGCGTGGCACAAGAAAAGTCTCTTAACTACTTTGGCCCTTCCTTAGTTTCCCATCTGTAAAATTAAGTGGACTTGCTTACCTGACCTCTAAGGTTTCTTCTAGGCCTCAAATTCTGATACTAATCAAGTTAGATCAGGGGTTCTTAACCTGGGCTGTGGGAACTCGGATTTTCAAAAAAAAAAAATTGTATTTTGATATAATTGATTTCATTATGTTATTTTGTTATATTGCATACTATATAATTATTATATTTACATATAGTTAAATGCAAGTATATTATATTTACTATAATTGATTTCTCTGTAATTTGATATGCTTTATTTTGTGCATTTAAAATTTTCCTGTAAAGGGGTCCACTGGTTTCATCAGATTGCCAAAATGGGACACAAAAAAGAGTCGGGGGTGGGGGGCAGCTAGGTAGCTGAACAAGTTGTGGTATATGAAGGTAATGGAATACTATTGTGCTTTAAGAAATGATGAGGAAGATAAAGCACTGGCCCTAGATTCAGGAGGACCTGAGTTCAAATCTGGCCTCAGACACTTAACACTCACTAGCTGTGTGACCCTGGGCAAGTCACTTAACCCTCACTGCCCTCAGGGGGGAAAAAAAAAGTGAGAATCTCTGGTCCATTCTAGCTCCCTCATTTTACAATTAAGGAAATTTAAGTGAAGCCCAAGATCAATCAGGTAAACAACAGCAGAGTCAAGATTAGAACCCAGGCCCTCTGATTCCCAACCAGAAACTATTCTGTTGCTCTCAGAGAAAAGACACTTGTGATTGCTCATCACTACTGTAAATATTTCTCCTTATGGCTAAAATGCTACATAGTCTGGGACATACCACCAAAGAACTGATTTTATTTTTATTTCTTGTAAATTTCAAGAAAAACTCCTTAGTAGTAGGAGTGCTCCAAACGGTTAAACACAGATGTTTTGCTACAGAAATAGATTTAAGCAGAGTTCCAGCAGGCTAGATAAATGGCACATGATTTCAAAATCTTACATTCAATGGCATATTTTCTAGGGGCACCATCACTTCTATTTTTATTCTATAAAATTAGGGATTTTGTTCTGAAAATAATCTTTATAAAATTCGGTAAACATCAATTTGAAGAGCAGCTACAGTTAGAATCTCCTCTTTCTATTCCCCTGGCCTTTATACTCCTGGGAAGAGTCGGGCTAGGAGTGGTGTTTTTAAAGTTACAAACTGTAACAATTTCATGTGCCATTAAGGATGTTCCTTGAGGCCGACAACCTGGGAAATGCAAGCACGTCACCTTATTGGAGATCGTTTCCATTCTCTTATTGCTCATAGGGAGAGTTTTAGATAATTAATTGGGCTGTTAACCACATGCTACTTTTTGTTGTGTTTCGGCCCAGTAAGTTTAATGTGAAGAGAACACACTTGTGTAAAATTCAACTTCTGCAACTCGAGTGGGAAGCCTTACCTTGCAGCATCAGCACATACAAAACCCACTGATTTTCCTTTCAACATGGCATTCACTGAACATCATCCATCCACTGGCTTGGAACCAATGCCATTATTTCTAGCCCCTCAGGACTTAAGGATTTAACCCTTGCCAGTAATTCCAGGAATCAGGAAGCCTGGCATTGTGGACTCTGGAGAAGGAGGACCCAGGTTCAAATCCCACCTCTCATGGCTGTTTAAGTACTTGTATAACTTTGGGCAGCTAGGTGGCACAGTGGGTAGAGCACTGGGCTTGGAATCAGGAAAACTCAGAGTCATGAGTTCAAGTCTGCCCTCAGATATTTTACTAGCTGTGCAACCCTGGGCAAGTCACTTAACTCTGTTTACATCTATAAATGAGCTGAAGAAGAAAATGGCAAACCACTCCAATATCTTTGCCAAGGGGACCTCAAAAGGGGGTCACAGAGACAACAATATAACTATGTGCAAGATGCTTAACTTCTCTGGGCCTCAATTTCCTCATCTGTAAAACTAGGAGGTTGGATTCCATGGTCTTGGGGGTGAGGGGAGAGTCTTCTAGCTCTGGGTCTATGACCCTGGGGTCCGAAGTCTTTGAAACTGATTTGCAGGGGCAGCTAGGTGGTGCAGTGGATAGAGCACTGGCCCTGGATTCAGGAGTACCTGAGTTCAAATCTCGCCTTAGACATGTACTAGCCATATGACCCTGACAGGTTACTTAACCTATTTCCTCATCTATAAAATGGGAATGATAATAGCATCTACTGTCAACAATTTCATGAAACATACACGAAAACTAGGTTTATTACAAGAGAAATGAACATATGTGAAACCCTAAGCAAGCACACAGAGTTCACAATCCATACAGAAGTTTACATATTGATGAAAGTACAACAAAGGTTCCCCAAATGCTTTGCAAACCTTATTGCACTATGTAAAAATAGGTATTATTACTTGGCTGGTTTGTTCTATGGTCTCCTGCTAATCATTTTTGTAAAAACTGTCCACAGAGGGAGGAAAAAAGTCTTACCAGGAATTAACAATAGTATCCTATACATCGCAGGCCCTCGATAAATGATGATAATGACATTGTAAATTGCTGTACTAAATTATAGAAACTTTTTTAACCACCCAGGATAAAAACCAAATTTCTATAGGAATTTTACAGAAACGGTATTCACAGATTTGGACAATCTGGTAGGAGTGGAAATTTCCAGGGATCTGGGAAGCCTAAAGGATCAAGCTAATTGTCTTTTCACAGGCTTCATGGTCAGGAAATTTCAAAATACAACCCCCCCCCCCCAACACACACACAAAATCAAATAGGTTAGTGGTGTTACCATAACTTTCCTGGAAAGATGCTCCCATAACATGACCTGTCATCCCCCCACTCCCAGCCAGCCAGAGCCCCTTCCCTGCTCCCTGTGTGGGTGGAATCTATCACACTCTGGCCAACTTGATGCAATACTTCAAAATGCTAAAATTACTTGTGGGCCATGAGTGACTCCAGTTAAGGAGTTATTAAGCAAGCTGCCTTTGTAGTGAGGCAAGGCTGAAAGGCTGTTAGCAACAGGGCACTCTGGAAGACCAAGTTTAAAATCCATTAGTGCTGATGGGGCAGCTAGGTGGCGCAGTGGATAGAGCACCGGCTCTGGAGTCAGGAGTACCTGAGTTCAAATCCGGCCTCAGACACTTAACACTTACTAGCTGTGTGACCCTGGGCAAGTCACTTAACCCCAATTGCCTCACTAAAAAAAAAAAAAAGAGAGAGAGAGAGAAAGAGAGAGAATACTGTATCAGGAGTCAGAAGATCTGGATCTGAATTCTAGCTAGAACCAACTATTTGACCCAGTGGAGAGAATGCTAGGCCTAGAGTCAGGAAGATGAGTTCAAATTCAGCCTCAGACGCTTACTGGCTGTGTGACCCTGGGCAAGTCACTTCACCTGTTGTCCTCAGTTTCCTCACATGTAAAATGAGGGTGATGATAGCATTTAACTCCCAGGGTTGTTGTAATAATATAAAAAGATAATAACTGTAAAGGGTTCAGCACACTCGCTAGTACATAATATGTTAAATGCTAGCTCTTATTAGTGTTAATATTGTTCTCGTTCACCTCAATTTCCCCCGCAGCAAAATGGGGATGATAATAGCAATACCAATCTCCCAGGGTTGCTGTGAGGATTGAATGAGATAATGTTTATAAAGTGCTTAGAGTAAGTATTGTTTTAAGTATTATTTATTTATATATTGTCCTATGACTTTCTGATTGACAGGATCATAGATTCAAAGTTGGAAGGGACCTTGGAGGTCATCTAATCCAAGCCCCTCATTTTTGGCAGAGAGGTAAACTGAGTCCCAAAGAAGTGAGGGGACTTGCTCAAACTCACGCAGCCGAGCATTTACTAGCATTGGCCATGGGGCCCTAAATTGGCCCAGGACCCTAGAGAGAGGGTGGTCCTCTATCTACAAATCTGGCCGCACTAAGGATATCATTATCATCAGGCATTTGCAGGCAACTGTGCTAGCAGACCGGGTGGGTGGATGGGAGGGTACAAAGACTGTTTTAGTAAGTACACTGCTCTTGCTGTGTGTGTGTGTGTGTGTGTGTGTGTGTGTGTGTGTGTGTGTGTGTGTGTGTGAGAGAGAGAGAGAGAGAGAGAGTGTGTTCTTTGCAGGGAAATGAAGGTTAAGTGACTTGCCCAGGGTCACACTGTTAGCAAGTGTCTGAGGCCGGATCTGAACTCAGGTCCTCCTGAATCCACCTGAGCCACCTAACTGCCCCCTACTGCTCTTGCTCTTGAAGAAACTCCAACCTAAGAGGAGAGACAGAACTTAAGAGAACAGGGGACATAACAATGAGAGCTAGATTATTCTGTGTCCCAGTGAATGGTTCAAACAAGGACTGCCAAGTACAGAATCAATCTCTAAGGTCTCTCCCTGTGAGAACTAAATTGTAAGCTCTGACCTGACTTGCCTTTTGCAGAGTGCAATGGAAAGAATATTGGATTTCTAACCAAAAGACCCAGGTTTGAATCCTAGCTCTGACACCTACCGTCTGGACAACTTAGCGAGACAACAAGCATTTATTACATGCTTTTTCTGTGTGGGGCACTTGTGGGCCATCACTCTTTGGACACTGAGTTTCCTCATTTGTAAATCGAGGGACTTTGTGAATTGTAAAGTCCCTAAATCTCATCATCCCACGTGCCTTGTTTCTGATGATCCAACTGTTCAGAAAGAAAAGGAAATCTTCCTCTCGGCTGACTGAACTGAATTCGTGAGTGGGGTAAATGCTAACAAGCCGAAAGTGGCCAGTTCAGATGAGGAAGGAGGAGGGGGAAGAAAGACGCCCAGAAATGGAGACACTACAAGACTGCAAGACAGGGTGGAGTAAGTCAGTGGCAAGGTTATGCCAGGCCAGGGGAGGGGAACTAAAAGGAGTACAGATAGATGGTTTTGGGCTCAAATTTGTTTAGCTTTCCGGTTCCAAACCTGCCTGAGTTTCACGCAGGACTTGCCTGCTTTCTTCTATTTATTTTTCCTGTTCACTCACATCTCTAGCACTCAGGGACAAAATGAAGGGAAGCACCAATACAGAAAAGCCCCTTGGGATGATGGGAGGTCCAATCCCTGCTCTCTGGGACATAAAGGGTTCTCAGCCTGACTAACCAAAACGGCCTCTTTGTACATAAATTAATAAACACAAAGACATTCGAGCTCAGTGGACCTTCCCTGCCACTTTCTTGTTGGCTTTGAAAGGAATCTGAATTGACGTCTTTAGTTTTCACACCCCAGCAATTTCTGGATAACCCTTTCCCTCCCCTGTATGGAGCCCTCCTATGTAACAGAGAAAAAGAGGGAAGCAAAAACACAACATTCCATCTCTCGTCTCCTTGCCTTTGCATAGGCTGTACCTCATGCCTAGAATGCCCTCCTAGAACCCTCAACCTTCTTCAAGGCTCAGTTCAAGCACCACTTTCTATAGCAGTCGGTCTTCTCTTGATTCCCCAATTGCTAGTGCTTTATCCGCCAGCCTGGAGCCAGCAAGACTCGAATTTGAATCTGGCTTCAGGTACTTATTAGTTGGGTGACCCTGGGCAAGTTATTTCACTGCTGCTTGCCTTGGTTTCTCCATCTGTAAAAATGGGGATAATGGCACCGACCTCCCAAGGTTACTTTGAGGATTGTAACGATTGGAATGACGCCACCTGCTGGATACTTACTGTAGAAGAGTTCTGCCCATGAAGCAAAGGTCTTTGAGGGCAAGACCAGGAGTCAGGAAGTGACACAGGCTAGTGGGAGGAGGAAGGAAGAGACTGGCGCTCAGTCTCGCGCTCTCTTTCCTTTGGACTCTGGTGGAGAGCGGAGCTAGAAATGTGCTCTCCCTTTAATAGATAGGAATCTAGGCCTTTCTCTCTCTTTACCAAAATTCTTATTCTCCTTAATAAATGCTTAAAAGTCTAACTCTTGCTAAAGCTTATAATTTATTGGCGACCACTCATTAGATATTTTAGACAGTTTAGCTAGAATTTTAGCCCTTAACAGGATCAAATGAGATAATGATTGTAAGTTGTTCAGCACACTGCCTAGCACACAGTGGCCACTACATCAATGTTAGCCTTACATTTACTTTGTATATGTTTAATATTGACATCTCTATGTACACGTTACTTTGAAATGATAGCATTTAAATTCCTTGAGGGCAAGGACTGGTTCATTTTTGTTTTCCTGGTGCCTGGTACAAAGTAAGCATTTCTAAAGGCCTGCCAAATGAATGAGCAAATAGATGCATGGATGAATGACTGAGGTGGAGACTGATCTTCCCATGTATATAACACTCCTCTCGCACCGTCCCAGCCTCTTGTGTGAGAGGAGGGAGCAACGTTTCTGTCTTCTAGGACTGGTATTTTCCCATTGTTTCCTTGGTGTGTCGTTCTCTCTGCTTACTATCAACCGCTGGGGCTTTAGAATAAGAACTATCAGAAACAAAATCAAGGCAAGCCCAGGTTGTCAAGTGTCAGGTGCCTGGAGATAACACATAAAAAAGCCAGTCAGTTCCTGCTCTCGAGAAGCCTCCATTCTAAGATTTGGGGGGAGGTTCCCCAGACTGGGGAGCAATAGACTGGGAACACACAGGGATGGTGAATTAAGCTACATGACAATCAAGACCCAAGCCCTTTCCAGAAGCAACGATAACATCGATTTTATCACTATGGGTGGATAGGCATTTGGATTCCCCATGTTGTGGATTGGTAGAAAGATAAAGGCCACGAACATCTGTGTGACTGGGGCTTATGGTGAGCTCTCACCAATCAAGCCCTGTCCTCACAGAGGTTGGGGGTCTACGCTCACACCCTTCCCTTCCCTTCCCTTCCCTTCAGTGTTTCTCTGGGGTGTGATACAACTGGGTACAAATTGCTTCCTCTCCCTCCTCACCCTTATTGAATCCTGCCCCCCAAATGCCACCTGGATGTGGGATGGGCAGCAAGCAGGCATAGCTGATGAAAGGAGGAACTCAGGGCATAGTTGACCAATACCACCCCAACCCCCACCAAAAAAAAAAAGTGTGACCAAGAACACTGGAGAAAAGGTCAGGGAGGCAGAAAGTAGGAATTTAGGAAACTCACTGAGTGTGGGTCTGTTGGTTAGTGAGGGGCCTGGAAAAGGGGAGAAAGGAAAGGAAAAAGAGGAAAGGAATTTAGTGTGTCTACATAGAGAACAGGCGATTCTATTTCCCAGATGACAAAACTGAAAAATTCCCTTTGGAGACGAAAACAGCCGCACCTTTTTACTGTTCTTTTAGGTCTGCTAGGACATTGTGACGTCTGCTTAATCTGGCACATTGCCCTGCAAGCGTTCAGGATTGAGTTTTTGCCCGCTGATAGAGTCCAAATTGCACATGCTGTCATTCTAATGAGCAGGTCTTTGCCCTGGGAAGAGTTCAGAAAATGTCCCTCCCCATCTCTTTCACTGCAGGGGTAGGGGACTCTGGGTGTGGAATACTGCATATACCGGGTCAGACAGGGCTAAGGGGTTGACTAATTTTGCTAATACCTTTCCCCCCTTTTTATTATTTTGTTTATGGAGCCAGTTGGGGTTAAGTGACTTGCCCGGGGTTCATACAGCTAGCAAGTATCTGAAGCAGGATTTGAACTCAGGTCCTCCTGACTACAGGGCTGGTGCAAGGCACTGCACCACCTAGCTGCCCCTTCCCCCTTTTTATTATTTTAAAATCTCTAATAAGGAAGAGCATACATGTAAGTATAAAACATAAAAGCCATCAATGAAAATAATGGTTTATAAATCCCTTGGGAGACAGAACCACCTGCTACTTTAAAGACCACTGAGGTAAACAAACTGTGTCTTCCAAAGCCCTGAAGCCTCAGAGATCGCAACCCTGGGTGCCCCGAACATACACGAAGAAATATGGTGAAGAGTAATCTCGAGAGAAAATCTGGCCTTTGCCCGTGTGGTTGTGGGTGGAGATAATCTAACCACATCCTATTCCACCAAATTCTTGAGAAAGCACTTGAAAAGAGTGAATCAATTTCATTACTCAGAGGGAAGCCGGTTATCTGCACTTAAAGAAAGCTCTTTGTTGACTACGAACAGGCTAAAGAGGGCTCTCATTAGTCAGGAGCACCCCGGGGAAACTGATTTCCCAAAGGTTATGAGTCAGATGGCAGACTGTAATTGTTTGCTAACTTGAATCTACTAAGACTCTATCTGTCACCATACCTTCTGTGAAGAATGGCCACTGGCTACAGCACCAACCTCTCCTGTTTTTTGGTATTTAAGAGCCCTACACTGTCCAAGCACAAACACAAGATTTGGAAAAACTATTGAACATCGCCTTTTCTTCCCCTTTGGGGAACTTGGATGAATGTTTTCAGTAAAACATTTCTCTATGAGAGCTCCCACCCTGTCATGCCTAACCATCATTTCTGAGACAAGTGGAAAGCGACTTGTGGGCAGCGTGGTTGGGATCAATCCCCAGGTGTCCCCAGGCAGCTAGGGTGACTTGGCTGGACACCTGGCGGACAGGGCAGTGGCCTGTGTCATCAGGAGCTAGAGGCAAAGCAGGTTTGGAAGGACACCTGGCCCGTCCCCATGAAGCAGAAAGCTCGAACATTTTAAAAGGGATAATAAACCAGGAGAACATTGTATACAGTATCAACAACATTGGGTGTTGATCAACTGTGATAGACTCGACTCTTCTCAGCAATACAATGGTCCAAGATAGTTCCAAAGGATTCATGATGGAAAATGCTCTCCAAATCCAGAAAAAAAAGAACTATGGAATCTAGATGCAGATTGAACCGTACTATTTCTATTTTTTGTTTGTTTTTCTTTTTTGAGTTTTTTTCCTTTTTGCTCTGATTCTTCTTACACAGCATGACTAATGCAGAAATATGTTTAATGTGACTGTACATATATAAGCTGTATCAGATTGCTTGCTGTCTTGGGGAGGAGGCAGGGAGAAAAATTTGAAACTAGAAATCTTATAAAAAACAAATGTTGAAAACTATCTCTACATGTAACTGAAAAATAATAAAATACTGTTATTTTTTTAAAAAGGGACAAGGGGGCAGCTAGGTGGCACAGTGGATAGAGCACCGGCCCTGGAGTCAAGAGGACCCGAGTTCAAATCCAGCCTCAGACACTTAACACTTACTAGCTGTGTGACCCTGGGCAAGTCACTTAACCCCAATTGCCTCACTTTAAAAAAAAAAAAAGGGACAATAGAAAGTAGGAGTTCCTGAACCCGAATGAAGGTTAGCAGGGACCTCAAGGGCCATTCCCTAAATGAGAATCTCCATCACAACACAGCGGGCAAGTGGTCATTTAGCCCACGCTTGAGTCCTCCAATGAGAGGGGAACCACTGCCTTCCAAGGTCACTCATTTCTCTTCTGAAGGATGCTCACTGATGACAGTTTTTCCCTTAAATCAAGTCTAAATATATGTCTTTTCATCTTTGACTCACTAGTCCCAGTTCTGTTCTACGGAAGATGATTAGTAACAACTCTAGGCTTCTCATCTTTTCTCTCTAAAACACTCCTTTTAGGGAAAAAGGAGGCAGCAGGATACAGTGGCTAGAATGGTAGATTGAAGTCAGGAAGCCCTGGGTTCAAATCCTATTCCAGACACTTTACTAACTATGTGACCCTGGGCAATTCAGTTTCCTCATCTATAAAACAAAGGAGCTAGACTTGATGCTGAAAGTCCTTGCTAGCTCTAAATCTATGATTCTGTAGAAATCATAGCAGTCAGTTTCCTTCCTTTTTACCTATCCCACTTCCTACCTGCATAATGAAGTCCTTTATGGCCCAGCTGAGATGCCCCAGCCCAGACAATTTAGAGATACAGTGGCTAGAGGGCTAGGCCTAGAATCAGTTAGTCTCTTGATTCTGTTAATTTCATTGCATCAGTTAGTACAAATTTTCTCATGATTCTTTGGACTCATCATCATTTCTCATTGTGGTATTCTACTATATTCCTTTATTCTGTAAGGGGACAACTGCTTTCTTTCCAATTTTCCAGTTCATTGCTACCATAAAAAATGCATCTGAGGAGTTTGAGATGGGTAGATACTGTCACCATGGAAACCTGGACAGACTTTGAGAAAGCCAAAGATAGAAGAACCTGGCGTACTATCGTCTGTGGGATCACGAAGAGTTGGGCACGACTGAACGACATCATCAAATTGCTGTGTATGCTGACCCTGGTTTTCCTTTCTTTCTTTTTTTCTTTAAACTTCCTTGGGAAATATGTCCAATAGCAGGATCAAGGGGTATGGGAAGTCTTAACGCTTCTCTTATACAGAATGACTGGGCAAATCCATAGCTCTCTCTCCTCAATGCATTGACATCCTTGACCTTCCACAGAACCTCAAGCATGGACAATTCTCATCTTTTGTCATCTTCCTTTCGATTTGAATGGTGTGAGGCAAAATAACTTGGACTTCTCTTAATTTGCATTTTTCTTATTATTAGTGATTAAGGAGCATATTTTCATGTGGGTCATTTCTAGTTTGTAATTCTTTTAAGTTCTATTTTTTGACCTTTAACTTTAAGGGGAATGGCTCTTGGTTTTAAATATTTGTGTCAATTCCTTATGTACTTTGGATATCACACTCTTATTACTGATATTTGATGCAGATGATTTACCCATTCTATCACCTCTTCTAATGACAACTTTGCTGAATTTATCTATCTAAATTTTATGGAGGACAGAGGGGAAAGGGAGAGAGACCAAAAGAGAAATATGGGGGGAGAGAGAGAGTGGGGGTGGAAAGAACAAGAGCAGAGAGGAGGAGTTGGGGGAAGGAGGGAAAGAAAGGGGGGAGGGAAGGGAGAAAGAACAGGGAGAGAGGGAGAGGGACTGAGATTATAAATATGTAGCCCGGTGAAGTTTCCCAACAGCACCATATCATGACTGAGTACCAAGTTTATTATCTGTTTCTGAACTCACCAATCATTTCCTCCCTCTGACAAGGTGGCTTCTAGTATGTTCCCATCACACTATCATACCTATCTGGGTCTTTCTGTCCTTAGCAACTAGCACACTGCCTTGTAAACAGTATGAGCGTAATAAATATCTGTTGATGAGCCAGAGAAGAGGGACACATTTCTCCATCCTTGTTACTTCTCTTCTTATAGGAAGACCAATCATAATTTTGTAAAACCATTGTAATTACCTGGCATCGTCAGAAAAAGAAATATACTTTAGTAAGTTTGAAGGGTAAAAGGATAGGCCAGGAATGTATTTCAGTTCTCTTTTATTCATGTTACTAACTTTTGAGACCCACTTTCTATTCACTGAGCCTGTTCCTTGTGGCCAAAGCCTTTATTAATAGTGAGTTTTCATTCTGGTTTCTTCCGTTTTCTCACCACCATTTGATACTACCTGAAGTCCTCTTCCTCTGTACTTAGCAGATTCCTGTTAACACTGTCATGTAAGCAGATTCCTGTTAACACTGTCATGTAAGCAGCTAACCATTTGTGGAAATCCAACTTCTAGTCACCTTTTTTTCTTTTTCTTTTTGCTTCTAGTCACTTTTGACTTCTTTATTCTTCTCTCCTAGATGGAACTGACTATTTGCGTGCTACATCTCCACCATTCCAAGGTTCCTCTCTCAAAGCTCATGGATGAGGTAACTCCCCACAGATTTCAGCTCTTTTTCTCTCAGACCTCCCCTCCGTCTCTCTGGTGGCAGCTTACCCTAATTACAAAGTACCAACGAGCCTCTTGAGGGCTGGACTTGCACACTCTTCCTAGCTGCAATTGGGTATACACCTTGCCCTGAGGTCCAACAATACCCCCCACCCAAGCTAAGAAAAAGAGGGCTTGAGGCAATAGAGTCCACAGTAAAGTGAAAGCCCAGGAGGGGATAGTTCTGTTTGGTGGGAGGCAGTCGACCCTTTCTTTGACCAGCTTCAATTCAGAGACAGCAGCAGGCCTTTACATTTACTCCCTCTGAAGAAACGTGGAATATTAGGCCTGGAGAAGAGAAGACTTGGGTTGGTAGTGGGGTGGGAGGATGGGAAATGACAGCTGTCTTTAAGTATGTGAAGGGTAGTCACATGAAACAGGGATTAGACTTGGTCAACTTCCCCTCCCCCCAGCTCCCCTTTGAAGAGCAGAACAGGACACTGGGTGCAAAGCCAATTTCAGCCTTTGTAGTAAAAACTTCCTCATGAAAAGAGATAACCATTGGGGCCGCTAGGTGGCGCAGTGGATAGAGCACCAGCCCTGGATTCAGGAGTACCTGAGTTCAAATCCGGCCTCAGACACTTAACACTTACTAGCTGTGTGACCCTGGGCAAGTCACTTAACCCCAATTGCCTCACCAAAAAAAAAGAAGAGATAACCACAAGTAGTATGAGCTGCCTTGGGAAGCACTGTGTTGCCCTCACTGGAGGGCCTCAAGTGAAGGCTAGTTGATTACTGGTTGGGTATGAAATAGAGGACAGCATTCTTCCGGTTCAGGAAGAGGTGCATTTACCAGGCACCTACCTATCACCAGTCTCAGTAATGCTGACATAAGGACAAACATTCTTTTTTAGTGGGGTAGGGCGATGAGGGTTAAGTGACTTGCCCAGGGTCACACAGCTAGTAAGTGCTAAGTGTCTGAGAACGGATTTGAACTCAGGTCCTCCTGAATCCAGGGCTGGTGCTTTATCCACTAAGTCACCTGGCTGCCCCCAGGACAAACATTTTTGAAAAGGCCCTGACTGTATCTGGAGAGCTTACAGTCTACTGGTGGTGCAGGGTGGAGGAGGTGAGGAAATGACATCCACACACGAAAACAAATATGAACACTATATAAAATAAACATGAAGTAATTTAGTGGGAGGGGGGAGGTACTCCCAGCAGGGAAAATCAGAAAGGCCCCCTGAAGGGGTTGGCACTTGAGCTGAGTCCTGAACCAAGCTAGGGGTACCAAGAGGTGAAAGTGAAAATGAAGAGTGTTCCAGAGATGGGGGTAACCTCTTCAGGCACAAGCCTGAAGGATGGAGATCACACATATCCTATGTGGGGAACACCAGTTTGACTGGAACAGAGAATGTGTGAACAGTCAGACTAGACACCCTTCCAACCATGATTCTGCGTTGAGGCTGCCACATGGTAAACTGAAATTGGGCAACTGCATGTATCAATGCCATGGCTGTTCATGCAATGGGAGATTTATGCACTGTTGAATCAGCAAAAACATAGCTGGATACTTGATAGATAATACAATTTAGCAAGAAAATGTAGGGAGCCTACTTAAGTATACTATGAAAGCACACCAGAATGCTTGATAGAGAACACAATTCAGCAAGAAAATTTAGGGGGCCTATTTAAATATACCATGAAAGCACACCAGAATGCTTGATAGAGAACACAATTTAGCAAGGAAATTTAGGGGGCCTACTTAAGAGTTCTGTGAAACCACACCAGAAGCCATCTTGTAAAATTTCCATCTCCTCAACAATCTTCCAGTCTAGATACCCAGGGCATGATATCCATCATGATAAACATGCCTTTCACCATGACCTACACAATTTCTTCAAGATACTCCAACGATCAAAGCATATTTAAATACAAAAAGAAACTAAAATCAACTACATGCTTCCTGCACCACACACATGTTGTGATCATCATCGGCCTATCTAGGAGTAGTCACAGACTCAGAGACACTTATCACAGATAAGATTCCGCTGCATGAATCATTGTCATCATTGTAGTGATAAACTGTGGCCAACTCCCCCAAACTGAACATTAGGTCAAGGAGTTCCCTACTTTAGCATGTTACTTCCTAAGGAAAGGAAATAAAACCAATAGATCCAGAAGGGGAAAAAAGAGGGGAGGAAAAGAAAAGGGATTGTGTTTCTAAGGTCTTTTAAAATCCTGTTGTTGTTCTCTCGGCAGTGAGAATGCAGTAAACACTATGGAAACTGCGACACGGCAGTCATTTAATAAACCACTCAAAGCAGACCACAGGGGCTCAACTTTTGTTTTGATCAAAAGCTGAGGAGAAAAAAAATGAATCAGAAGAGAAAATACAGTGAAAACAGCGCCCAACTCAGGGGGAGGCGCCAAAGGATGCAGGTTCGAAGGCCTCCAATTGCTTCTGTGACCAGGTCATTCTGGGGGCCTCAGTTTCTTCACCCTAAAATGAAGGGTTTAGATTTAATGACTTTTAAAATCCCTTCTTGTGCTCTTAGAAATTGAAATTGAGGGAGGCCTGGAATGAGGAGAGTCTAGCTAATGTGGAAAAACATGAGGATGAACTAAGGCAAGACTTCTTAAACTTTTTCCTCTACTGACCCCTTTTTTGTTTTGTTTTTGTTTTTTTGCAGGGCAATGAGGGTTAAGTAACTTGTCCAAGGTTACACAGCTAGTGTCAAGTGTCTGAGGCTGGATTTGAATTCAGGTCCTCTTGAATCCAGGGCCAGTGCTTTAACTACTGCTCCACCTAGCTGCCCTCTTGACCCCTTTTTTTCCCCAACAAATTTTTATGCGACCCTGGGTATATAGGTATATAAAATAGGTATACATAATCCTTTACTGTTGCCAAAATTTTTTGCAACCCCCACATTCAGTTACGTGACCCCATATGGGGTCAAGGTCCACGGTTGAAGAAGCTTTGAACTAAAAGGCAGAAACTTTACAAGCCCAGAGGGAGGGGTGCTTTGGAATTTCTTACTGACAAGAATCCAATTTACTCTCACCATGGTTCAGAGAAATGTCCAAGAGAAATTCAAAATCGACTCCACCCCCCCACCCCACCAAAAAGGGGAAATTGCTCCCCAGCCCCTCCTGCCTACTTCCTTTTCTCTTTGTCTAATACTCGGAGCCTATCACTCTTCCCAGAGCTCTATTCCTCTCCTTTTTTTCCCCAAGAGACAATGAGCATGAAAAATATTATTTCTGGAGGGCATGTCTGTATGCAGGGCCCATGGAAATCCCAGAATAATCCTCCAGACAACATTAAAGGGCCATAGAGAGGGTCTGTTTGCTCTCCTGGGATATGTCTCATCAGAAGCACCATTTTAGCACCTGAAAACTTGGTAACAATGAACATCTGGGTAGTAAATCTGCTATCAAATCTTATAAAAAATAAGACCCTGGGGGCAGCTAGGTGGAGCAGTGGATAGAGCACCAGCCCTGGAGTCAGGAGGATGTGAGTTCAAATCTGGCCTCAGCACTTAAAACTCACTAGCTGTGTGACCCTGGGCAAGTCACCTAACCCCAATCGCCTCACCTAAATAAATAAATAAATAGATAGATAAATAAATAAATATATGTGTGTATGTATGTATGTATATATTTAGAGGAAACCATGGAACCTTTAATAAAGTGTAGTTGGCTCAGAGCTCTGTGATCTTTTTTTATTGTAGGTTGGACAATTTTAATCCCCCACACAACTAAAAGTAAGCTCTTTGATGGCTCACTGTTGTCTCTGTATACCTAGTAAAATGCCTGGTACATACAGTAAGCGTTTAATAAAGGCTTGTTACCTCTGACGAACTGAAATGGCACATCACCTACCATTAACCTCTGAGCTTTAGACACTTCTATTTTGTATAGAGGGGTAGTTAGCTGGTACAATAGATAGAGTGCCAGGCCTGGAGTCAGGTCCTGAGTTCAAATTTGACCTCAGACACTTACTAGCAGTGTGATCCTGGACAAATCATTTAATCCTATCTGCCTCAGTTTCTTGATCTGTAAAATGGCTGGAGAGGGATGCCAAGAAAAACTCAAAATGCAGTCATGAAGAGTCGAACATGACTGAATGACTGAACAACAACAAAATTTCGTATCTACTTCAAGATTGTAAGTTACATGCAGGTTGTGATCTATATTAGGGAAGGTGTGGGGGGGGGGGAGAAGGGGGCAGGTCCCACACCAAGGAAACAACAGGCTGTCTGTATTACTCATATACTGGTACTTAATCAGGCACCCCTGTTTTTTCCCCCTCCCCCCTCTCTGTTTTGTTATTTAAGCTTTCCAAATTTATTTGCCATCTCTGAGCTTAACTGCATGTTCTTGCAGGGCAAAACTAGTTTCTTATCTTATTTCTTTTCACAGCACCGTCAGAGCTGCTCAAAAAGATACACTGAGCAGTATACTATAGACCAGGAGTATGTCCCCAGTGCTCTGCACTGTGCTTGACACAAAGTAAGACACGCCATAAATGTTTATTGAATGGATGTCAAACACGGAAACCCTGGACCAAATGAGATTAAAATGTAATTGGAAAATATTTATCAAAAAAATAAATACAATAGGACATAGATAATGTTAATATGTGATTTTCTAAGTCAATACGCAGCCCACAGGAATCCTTATGCATAGTTTAATGACCTCAGTTTTCTATCTGAATTTGTCACCTCTGGGCCAGACTACATAGAGAAGAGAGTCTGAATGGTGCTTTTTCAACAGAGATCTCAAAAACTGGCAAAGGCAAGATATACAAGTATGAGGGGCTTTAAGACTCTGGGTGTCTACTGGAAGTCTCATTTCACTGAAAGCTGAGCATTTGATGAATCTTTTTTTTTTTTAACCTTAAAATGGCAGCATGTGGTTCAATGGAAAGAGTTAGGAAGATGTGGGTATCAGTTCCAGCTCTGTTCTTCCTACCTGCTCTGAATTGGCAAATTGGCAAAAGGCCTTTGTTTTTCTCATCTGTGAAATATGGGCTTGAACCAGATAGCCTTTGAGGTCAAGCTCTGAGTCTAGGCTTGTCTGCTACCTGACTGGTCTTGGTGACAATTTCCCTTTTTTAAAGTAAAAGAAACACAAGCAAGAAGCAGTTGGTGAAGTGAGCAGAAACCCTGGGAGATGAGGAGCAGATGATCCCAAGGAAGGGAATGCTGAGTACTGAGAGATTAGTGTACTGTAGACTTTCGGAAAGCAGAGTTCAAAAAGTTCAGAAAAATGACAATCCCAATATCATGTCCTGAAACTTGGTCTCCCTCCCTACTTGATCCTGGTTTCCTCCTTTGCCTAAAAACACACTCAGGTCTCTGTTAAAACAAAACAACTCCTCCGTCCCTCCCACTCTCACTTTACCTCTCTTTTGCCACCTCTCCCTCCCTCCACCTCCCCTGTCCCTCCCACCTCACCATTCATCAACACTATACTCACTATCTCCACTTCCCAATCACCGGATTCTCTCCTTGATCCCATAAAATCTGGCTGCTTCTACTCGAATTGTTCTTTCTACAGTCGATAATGACCCCTTCCAATGACCTTTCCCCAGCTGATACTTCAACAGCATTTGAAATCACTTGACCAAACCGTTCTTGCTGATAATCTTTTCTCCCTTGGCTTGGAAGAAAACATTTATTAAATACCTACTATATGCCAGGCACTGTGTCAAACACTTTACAAGTATTGTTGTTATTATTATTATTATATTGGTGTACATCTTAGCCCTTCTGTTATATTGTGAGCATTGTGAGGGCAAGAATTACGTCATTTTGCGGGGCTTCATATTCCCAGCACTCCAATGAATTCAGTTCAAGTAATATTTATTAAACAAAGTGCTTGCTGAACTGAACCAAAAATCTGGAAAAAAAAGAAAGGTATACAAAAAATGGAAGAGAAGACATTCAAGCAAGGAAAGATTAAAGAGTGGCACAGACTGGTAGGAATAGTTTCAAGAAGGTTATAATCCAGAATAAGGTGAGTCCTGGGGGTTGGAAAGCAGTGTTGGTGGCAGGGAACAATTAAGAAGGTTTTGGGTTTGGGGGAGGAGCTATACTTGGAGCAGGAAGAACAGGTGTGTAAGCTCACTGCTTGGGGGCAGATGGTATAAATGTTAGCAAATGATAGAGAGGAAATCGCACACTATTCAGTTATTATTTTGCTCCCATCCCCTTTATCAAGTTAAAAGGACATACCTGGAAAACTGGAAGTGGTTGAACAAACAGAGGAGTTAAGTGACAGAAAAGCTGTTATAAGAGACCTATGATATATTAAATGAGTTTCAGTCTTCTAACCCAGGTGAATTACATGCCATGTTATTAAGAAAACTATCAATGGGGCAGCTAGGTGGCACAGTGGATAGAGCACCGACCCTGGAGTCAGGAGTACCTGAGTTCAAATCTAGCCTCAGACACTTAACACTTACTAGCTGTGTGACCCTGGGCAAGTCACTTAACCCCAATTGCCTCACTAAAAAAAAAAAAGAAAGAAAGAAAGAAAAAAGAAAACTATCACTGACCAGCTCTTAGTAATCTTGGAGGAACCCCAGAGAATGGGATTTGAGTCTGAAAAAGAGGCAAATATATTTTTTCCACAATGGGGAAAAAAGGTGAATTCCAGGTCCTGCCGACCAGCAAGGGCTTGACATCAGTCCTTGACAGAATTCTAGAATGGATGGCTTGGGAGCGCTGAGAAAGGGAAGTGTCGATGACTGTGATCCAGTAGGCACTCACTAAGACTAATTCCTGTCAAACTAAGCTCATTTCCTTTTGGGAGGCTTCAAGTTAAGTGGTCCATTAGGAAAGTAGCCACATGTCTTAGATCTGGATTTCAGCAGGGAGTATGAACAAGTACCTCAAGGCTTTCTTGTGAATTAGATGAAGAAAATTTGAATCTGATGAGAGTAAAGTTAAAGAGATTCCCATCTGGCTGAAGGATCACACTAAAAAACTAAAAATCAAAAAACTGATAAAGTGTTAGATGTTGATATGCATTCTGTGTCCTGTTTAATTTAATTTTCATCAATGGCGCCAGTGATGACATGGATAGACTCTAAGTTCCTTAAAGGCAGGGGCTGTTTCACATATGTCTTTTGTATTCCCTGGTGCCAAGCACAGTGCTTAATAATTGCCTTTTAATTTAAGTGGGAAATGGCTAAGAGATGACAGAATAATAGATGTCAGAAATAGAGCCCAATCAAACTAGATGTCATTTAAGAGGTAAATATAAAGCCATGTGTTCAAAAAACCAATTATCCAAATGCAGGTATGATTTCGTGCATTTCTAGAGATCATTTTCTGGGTTTTATTTAAACACAAGTTTAATAAGGTTCTTTGAACAACCTGGTTGACAGTGTAACTAAATGAACCTACTCTCCCTTCTCCATCGTGGGATGGCCCCTTCAAATACCTGACTACAGTTTCCATGTCCACTTTAATACTCCTCTTTTTCTAGTTCCTTCAACCAACGGTCTTATTGTGACTTAGAGAATGTAGCGAACCTCCAGGTTTTCAATGCCTTTCCTAAATGTAGTGTCCCACTCTATCCCCAGGGTGCTTCAGATGTGAACTAAACAGGGCAGAGGACAATAGGGCCTATGGCTTTCTGGTGCTGGATGTTATGAATCTCTTGCATAGTCCTCTTCTTACCAATCACATTAGCTAAACAACACCGTTCAGTTCGGTCTTTTCATTTGTTTCTTTTCCACAAATCTTCTGTCTTTCCAATCCATCCACACAGCTACCTAAGTAATATTTTTCAAGTATGTCACTCCTTTGATCAACAAATTCCACTACCCCTACATGAAAACATTAAAAGCCAATCTCTCTCTCTCCATTTAAAATTGCTCATTAGCCTACCTCCAATCCACTCTTCCATGTTTATTACACATTCACTCTATGATCTAGCCAAACACCCCCCCACCCCCATGAGCATGACCATGCAAATGTCAATGCCTCCACACAGGTTGTCCCTCCTGCTTGGAAGGTACTCTCTCCTCATCTGTGCCTTTCAGAATCTTTGTCTTCCCTCCAAGATCAGCTCAAGCTCCCCTTCCTACATCAGGGCCTTGCCTGCTCCCCAACAAATGCTAGCACCTCCCCCTTGAAATCACCTTGGTTTACTCTATAACTGCTTAAAGGTGTCTCTGTTGTTTTGCCCACACGTACTCCAGCTCCTGGAGGCCAGGAGCGGTTTCGTTTTTCTCACTGTATGCCTAGCACTTAGGACGGGGCCTGGTACCCAGCAGGTGTCTAATAAATGCTGGCTGATGGATGGGACTAGAGACCTTCGTTCCAAGTTTTTATCAAAACCTTGTGGGTAGTTAGGTGGCACAGTGGATAGAGCACTGGCCCTGGATTCAGGAGTTCAAATCCAGCCTCAGACAGTTAACACTTACTAGCTGTGTGACCCTGGGAAAGTCACTTAACCCCAATTGCCCCCCACACACACACACACCTTATGACTTTTGGGTCCTCTTAGTTGCTAACGCCTTCCCTTCCCAGAGTATCTTTGTTTAGCTATTTTTCGGTTGTGTCCAATTTCTAGTGACCCCTTTTGGGTTTTTCTTGGCAGAGATGCTGGGATGGTTTGCCATTTCCTTCTCCAACTCATTTGACAAGTAAGGAAACTGAGGCCAAAAAGGTTAAGTGACTTGCCCAGGGTCACATAGCTAGTAAGTGTCTGAGGCAAGATCTGAACTCAGGAAAAGGAATATTACTGACTCCAGGCTGGGCACTCTACCCACTGTACCACCTAGCTGCCCCTTTTCCCAGGTTATCTACCATCTACTCAATTGTGTATATGGTTATTTACTTATTATCTCCTCCTGTGAGCACCTTGAAGGCAGGAACTGTTTTTGCCTTTCTTTGTGTCCCCAGTGTTTAGGACAGTGCCTGGCACATAGTAGGTGCTTAATCAATGCCTGTTTACAATTCTAATGTGTACCTAGTTATTCACATGTTGTCTCCTCCATTAGAACGTGAGATCCTTGAAGGCAGAGACTGTTTGCCCCCCTCTCCTTTTTGTAAGCCCAGCCCTTGGGACGGTGCCCAGCACACAATAAGTCCTTAGTAAATGCTTGCTGACTTACTACTAACTCTCATACTCAGGGGAGGCAGAAAGTTAAGGAGGCTCTAGATGAGTGGAGATGAATAGGGTTAGCCTCTCACTCAGTGATCAAGGGTTTGTCACCTATGGCCAAACAAGCCACCAGACTGTTTTGGACGGTGGTCACAGCCAAGGACCCCTCCCCACTGTGGCTTGAGCTTCTTGCCACCACAGGCCACACGCCCTAGGGAAGGTATTCCTGAGCAGCCTCACCCTGTCCCTTGTGGGAGAATCACTACCACTGCTGGCTCCTACTTGAGCATGGCAGAACCACAGAGCTGCCCGGTCAGAATATAAATTTTTGCCATGAGGCAATGACCCACAGCCGTGTTTACGTTTAAAAACAAAAACCCAAACCCCTCACACGCCTAGGTATTAAGGATGGCTGGAAAGGAGTATGCTGTTGTGGGTTTGTAAGAAGTTCTGGGCTCAGGAAACAGTGAAGGGAAGGAAGGGGCAAGGGCCTGTTTTGGCATCATTTCTCGTTCTGGAGCATGGGACACTTGGCACATTCAGCAGCGCACAGCTTAATGGCTAGTCACCCTGGTTAGGGGGTGATGCCTTCACTTCTCCACAAGTCTTGATAGTGTGAAGATAAGTGATTCAAGGGACTGTAAGCACTGCAGGCCTCAGAACCTACCTTCAGGTATTATTAATCCACTACCTTTACCTGGACAAAGGGCTCTTTTACAGTCATGGGTTTGGAATGACGTGTAGAAATCACTCAACCTTTACTCTTGTTCCACTTCCTCAAATGCCTGCAAAGAATTATGCAGACAAATGGAGGAAAAGACGAGTGCGGAGGGCTTGCTTTGGTTGGTAGTTTCTTGATTTTCTGTTCACCTCTCTAAAAATGCAAATCTATTTACTCTGGGCATTGCATCATACCACAATCGAGGCAACTGGGGGAATGAAAGGTAACAATATCCAGCATTTAAGGAGCTCTTTAAAGTTTGCAAAGTGTGCTGCAAATCTCACCTCACCTCAAAATAACCCTGTGAGGTAGGTGCTATTTCTATCACTTTAGAGGAAACTGAGGCAGATGAGGTCAAGTGACTTTTCTAGTCACAAAGCTTATAAATTTCTGAAGCCAGATTTGAACTTGAGGCTAGAGCTCTGTCCACTGCACCACTTAGCCGACTAGGAAAAGGAGCTAAGCCAGGAATCTGGAAGACCTGAGTTCAAAACCACCCTCAATCATTTACTGTATGACCCTGGGCAAGTCGATTAACACCTCAGCCTCAGTTTCCTTAGCTGTGAAATAAGAATAATCATTAATAGTACCTATCTCTAAGGGCTGTTGTGAGGATAAAATCAATACTCTGCACACCTTTAAATGTTCTACAAATGTCAACTTCTAAGGCCATGTCTTCTCTCCACAGAGAACAATAAGAACAATATCATTAGAGTTAAGTATATTGCAGGTTTCATTTAGTTATTTAATTTGAAATTGGAAAAATACCTAAATTCCCTCTCTAACATGGAAAATGTAAAGAAAAAGCATCAGGACCTTTTTTCCTGAGAGGATTGTCATCCTCATTTCACAGATGAGTAAACTGTAGTCCTGAGAGGTTAAGAGATTTGCCTGTGGTCAAATGGGTCCCTGGAGAAAGAATAGGATACAGTTTATATCAAAAGTTTTTTTTTTCTTTTTTAAGGTTCATAGTTTAAGTCAAGAGATTTATTTTACTTTGTCCCCATTAATGTGCAGATCACTATAGTTCAAATCAGTTGTAATAGAAGGTTTATAAAGAGGAAAAATGTGAAATAAAGATGGAAAGGCAAACTGGACCCAGTCTCTAAAGAGTGTGAAATGTGGGGCTAAAGGAGATTGTTTTTAAAGCTATAAGCAACAGGAAGCAGGGAGTGTCAGGGTCAGACCTGTGCTGTGTGAAAGATGGATTGGAGAGAGGAGAGACTAGAGGCAGGGAGTCCAGGCAGGAGGACCTGAACAAAGCTGGGAGCCCTCTGGAGTGGAAAAGGAGAGAGATGCTAGTGCCACTGGGGAGGACAGGTCCTGGAAAGTGATTGGGGATGGGGGGAGGAAGGGTCAAAGATGACTCTGAGATTTCAAGCCTTGGTGGTTGGGAGGAAGTTGGTGCAATTAACAGAAACAGGGAAGTTAAGGAGGAGAGGCAGAATTAGGAAAGATGATTGGGCTCAGCTTGAAACATCCTGAATCTGAGTCAGTGGAGAGATTCAATCTGGAGATATTTTCTCTGATATTCTCTCCTCTCTCTCTGTCTGTCTCTATTTCTCTCTCTCACAGACATACATGTACACACTCTCTCATATATACATACATACTTTCTATTTATACTCTCTCTTATATACATGTATTATTTCTCTAATATATGTATACATATATTCTCTCATATATGCATATACTCTATATACTCTTCATAAATACATATATTTTCTCTCTTTGTGGCAGCTAGGTGGCACCATGGATAGAGCACTGGCCCTGAATTTGGGAGGACCTAAGTTCAAATCTCACTTCAGACTCTTATTAGCTGTGTGACCCTACTGCCTTAAACATCTGGGACCATCTTCAGTGGTCCTGATATATATCTCGCCACAGGACCCAGATGGCTCTGAAGGAGAGAGTGAGGTTGGTGACCTTGCACAGCCCTCTCACTTAAATCCAATTCAGTGCAAATCATGACATCACCTCCTGATATCATGGTCCTCTTCGAGAATGAACATGGAAGATTTAAGATTACTGTAGGCAGGGGCAGCTAGGTGGTACAGTGGATAAAGCACCGGCCCTGGATTCAGGAAGATCTGAGTTCAAATATGGCCTCAGACACTTGACATGTACTAGCTGTGTGACCCTGGGCAAGTCATTTAATCCTCACTGCCCCTCAAAAAAAAGAAAAAAAAGAAAAAGAAAAAAAGATTATTGTAGGCAGCCATAAAAGTCAGTAGTCAGTAGAGGGGGAAAGCCTGAAGATGAACAAGGGAATGATCATTAAGGAGTAAAGTCCTGAAGGAGAGACTTGGAAATGGGGGTTTACCTTGGTCAAGAGATGAACTACCTCATCTTCAGAGACAGAAGTACTGTTTCTGCCCCTTACATACATACATACATACATACATGTGTGTATATGCATGTGTGTACATATTTGTATGTGTGTTGTCCTTCCTAGACTCTAAGTTCCAGGAAGACCAAATAAGAAACTTACAAATGAACTTTGGGAACATAACCAGAGGGGGAAGTAGATGCCAATTCTGTTTGAGTCACTAACATTCCCAAAGTTTTCTGTTTGAAATATATGTAAATTCAGTGAGGCATTTAATGAAAATTCCTCGTCCCTTCACACTATGGTGTTTTCTTTTGGAGGAGAAGGGGAGGGAGGCCCACAGGTTTCCACAGATCGCCAACTGCTCGAGAACATAACATACAAACACTAAGCTTACAAAACAAAACAAAGCAGGGGTATCCATTAACCTTATAAAGACCACCCTCACAGATTTCCGTCCAACAGTCAGCCCTGAGGGGCATTTAAAATGATTTTATTTACAAGAATTCGATTTACAAGTTTTCAAGAACACAAGTATGTGTAAACCAAAGTGTGTTCATGTGAACAGACTGAAAGCCTAGGGGTAGGAACTAGTACATCATCACGGTGGGGACTCCACTGACCACAGAAGCCACTTAGGACACAAGAGGACACTTCGACACATGGGATGTTTCTTCTTTTTTTTTTTTTTTAGTGAGGCAATTGGGGTTAAGTGACTTGCCCAGGGTCACACAGCTAGTAAGTGTTAAGTGTCTGAGGCCAGATTTGAACTCAGGTCCTCCTGACTCCAGGGCTGGTGCTCTATCCACTGCGCCACCTAGCTGCCCCTACGGGATGCTTCTTAATGGCCCTGTTCCTACAGGGTCTGGACAGAACCAGGGTACCAAGGCACATCTGCCTTTGACGTCCCATAGAACTTCTGAGAAGCATTTCCTAGGGGAAGATTCCCTCGTGCTTTTTCCTTGGTTCCTTAGAGTTTGCACAGTTAAAAACAAACCAAACCCATAGTGCACAGAGCACATACTGAGGCTGACCAATTTGGGGTTAAAAAGGACAAAACAGAACAAAATGAAGAAGCACAGCCCTCCCAGCAGTGGCTAATAAGGGTTATTTATATAATACCACAGAAGGAAGGGAAGGGGGCATTGGTATTTAATCTTACCTCCCCAACAGATGTTCCATGGAACACTGCACTCTCCCAGAGTATTCAAAAAGGCCCGAAGCCATACACCTGTGTACATTTCCAGCCTCTAGTCGTGTTTTTTAGGAACATCTCATGACAAGCGTGGTTCTCAAAAACATTTGCGATGGATGTATTTGCAAAGTGTTGGATACCACGCAGGTGGCTCATCTCTTAAACCATCAAGGGTGGGAGTGAGTCAACAACTCTCCATTGTCACCCTTGTCTAGTTCCCTGTTCCCTTGTTTAGGAGAGGAAGAAAAGACTTGGTGGCACATTTGAGACCTGGAACTGCAGCTAAAGAGGGGAGCATAATGTTAATGTTCTACAGTTACATGATTCTTCCTGAATTTGCCTTTACATTGTATTTAAGCCAACAGCTTCTTGCATCCATGGATCCATGAACCCATCTAGCTTTTGGTGAAAGAAAAAAGCCAGTTAATTTTGAAGGATTATTAATACTGCCATCTATGAAAACAGAGTTTTCCCCCCAAAAGGAAAAGGGTGGGGGGCGTGGGGGAGAACCAGCCAGACTGCACAGTGGATAGAGCACTAGTCCTAGAGACCTAAGTTCAAATCTGACCTTAGACACTTACTAGCTATGTGACCCTGGGCAAGGCACTTAACCTCGATTGTCCCTCTGCCCCCAAAAGAGTGTATAGATTGTTTCTTCAGAGCCTAAGTTCCAAGTAAAAATCGTCTGCTCATCTTGCCTGTGTCCCTGAGCAGCATCTGAACTAAGAGGAATCATTATCAGAACCCTTTTGGACCACAGTACAAAAGGGGATCAAGACTGACCGTCACCGGGAGCTCGCCTGGAAACGTGAGAGCGTGTACTGATAACATACGTTGGCGTCAACACTGGAGCTGGCTGCTTTGTCCTCGCCTCACCCCGAGTTAATCTATGTCACCAGCCTGGATTAGTTCACTGTCACCTACACGCAAGCTATAGAGCATAATTAGCGGGGGACAGAGTCCTGAGTCTGATTGTCCCTCTGTACAATCTTCGACCCACAAGGACGTTGGAGTTGCTGAATTTCCTGTGTTCCTAAAGTTACTACTCAAAGAAAAATGAGCCAATTTCTTCCTCCGCTGTATATTCTACTTGGCTCCCAAACATTTCCTCTTCTATTCATACCCTGTTTGCAGCTGAGCCCAAGAATGCCATGCACTTGACCCACACTGGGAGCTGCAGCCTGGAATTCTGACACGGCAAGGACATGCATGTGCAAAGTCTCCCTTCCAAGCTTTCCTATTGTCATAGGGAACCACATTCACATGAAACTAATCTGATTTTTTTAAAAATCCAGGATTCAGATAAAGAACCAAGGATATGGCTATGTGAAACTTGTATTGGGATCATTTGGTTCTGGCGTTCCCAAAGAAGTGAATTCCTCTTGAGATATATCTATTAAAACCCTTGTTTATTGTCGCGCTCTATTGAAAAGACTAACAAAAAAACAAGCCAGATCATCTGATTTACTCCAAGCCTGCAATCATCAAAAGAGCTTCAGTCTGAGAACTTGCATACCAAGTTAAGTCTCAAGGCAGGATTTTACACTAGGTATTAACCCATCCAAAACAATAATAAATGCCCCATGACAATGCAACTGTTTTCCCTGCTTGAGTATCTTTGTATCTAATCAAGGGAATAGTTGTTCACTTGGGACAACGGGTTTCTTGGCAACTCTGAAAAAGCGACTTTTTTCTGTCTCCTTTTTTTATGCTGTGACACTCTCACAAAGAGGTGCCCTAGACCTCGCCCCCAGAATTCCACCCCCATGGCTCTTAGGTATATTACATCCTTGGGAACCATGGGAAATTATGTGCTATTGTTGTTAGGGAGTAGATGTTAGTGTAATCAAGAGGAAAGTCCTATTAGCTAAGAGAAGTAGATTTCCACCTCATGGAAGGAGTTTCTGCAGAATTACTATTAACCAAAAATGGGGATGAGGTACTTGGGGGGAGGCATTTAAAAGGGGCAGCAGGGGGCTGCCGTCAGAGGCCGGACAGCCTCTCAGGGAGGAGAATATTGTAGTTCAGGTATGACTGGAGCTGATACCTCTGAGTTTCCTTCCAACTCCATGCTTCTGTGACACATATTCATACACATATATGTTTGTGTGTGTGTGTGTGTGTGAGAGCCTGCAGGCTAACACAAACATGCTTAATAAAGTAGAACCATACTAAGACTTTGGGGACACTTGAAATATGTCTCTCTGTTTGTGAGAGACTCTCCTTAGAACCTACTTTTTGATGTGACCTGCTGATCCATCCATTTCCTGGATCTCTCCCCGTTTCCAAATCTCTAAGATGCTAAATTAAAGAGGGAGTTACTGATGGACAGGAATGGAAGGAGGGCCCACACTTAGTATTTCCAACACGGAGGATATGGTTATAGGCCTAGATCTCAGCAAGAGGAGTTAAGTGGCTTCTCTAAGCGAGAGAGACTTTAAGATAAGATAAAAGCAGTGGAACAATTCCTATTCAACAAGGGGGAAAGCAGTTAGAAGCCAAAAGGAAGGCAAAAGCAGCTTAAGGGCGTGGGGGTCCAAGCTCTTTAGGAACTTAGAATTTTAATGGGGAGAGGGAGCTACAACAAAGGAAGCAGTTAAAGAACAATTAAGTGCTAAACTGGTCAAAAACCAAGGGTATAACATAAGGTGTTTCAGAGAAGAGATGAAGGCATATTGGGAGTCTATCCCAGAGTTCTATGGGGAGGGGATGGGGCTGAAAGGATTACAGAATCGTAGATTGCTCCAAAGGTCACCTGGTCCACCTCCTTCATTTTACAGATAAGGAAACTGAGGCCCAGAAAAGTTAAATAATCTGTCCAAGGTTACAAACAAGCTTTGGGCTCTGACCTAGTTACTCGGATTGCAGGCCTGGTGCTTTCTCCATTATACTGACTTTCTTTTTTTTTAATTTTTTTTAATTTTTTTAATTTATTATTATTATTTTAGTGAGGCAATTGGGGTTAAGTGACTTGTCCAGGGTCACACAGCTAGTAGGTGTCAAATGTCTGAGGTCAGATTTGAACTCAGGTCCTTCTGAATCCAGGGTCAGTGCTTTATCCACTGCGCCACCTAGGTGCCCTTTATACTGACTTTCTTAACACGAATCCGGACAGTAAGAGGGTGGTGGTGGTGGTGGTAGTGGTAATAACAACAAAAATAAAAGTTAACATTTATATAGCAATTACTATGTGCCGAGCACTGTGATAAATGCTTTATAATAATCATCTCATTTGATTCTTCCAAGAACCCAGTGAAATAGGTGCTGTTATTATCCTCATTCTACAGATGAGGAAACTGAGGCAAACAGAGGTTAAGTGACTTGCCCAGGATTACTCAGCTAGGAGGCATCTGAAGGGGGATTTGAACTCGGGTCTTCTTGCCTCCAAACCCAGGGCTCTGACCCATTTCACTACACACAGGTGATGCAGTGCCATTTATTACAAATATGGCAGCAGAGGGAGTGGAGAGGAAGGAATAAATCTCGGTAGCATCTGCAAAGAAAGAAGAAAGACAGAAAACTGTGTTTCTCTTGCTCCAAATCCTTAGCTGATGTTTCCTGTCTTCTAGCTCAGCTTTTAGGCAGCTCAGGGGTATGATGGTGAGTCACAAAGGCCCCAGCTCACACACTTAGTATCTCTGGGGATAATAAAAATACCTACCTAATAGGGCTGCTATAAGAATCAAGAATACAATAGATGTCAAGTGCTATGTAATTGTTTCCAATAGCAATGTAAGACTGGGAGAGCTGGACTATAAGCAAAGGGGAGCTCTGCAAAATTGATGCTTTGGAGTTGTGGTTCTGGAGAAGACTTGAGAATCCCTTGGACAGCAAGAAGCTCCAGTCAATACTTAAAGATATTAATTAAGACTATTCACTGGAAGGGCAAATTGAAGCTGAGGCTTAAATACTTCAGCAACATAACGGGAAGATGAAACTCACTGGAAAAGACCCTGATGTTGGGAAAGACGGAAGGCAAAAGGAGAAGGGGATGGAGAGAGAGTGTCACGGAAGCAATCAACATGATGGATTTTGAGAGACAGTAGAGGATTAGGAGGGCCTGGAGTGTTTTGGTCCATGAAGTCATGAAGAGTTGGACGTGCCTGGACAGCAACAAACATAATTGCTGGCTATCAATAACAACAAGACAAAATAAATTCCTTAGGGAAAAACACAAAGCCTTCTGGTAGGGTTCAAAAAGCCAACTTCACAAATAGAAGATAGGGGAGGCGTGATGAGACAAAAGCTCCTGTGAAAGAGCTGACTGCAATGGTGAGGTGTGGTTACCAAAAAGTTACTGTGATCTTAGGAGGCATGAGGAAAGCAGAGGGACCAGCCCCACTGCATTCTGCCCTGGTCAGATCACATCTGGAGTCCTGGCAATCCTGGGTGCCATCTGAAGGAAGATAATGATAAGGGCAGCCAAGATGGTGATGGTCCCCAAATTCATTCCATACGAGAACTGACTGAAAGAACTGGGGATGTGGAGCCCAGAGAGGAAAGAGACCATGTGGGGGAAGTGGGAGAAATAGAAGATGTTGGGAAGAAGGGCATGACAGTCATAATCGAGTATGTTACAGGCTACTGTGAAAAGAAGGATCAAATGGGCCACGCCTGACCTCGTGGATGGCAGCACCAGGAGCAAAGGGTGGGTAATGCAAAGGCAAATTTAAGCTTGATGACAAAGAAACATTTCCTAAGAGAATCAATCACCCAAGAGTGTTCTGGGCTCCCTCAGGAGACAATGAGGTTCAGCCTCACTGGAGATTTTCCAAGGAAGACTTGTTGGGTATCTGGTAGAGATGAGAGAGGTCTCATCCAAATCAGGGATTCTATGATTCTCTATGCCCTGGGGCGTGTGTGTGTGTGTGTGTGTGTGTGTGTGTGTGTGTGTGTGTGTGTGTGTGTGTGTGTGTGTGAGAGAGAGAGAGAGAGAGAGAGAGAGAGAGAGAGAGAGAGAGAGAGAGAGAGAGATGGACCTCCCTTTGCTTTTTTTTTTTGGGCGGGGCAATGGGGGTTAAGTGACTTGCCCAGGGTCACACAGCTAGTAAGTGTCAAGTGTCTGAGGCCGGATTTGAACTCAGGTACTCCTGAATCCAGGGCCGGTGCTTTATCCACTGTGCCACCTAGTTGCCCCTGGACCTCCCTTTTGATTGTCTGGACCCCTTTCCAAAAGAATATTTTTAAACGCACAAAATGAAATATATAGTAGACTCACAAAGAAAATCAATTCTACTGAAATACAATTAGCAAAAAACCCAAACAAACTCAAATTCATGGTCTCCAGGTTAAGAACCCTACTTCAGAAAAGAATATCTCTCTGTCTAATTTGCTACTGGCCTACTCACAATTCTGCTCCAGGCATTCCCCCATGTTCCTCCTTGCTGTTCCTCCCACATGACACCCCATTTCCCGAGTGAGCAGTTTTCCCAGCCTGTCCCCCATGCCTCTCCCTTCTCATCTCCACCTCCTGACTTTCCTGGCTGCCTTCCAGCCTCAGCTGAAGCCCTGCCTTTCCCAAGAAGCCTTTCCCTCTCCTCCTTAATCTCAGTGTCTTCTCCTTGAGACTCCCCCCAATTTCTCCTGCACAGATCTCGTATGTCAAAGTTGTCTCTGCATACTGTTTTCCCCACTGGACTGTAAGCGCCTTCTTTTTTTTTTTTTTTTTTTTTTTGGTGGGGCAATGGGGGTTAAGTGACTTGCCCAGGGTCACACAGCTAGTAAGTGTCAAGTGTCTGAGGCCAGATTTGAACGCAGGTACTCCTGAATCCAGGGCCGGTGCTTTATCCACTGAGCCACCTAGCCGCCCCCTGTAAGCTCCTTCTTAAGAGGAAAGACTGGGTTTCGGGTTTGTTTTGTTTTTTTGTTTTTTATTGTAGCCCCAGTGCTTGGCCTAGTGCCTAACAAACAGAAGGTGCCTAATAAATGCCAGCTAACAGACTGACTTTTCGCAGGTTTTCTTACAGTAACTCAAGTCAAATAAAACCAGCTGCATTTGTTCCACGCACGGTCCAGCTTCTCTGCTCTCGCTAGACATCAACTTTGAACAGTTCACACTGAGCTCATTCTCCTTTGTAGTAAAGGCTCCGACCAAATGATAATGCTTCACTTAGCCATTTGCTGTTTTTATAGACTGCCTGGTACCTTTGTGAACATGCCCTCACACGGCCAGAGAGATACCATTCGAACAGCTCTCGCACTATCCTTTGTGGCCTGATGAGATGCTCCTAGGAAGTCTGCTCTTAAAACAGCTGGTGTGTTCTTCACCAAGCCCTGCAAACAAAGCACTGCTAATGATGAATAAGAAAGGGAAAGGAATGGGGAGTACCCCTCTCCACCTCGGGTCACTTTGATCTACCACCTCTGGGCTGGGACCACTCTTAGAAACTGCTAATTATGCAAAGCTCGAGCCATTGAGAGTGAGACACTCTTTCCTCCTCCTCCCTTAGAACCTACCATGCTTCAGGCCTCTTGTTTACCTAAGGAAACCAACCAACACATATTTATGGGTGTTGACTCTGCTATATGAGGTATGTCGATTCTTCTAGGACCTGAGATTTCATTCCTGTGGGAAATCCTGGACTTGGCAAAAACGTGCCTATAACTTAACAGTTTGTTTTTGTTTTTTTGGTGGGTGAGGCAATGGGGATTAAGTGACTTGCCCAGGGTCACACAGGAAGTAAGTGTTAAGTGTCTGAGGCCGGATTTGAACTCAGGTCCTCCTGATTCCAGGGCTGGTGCTCTATCCACTGCGCCACCTAGCTGGCCCCTATAACTTACAGTTTGAAAAAGTCGTTTGAGTCTCAAAAGAGTTCTTGGGCAAGATCTGAACTCAAGTCTTCCTGACCCTGAATTCAGCCCCCTATCTGTTATGTCACACATGACATAAAAGTAAAATCAGCCCCTTCTGGCTAGCCTACTCTCCTTCCACAGCCAAGATCCTGTGATTCCAATGATTGCTTGCTCCCTGCCCCTTCCCTTCCCACAATCTGCAGTCCCATAAACATTCCTGAAGAGCCCTCCTTGCCAATCCTTAACCCCTGACTAATCCCACTGCTCCCCGTCTGTTTCTAGGCTGCTGATTATTTTTAGAGAAAGGCATGAAAGTGTTTATTTAATTCCCTACAATTCATTCATGGTATTTAAACTGGGTTAGATTCTCATTGCTTTGGGTAATCCTTTTTTTTTTTTTTTTAAGGCAATTGGGGTTAAGTGACTGGCCCAAGATCACACAGCTAGTAAGTATCAAGTGTCTGAGGCTGAATTTGAACTCAGGTCCTCCTGACTCCAGGGCTGGTGCTCTATCCACTGCGCCACCTAGCTGCCCCTGGGTAATCATTTTTAAAAAATTCGTTCCTTGAATTCAAGCCTTCCTATCAGATCTTTATAGCTCCTGCTCTAAACATTAAAAACAAAAACAAAAAACCTTCCTATGTCCTTAAGTGTGGCTCCGTCCATCTTTCCCCATCCCCTCCCCCCAATCTCTGAAGGTATGTTTTATATTTTATGAAGGTCAGGGCTATCCAATATAAGCTGCCTCAGTTTCCCTCTTTGCCACCTCAACATTTCTCTATTTTCCTTGCTCCACTTCTCTTAGGTTTCTGTACTGAAGGAAGGTCTATCCCTTCTCTTCTTTTTTCCAAGGTTAATGAATGTCTCCAAAAAGTATTTCTGCCTTGCTCCGTCCATTAACTGTTTGCTCTACCATCTCAAATCATCTCCACTGGCTCTTCCAGCATGTCAAACCTATAGAGATAATTAGGTGCCCCCATCCAAAAAAAGAAAAAGAAAATCCCACTCCTTCTCATTTCTTCATTTCAACTTATCAAAAGAACAGAAGACATTCTCTCTCACCACCCACACATTCCTCACCTCCTTGAGATCTGGCTCCCACCCCCCAACTACTCCAACAAAACTGATCCCTCAAAGGTCAATGAGCACAGACTAATATACGAATCCAATATCGTTTGTCCCTCCTGGTCCTCATCTCCTCTGACATCTCTTTGCAGCATCTGAAGATATTAAAAGCCACCAACTTTCCTTTCTCTTTGTTTCCAAGTCACTGCTTGTCCTTTTGTCCCCTTTGGGAATATCTTTTCTCTGGCTAAGTTTAGGCATTCCCCCAAATCCCATCCTTCTACCGCCTCTTCTTTTCTTTCTCTATACTCTGCCCTGGAAATCACATTGGATTCTCTTGAATAAAGCATCCCCCTTTAATGCAAAAATCTGTACCTCGATCGAGATATGCCCACTCATACATCCCACAGCGGGCTCCTCAGTCTCAACCTGTTCAAAATGGCTATATCCAGTCCCTAGAAAATAGCTGTGTCTCTAGACTCTGATATTTCTATCAATGCTACCACTAGCCATCTCATCTCTCAGTAAACTTTGGAAAGGTCTTTAAAAATTTTTCCTATTCCTTTATTCCCCATATAATAAGCTATGTGTATATGTAAATGTGCGTGCGTGCGTGTGTGCGTGTGTGTGTGTGTGTGTGTGTGTATGTGTGTGTATGGAGAGAGAAAGAGAGAGAGAGGAGGGCGTGGGGTGGGCATAAATAATGGGATAGCTAGATGATACAGTAGACAAAACTCATCTTCCTGACTCAAATCTGGCCTCAGACACTTACTAGCCATGTTACCCTAGGGAAGTTACTTAACCCTGTTTGCCTTAGTTTCTTCATCTGTCAAATGAGCTGGAGAAGGAAATGGCAAGCCACTAAAGTATGTTTGCCAAGAAAACCCCAAATAGGGTCATGAAGAGTCAGACATGACTGAAAATAACTGTCTAATATGTGTATATATCTATACACATACACACATGTATGTATATTTCCTTCAAAAGGCTTATCCATCGGGCAGGTGGATCTTTTCAGATGAATTCTGTCTGTCCAGCACCTCTATTCAATTGAGTCTCATTGAATTCATCTCACTAGTCAAGTTCTCTTTGATTCCCAATCTGGACATCTAGCTGTCTCTTCCAGTTTTGGAACTCATACAAGTTTGCTCTTCCCTGCTACCTGTCCTTCATCTAAGCCACTGATAAAAATGTCAATCAGCACACTCTACTCATGCTTTCTACGAGTTGGGCAGTGAAGGGAAACAGAGAAATAGGACAATAGCTTGAGCGTTTACCAAGGTGAAGGAAAAGATTTTATCTGGGAAAGGAGAGCATATCTGAAGACTGAAGAAAAGGAATCCATTTTGGGGGCAGCTAGGTGGCGCAGTGGATAAAGCACCAGCCCTGGATTCAGGAAGACCTGAGTTAAAATCCAGCCTCAGACACTTGATACTTACTAGTTGTGTGACCCTGGGCAAGTCACTTAATTCCCATTGCCCTGCCTCTCCCCCCCCCCCAAAAGGAATCATTTGTTTGTTTGTTTGTTTTTAAGTGAGGCAATGGGGGTTAAGTGACTTGCCCAGGGTCACACAACTAGCAAGTGTTATGTGTCTGAGGCCGGATTTGAACTCAGGTCCTCCTGACTCCAGGGCCGGTGCTCTATCCACTGAGCCACCTAGCCGCCCCAGGAATCAGTTTTTAAAAAAGAGAGTAGAGGGAGACAAGATGATTGATTGAGATTAGAGAGGAAGAGAGCTATGGTACAGATGGAAGAGAGGTTTGGATCACCACCATCATCTCAGTACCCATCTAAGTCCAATCCATTACCTCAAAGGAATCCCTACCATAACATATCGACAAGTAGTCATTCAGCCTCTGCTGGAAGACCTCTAAGGAGAGGAAGCCTTCTACATCCCGAGGCTCCCTATTCCTCTCCGAGCCACCTCCAACTGGAAGGAAAGTTTTCCTGACATCAAGCCTAACTTTGCCACCCCCATCTCCTCTTCCTCCTCTGCCCTCCGGGCCCACATATAACAATCTGAATCCCTCTTTTATGTGATGGTTCCTTCAAATACTTGAAGATGCCTTTCACATCCCCCTTCAATTTTCTCTAGGTTAAACTTGTCCAATCCCTTCTACTGGTCTTCACAACTATTCCTCATCTCATGTGGAATTTGGTGTATACTCTCCAAAGCAGCAACATCTTTCTTTCTTTTTTTTTTTTTTTTTTAGTGAGGCAATTGGGGTTAAGTGACTTGCCCAGGGTCACACAGCTAGTAAGTGTTAAGTGTCTGAGGCCGGATTTGAACTCAGGTCCTCCTGACTCCAGGGCCGGTGCTCTATCCACTGCGCCACCTAGCTGCCCCAGCAACATCTTTCTTAAGTGGTGGCAACAGAACTGAGCACAGTAATTCAGATGAGGTCTGACCTGGGGAGGAGAGCACAGTGGGACCACTTCTGCACCTTTCCCCTCCCCCATTCCTGGAAACTATGCTTCTCTTAAAAGAATGATGATGAAATTGACAGTCAGACACCAACTTGTACATTTCCATGGAAAAGGGCAGAACAGAGAACTGCATGTGGAATTGTGCACTGACCTTATAGAGTCTTTTCTTTAAAGTCAGTGAATCATTCAATGTAGCTCTCGGTTTCATTAGCTTTTCTGGCTTCCACACCACTTTGATGACTCTCTCTGAGCCCATAGGTCACTAAAGCCCACTGAAAGTGGGTCTCCCATCGATTGGGGGATGGCTAAACGAACTGTAGCATAGAAATGCAACAGTGTGTCATGGCAATGTAAGAAATGCTAAAGATGGGGAGTTCTGCAAAACGTGGGGAAGATCCTGCTGAGAGGTGGGGACCCTTTCTTAGAATAATGTTTTTAATTGGATATAATAAACTACACAGAATTACAGAGAAGCCAATCGTGCTGAAATAGTCATCGAGATATTAAAAGAAGTTAATTTCACAGGTTTCACAGGGGAAAGCAACACTCAAAGTTTTCAGAACTCAGATTAATGCAATGGTCCATTTTGATTCCTGATGACCAATGGAAATCCCTCTCTTCTTGTGATAGAGAATTAGTGGAATATGGGGGTGAAATGAATCGTGTGCTTTCTTTAGGCATGGTGAGACACGGTCAATAAAGTGGCTTGTTTAACTGGACTTCTTTATTGGGAGTGTATGGGAAAGGACACTGAGAAACAGCATCTTTTTTTTTTTTTAATAAAGCAAGGGAGTCGAGAGATTCAAGGGAGGAGAAATGCACACTGGTAAAGTTATATTGGTTGGCCACAGAGGCAAGAAGCAAGAACAGGGTCGACATACTGAGATACTATGGAGGGAGTAACCTTGAGACTTAAGGTCCAGATGAGGAAAAATGACACATGGAAGGAATTCCAGAGAGGGAAAGTGTAGATGGCTAAGAGTTTGTAGTCAGAGATCATTGTTTACAAGACACTTGCCACTGAGACTTCCAAAGAAAAGAATGCACATTTTTAACATCTCTAAGCCCTTCCCATCCCAACCCCCTTCACTTCATCCCTGCACATAAAGTCCATCCCAACAACGTGGTCCTACAACTCTGGGTCAAATGTCATCAGGCCAATGACCACCTTCACCCCAGCCTCAATTAGGAAATTAAAAGCAAAGTCTATAAATAAAATAAGGCCAAACTGTCCTGGGTTAAGGCCTTCAACATGAAGCAGAAACTACAAACAAAACTGTTGTGACAACAGAAGCCCACGTGCCAAAGAGATAGTGGTTTATCTGTTCAACATTGGGCAGTAAGCTGCCATTGCTCATGGGTCTCCTCTCTGAACTTCAACACCACAGAGTCTTCAGTGCACAAGTTACCCTTGGCTATGTCATCTCTAAAATTGTTTTATGGGCATGGGACTCTCCAACAAGATTATCATTTCATCCAGGGAAGGCACTACAAGTTACAAAGCTTCTGTCATCTTTGAACCCTCATTGCCCTGCAAAAAAAATAAACAAACAAACAAACAAAAACAACCCAACTCCCAATATAGATGATGAATTCTCATATAGAGGAAAGACCATGGACCTTTGGAAGCGACATAATACACTCTGGTCCCTTTGTGTGACAGGCAACAATTGGGACCCCATCTGTCCTATTCCTTACAATTCTTCTTTCCTTTAGAAGTCACATTTGTATACTCTTGTAGAGATAGATGTAGATGAAACCCAAAGCCAGCATCAGGAGACTGCCTGAGGCGCGGCTGTTGCATCATCTTGACAACATAAAGAGCCGTAACCGGTATCAGGCCCTGCAGATGCTCTGATGCAATACATTGCACATACCACTGCCACCTCATAAATGATGGGACTTGGGTTTCTGCTAAAGGGAGGATCATTTTCAAGCAGAATGTTTGTCCACAACACCTATCATCACTCAGATGCTTAAATTGTTGACTTTAAACAAGCCTTCACCCAGGTTCTAATTGTTTCCTTTCCCATCATTCAGCTCCAGGGTTACACAGGCAATGTGATGACACTACAGAACTTGGGCCTGGCTGGTATTATTATCAATCTTTCCCAAGAATAGCAGCACTGGAAAGAAACTATCTGGTCCAATGAATACCTAAGTGAGAAACCCCTCCAAAACATTTAAAAATAACAATAATAATTTTGGGGCCACTAGGTGGCACAATGGATAGAGCACCGGCCCTGGAGTTAGGAGGACCTGAGTTCAAATCCAACCTCAGATACGTGCCACTTAATAGCTGTGTGACCTTAGGCAAGTCACTTAACCCTCATTGCCCAGCAAATAAGAATAAGAATAATAATTATTAATTTAAATTTTTAAAAATAATAATAAATTTTCCCCAGCATCAAAGAGAAATCTGCCTTTCTGTAGCTTCTACCTATTGTTTCCTCCTCTGTCACCTCCACCACTCCTGCTTTGAGATCTTTAAGTCCAAAAACTGAAGGCTAATTCCTAACATGTCAGAGTCTCCCAATTCAAAAGGCTCTTTGTTACTATGTGTTATTTTAGGGACAACTGAGTGCTACGGCTGAAATGTACATGTCCTATTCCAACTGACCACCCCCTCTCTAATGAATTCTTCAAATGGTCACTGCCAGGCTTCTTTTCCTTGGCAAGGACTTGTGGCTTCCCAAGCAACTTCATTTTTCTGCAAAAGTTAGGACTCATACAGATTCTCTCTCTCTCTCTCTCTCTCTCTCTCTCTCTCTCTCTCTCTCTCTCTCTCACACACACACACACACACACACACACACACACACTCTTCAATTTTTTACCTGTAGTTTGTTAGCAAAAACAACAACACACTAAGGTTTTGGGAAACGCCCTATGGCTGACTAGGAGTTCCATACCCTTAGCAGTTTTAAGTTTACACAATGTTTAAGTTGCCTTCCATTATCACCTCTCCTAAACTCTTCATCCTTTCTCCAAAATTCTCTTCCTATTGAGGGTGCCATCATTCTTTCAGTCACCCAGGTTTCCAATCTCAAGAGTTGTCCTTGAATTGTCCCTTGCCCTTCTCCTTCCCCACATCTACCCAGTCACCTGATTTCATCATTTCTACCTCCAAAATAACCTTTCTGAAGCTTAAATCTGACCATGCCACTGCCTCTGATCAAGAGTCCTCACTATTACCTCCAGGATAAAATACAGATGCAATACCTTAGCCTTTACAATGTTGGCTTCATCTCACCTTGTCAAGATTACAACATCTTCCTTCTCCTAATGAATTCTATATTCTTGTCACACGGGCCTACTCAGAGTTTTCCCCAACCAGCTGTTTCATTCCTGTGGTCTCTGCTTTTATAGATGCTATACTGTATTTCTAGAAGATAGAGAGTCCTTCATCATCATTTTCACCTCTTAATATTAAAGTCCTCTCTCCAAGGCTCAGCTCATCTGCTTCTATGAGGAACTTTCCCCAATTCTTCCTGGTTGTCGGTGCGCTTACATTTAAAGAGGGGGCACGGTCTGTACACAAATGCATACAGGACTGTATCTTGTTTTGTATTTGTATCTTCAGGGCTTTACCCAGGACTTTACCTCCTAATTCACAGGGGAAAAAAAATGAGGTCATTGACCAAGCTCTCCTTCCCCTCTCAGCTGAAACCCTTGAGAAAGTCATCCATACAAGATGTTTCTGATTCTTTTCTTCTCACTGTATTCTAAATCTTCTCCAGTTTGGCTTTGGACCTCACCATTCAACTGTTCTCTCCAAAGTCACCAATGATCTCTTAATTGCCGGATCTAATGATCTTTTCTCCATCCTCATCCCTCCTGACTTCTCCTCGACCTTGGATGGTGTTGATTACAGTTATCCTTTTCATATCAATCCCTTCAATTTCAAGATTGATTAGGGATTAGGGATTAGCCACTCCCAAGAGATCTGGAAAATCCGAGTAAATTTTTTTTGGCCCTCCCTTCATACCAGAGAAGAAGTCGGAATTGTCTTTTTCTTTTATGGGGTAAACTGTAAAATTGAGGTTAATTATTTGGTCTTAGACTCTGTGTCACCTACTGGCCTTCGCATGTCTTTGAGGCTTCGATAATACTCCCCTCCCAAATTCCCATTTAACTTCTTATGCTGACCCATCATATGTTGAAACCAAGATGGGGAAAATCGCTCTGTGGAAGGGATCACTGTGCTTATATCTCCTCTAAGATTTTATCCAGGTTCTCTTCTTACTTAACTGACTGCTCTTTTCCACTCTCCCTTGTTTCTACCTTGACATCATGCTGTCTAACTATAGGTGATCCTGTGGTTCTGTGTGTCTTTCCTCTCTATACTACTTCACTTGGTGATCTCATGAGCTCCCATTGTGTTCAATGATCATTTCTACCCACAATTCCTGGATCTATATATCCAAGCCCTTGCCTCTCCCTTGAGCTGCAGTCCCACATCACCAACTGCCCCCCCCCTTTTTTTCCTTTGGCGGGGCAATGAGGGTTAAGGACTTGCCCAGGGTCACACAGCTAGTAAGTGTCAAGTGTCTGAGGCTGGATTTGAACTCAGGTCCTTCTGAATCCAGGGGCGGTGCTTTATCCACTGTGCCACCTAGCTGCCCTACCAACTGCCTTTTGAACACCTAGAAATGGTGGTCCCATAGCCACCTCAAATTCAATATGGCCAAACCAAACTCATTACCTTTTCCCCCAAACCCTCCCCTCTTCCAAATTTCCTATTACTGCTGAAGGTGCCTCCATCTTCCTGGCCACCTGGGATCACACACTTGGAGTCAACCTTTAATTCCCACTCACACTTAACCCATACAGCCAATGCACTGAGTCTTGCTTTTACCTTTGGAACATCTCTCATGTGCATCCTCTTCTCTCCACTCCCATGGCTGTCACCCTGGCACAAGCTCTTGGGTCAGGCCGGATAGCTGGCCTCTAGACACCAGACTCTCCCCACTCTGATCCATCTTCCACTCAACTGCCCAAGTGATTCTCCTCCAGCACAGGTCTGAACGGATTGGTCCCTGATCGACAGACTCCGGTGCCTTCCGATTACTTCCAGGCCCAGATATGAAATGCTGCCAGATTTTTAAAGTGATTCACAACCTAGACCCTCCCTCCTTTTCTAATCTTCTCACACTTTACTTCCTTCCACATAATCTGGGATCCAGCTACCCTAGCTTACTTGCTTTTCCTTGCAGATCACAATTGTGTTCTGACTCTCTGCCCTTTCATGGGCTGTCCATCGTGCCTAAAATGCTTTCTCTCATCTCCAGGCTTCCTGCAAGATTCAGATCAAATCCTAACATCTCGGGGCAGCTAGGTAGCACAGTGGAGAGAGCACCGGCCCTGGATTCAGGAGGACCTGCGTTCAAATCCGGCCTCAGACACTTGATACTTACTAGCTGTGTGACCCTGGGCAAGTCACTTAACCCTCATTACCCTGCAAAAAAAAAAAATCCTAATATCTCTAGAAGGACCTCAGTGAGAGTGCCTCCCTCTGAGATCTCCCCCATTTATTCTGTATATATTTGATATGGATATATTAAATTGTATGGCGTCTCCTCTATTACAACGTGAGTTCTTTGAGAGCAAAGACCCTTTATCTGTATGTCCAGTGCTTAAAACAGGACCTAGAACCCAGCAAGTGCTTAGCAAATGCTTGCTAACTGACTGACTTCACACGTGGCTATAGAACTGAAATGTAATTTTCAAGGGAAGTCATGTAGACACACACATACACAATTAGAACAAATACATGTGATAATATCTGATAAATGGGACAAAGAAAAATGCTCCAACATTCAATCCTTAACAATACTGTTTTAAATGAAGAGTCAAGTTAACTTTCTGCTGAAATTTGCATAATGAAGTCCCCCCCACCCCACCCCTGACTTTGCAAAAGTTAGCAATCATTCTATAGGTAACAAACATCTGGAAGCTAGGCAGCATGGTGGATTTGGGTTCAAATCTGGCCTCAGACGCTTGCTGGCTGTATCACCCTAGACAAGTCACTTAACTGCTCTGTCTCAATTTCCTCACCTACAAAATGGAGATAATAAGTACTTATTTCCCGGAGTTACTGTGAGGATAAATTGAGATTCTATTTGTAAAAAGGTTTGCAAAATTTTAAGTACTTCATCACCACCATCACCACCACCACTATTATCATCATTAGCATCACTACCACCTCTTCTTCAGGAAAGGGTTACCATATGAAGGGAAAAAAAGGTGGGAGAATAATTTTGATCTTATTTTCTGAAAGTTTTTATTGTTTTCTCCCCATTGTGGCAGGTGATATAAATGGATTCCAGTGAACAACTGTAAAATGATGACCCAATAACCAGCAGGGAAACAATCGCCATGGTAGTAACTAAAGTTGCCAAGTGCAGAGGTTCGAAGTGGAATATGGAGGCAAAAGATGTGTGCATACAGAATGAGGAGAGTGGAGGTTAAACTCCTTGAATCATACAAGGCTGCTTCTGTCACAGTAAGACACACTATACACCCATTTCTGTGATCCCTCTCCTTTAGAGTTTCATGTTTTTTTTGTGATTCAGTCAAACATGCCAAAGTTCCTGAAGAACAGGCTTGTGCCTTGTATAATAGAGAGAGAGAGACAGAGAGAGAGAGAGAGAAAAAGAGAGAGAGACAGAGACAGAGAGACAATCCAAGGGCTGGGTCTGTAGTCAGGACTTAAGTGTAAATCTTGTTTTGAAATTTAGTACCAGTGTGGACTTGGGCAAATCACTTAACTCAGCTTCCTCCTCTGGATAGACGTCCTTGATGGCCCCTGTAAACACCCCCAGTTGTTTAACATCATTCAGAATGGATTCAAACACAAGCAAAAACCCAGAGAATGGGAAAGAGCGCACAGAATGAGGGTATGGCCTAACCGATAAGACTCCCGGAGTCAGGAAGACCTGAATCCTGGCTGATATGCTCTCGTGCCATGACCCTGGGGAAGTCCCTTGGTGCCCGGGCCCTCCCTCTGTCAATAACCCCCAATTTCTCCTTTCTATGTTCTATCACTTCCGGGGTCCAGAGGACCTGAACAGAACTTTCCTAAGCAGAAGAGCCCCTCCCATCTGAGCAAGGTTTTCTTCATACATTATTTGCTTATCAAGGGGTTTTGCAACATGTCCTCACTGATCAAAACGGGAGCCTTGGAGTTCAATTGTTTGAGCACATCCTATCTGCTGAACATTCTGTTGCTCTGGCCTTGGAGGGCGGATCTGAGGACTGGGAAGAATAGTTACATTGCTGTTGTCTCAGGGAATCTAAACGAGACTGGATCAGGAAGAAGCTATAATCACTGGTCCTTTGGAAGTTAAAAAAAAAAAAAGCAGCAGCAGCCGCTATTCCTTCACCAGGGAAGCAGTTGTTAAGACTGTGAACGTACAAGTACAACATTCCAAGAAGACAAGGGAACGGTTTAAATCTGCTCACTTGGTTTCATTAAAAAAAAAAAAAAGGCTTAATTTATGCCCACCTGCTTCTTTCACTTGCCTCCAAAGGCGAATGCATGAAATCTAATGTTGCTAAGGGACTCACTGTCTCCCCGATGGTTCTTGAAATAAAGTCTCTGGCTTCATGTTGCTTAGAAACAGTCTTATTCATTTACCAAAGATTTATCGATGCCAGGAACTATACTAGGTGCTGGAAGGGAGGGCTGGGGGCAGGGGAGGTGGGGAGAGGGATATAAAAAAGCACAAGGCCTAGTCCCTCCCCTCCAGGTGCTTCTAATTTAGCAGGTGCACAGAGAGATAAGAAAGCTAATTCAAGTCGATAGCCCCAGAGATCAAAGGTTCCTGCCTGAAATAATAACCTAGTAAGGTGGATGAGGCCAGAACGAGACAGAGGTACAGACAAAACAAGGGTCTGGAAGAGTGAGAACACATCCAGAAGAGATATCAGCTGGCCTCAGCTAGGATGCTGGGAGCAGGAGTGGAAAGAAGGGTGAGGGGGGCAGCTAGGTGGTGCAGTGGATAAAGCACCAGCCTTGGATTCAGGAGGACCTGAGTTCAAATACGGCCTAAGACACTTGACACTTACTAGCTGTGTGACTCTGGGAAAGTCACTTAACCCTCATTGCCCTGCAAAAAAAAAAAAAAAAAAGGAAAAAGGAAGAAAGAAAGGAAGAAAGGAAAGAAGAGGGAGGGAGGGCCAGCAAGTGTGGAAGAGGCCAGTTTAGAAAGGGGAAAACCCAAAAACATGTGGGGTCCAATGAAGCACATTCTCTTTGAAAACATTTTATTAATACCTTTTATTCTTGACATTGCCTGACAAATACCCAGCCCACTCCCAGAATCTTGTCTCCTAACAAAGAAAAAGACTAAGCAAAAAAAAAGCTATGTAATATTCTGTAAACCATCAGCTCTTCACCTTTCTTTTAAAATGTTTCATCAGCAGTCCTCTCCAGGGCCAAGATTGGTCCCTGAATTTAATCTGAGGTCCCTCAAAAATGGTAAGACTTCAGGTACAAACAATCTCCAACTCAAAATCAGCCTATATGGAAAAGTTAATTTGTAAATTTAATTACAAAATTTGCAAAAGTTAATTTGTAAAAGTTAGTTCATGTCAGTTTTTAAAAGGAGAATGGGTTTGCCCATGAAAAATAATATCATAGGGGCAGCTAGGTGGCTCAGTGGATGGAGCGTTGGCCCTGGATTCAGGAGGACCTGAGTTCAAATCCAGACTCAGACACTTGACACTTGCTGGCTGTGTGACCCTTGGGCAAGTCACTTAACCCCAATTGCCTCACAAGAAAGAAAGAAAGAAAGAAAGAAAGAAAGAAAGAAAGAAAGAAAGAAAGAAAGAAAGAAAGAAAGAAAGAAAGAAAGAAAGAAAGAAAGAAAGAAAGAAAGAAAGAAAGAAAGAAAGAAAGAAAGAAAGAAAGAAAGAAGAAAAATAATATCCTAAATACACCTTAGATTCTCAGACTAGCCCACAAAAAAACCCAACAACTGTCTTACCCATAATGTAGCTGCAATACTGTCAACATGCAAGGAAAACAGTGGAAACCAGGAATGTTAATATATCAATCATTAAAACTGAAAAATAGAACATTAACTTAAATTCTTCAAAAATTATTTTTAGAAATTTTAAAGTATCTTGAACACTGTTGCTTGAAGATATATGTAGGTCCTATTTCCCCAGGCCTCTCCCTCTTTACTTTCCCCTCTCACAATCTCTCTGTCTCTGTCCCTCTTTGTCTCCCTCTCTCTCTCTCTCTCTCTCTCTCTCTCTCCTCCTCCTCCTCCCTCCCCCTCTCCCTCTCTGTCTCTCTTTGTCTCTCTGTCTCTGTCTCTGTCTCTGCTACAGTCCAAAGAATTCAGTGGTCTGCATCTGTTTGTCCTGAGAAGCATCCTTTCTGCCTGACCCTAACCCCAACCTCTACTTGGAATCATGAGCCGAAGGCACACTCCATTCCGAACCACCCCTCTAACTCCTTCGCCCTGTATCATCTTTGTTCCAGTGTGGGAGAATGCCAGAAGGGTCAATCCAGTCCTCTAATCCAGGTAGTTGACTAAATCAGGGAAAGGATTAAACACTTAATAGCTGTGTGACCCTGGGCAAGTCACTTAACCCCAATTGCCTCACTAAAAAATAAAGTGAGACATTTCCCACTCTAAGTTTTAAAAGTGCCGATTAAATGTCACCTATCCAATGCAGGGCCCAGCCACAGCCTAAAACTGGCGGCCAATGAGAGAGAAGTGGAGGTTTCTGCTAGAGAAGAAGGCAGCTTCAAAGCAGAAAGGAATCCACATGGGCAAGAAGGAAAATGAGAACTTGTCAAGCTAGGCAGCCCGTCACTGCCAACCTCAGAAAAGGCCAAGACTAGAGAACTTCTTCCTGGACGAACCCCGAGCTCAGGGACCACAAGAATACCCCAAGGGGCCTGAGATCCAGCCAGGAGCCTAACCTGGGATGGTAAGCCTTTCCCAGATTCATTCATATCTCTCCACAAGGTGACTTCAGGGGCCTTTGGAACTAATTTGGTAGTGAAAGGCTTGGGGATTTGGGGGAGGGGGAAAGGACACATGCAGGGAATGGGTTTTTCTATCTGGGAGGTGGGTTTTTAATTCCTTTAATTCCTTTTTTCCCCATAACCCATTCCTCTCATAACAACAACAATAATAATAACAATAAAAAAGCAATAGTTATGTCTGAATATGAAAGGCTATTTCCTAATTTTAATCGAGTAATTCTTAAATGGCTATTTCCTAGGACCAGAGAGTTAGCAGAATTTAGATTTAGGGAAATTTGGAGGTCCTCAAAGAGCTGTGCTATGGAAGACAGTTGCAATTCATCCTTAAATCGTTAAATAAAGCTAGAAAGAAAGCTAGAAAGGAAGGAAGGAAGGAAGGAAGGAAGGAAGGAAGGAAGGAAGGAAGGAAGGAAGGAAGAAAGAAAATTTGGAAGTCTTCTATATTCCAGTGTCCCCTTTAATAATTTCCAATTTGTAAAATAACTTTGGTAAACACCTTGATTTACATTTATTGTACTTGAGTCTTCAACACTGAAAACTGATGCAATTTACTGCAATGCAAAAGAAACTGGCTTAATTATCTATGTTAAAAAAACAACAACAACTAAAAGTATGAAAGAGAGAGGTAGTGTGGTAGAGTGGAAAGAGCTCTGGATTTGGAATTAGGAGACCTAGGTTCAAAAAAACCCCTACTACTATCATTTTACTGAGTGGCCCTGAGCAAGTCATAAACTTCCTAGATCTCAGTGTCCTTGTCTGTAAAATGGGGGCATCAATCTAGCTGGCCTCTAAGGTCCTTCCCGATCCTAAATCTATGATCATAAAGATGCATATTGCCTACTCTATGACACATTCCTAAACAGATGAATGAAATTATCTTTATATTGGTAACAATAATAACCAGCACATATATCACTTGAAGGTTTATAAAGTATGTTACAAATATCTCATTCTTGATCCTCACAATTCTTGTGGGGTCGGTGCTATTAGGATCCCAATTTTACAGATGAGGAAACCGAGGCAGGCAGAGGTTAAGTGACTTGCCCACAGTCATACAGGAAGTTTCAGAGCATGGATTTGAACTCAGGTCTTCCTGACTCTAGGCCCAACCTGAGCAGAGGGAAATCAGGAAAGGCTACATTTGGGAAACTTTCTGGTTACATTCCATGATCATCAACTGCTTGTTGCCACAAAAGCCCGGGCTCTTTCAAATTTCTGTGTGTGTGTGTGTGTGTGTGTGTGTGTTTTCACCCAATTACATCAACATTCTCTCAATTGTCTATTGTCTTAATATCAGCAGAGGCTAAGATTAGAGAAGATGATCATCAGGTAGAGCTAGTATCAAAAGATCACAGGCGGGGGCAGCTAGGTGGTGCAGTGGATCTTTATCCTGCTGGCCCTGGATTCAGGAGGACCTGAGTTCAAATCCAGCCTCAGACACTTGACACTTACTGGCTGTGTGACCCTGGGCAAATCACTTAACCCCCATTGCCCTGCAAAAAAAAAAAAAGAAAGAAAAAGAAAAAGAAGAAGAAAAAAAAAAAGATCACAGGCTCCGAGCTGGATGGGACCACAGAGACCAACTTGTCCAACAGTTTTACAGATGATGATATGTGACTCAGAGTGGTTAGGTGACTGGACCAGGGTCACACAGTTTATATCAGAGATGGGACTTGAACCCAGGATTTGTGATTCTGAGTGCTCCTCAAGATTTCCATGTACCTCATGATGCTGTGTGGGATCCAGTTCCTTAAATTTAGAAAAGCATTCTACTGCTTTATAGATGTGAGTCATACAGCACCATAAGCTCGAGAAGAATTGAAAATACAATTAACCCAAAGGATAATGGGAATGGTAAAACATAAACAGGTGGCAGCAGATTACCCCAATGACTTAACTGGTATTAAAATCTCTATGGCTGGAACAAAGGTAGGCCAATCATATGGTTACTATGAGTGACAATGCAAAAGAGACGCTGAGTGACCAGGAAGAAGGAAAGGAAGGGGAAAATCTGAAACTCAAAATCTCATTTAAAAAATGAACTATCGGAGCAGCTAGGTGGCGCAGTGGATAAAGCACTGGCCCTTGATTGAGGAGGACCTGAGTTCAAATCTGACCTCAGACACTTGACACTTAACTAACTGTGTGACCTTGGGCAAGTCACTTAACCCCAACTGCCTCACCAAAATGGGGGGGGGGGAGGACTATCGGGGGCAGTTAGGTGGTGCAGAAGATAGAGCACCGGCCCCGGAGTCAGGAGGACCTGAGTTCAAATCCAGCCTTAGACACTTGACACTTACTAGCTGTGTGACCCTGGGGGCAAGTCACTTAACCCCAATTGCCCCACCAAAAAAAAAAAAAGAAAAGAAAAGAAAAAGGACTGAGTTCATTGGTCAGCCCCCAATAAAAAAAAAATGAACTATCTTTACATGTAATTGGAAAAATAGAATACTATTTATAAAAAATAAATAAAAATAAAAACCTGGGAGGGGGGGGCGGGGGAATTGATCCCCCTGAGATATTAAAAGATCCAAAAGAGATGGCATCTAGAATGTTGAACGGAGCCTTTTGGGGGTGGGGGTTGGAAGGTCCCAAGTAATAATCACACGAGCTAAGCAGCTATGCTTTCAAGGCTCTGACCAGCACAGGCATTAGAGAAAACATAAAGTTATCCTCACAGTCTCCCTGAGAGGTAGAGATGAGGCAGCATGCCCTTTTTCCCTCACTCCATCCCAGGCTCCTGCCAGTTTTCAAGATGAGAAAGGGAAGTTGTGAAAGGCTGAAGTGTCTGAAGTCACATACAGTAGTGGAAACTGACACTGGACCCTCAGGCCTCCAGATTCTTAAGTTTATGGTTCATCCCACTAGACTCAGTTGCCTGGAAATCCAAATTCCATTTATAACAAGCAGATGTTCTTGTTATAAGGAGTGTTAGTTATAGTGAATTTTCAACAGAACCAAAAATTTAGAGGGAAGAATTGTTTATTAATACTGGCCTCTTTCAAGATTTTGGTGTTGAACTAACTGTTTTTTTCCTTTTTAAAAAAATTCTTTGTTATAGGGAATGGCTCTCTGGGAAGAGAGGGAAAGGGAGGGGAAGCATGAGAAATGTAGGTGGTATAAACACAAAAGAGAGCAATAAAAATGTCCTTTTTCAAAACAGGAGACACGGGGTGGTCCAGCGAATTCCCATTTCCCCATTCAGTGTTCTACTTCTTAAGGAGATGTATAATTGCCTCTTCTCTTGCCTTAGCCAATTTCATGGCTTCCAAGCACAACTGCACAGGGTAGCTGTCTCCATGTCCATCTACTAAGCACAATGATGACATTCAAAACGAACTTTTGGGTTCCAGCCAAAATTCAACCTTTCCACGTACAGCTCATCACCGTCATACTTTACCACGCACTAGATAATGTTTGACAACCTAAATCAATTCACAAAGAGCAGAGAAACAGCCTGAACACAGATATGAGTTATAATATCCAGCCTAAAACACTGCAAAGTGCTAAAAAGGCCTATGGGAATTAGGAATGCTAAATCAGGTTACTTTTTAAAAACAGATTAAAGGAGCAATAGCTAGAACGGGGAGGCTGAGGAATGGGTTCATCTGACAAAAGCATGATAACTGTCCTTTTTCTAAGGGGTCTAAAACATCACTCCCTGTTCCATTAAAAAGAAAAAGAAAATCTCTTTTTCACAAAAGTGTTTTCAAGGAAACATCCTGGGCTACCCAACTTTCAAACTCAAATCTTTCTTTACAGCCTCTTTGCTTATCCTTTTAGCATGTTAAAGAAAATAATATTTTATAAAAAAGTCACTTTAAAAAAACCAACAACCTGAAATTACTTTTGTTTTGCTTGGATTTTGTCTGAATGAATACAAGCAAGAGACAAGTCCTTAAGAAGAAGGATGCTTCAGATCATCCCCTCTTGCTAACATTTTTTTGGTTTCTATAGTAATAAACAAAATGCATGTGGTCTGACTTAATCCTCAGAGTAAGTATTTCCTGATGAATGGCAATTCCCAAATGACACAATTTTTCAAATATTTCACCCAGCTGATGGGGGTGGGGGATACCCCCTAGAAAAGATGAATAAACAATTAGGTCATTGAAGATGGTGAGGCATTTAAAGTTTGCTGGGGCACAGCTGACACTGTATATATTTAAATCTGTTTGAAAAGCATAATGGAAAACATTTGGTACTTATTACACAGACCCAACAGAAATGAATTCTAAAGTCAAAACTGGTAAGGCGGGGGCAGCTAGATGGTGCAGTGGATAGAGCACCGGCCCTGGATTCAGGAGTACCTGAGTTCAAATCCGGCCTCAGACACTTAACACTTACTAGCTGTGTGACCCTGAGCAAGTCACTTAACCCCAACTGCCTCACCAAAAAAACCAAAAACCAAACAAAAAAAACTGGTAAGGCATCCCAAAGTGAAGACTCATAGAAATTCAGACCTGGAAGGGACCTCAGATATCATCTCAGGGATCCTTCATTTGAGGTTCACAAACTTGATTTTGGAAAAAAAAAATTGTTGAGAGCTGTATTTCAACAAAATTGGTTTCCTTTGTAATCCTACATATTTTATCGTATGCATACAGTAACATTATTCTGAGAATGGATGCCAAGGCTTCATGAGACTGCCAACAGGGTCAAGGACACGAAAATGACTCAGAACTCCTGTCCATCTCATTCATTTTACAGATGAGAAAACTAAGGTCCCATGTTTGCAGTATAAGTTAATGCCGGATCTGGGTTTAGAACCCAGACTCTTGGCTTGCTGGTCCAGTATCCCTCATTCCCCAACCCCTGCCCCAGCACAGACATCACGCTGCTGTTAGAGGTTAATTGCTTTAATGTTATCTTTATCCATCCCCACTATGTAACTTAAAATTCTTTTGTATTTCATATACTTGTCAATCTCAAAAAAAAAGGTCCTGTCTTATCTTCCTGTCAACTGCCTTATAGCACCTCCTTTACCTCAAAACATTCCAAAAATAAGTGATTCTGGATTGTCAAAATCCCATCGATGGTTCTGAAATCATGCTGAGAACCCACACCCATAAAGGCATCACCACGATAACACAGCCAACACGTGGCCATCTGGCTTCTGCCAGAAGATCTCTAGCTAAGGAGATCCCTTTCTTCCCAGAAACAGCTCCTTCTTTCTTGTAGAGTCCTCATTGTTAGGAAGCATCTCCGGACGAGAAGTCGAATTCTGTCCTGTCAGGGACTTCTTTCCACAATGGCAATCTGAGGGCTCTTCTAGTACCTGATGTCACTGTACTAACCATGCAGATATCAGGCAGGGTTATTTAGGGGGGAGGGATGGGGGCATGGGCTTTGCACCCGATTTTGGGAAAATGTTCTTCAAAGAAAATCACAAAAGATACAATCAACTTTAGAGCTGGAAGGGACTCCGTCGGCCATCTAGCCAAACTCCATCACTTTACAGCACGGGAAACTAAAGACCAGGGAGGTTGTAACTTGTACAAGGTCACAGTGGTGAAATTTGAATCCAGGTCCTCTGACTCCTGAACCCGAGTTCTTTTCATGGTGTCAAAATGCCAAGGGATCTCACCATTGTGAAAACTCCCCATGCACTCATAGGACAACCAAAGCCAGGACACTACATGACTTGACTTTTTGTGAAGATGTCAAGTCTCTTCTGGCTTAGCTAACGGCTGTGGCTGCCTTAGAAGACTGAGCTCGAGCTTGCTTGTGCTTGCTCTAGTGCGCTCGCTCGCTTGCTCATTCCTCCCCCTCTCCCCCCCCCCCATTAGCATTTGCATCTAGGTTTCAGTTACACTATGCTAAAATTTCAAATATTTGGGTGACTCTGTGATTTCATCAGGACTTTATGTGTGCCTAGATTAAAAAAATAATAATAAAGCCACATTACAAGAAATAGGTAAAAAAAATATCAGGACCCCAGGCTTAATAACCTAATCATGGTACACCTGAAACTTTTTTTTTTAATATAGATAAGCTAGATGCCCTTACAAGAGGCAAACTTCTTAAAAATGGTGACAGTATTTTGGTGATGCCTTTTGGCCTCAGATACTTGACACTTACTAGCTGTGTGACCCTGGGCAAGTCACTTAACCCTCATCGTCCCCCCCCCCCCAAAAGTATGCCTTTTACTTGAAAATATCATAGGCAGAAACTTTTTTAAAGTTTTTTTTGTTTTCTTACTAGCCTTTTCATAGGCAACAGTAACACTGAAACTTAAAGTCAAGTTTCTCTCTCTGTCTCTCCCCTCTCCCCCATTTTGCAACTTTGCTTTTATGCTCATTTCTTTGGGCAAATATTTGCAAAAAAGCGACAGGTTGAATCGATAGCTTGATGTTCCCTGAATCTTGGCAATCGACAATCCAGTACAAATCTGGAAGTGCTCTTGTGTGCACAGGCACGCATGCCTGTGTGCACGCGCGCGCGCACACACACACACACACACACACACACAGAGTTTCTGAGTCACATTTGAAAAGAGTTCTAAGTCTTCTGGGAGGAAGTAAGGAATAAAGCTTTAAAAACTCTTTTTGCATCTCTTCATTTCAGGATCACACAGTGTACTTTTTAAGGCAATATGGTACAGTGGACAGAGCCCTGGATTTAGAATCAGAGGATCTTGGGCCAAATCTTGACTCTGCTAATAACTCAAGTCCATGCCTCCTGAGGATTAGTTGAAGGAATTGGGGGCGTTTAGCTTGGAGAAAAAAGGTCTCAGAGGACCCACGGTAGCTGTCTTCTGGGGCTGCCATGTAAAACAGGGTTAGGCCAGATCGGCTTGGTCCCTGAGGGCAGATGGAGAAAGAGTGAGTGGAAGTTTGCTGCCAATAAATTTCCTAACAATGACATTTATCCAGTGTTGGAATGGACTGCCTCTGGAGGTCAACACCGGGTTTCCCATCACTGGAGGTCTTTGAGTTGAAGTTCGACGCCAGTGGTTGGAGACACAGAGGGATGGGTTGCAGTGGACGGCTGCTAAGGTACCTTTCCAGAGGCAGCTAGGTGGCGCAGTGGATAAAGCACCAGCCCTGGATTCAGGAGGTCCTGAGTTCAAATCCAACCTCATACACTTGACACTTACTAGCTGTGTGACCCTGGGCAAGTCACTTAACCCTCATTGCCCCGCAAAAATAAAAAATTTAAAAAATAAGGTACCTTTCCATCTCTTCACATCTGTAACTTACAGGACGTTGGCCAAGTCTCTTCTCTCGGAGTCTGTCGTCTTGTCTGTAAAATGAGGGGGTTGGACCCCATATAAAGTCTCTTCCAATGTGAATCCTCTAACGACCCAAACACCTTTACCACTGCTGAGACCTTGAGTTGTTCTGGGGGTACCTACACTTGTCAAGACCAGAAACAAGATGCAGGGCTGCAAGGGTGTGGGTGTGGACCGGCATTCTGGAGGCTAGAGCTGAACGTCTTCTGAGTGAATGATCACTGTTCCTACTTCAAAGAGAGGTGACAGACGCACCGTAATAAAGAACATCATCTCATACCTACACAGTCACTCGAAGCTGAGCGGGCCATGCTAGTTTAGAAGAATCATTTATGCTCATCCTCGGCCTTGAGCTGCTGTTCCTTCCCAACTAAAAGACTCTCAACTGAAGGAGGTGAGCACCTAATGTGCTGTGAGCAGCTACCCTCACATTTCCAGGCTTCTCTTACTTTATACTCCTCCGTGGGCCCTACCATCCATCCAGCAGCACTGACCTCCTTGCTGTTCCTCAGATAAGTCAATCATCTCCTGGTCAGGAATTTCCACTGGCTGTTCCCTAGGTACAAAATGTTCTCCCTTCTCATCCCTGGCCCTGGTTTCTTTTGAGTTCTAGCTAAAATTCCACCTTCTGGAGGAAGCCTTTCCCTTACGGGTGCCTCTTAATGACAGTGCCTTCCCTCTGTTGATTATTTCCCATTTATCCTGTACATAGCTTGCTTGTACACAGTTGTCTTTATGTTGTCTCCCCCAGCAGACCATGGTCTTTTATCTTTCTTGGTATTTCCAGTGGTTAGAGTGAGCTCTTGAACTCATGACACAATCGCTCCAAAAAACATCCAAATAATGCCATAGGTATTTCCTATGGTTAGCATGATACCTGGGCATACAGTAGGGGCTTAATAAATGTTTATTAATTGACGAGCAGAGATTTCCTAGAGAAGATTCTGCCATCTGGTAAAAGGTTGATTGGATTCCTTACATATTTAAAAGTTGATGATTCAAAAGATTAGGCACCTGAGATTTGCCAAGCCCTTGCTTAAATCAAAAATAACTAAACTGAGAGAAAGGTCAGTTGACATTTAAAAGAAAAATGTTAAGAACTTTCAGCATTTTAGAAGGAAGTGGTTCACACTAGAATCAATCTCTCTCTCTCTCTCTCTCTCTCTCTCTCTCTCTCTCTCTCTCTCTCGTTGCTGCTATGCTTTTTTTTTTTAAAGGACATTCTATGAATTTCCTCTCCCTCTCTGAAGGCCCACACCAAATCCAGGAAATTTAGTCTTTCTCAAATTACAAACTACCTCCAATATGGATAATGAAGCGCTCTCATGCACATACACATCTGTCATCTCCAAAGAGTTAATAATTTAAGTGTCTTGTTAGCATTCCAACCAGTGGAGAATGAAACAAGTATGCTAATGAATAAAGTATGCAACACCATCTTTGTCACAAGAGATCTGACAGTAATTATGGCCCACATAAATGAATGCAAACAAAACAGAATAAGATGTTTTGAGATTTGGTCAAATGAGCTTTCACTCCAAGAGTAAATATTAAAAATTTTGGCAGGGGTGGGGTGGGGAATGGAGAGGTTCTTGAATCTTTATCTCTGCAAGGTACCAGCCCTGTTGAGAAAAGTACTTGTATCTGTAATTAATCATTAATAAAGGTGTTTGTTAGTAAGGTCTTCTGTAACCTGCAACTCATTTTCATTAACAAAGGGAAAACCGTATGCAACAACTATTCAGTTAAATTAGATTACCCCGAAGTCTGTGACATTTAACCCTAGATGTGCACAAGATAGCTTAGCTCCCTTTGGAAACATCTGTCATCTGTAAGAAAAGTCAAACGATATTCATCTCAATGAACATTTGGGGTCCATAGTTTCCAACAACAGAAGCAAATGAACTTTTCATCACTAGTGCAGTAAACAACTTACATAACTCAGCAACCTTGAGGCAGGCGGGGATGCTGTTTTCTTCCTAAGAGTCCTTCATCATCTCCCACTTCGACTGAGCAGTATTAAACATCTAACCTATCTCAAAAAAAGGATTGGGGATGGGTTGGTGTCCAGGTATCAAAATGACCTTCAAGGCCTTGGAGGATTTTTTTAAAAGGCTATAGAAATGTCATACAATCAATAACCTTTCTCTCCAGAGTTTTTTTTTTTTTCCTTTTTTTTTATTGAGGCAATTGGGGTTAAGTGACTTGCCCAGGGTCACACAGCTAGTAAGTGTTAAGTGTCGGAGGCCGGATTTGAACTCAGGTACTCCTGACTCCAGGGCCGGTGCTTTATCCACTGCGCCATCTAGCTGCCCCCTCTCCAGAGTTTTAAGTCATCAGGATAATGTTAATTTTCACCCCCACCACAAGCCATTGCAACAAGCCTGAACTTCCATGGGAGAGAAAAGACTGGAAGTAAAACTAGTAATTAGTTTTTGAGGGTTACATATGCAAAGGGGACAGACAGCAAAGGGTTCATTCAGTCAATTAACAAACCTTATTAACTAACACATATGAACCAACTTCCCTCCCTCCCTATTTAGTGCATTCTGTTATAGATTTGAGGCAGCTAGGTGGCAGAGTGGATAGGGTGCCAGGCCTGCAGTCGGGAAGACTTATCTTCCTGAGTTCAAATCTGACCTTGGACGCTTATTAGCTATGTGACCCTGGGTAAGTACTTTACCCTGTTTGCCTCAGTTTTCTTATCTATAAAATGAGCTGGAGAAGAAAATGGCAAACTCCAGTCTATTTGCCAAGAAAACCCCAAACAGGGTGGGGCAAAGAGTCAGATGCAACTGAACAATTATAGATTTGTCCCTTCTCAGAGCAAGGAAGGTAAATAAATATAGTTTCCATTTAGTATGGCTAATCATAACTGATTAGATTATGGCTACATTCTAGTGCTATTTAATAAATATTTAAGATATCATCATTGATTATGAAAGATAATGGTCAATAACAATGAAATACACTTAACACGGTGAATGGCATAGAATGGGTGTTTTATTCTGGACTAATTGATTGATATGACTGAATCAAAATCAATACAAGGTAGGCCAAAAGAAAACTCAGAGAAAGATAAAGCAATAATCACAACTCTGAAATACCTTTAAAAAATAATTAAAAGGTAATCTGGCTGCAAAAAGGGTAGATGTCTCCTTCCCCAAATTCTAGACCTTAGACCCAGCTTAGATGGAAAAGTTTCTTAATGACTACCAACCTGAGCCAAGCCCATTCTCTCCCATGTAGCTCTACAATGAAGACTGGGAAAGGCCACTCTATAATACTTCAGGCTACAGGTTCCCATGGAGTTTTTCTTTTTTCTATGACAAAAAAATTTGGTCTTTCAGGAATCTATATAATCCAAAAGCCCAAACAAACATGCTCTTATATACATCAGGAAGCTAACCAGATGGTTACCAGCCTGGCATAGCGGATAGCAAGTCAGGCTGGGAGACAGGAATTGCTGGGTTTGAATCGATCCCCACTCTGAGCATCACTAGTTGTGCCATGGACAATCAACTCACTTAAAAACTCTCTGAACCTGATTTTGCTTCTCTGGAAAATGGGGTTAAAGCCCACTTCTAGAGGTCATTATGAGATAAAAATGAAATACTGTATAGAAAATGGCTCTGCAGTGATGGGGTGAAGAAAGTGCTGGGTCTGGAGTCAGAAAAACCTGAGCTTAAATTCTGTGATGTGCCCCTGTGCCAAGTTATTTGAATTACTTCAGCCTCAGTTTCCTCATCTGTAAAATGTAGATAATAATAGCATTTCCCTCACAGAGTTGTTGCTAGGATCAAATGAGATAATATATGTAAAGTGCTTCATACATCACAGAGAGCTATATAAATGTGAGGTAGTATTCAAATATTATTAGTAGTGGGAAATGCTCGAAGTTTAAGCAGGAGGTTCTAAATCTGCCATTATATAGTCTTCTTTGTGCAAGCAATTTGAAAGATCCTCAAATACTTTAGTCCATATATAGATATATCCTATACAGAAACACACACAAACACACACACACACACACACGGACTAAAGTCCCATATCTATCTATGGACTAAAGTATCTGAGGATCTTTCAAATTGCTTGCACAAAGCAGAATAAATATATGTATGTATGCATGTATGTATGCATGTATGTATGTATGTATGTATGTACGTATGTATGTATACACACACACAAGGACTTGTTAACCTGGTGTTCCTGAACATTTTTTTAATTTGATATTTCCTTTGTAATTCTACACATTTGATTTTATGAATTTAACATTATTCTGAGAAGGGGTCCAAAGGCTTCATCAGTCTGCTCAAGGGGTCCACCAAAAAGAATTCCTTGGTCTATAAGCCTATCCCAGAGACTTGTTTTTTCTGATTAATTAATTTTATTTCAACAATCTGTCTAAAGCAGCCAAAAAAACAAATGTAATTTTACATTTTCTTAGTTTAAAACACACATACAAAACCTGTTAAATTTGACCATAAAAAACAGTTCTTGGGGGGCAGCTAGGTGGCGCAGTGGATAGAGCACCGGCCCTGGATTCAGGAGGACCTGAGTTCAAATCTGACCTCAGACACTTAACACTTACTAGCTGTGTGACCCTGGGCAAGTCACTTAACCCCAATTGCCTCACCCCCCCCCCAAAAAAATCAAACAAACAAAAAAAACCAGTTCGTGCATGTCTCCCTCCCTAAGTCTTCTCTTCCTCTTCTGCCTACCACAGCCCACCCCTACAAAGAAGGAAGGCTCTGTTTCTTCATCTATCTGGACACCCCCCCCCCCACCAGCCGCAGGACAATCAGGCTGGACAAGGCACTTCAGGAGAAGATAAAAAGTTCACCACAGTGTTGAAGTTCTTTAGAATAAAGAAGCAACAACGACCAAGACCAGGAAAAGGATGGCTGAGGCTCAGCGGTAGCAAAATTCAAAACAGACCCATTTATCTTTTCTCAATGTTTCATTTTAAGAGGGTGGGGGGGACCTATTCGAATCCGTAGTCCCTTATCCTTGACATGTTGCCTCTGAATACAAACTGAAGGTGGCTAAGGATGCTTCTCTGCACAAGCAGCTCAACAGAGCCTGGATAGGGAGTTTTCAGAGGGACGCTGCGGCCCATTACAGAAAAAGACAGTAAAGCAGTCGGCTTTGTCACTTAAGGCTGATTTTCCAACCTGTGCTCGGCATATGACCCTATCTCTCCAAATGGGCAGACTTCTGAGAACAAACAGCTCTGGGAAATTTTTTCCTGACCTCAGTGGCACATTTTAACTCTCCCCAAAAGACTTTAAAATGGAATGGAGTGATTTGAAAATCTCTAAGGGCCAAAGAGACAGGAATGAGGAGTCTGCGTCTATGTTATACATAAAAGGGATCAAGGATCCCAGAACAAGGCATCTTCCTCACACCAAATGACTGGGGCATGAGGATGGGCTAGATTCACAAAGCCTAGGGAAAAAAAACAACACTGCAAGAAAGGAAATGCATCCTGGGCCTCAATTATGCCCCATAATCAGCTAATATCCACTTTATAAAATGACATACAGTTTTCCTGGGTCAAGGAATACAAAGAAAAATGCTTCTCATTTTTAGCATCCTAGATAATGAGATACAAGAGACCTTCATCAAGACGTCCAGGTTATTAGAGTTGTTTGTGGGGGGAGGAGGGGAAGGGAAGGAGGCCACGGTTTTTGTGCTTCTTGTTCCTCATGCAGAGAATAGATAGGATCTGCAGGGGTAAACCGATCCCAGGTTATTCGGGAAAACTGTCCCACCCCCAATTTTTGCCTTTCTGGACTGCTCCTCAGCCAAAGCACTCCAAAAGGGTTGAGTTTTACTATACAGAAAATGGTCAGATTTCCAAAACCAGTTAAAGGTAAGAAAGGAGACACCCTCAACAAGCCCCCAGATCTAGCCTTAGGAAGCAATCCGCCTGAAAAAGTTGGAAATCATCCTCCCAGAGTGCTGTTATATAGGGCTTTAATGGGATGTAGCTCTATTTCAAAGAACATGAAGTCAGTTAACCTCTCCTGGCCTCTGTTTCTTCACCTATAAAGCTATGGGAGTGGAGAAGCTGAAGGGATTTGAAAGGGTAGGGCCCCCACCCAACAGTCCTACCGAACTCAACACTGGAAGACCATATCTAGAAGATGTTTTAGTCTGGGAAGTCTTGGGGATGTTGGGTGGAGTCATAGGGTAAGGAAAAAGGAACAGAGTTCATTGGAAAAAGAGAGAGAGGTAGATAATGGGTAAAATCAGAATTATTCTAACTCATACCTCCAATGACATTCACTGGCACTCAGGTGAAGCAGCACTGTCAAGGCAGCCGAGTCAACAAGCACTGATGACTGATCCAGCCCACTGGACAGTTATCTAAGTCATCTGGGCAAGTCACTTAATACTATTTGCCTCAGTTTCCTCATCTGTAAAATAAACTGGAGAAGGAAATGGCAAAACTCTCCAGTATTTTTGCCAACAAAATACCAAATGGGGTCACCAAGATCTGGACACCACTGAACAAGGACACTCTTATTTGGGGCAAGAGAGTCCACTTTTCAGAGCAACATGAAATGATGGGACCCAGACTCAAACACTAGCTATATCCAGTCTAGACCATCACCAATGAGCAGCACATCCTCAGGATAAATAAGGAACTTCCCAGCATCAAGTTTCTGCAGGTCAGCACCACTCAATGTCAACCATGGACTGATTAGAAGCAGTATTTATGTTGGGTGGTTACTCAAAGAGATCACGTAACTATTTGATTTGTCTTTTCCCAGTGTGAGATGCTTTTTCTCCCTGGTGTTTTTGTTTTTTTGTTTTGGGTTTTTTTTTTTTTTTGCGGGGCAATGAGGGTTTAAGTGACTTGCCCAGGGTCACACAGCTAGTAAGTGTCAAGTATCTGAGGCCAGATTTGAACTCAGGTCCTCCTGAATCCAGGGCCAGTGCTTTACCCACTAAGCCACCTACCTGCCCCCTCCTTGGTGTTTTTACCATCAAAACAGAGTACTGGTAAACCAAGATTTTTATTTATTTATTTTTTAGTATAAGAAAAGAAAAACAAATTAGCAAGCCAGCCTCTGGGAAAGAGTCATTTTAGTTCTCAATCACTTAAAGGGGCCACTGTCAAGATGGAATTATAAAAATTGGGGAAAATTATCTCTTCAGAGCTTATAATCACCTCTTGAAAGCCAGGAATGGAAACTAGTTTCCTTGACGATTCTGTTCTCCAACATCATGGCCTCCCACTGGGCATTCACCATAGGACTAATCACAAGCTCTGAGTTTGTTCACCAGGAACATGTGATAAGGCAACAAACACGTACAAGATTCATGGGGGGAAAAAGCCTAATTTAATGCCTACCTAGCTTTCACTAAGAGGGGACATTAAGGCATTAAAGAATACATTCATAAAAGGAAAGACAACCTATTAGGAAGTCTATTCTTTCTGGCTGAAAAGCTCAGTGAGTAAACCACATGGGAACGCTACGTCCCATCTTGTCCCAAATTGACAATAACGGCAGGAATATTTTCTTTTCTCCACTCCCTTTTAAGTGTGCTTCTGGCCTTCATAATCATTGCCTTTCTAAGCCATTTTCATAGCTCCAAATGAGGCATGGAAAGGAGAGAGAAAAGTTATGATCCAAAGGACATCGAGGTGAACGCTGAGAACAATCAGACAAGACAAGCAAACTGCTCCCCAAGTCAATCAAAGGCTAGACCAAACCCTATCATTTTACAAGGACACCCCCAACAAACGATCATATAGCTTAACCCTTCCAAGAGCCATGATTTCACTGGTATGGGCTCTCCTTCCACTAAATCAGATGGCAACCCTGCTATAACCTGGCAGATTTCTGAGAGTGGCCGTGACCCCAACGTGGTTTTTCCACTTTGAAGCCAACCTGGTAATGAATTTCGCTGAATCTTGTTAGGCTGTTTCTCAGATGTCAGACCTATAATCCATTATTGGGCCCAAAAATATTCTGGAAAGGGTTCCAGACTTAAAGTCTTCCATAGGAACTACCAGCCTTATGATCTGCTGGCATGGCTAGCAGCAATCCAAGATCACCTTCCAGCCCAAAAGTAGGAATTAAAATTGGAATACTCTTACCTAGAAACAAGAGTCAATTTAGCTACTCTACTCAACAAGTTTTATCCCCCCGCCCCCCCCCCACTCCCCGCAAAAAAAACATTCAAGAAAAAAAAAATCAAAACGAAACCCAAGATTCCCCAAGGAACACAAATATTTAGGATGTAGCTTTAGACCTAGAAGAGACCTGAGGGGTCAACCCCGCCCCCCTATTTTGCACTCGAGGTGACACAGGTAATAAACATCACTGGCAAGATCTGAACTTGGGCTTCTGACTCCAGATGCAAGGCTCTTCTTTAGACCAGAGAGGGTATGCTTCCAACTTTGTCTAAATAACCAAGCTGATAAATGCTACTTTTAAAAGTCTCTCTCTTCATTTTTAATACAATTTTTAAAACTTTTGCTTCATCTGCAAAATGTAACGGCTACTTTATTGATGATATGAATTAAAATGGAGATCTCTGATTCTTCAATGGGGAAAAAAAAATGAGAAATATTTCAAAAACACTCTGGTGCCGTTCTATAGAACCTTTCCTTCCAAAAGGCTAAAAGCATACCACATGTGTCATATTTATGTGAGGTAGGCAAATAGCCAGCAGTATTATGCCCCTGGGACATTTAGAAATTAAGTGACTTGCCTTAAATCATCCAGGTAGAGAAGTTTAATGGCCTGCTCTGAAACCTAGACATCACAGCTCCCTTTTCTCTCTTCACTAAACTCTCTGGCCTCTTCAAACTCCATTGGATTTATTATTATTGAAAATAACGCAACACACAACTGCTGTAATTGACACCATAGCAAGAATAATGGTCATTTCTCTAATCGAGCGGCATGCATAGATAAGAGCTGGCATTCTGAAAAGGGCTGATTCTTAACCATGATGCTCAGGTAACAGCCACTCTGGTTGAGAGAATGCAATTCCTTTATGTTTACACATTCATTTCAAATGTCAACAGCCTTAAAATGAATTCTCATTGTATAATCCTTTAGATCAAGGCTTCTTAGCCTGGAGTCCCTCTTCTTTTCCTCCCACTCACACCTCTAACTGAAGTGTGCATTTCTTTAATTTCTCAATTACTAAAGATTTATTAAGCACCTACTATGTGCCAGACCCTGTGCTAAACACTGGGAGTACAAAAAGAGGCAAAAGATAGTAGGTGGGAGATAAGGAAGGAAAGTGTTCCAGCCAGAGAAAATGCCAAGAGTTGAGAGATGGGGTGTCGTCTTTGCCAAACAACCAGCAGGCCAGCATCACCAGATCAACACAGGAGAGTAAGGTATAAGAAGACCACAAGAGTCAGAGAGGGTTAGGTTAGGAAGGGCTTTGGATACCAAAACAGTATTTTGTACTTGACTCTACAGGCAATAGGATATCATTGGAGTTTATTGACGAGAATGGGTGTGTGGGTGTGTGTGTGTGTGTGTGTGTGTGTGTGTGTGTGTGACAGACAGACAGACTTTGTGGCTTAGGAATTTATGAATTAAAACAAATAAAAATATTCTGGAAAGGGTTCCAGAGGATTCATCACACTAGGAAAGGGGACCATAATATGATTAAGAATCCCTGCTCTAGATGTAGAAGGTCTGGGACACAAATCGATTACTTTTTCAAAGAGGCAGTGCCCCAGTGCCCTGGGACAGTCACTCCCACCCAGACTAATTCCAAAAATTGATCTTGCCCCTGGAAAAGATGATCAAGGATGCTTCCCTTGGGGAACTACAGGAATGGTCTACACTGAATACACTGTCAGTTTCAGTCACAGAATTTCAGAAGTGGAAAGGTCCTCAGAAGTCCAACACATACTAACTTACACAAGAATCTGAGCCTGCCAGTTGAGACCTCCAGGTGGGGGAACTTACTACCTCCCAAGGCAACCATTTACTTTGGGAGAGCTGTGGTAAGCAAGTTCTTCTAAATTTTTTCTTTCTTCAGCTTTGTCTATCAGTTTTAATTTGTTATAAGAGATGGTACAGTGGGTGAGCTGGATATTATGAGCTAACTGTTGTATAAAAAAGCCAAAGCCATCAAGCCAACCTAAATTTGTTTGTTTTTTGTTTTTAGTGAGGCAATTGGGGTTAAGTGACTTGCCCAGGGTCACACAGCTAGGAAGTGTTAAGTGTCTGAGGCCGGATTTGAACCCAGGTACTTCTGACTCCAGGGCCGGTGCTCTATCCACTATGCCACCTAGCTGCCTCGATCCAACTTAAATTTTAAAAAGGGGTGTGCCAAGATGTCAAGACAGGGAGAGAGAAGTGCTTGTTAAAGGCATTGGAGAAGGCATGTGTGGCCAAAATGAGAGTCAGGTTGTGATGGAAATGCACCCAGATCTCTGCCATCTTCGACATCAGTGCCAGAATTTGTCAACTCCTGATGTTGACGATATAACTGTATATATGGTGAAAACAGGACATTGGGTCATGGGTGGTGGTTTGTCATTTTTACACTGAATCCCTGCTGTATTTTATTTTGAATTTGCTTCTTTGTCCTGTAAGTCCGGTGCAGAAACATTTGAGTTAATTGGTTTCCAAGAAATCGAGGTTTTACTGTATATGGAATTAATCACTATAGCTAGCATAACACAGCTATTAAGTGACTAAGGTGGGATTTGAACCATCATGCAGATTGCAAAATCTAGAACTCTTTTCAAAATACCACACATTTTGTTTAAACCTATAAAGATAAACCAAAATTCTTAAGCCCTGACTTCTTGTTTTGGAATGTGTAACAGCCTTATATTAACATCCAGATACCAACAGATAACTTCTAATAACCCTCAATTTATCCTGCATTTAGCTTGTTGTATATAGTTGTTTTGCACATTAAGACTATCAGCTCCTGGAGGTCAGGGACAATCTTTTGTCTTTCTTTGGGGCTCATAGTAGGTGCTTAATAAGTGTTCATCAAATTGTACCTTGAACTTCTCTAAAATGAAATCTGGCAGGGGCAGCTAGGTGGTGTAGTGGATAAAGCACTGGCCCTGGATTCAGGAGGACCTGAGTTCAAATCATCCAGCCTCAGACACTTATGGGGTGTTTGCAGTGTGCCTCAGTTTCCTCATATGTAAAATAAGCTGGAGAAGGAAATGGCAAACCACTCCAGTATCTTTGCCAAGAAAGCCCAAATGAGGTCACCAAGAGTTGGGCACAGCTGAAATGACCCCCCAAAACCAAATATATCAATTTGCCATAATTTGCATGCTCTGTGTATGTAAATATACACACATATGTATATATGCTGTATTATTTATAAAATTACAGTAACATATTTGTACTGCCCACCATTCTTCCTCTCATGCAGCTCAATAATCAAAACATGCCCTTTATTTGCCATTCTTGGTCACTCTATGGGAGAAAATTTTGAGCCTGCAATGAAAAAGAATTCAGGGACATAGTGAATTTAACTTCAAGGAAATGTGGCTGTAGGTCAGGTCAGAGGAAAATCAAATGTTGGTTCATTCCCTTTCCTTTCCGGGCCACTGTTTGTGATCATGTGTCCAACTTGGTCATGATAGATGTTTCTGACCAAGTAAATCTGGCCTGGCCAAGAAATGAGCTTTGGTGGCCACTGAGGGAACTGACACATGAGATAAGGGAATTTCTGCCATGCCAAGTCGTGCCTTTCCCCATATTGCACATTTATGTCCTGTTTACCACCCCCCCCAAAAAAAAATCACTCTGCGAGGTCCTCTGAGGTTAGAAAAATGACTTAATAATTTTCCATCTTTGTGATCCCAGGATCTTTGATCTCTAATGTTTTGAGTTTATAGTCAAGCCATTGGGGCTATTTTTAAGAAATCAAATCCTTCCTGTCGTCTCTCAGGAAAAGGAAGAACATGCTTAAGGGTGGTTTTTCATATTCTGCTCTCACTTATTTAAAAAAAAAAAAAAGACTAAGTATGTTTCACTTTGAAGACCTGTTAATTAGTAGGAACAATTGAGACTTTCAGAAAGAAACAGAGGGGGAAAAAGACCAGGTTACCTTTCTCTGCTTAGCTAAAAGGGTGAATTTCTTTTTAAGTAGATTATAAAACCTGTTGGACCATGTTTCAAGCCTATAAAGGATTTTCCGAGCATTTAACAAGTTGCGTAAAAACTTAATTGGGTAAAAAGAAAATGTGCAGGTTTCTGCCAGGCATGTAATAGTCCAGAAAGGGGACTAGAGGCCTCACCATGTCTCCCCTGACCTCACTGGTCCTTTTATTTTATTTATTTATTTATTTATTTTTTAGTGAGGCAATTGGGGTTAAGTGACTTGCCCAGGGTCACACAGCTAGTAAGTGTGTGTTAAGTGTCTGAGGCTGGATTTGAACTCAGGTACTCCTGACTCCAGGGCCGGTGCTCTATCCACTGTGCCACCTAGCTGCCCCCGGTCCTTTTATTTTTAAAGTATCTCATCACCTGTTTAATCTCCCTGGACTCTTCTCATGGTGGGTAGACTTCTGACCTAGACTCATTAACCTTTGAAAGCTTCACTCTCTAAGGAGAGCTGTTTTGGGGGAGTCCAAAGCATCTATTCCCCTCTCAAAAGGATGCTTTTCTTTTCCAGGAGGTGAGGTTAGTGTTTTTTAGAAAGGGCTCTATGGCTGACAAAGCACTTCTTCCTAACAACCCTACAAAGTCATCAATGAACTATCATCATTATTTTTGTCAGAAACCCGTTATTTCATCTGTATAGAGTACTCCCTGTGTGGACATTCCTTCTTTCTCCACAGATACAGCTCAGCAGCTCATCTTCAATTTAAGAGACTTGCACCAGGGGCAGCTAGGTGGCACAGTGCATAGAGCACAAGCCTTGGATTCAGGAGGACCTGAGTTCAAATCCAGCCTCAGACACTTAACACTAGCTGTGTGACCCTGGGCAAGTCACGTAACCCCAATTGCCTCACAAAAAAAAAAAAAAGAGAGAGAGAGAGAGACTTGCACTCACCTCCTGCAGGTCAGAGGCAGGATTTGAACCCACATCTTCGCAACACTAAAAGCCATCCCTTTCCCTAATCTACCGTGCTGCTTTTTGGAAGTCTTGCTAGGTGCATTTTCGAGATGAGGAAAGGAGATGCCCAAGGGAAGATAGATAGTAAATGATAGAGCTCGGATTTGAAAGCAATTAAGATTAGAAATGGAATAAGCATTCAAAATGGAATTAGAAAATGGGGTTAGAAGGGGCAGCTAGGTAGTGCAGTAGATAGAGCACCAGCCCTGGATTCAGGAGGACCTGAGTTCAAATCCAGCCTCAGACACTTAACACTTATTAGCTGTGTGACCCTGGGCAAGTCACTTAACCCCCATTGCCCCACAAAGAAAGAAAGAAAGAAAGAAAGAAAGAAAGAAAGAAAGAAAGAAAGAAAGAAAGAAAGAAAGAAAGAAAGAAAGAAAGAAAGAAAAAGAAAAGAAAAAAGAAAATGGGGTTAGAAAAAAAAGAATTAGGATTAGAGTTAAGTCCAGTGTGGTACAGAAGAAAGGATGTTCACAAGATCTGGGTTTGAACATCAGCTCTAATTTTTCCTAGCTTTGTGACCACAGGCAGGATTTTGGGCCTCGAGTCTCAGTTTCCCCATATGTAAAAGAGTACTTACGTTACCTAGCCCACAAAGTTACTGTAATGGAAATGTTTTATAAACCTGAAAGCATCGTACAAGTGCAAAAATATAGCGCACACATCTGGATTTTCTCTGCTCAGATCTCAGATTCTCCCCCAACTTCTCCTTTCACCAAATAGACCAGCTGTGAAGAGTTTACATCTCTACAGAGAGACATCTAAGACAGAGTAACAGTGAAATTAGGGTTTTCAAATTCTTTCTGATTCAATTCATCCTGTTGGTGAACATCACCGATGGGCCATAGGAGGGCTCGATCATGGTCATCAGGGGCTATAAATATGCCCAACCTTTCTTCTACCTATTGTTATGACTGTAATCCCTAGTCCTATTTGAAGGTGTGTGTTGGGAAGGAGATGGAGGAAAGAAAACAGAGTAAGGAAAAAGAAAGCCAGAGAAAGGAAAACCCATCACAAACAGCAGCAGCCCTAACCAACTACCTTTGTAAGGTGGCAAAACCATCTGCTAACCTATTGTCTTTCAGGGAACCACAAAACACTGCAAGAGGGCCAGAGAGAAACCCACTCTGCCATAGGCCTCCTGTCACTAACATGTGTTCCTTGCTCATTTCCCTTTTTTCTGTGATCTACAGCCTGCCCCTTTCTAATATTCAGACACAATAGAAGATGCTTAAGAAGCCTATTATCATATCAGACAGGTGTCCGTGTAATACGCTGTTGACTTCCCAAAGCTATCGGAGTCCAGTCTGCCACTGAAAGAACATATATGGCAATACTAGGTATACCCCAAAGAGATCAAAGGCAGAGGGGAAAAAATCCGATATACCAAAATATTTATTGGGGCACTTTTTCTTTTTCTTTTAGTGAGGCAATTGGGGTTAAGTGACTTGCCCAGGGTCACACAGCTAGTAAGTGTTAAGTGTCTGAGGCCGGATTTGAACTCAGGTACTCCTGACTCCAGGGCCAGTGCTCTATCCACTGTGCCACCGAGCTGCTATAGGGGCACTTTTTAACTATAGCAAAGAATGGGAAACAAAAAGGATGCCCATTGGCTGGGGAATGGCTGAACAAATCGCATCACATGAATGTAGTGGGATATCATTGTGCCCTAAAAAATAACCAAAATGACAGAATAAGAGTAATCTGGGAAGACTTGAGCAGAACTAGGAAAACAATTTAAATAGTTAAAAAGTAAAACTTCAGTAAGATATTGGACCACCCTGTATGGAGAAAAATCAATTGAGAAAGACCTGGGAATTGTGATCCAGGCACTAACCAAATCATGACTTCAGAATCAGGCTGAAGATGACGCTGGCCATCTGTACTTTCTTGGCATGGGACTGATAGAACAGAGGTGCAGAATGAGACATATGTATCTACATTTCCAGAAATGGGCAGTTTGTGGATTTGTTGCTTGAGCATGTTATAAGGGAGGGTTTCTATTGGGGTGTAGGTGCAAAAAAAAAGAAGAAGAAGAAAGAACAGAAGGAGGGAGGGAGGGTGGAAGGAAGATTTATTACGCTCTAAAATATAAAGAAAACAATCACAGGACATACAAATAGGGCCATTTTGTTACATCTTTGTTAAATTTAATGTATACTTCAAAAAGGGCTGCAATCAAAGTTTATTCTAGAGTCTTCTTTGGGTTCTCTGTATATTAGAATATTTGTTGATTAGTATTAAGTTCATTATTTTAAAAAAAGGGAAAAAATTAAATGTATACCAGTATGATTTGGCTTTTATCATGATTGCTCACTCTCTCATGTAGCCACCTGTGAACATGATGAGAATAACAGCAATATCTCCAGCCATAATGAAGGCTGACATTTACTCAGCACATTAAGATTTACAAAATGCCCTGCCCACGATATATCTCAGCTGGCCCTCAAAACAGCCCTAATTAGTAGGTAGGTTCTAGAGGTATGGTTATCTCCACTTTGTGCTGCTCGACGGGGGCAGCCAGCAAGGCCCGGAGATATTAAATAAATGACTTGCCCACAGTGGTCCGTGTTAGATTGAGGCCTAGAAGAGCCAAGTCTTTGTGGGATCCAAGACCAGTTTTCTCTTTCCAGAGTCCAAGTTCAGTGTTCTTCTCTGGAAGCCAAGTTCAGCATTCTTTCTAGCTCCCTAAACTGCCTCTTGGGAAGTAGCCTCAGTCAGTGTTTTGATTTATGACTCACTCAGATTATTCAGCCTCCTTTGCAAAATTAAAAAGCAGAGACGCTCACCATACAGGCTTGTCCTTCTTCCCTCCACCAGAGTACCCTGATTCCAGCTCCCTTGCTCGCTCGCGCTCTCTCTCTCTCTCTCAAGCCCTGACAGCAGGATGGGGTACAGTCCCTTCTCTGCAAGCCAGTTAACTGCGCTTTATTCCAAGGTCACAACCTCAGCCAACCATCTCATCTACACCATGTTACCAGTCAAAAAGTACTCCAGACGTGTCCCCAAACTGTCCAGGAGCAAGTCACTAACACTTGGTGCCTCGGGCGACGAGGCACAACTTTATAGGATTGAAATGTGGTACTGCATCCTGGATCTATTTTTTATCCAAAGAATGTTGAAAGTGATGTAGTGTCTTGGGGACCTCTCCTTGGGCAGACTGGGGAAGGCTTCCCAGAATATTTTTAAATGCATAAAACAAAATACATAGGATTACAAAGGAAGCCACTTAAACTGAAATACAGTGATCAAAATAGTGACTTTTTTAAAACCCCAAGTTCATGAACACCAGGACAAGAATCCTTAATCTAGCCTAACCTCCCCCAGCCCTTCCTCTCCCCATTTTAAAGAAGAAGAGGGAGAGGACTAGAGTAGGGAAGTGACTTGGCCAATGTCACATAGCTAGCAAATGGAAGAACTGGGACTAGGGCCTTCTTCGGATCAAATGAGATAATACTTGCACCCAGGGCCTGGTAAATAATAGAATTAACAAATGTGTGTTTCCTTCCTTCCTCTTCTGACGCTTTTCAATGGGATATGAGAAGATACCCTTCTATGATAGGAGAAACAGCATGGGAACAGATAAGTAAGTCTACACTGTAGGGAGAGAGGAGATGGACAAAGGGGGAGGGGGTCATCTTCTTTTGGACTTAGGAACTCTGGAGGAACAATCCAACAGCTATAGTTCACTGGCCTGCCTGTGTGTAAGCACAACCTGGGATCTTAAACAACTCTACCCAAATGTCAATGCTGGCCAATTTTATATGACTTTGTGAAGGCATTTCACTTACTCCATTAATAAATCAGGAATAGTAGCTTCCAGAGCTGAATTTGTGAGGCATCTGAAGACCTCTGGCCATATCCTAAGACTGATTATTAAATAGATGGTGTAAGTACACCTAGAAAGGGAGACAGTAACCTCTGTAGAGTTCACACAGGTTCAAAGAGACAACCTGGCAAGAAAACAAACTAAAATACCATCCTTTTCTCAACATGACACAACAAATACTCATTAAGCACTTATTAAGTAGTAAGTGGTACTGGGCTATATTCTGGGGCCATCCCTGCCCTGGAGGTGATTACAGTCACCTCTCCCTCCTCCAATTCAATGGCTTTTAAGCACTAGTTTTGTGCCAGGCCTTGGGGATACATGGAAGACAAGCACGGATCAGTTCCAGTCCTGGAGCAATCAACCTTCCACTGGCTGCACTTCAGTTGGCTCTCCTTTGCCAGGAGGCTAAAATCCTAGTGATCTGTTTAAGGGCATTGTCTCTTCCATGAAGCCCTCCCAGATCCTACAGTTCAGCACAAGCCTGCCTTCCCTCCTTGGATCTCAGAGTCTGCCCTCTCTTACACATCGATGAGGTCCATCACAGCTATCTGCACATCTGGTGTATCCTCTACTTGACTGTCCAGTATTCAGCATACAGTACACTGTACAAAGCGAGGACTTAGGTGCTTATTAAAGTTGAACCCTACTATATGCCAGACCTCCCCTTGCCCCCCCCCAAAAAAGTATATTGCTGGGGCAGCTAGATGGCACAGTGGACAGAGCACCGGCCCTGGAGTCAGGAGTACCTGAGTTCAGATCCGGCCTCAGACACTTAACACTTACTAGCTGTGTGACCCTGGGCAAGTCGCTTAACCCCAATTGCCTCACTAAAAAAAAAAAAAAAAAAAAAAAAAGTATATTGCTTTAGTCTGCAAAAACAAAAGTACAACATCCATACTTTTGTTGTTCAGTCATTTTGAGTTGCGTCTGACTCTTTGTGACCCCATTTGGGGATTTCTTGGCAAAGATAGTGGAGTGATTTGCCATTTCCTTCTTCAGCTCATTTTACACATGAGGAAACAGAGGCAAACAAGGTGAAGTGACTTGCTTGGGGTCACACAGCTAGGAAGTATCTGAAGCTAGATTTGAATTTAGGTCTTCCTGATTCCAGGTTGGTGCTCAATCTTCTGCACCATACTACATCTCGAATAATAAGAACCAACACTAATGCAGCTCCTTAAAGTCTGAAAGATATCTTACATAGGATGCCCCATGTGGATCTCTGTAATGCCTGTGAGGTTTCACCCCTCAGATAAGAAAACTGATGCTCAGAAAGGTGAAGATAACGTTGTCCAGGGTCACAAAGCTAGAAAGTAAAAAGGGTAGGATTTGAACTGGGGTTTCTCCTAACTTTTAGTGTAACACTCTGTCCACTACCCAGAGGTGTCACATACAGACCCACAACACTCTGGAGTGTGTCCAGAACCAGATTAAGATGTAACTGGGAAGTCTTTAACAAAATATAGAAAAATGCAGTAAAACATAGATAATGTTAACAGGTGGTTTTCTAAGTCAATCTGTGGCCCACAGGGATCCTTGTGTGTGGTTTCTGCCTGGGTTTGACACCACCACAATACGCCACCCTGTCTGTCTTGTTTTCAATTCTGGGCATCCCATTCTCGAAGGACCATTAATGAGCTGGGAAAAGTCAAGGATGGCAACCCTGATAGGGATTTGAAAGTGTGTGATGAGGAGCAATTGGAGAGAAAGACCTCAGATAGTCCAGAGAACAGAAAACTAGAGGGGAGAAGAAGAGTGTTTTCAACCACTCAAAAGGTTTTTGGAGATAAAATGAATGAAATTTATTCTGCCTGGCCCTGAAGGTGATGACCAACTAGGTCAAAGAACGTGATGAAAAATGAGCAAAAAGCTCAAGAAGACAAATTTTCACCTCATCTATGAAGGAACTTCTGTATGATCACAGAATCAGAGAATCAAGAGTTGGGGAGAAGGGGCAGCTAGGTGGCGCAGTGGATAGAGCACCGGCCCTGGAGTCAGGAGTACCTGAGTTCAAATCCGGCCTCAGACACTTAACACTTACTAGCTGTGTGACCCTGGGCAAGTCACTTAACCCCAACTGCCTCACTAAAAAAAAAAAAAAAAAGAGTTGAGGAGAAGACCTCAGCGACCAATGAGACCAGACCAGCCCTCGAGAGGAAGACTTACTTTTTAACAAGCCACAAAACAGCCACCAAATATGTTGTGTGCACTCTTCGCTGATGGGAAACTATCTCTCAAGACAGCCACTTTCCACTTTTAAAAGAGCTCAAATTGGGGCAGCTAGATGGCGCAGTGGATAAAGCACCGACCCTGGAGTCAGGAGTACCTGAGTTCAAATCCAGTCTCAGACACTTGACACTTACTAGCTGTGTGACCCTGGGCAAGTCACTTAACCCCCACTGCCCCGCAAAAAAAAAAAAAAATTTAAAAGAGCTTAAATTGTTAGGATTCCACCCTTCCCCCTGCCCTCGTTTAAATTTGCTTCTTTAACATCTATTCCTTGCTCCTAGCTCTGCCCTCTGGGGCTAAACAGAATAAATCTTATAACATATAACAGCCATGTGAATACATGAATGGGAAGCTAGGTGGTATAGTGGATAGAGCACTGGGTCTGGAATCAGGAAGACCTGAGTTCAAATCCAGCCTCAGTCACTTACTAGCTCTATAACCCCGAGCAAGTCACTTCACCCTCTTTGCCTCTGTTTCCTCGTGTGTAAAATGAGCTGGAGGAGAAAACGGCAAACCACTCCAGTATCTCTGCCAAGAAATCCCCAAATGGGGTCATCAAGAAGCAGAAATGACTGAAACTAGGGAAAAACAACCACAAATACTTGAATACAGTTACCACATATTCCCCCCATATACTCTATTCTTGCTAAGTACCAAATTCCTCCATCACCGGAAGCGTTTATGTGGAGCCTAGGTGACTAACCAGTGGTTGAGGATTTAAAAGGATTTCATATTTCAGGTAGGGATTAGATTAGAAAACCTTCTGAGGTTCCTTCCAAACCCTAAGACTCTGTGAGCCAGGAACAAAATAAACTCAAGGAGGCAGGCAGGCATCATGGCACAGTGGAAGGAGCAAAAAATCTGGAGCCAGAAGGCGTTAGTTCAAATTCAGATTCCACAATTTACTAACTGTGTGAACTGAAGCAAGCAGCACCAAATCCTAGATTCAGAACTTGAAGAGACTCTAGAGGTCAACAGGCCTAATACCCAGAAACCAAGGCCAAGAGGGACTTGCCCAAGGGATAAGACCCTGTCAAGTATCTAGCAGAATGTGAATCTGAGTCTTCAAGGCTAGTGTTCTATGCATTGTACTATTGCTAGAACTGTAAGTTTCCTATGAATGCCAGCTTAGAACCCAGGTCTTCCTAGCTCCAAGGTCAGATTTCTATCCACCACACCATTACCTCTCTGGGAATAATGATGGGCTTTATTCACACCCTCTTACACTAGCTGGTGTCACATCACCAACTGTATTAATAGGAAGGGATGAAAGTTTAAAAAAAAAGCCACCAACAAATACTGTGGTAAAATATTCTGGAAAAGAAAATTGTAACAGACACAGTGACTAAGAAATACTAAATGTCAGAGGACCTCAAATCTCCCCATTATGAGGACTCAATATGGACACGAGATCTCATCCAAAGTCAAGCTTCTACATGGACTGGCTTTTTCCGGTAGATGTCAGAGGCATTCTGGCTGAGTTAGCAACTGCTGTTGTCTTTGAAGGCTGAGCTCTCTCTTATTGGCAGGGGGAGCTATGGTCCTCAGAAGGCTGAGCTGAAACTTCTCAAGTCCGCCCCTGGTTCTCTTTCCACATCACTCTAGTGGTTCTATGATGACATGCGAGGCTCACCTGAGCTACGTCATGCATCAGCAAGATTCAGTGAACTGATGTATTATCCATCTTCCCCTTACAGCCAATAAATTATTGCTGGTGTATGACATTAAGGGCACTGAATCTGAAGTCAGAGGACTTGAGTTCAAATTCTGTTTTGTTTTGTTTTTTGCGGGGCAATGAGGGTTAAGTGACTTGCCCAGGGTCACACAGCTAGTAAGTGTTAAGTGTCTGAGGCCAGATTTGAACTCAGGTCCTCCTGACTCCAGAGCCACCTAGCTGCCCCCGAGTTCAAATTCTGAATCTGATGTTTATTACCTCAAGCAAATCCCCATACCTTTCTGGGCTTCCACTTCCCCATCTGTCCAATGAGGGGGTTTCTACAGATGATCTCTAAGGTCCCTTTCAGGCCCAAATGGATGATGTTGTGAAAGGTAACACTACACTCTTAAGGGAAATCCACTTGTCTCTAAGACCTTACAATTTTTTTATTGTTGTTCCCAAACACCTAAATGTGCCAATCTCGACATTCAAGATAGTGAAGCCTTAATCCCAAAACATGATTTAAGGTCATTTTATTTATTTATTTATTTTTGTGGAGCAATGAGGGTTAGGTGACTTGTCCAGGGTCACACAGCTAGCATCAAGTGTCTGAGGCCGGATTTGAACTCAGGTCCTCCTGAATCCAAGGCCAGTGCTTTCTCCACTGCACCACCTAGCTGCCCCATGGTCATTTTAAAAGATTGGCATGAACATGCCCCGAGGGGGTTGGCAACACCAGTATATACTATGCTAATGAAACCCGGATAAATCTGGTCTTGGAGGGGACGAAGGAATAAAAGGTATCACACTCAAGGAAGTATTAAGTTCTAACAAGACAAAGCCTGGTCTGTGGGAGATCATCACAGCAGACAGGACAGAGTGCAGCTCCTGGAGCTGGACAGCCAAGCACACAGCTGTGTGACCCGGGGTGAGTCACTTAATCTTAATCTCAATCCCTCTCCCTCCCTCTCTCCATGTTTCTGTCCCTCCCCCTTTCTTTTTCCTTCTCCTTTCTTTCTCTCTCAATGTCTCTTTCCCCCCTCCCTGCTTCTCTCTTCCCCTTTCACTCTGTCTCTTTTCCCTCCCCTTTCTTGTTTGTCTGTTTCTCTCCCCATCCCTTTCCTCCCTCTTTTTCTCTCCTCTCTGTCTGTCTGGCTTCCTCCCTCCCTCTGTCTCCGCTTTTGTTCCTTCATGTATAAAATGAGGATAATAACACCTCTGGTACTTTATCTTACAGAGCTTCGGGGAAGGACCAAATGAGATCATGAAAGTAAAGCACTTTGCAAGCCTCCATTCGCTTTATGAACATCAGTTAATTATTATTGTTGTTGTTATTCACTCAGAGCCATGATTTAATCTGGGTGGAAACTCCCTCCCCAGACAGCAGGTCTTCAGACTGACTCCTCTGTAACTTGGAACCTCAGAGAGTTGCCCAGAACCCCGAGAGGCAGAGGAGTTTGCCTTAAATTCAGCAAATACATGTTAGAGGTTAGACTTGAAGCCAGGTCTTCCCGACTCCAGGGCTGGGCCTCTAGCTACTACACCACACTGCCACTCTTTAATATTTTTGTTGTTTTCATTATTGGACAAAGTGGGAGTCGACGTGTCAAACCAAGCAGCACCTAATTTAGGCTAAATCTAGGGTTCGGCTACCGTTTGTTCTTTCAGCCTCTCCTTGTGTGGCCAAAGACATTCTGAAATGATGCTCCAGATGTCCCCTGCATCACAAGTAAGTCACCTGGGAGAAAGCACTTGGGTGACACATGAAGGTGAGACAGCCATCCTCCACCTTCCACTTGGGACAACAGATGCCAAGGAAACAATGGACAGATTGAAGACTCAATCCTGAAACAAAATGACTGGGAAATGGTAGGGGGTCCCATGCTGAGGCTATAGGCTTTCTGAAATTCCAATTTGCCCTTTTCATCCCATGACACCTTTTGTGAAGAAACACAAACTCTGACATCTCCATTAAATTCCTTCCTAGGACTATGCCCAAAGGGCTATGGGGCTGTGCGTACACTTTGACCCAGTAAAACCACTACTAGGTCTGTATCCCAAAGAGATCATAAAAAAGGGAAAAGGAGCCACATGTACAAAAACATTTCTAGAAGCTTTGTGTTGGCAAAGAATTGGAAATTGAGGGAATGCTCATCCACTGGGGAATGGCTGAACAAGTTGTGGTATATGAATGTAATGGAATACTGTTGTGCTGTAAGAAATGATGAGCAGGTAGATTTCAGAAAAACCTGGAAAGACTTAAGAGAACTCATGCTGACTGAAGTGAGCAGAACTAGGAGAACGTTGTGCACAGTAACAGCAACATTGTATGATGATCAACTGTAAAAGACTTAGCTCTTCTCAGCAATAGAATGATCCAAGACAATTCCAAAGGACTCATGATGGAAAATGCTCTCCACATCTAGAAAAAAAAAAGAACTGTGGAATCTGAATGCAGATGAAACCATATTGTTTCTACTTTTTTTTTTCTTTTTTGAGGTTTTCCCCTTTTGTTCTGATTCTTCTTTCACAACATGACTAATGCATAAATATGTTTAATGTGATTGTACATATATAACCTATATCAGATTGCTTTTTGTCTTGGGGAAGAGAGAGGGAGAAAATTTTGGAACTTAAAATCTTATAAAAGCAAAAACTATCTTTACACATAACGGAAAAAACCCAAAACACTTTTAAGATTAAAAAAACAAATCCTTCCTAGGTTAATTCATTTTACAGATGAAGAAACTGAGGTCCATGGAAATTTAATCTCCCAAGGTCACACACGTAGAAACTGTCAGGTGGTATTTGAACACAGGACCTTTAACTCCTGAGCCATTCATCCCTGCATTTGAACACACCTCCACTTTGCCACCATCTATCATTCAGTCTCCCATGGAATCAGAATGAACTGCCTACTAAAGAAATCCCGATTCATCTTTCACCATCTACAGTGTTCCAGGCAGGAATCCATATCATGTTCTTAAAAATCACAGCGAACTCTCTCACCGGGTAAACCCTGGTTGCCCAATACAGGGAATGATAGTACATGTAGACACAGCATTCCATCTTTTCTTGGAAAGAGCTGGAGGGAGACTGAGACTCTTCCCTGGTCCCACAGCAATGATGCTTCTTCATAGGAAGGAATATTTCTACACGTAAATTATTTCTTTCTTCACTACTGAATATGAAAATTAGTTTAAAAATGCATCAAGTAAAACTCCATGAGAAAAAAAAATGCATCAAGTATTAATATGACTCAAATGGGCAACTTAAAGCCCCAAATAACTTCATACTAAACTGGTTTTCTTCATGCTCATTGCTCTGCCCTTGGCTTGCTTCAAAGAGGATGGGGAAATGCCTTCTTTTTCTATCCCCAGCACCTATCCGTCTGCCAGGCACCCAGTAGGCTCTTCATGAGCCATTACTGAATGAATAAGTGAATGATGAATGCAAAGTTCTTTTTGAATCTTTAAATGCCCCAAAAATGCCAACTGCCAGCATTGCATGGCAGAGTATGGCCAGGATTTGGCTGGTGAAAAAGTCCAACTGATTTAGGGTTCTACAGGGGAACAGAAGAGCCAGGGAGATGACCCAAGGACAGAGTCAGGGACAAAAGCCACTTTTCTCTGAGCCTGGTGACATCTTTGCTAAGATGGAACAAGGCATCCCCAGGAGCCAGTTGTAGCCAAGAAAAGCCAGGCTCAATGGCAACTGGATGATGAGCAACATTTAACAACCCAAAGCTGTCTGGCCTGTACTTTCAAAAGTAGCTTCTGTCTAGGCAAAGGAAGCCTGACCAAGAAACCAGACGGAATTAGCAGCCCAGACACCAGACTAAATAACTCACCCCAGAGCTCCCTGTCTTACTACCGTCTACCTGGTTCTCCCGCCAAAGAAAGGAAGGAGCCCAGCACCCCTTATCTGGAGACCAAAGAAGAGGCACTTCAGCAGTTACAACGTTGCCTTCAGAAGTAAAGGAAGAGACCAAGACCCTTCCTCCTGTCCTCCCTCCTACACCTCTCAACTCACTACCAGTCATCTTCTCCTTCCTTTTATCCCCAGCACCCCCTCCCAAACCAAATGAAAGCCCGGATTTCTGCACTTTCCCAGCACGAGCCAGAAAATAACCCTCAAGGATCGTCCCGTGCCAGGAACAAAGAGCTGCTGCCGGAACAGCCGTGGCAGCATGCGGGAGGAGACCGGCAGAGGCAGCATTGGCCACCAGGAGAAGGCAGCCGGCTCGGCGCGGAGCCCAGGATGGGCACACGCTGCTCTCTCCTGCCCCATCTTCCGACACATCCTCAGACAGCGGCAGCGGCGGCGGCGGCGGAGTTTGGGGCAAAGAACAGAAGGAGGAGGAAAGGGAGTAAAATAATAAGGTGGAAGGGGGTCAGCCGAAGGGGCGAGGAGGCACATCTGAGAGCACAGGGGGCATCCATCAGTGACAGCCCACAAGTCAGCACCCTGCCAGCGGCTGCTGGATCCGGGAGCCCCCCACCATCACTCCCCGGAACCCCCCCCCCTTTACCTGGACCAGGCGGCTACCCTGCTTGCCCCAGGGTGCTCTCTGTAAACTCGGACTGCAGCAGGCTCCGGGGTCGGGGATCCGGCGTCGGGATCCGGCGCGGGCAGCTGGGAGACCTCACTCCTTCATTCTGGGACCCGGCGGCACGTTACAGACAAGCGTGCACTTCCTGTTTGAAAACACAAGGGACAGAGGAGAGAGAAATCGAGTGTTGGCAGAGTGGAGGGAGGGCCAGAGCCATGGAGGAGGGCGGGAGGGAGAGGGGGCTTGGAGGTTGCATAATCGCCCGCTTCTCCATTGTCAGCCCAGTGCGGTGCGCAAGGCTGGAGCCACCCTTTCCCCGGGCTCCCCCCCAGACACCAACCATGAGCCGGCATGGCCTCGCCTGCCTGCCTCCGTCCGCACGGTCTTCCCCCTGCTGGTAGTCATGCTATAAGGCGTGCTCTGAACCCGTCCATTTCCAATCACACGCCCCCCCAAAACACCCCACTCCCCCAAAACACAAACATGCACAATGCAACAGGAGCTTGATCCCCGTATCCCTCCGCCCTTTCCCTCCTCTGCTTTGCCACCCCCCCCAAGGCAATAAGCTCATGGCAGACGAAAAACCAAAACTGGTGGGGGGGGGTCCCCACAACTTAAGGCATACCAGTTTTTAAAGTTAACTGCCACAACCGGTGAATCCCTCACAACAAAGGTTTAAAAATAAACAAATAAATGAAAGCGTTATGGGGATGACATCTTTTACACTTAAGGGAAAACAGCTGAACACAGATTCGATGGAGGTCTGGCCCCACCTAACTCATCCAGATTTACAGTTAACAGCCATCAGACACACGATCAAAATGTGAAAATGCTTAAGAGTTCCTGGGTGCCAACCCCCATTCCTGAGCCAAGTCCCTTCTAACACAAAAGTTTTGGGGTTACTTTCATTTTCTTGGCTTATTTATGTATGGTCCCTTGTATAGGTAAGCTTTTCAGTTATTGTTATTATTACTGTCATTCAGTTATTGTTGTTATTGTTAATAATTATGTTAATTTCACAGCGGTGGATTTGAGTTGGAAGATGCTGAGTTATTAATTGCCTGGTGAATCCTCATTTGTATTCACTGCTACATCAATCATCTCCTCTCCCACCCAGCTCCATCAGAGCCTGCCACGAAAAAAGACAAAACAACCTCTTACATGACCAAAATGCCGGGGCGGATGTCCTTGTTTTCTAGAACTCATCAAAACGGACCCACAGAACACGAAGAGCAATCATTCCCCTCAAGTACATAGCTGAGCTCCAAGAGAACAATGAGATGGCTTATTCTCAGGGAAAAGTGAGCCTGATCAAGCTCAGAGGTCAGCAAACTCATCTCTGGGTGGTCCTGCAAGTCGACCCAGTATCATCATTCTGCTGGCCTACCTAGGGCTTATACACAACTGACTATTCTGTACCTTGATTAGGTACATTATCATCCACTGGCCCTGTCGGCCTTCCCCCCACCCCGTCCCACCCCGTTCCTCCCCCTCCCTGAAATGACTGGGTGTCAAAAGTTCAAAAAGTCCCAGTACAGTCATTTATACTTCAAGGTACAAAGTTCCCGAGAGTTCGGCTGAACATTAGCTGACTTGTCCCAGTAACTTGGCTGGCTGACTGGAAGGCAACGGGCTCCCTCTACATTCTGCGCGGCAGCGACTTAGATCACGCTCACCTGTTGCTATCGGCCTCCTGGCAGGGCCCAGGAAAGGCAGCACCCTCATTAAAGGGTGACTAAGAAGAATCTTGGCACTGGGAGAGCCTCCCGGGAACGGGCCTGGCAAGGGCACTGGCTCTCAACTGCAGTTGGACTTTGTCCCCAACCCAGGGCCAATACCCAACACTGAGGTCTGCAGACCGACTGACTGCAACAAGGCCTCCCCTTATCTCCCTGCCCTTCGGGAAACTTCTCCCTATCACCATTTGAGGATCCAGCCCGCTCCCCATCCTCTTCCGATGACAAGGCACCTTCTCATTTATACTGGCCCAGCCAAGCCTTCTTCGTCCTTAGCACAAACTCAATTCTTCCTCGCACAGCTACTTCCTCTGGGAAGATAATTTCCCTTGGGGGCCAGTTTCAGGGACTTCAATCCATGGAAATACCTTCCTCCTCTCACACCTAACAATATTGATTTGCATTATAATAAATGCCACGCTTATCTGTAATTAGATGCTATTCATTTTATACCAGCATTTTTCAGAGTTCTGCATATTTAAAGGTGTGCTCGAATATGTTGAATTTGTAAATAAAACATACGGCTATCTGTATAGCAGCTGCTTTTTTAAAAACTATATTTCCTATAACCAAGGAGCCTAGAGAAAGAGAGAATCTTTAATGAAAAGTGAGTACTTAAATACTAGAAAAAATACTCCAGAAATCCTAATTTTGCTACATATCAACACTGGTTTGAATCTGGGCTGCAGCCCTGAATGGGGTGAGAAACACCATTGGTTATAGGTGGAACTCGGGTTTTTAATTCAGTTCAACTCAGGGGAAAGCATGGCTCACATTCAGACAAATGTATTTTCTATGCTGTGAGTATATGATATACATATGATATACAGAAGAGCATGTAGTGATATCCTGGGCAGTCTGGTCATGCAGTGGATAAAGATCTGGCCCTGGAGTCAGGAAGACCCGAATTCAAAACCACTCCAAATTGTGAAAACTCAAATGGGGTCACAAAGAGTTGGGCACGACTTACAAACAACAACAAAATTGGAATCTAAGGGATATGTGTACAAATGTCTGTCCGCATATGCATGGCCCTCAATAGCACCCTACTGTGAGTTTCAAAGGCATATACTTTAACGATATCATTTTAAGCTGAAAGAACTCACCTGCCACATTTTGTACCACCTTCTCATTTTGCAGATGAAGAAAAGGAGGCTCAGGATGGTTATGCCTTGCCAGGATTAGAACTCTCCTCTCCTAACTTCCTGGCAAAATCCTTCCTTCCATTACATCACCCAGACTCACCTCATCCACCTGTTACTCAATTTCTCCACCCCCATTCCTATAAACATCTGAGTCCCTGCTTCAACCAGGTTGGAAAAGATGATTTCCCGTTGACCCCATAGGGACATCTCTGTTCCCAAAATGTTTCCTCAGTCACCACAAGCCCAGGGTGACATGGGACACACTCCTTTGACACAAGCACTTGAGTTTCACACACCACAGTTTCTTTCTCGTCACTGCAGGCACTCACTAGATGAACAAAACAAAAACTGAAACCGTGACCTCTGGAGCAAGAGAAGCAAATATGTGCCCAGACATGCAGAAGTGATCTGGCTCTGAAGGCAAAAAATCGATTTTCGAAGGTTTGGGTTTTTTGGTTATTGTTTGTCTTGCTTTTAAAGTCTTCCTTCCTCCTCAAATACCTCTGCCTGGGCAAGAAGGCTGCAACATTGGGAAAGCCATTTTCTAGCCTAGAAGTTATGTTATGAGGGATGACTTTTCTGAGGTAGGAATGGGAGTTGGGGGCAATAAAAATGACTCCAAAGTGCTCCCATTCACCTTCCTTCAATTTCAAAGAGGAAGAGAGTCCATTAGAAAACATTTCTTTAGAAAAAAGGAATGGCCAATTAAGTTTCTAAACCTCTACCTTCTGGAGGACATCCCCACGTGAGTTAGCATTATCTTTTTGGTGTGGACTTCCAATTATGTTCATGGTTTCAGCAAACAGGAAAAAAATAATGACCCAGCTCCTGGTTGCCTAAGAGACACTCACACACATACACACACTCTCTCTCTCTCTCTCTCTCTCTCTCTCTCTCTCTCCTCACAGGGCCCTAGAGCAGCTCCTTCCTCCCTCCCTAATAAAACAGCCTTTCATCTCACCTTCGTTTCCAGAGCACCTGAAACAGAACATGTTTTGTGAAAGAAGTCTTTGGCATCAAAGCATCCCCATTTAGTCTCCAGCTTGGGGAGGGGCCGGAGGGTTGGGGGAACAGAGCAGGTGGCCAATTCACCTGTGTGAAGGCCACTGCCCACAGTGAGCTGGGCCTCCAACAGCAGCTGCCAGCTTCATACTGTCAGTGTGAGTGAAGGGGGGTGGGGCTGGTGAGCTTATAGAAGCACGTGTGTATCTTATCTCACTGCAAGCTTATGTGTAGGGTCCATTCCCCGGGGTGCGCTTCTTCCTGACTTTGTCTATGCAAGATGGGATGAAAAGCACTATTTATATGACACAGCAGCATGACTAAGCAAGCTGAGCAACAGGACCCGGAGCCTGGGCACTAAGAATATAATGGGGCTTTGCAAGTCATTTCCTCCCTGACTCCTTTTCTCCATCTTCCAGGACACTGCAACCTTACCCGACTTTTGCAAAGTGTTACTTATAAAAACATCTTTGCAAAGGACTTTAAATATTAAAAACATTTGGCATAAATTTAGGTCAATGTGCGTTGGGACATTAGATAGGCTGCTTCTTGAACATTTTTATTAGGTACTTATCTTTAAAGGACATCAAAACCAGACAAATACAAATTTTACAGCTACTTCTGAGTGCTTTCCTATATAAGATAAGTCCATAAGAGCTTATTAATCTTTCTGAATCCCAGCTGCTCTCCTTGGCATCTGTTACTATGCATACACGAATGCTATGCATATCACATATTCTATATACTACACTATTACAAAATATGCACTACACAAATACATACTACATATGCATACATAAATGCATGCACGTATATGTATATATGAGTCTATACACACAAACATACAGTGAGTGGGACCACTGGAAGTATACACACACATTCATCTCTATACATATAATACACCCATACGTAGAAACATATAAACAAACAGACACACATTTACATTGTTGTTCAGTCGTGTCCAATTCTTTGTGAACCCATTTGGGGTTTTCTTAGCAGAAATACTGGAGTGGTTTGCCATTTCCTTCTCCAGCTCATTTTACAAATGAAGAAACTGAGGCAGACAGGGCTATGTGACTTGCTCACAATCACACTAGAAGAGTTTTGAACTCGGGAAAAGGAATCTTCCTGACTTCAAGCCCAGCACCCTACGCACTGCCGCCTAGCGGCCTGTATACATACATATATAAATATCTGTATGTGTAACGTGACTATTTCACTTAAATCCAATCCACACCCAAGTCAAGACAGGCTAAACAGAACAGCCTCAGCACAACCAGAGGCTAATTTGAGGCTGAGCCTGGGAATGGTTGGGTCACCTTTAGAGTAGGATGTTTTTTAAGCATTTTGTTTCTTTTTTTAAAAAAGAGAGAACAGGGGGCAGCTAAGTGGCACAGTGGATAAAGCACCCGACCTGGAGCCAGGAGGACCTGAGTTCAAATCCAGCCTCAGACACGTGACACTTACTAGCTGTGTGACCCTGGGCAAGTCACTTAACCCCCATTGCCCCGCAAAAAACAAACAAACAAACAAAAAAGAGAGAACAATTCTATAGTGGCATTATTTGAATCAAAAGACAATGAAGGGGAAAAAAAAACTTTTAAAGGAGTAGTTCTAAAAATATTTTCAGGCAAGACAAACTTTGATTACCTTGAAAACCATGAGGGTTTTGTTTTTCTTAAAGAGGATTAGAATGTAAGCACTTAATAGCAGCAGTTAGTCTCAGGACACCTTAAAAGCATTCTTAAAAATCATGGAGGATGCCCTCTGCAAAAGGGCCTCTGTTAATATGGGTTATATCTATGGATATTTACCATGCTAGAAATAAAAATGTTTTTGTATTATTATGAAAATATTTCTGACCTCATAGATCCCCTCAAAGGACACTGGGACCCCCCAGTGGTCCTGGGACCACACCTTGAGAACCAGTGACCTGGTAGATGACAGGGCAGGACATGTTAAAGAAGCAAGAGTTGTTAAGAGAATAAATCACATCCTGCAAATTGGTTTTTCTACACAATTGATTTTCAATAATCCATAACAGGATTCAGAAAATACATGGAAAAATCTAACTCATGGGCAGCTTAAACTTTAAAAAAAAAAAAAGGACTTGTCTTTTTCTAGTAGTTAAATGGCTGAGACAAATGTCAGGGGAAGCCAAGGGTCTGAGAAATTCACCAACTAAATTGTCCACTCTGGAATCATTAGGCATTGATAGCAGCAACTACTAAGAATTAGGCTGTGTGCAAACCCCGAAATATGTAAGACCTGGGAGGAGGGAGAAAACCAACCAGCCAAGCGTAATCTAGGAATGAAGAGAGATGAAGACACTATTTCAAAAAAGACAAATATAGATATATACAAGCAGATGTCTCCAGGGATTTCTGTTTTGCTACAGGAAGGCTATCATTTGGAATGGGGGAATCCTAAGACTCAAGAATACTATCCACAAGTAGGGATGGCATAGTCAATTAGGCACAGAAGGAAGGCTGCCGGGAGAGATGAAGGATGTAGATGATCTCCCAGACTGCATGCTACTGGAGGTTAGGGACACAGTACATACATTAATAAGGAGGTGAAGGTGACAATGAATTGTGAATGAGCGAGTGAACGAGTACAGGGGAGGGGAGAGGGAAGAGGGAAGAGGGGAAGGGGAGGGGAAGGGGAGAGGGAGGGGAGAGACCTGGTCCTTGTCTCCAGTCTCCCTAGGCCAAGGATTTCCTGGTTGTATCAGGACTGATTAACAACACATACCATGAGCTCACTGTCCCTTGATCTTGAAGAAGCATGTGATACAGTAGCTCATGAAATCACTCTCACTAAACTACCTGAAACTTATGTGGCCACAGGCTTCTTCTGGAAAACCAAGGACAGCAATGAAGAGCTAACTACTGAAATGATAGTAAATGAGCTAGTTCAATGCTCAGTGTTATCTTTCAAAATAAGCTAGAGGAAATCAATTCACGCCGTGCTAGTCTGATCTGCATAGGGCGCTAAACTGGACCTTATGTGGACCAAAGTGGCCAGACCAGGCAGCTATGTGGCACCGGCCCTGGATTCGGGACGACCTGAGTTCAAATTTGACCTCAGACACTTGACACTTACTAGCTGTGTGACCCTGGGCAAGTCATTTACCCTCACTGCCCTGCAAACAAAAAAAACAAAAACAAAGTGGCCAGACCAAGAGCACACTGGGAAGCAAAGAGCTCCAGAAAGCACTCTATATTTCAAGGCTTAGCTGAGGTGTGACTCCGATACACCTGATCACCCTGCTAGGATCTAACCCTCTGAAAAAAGTTAGTATATATTTTTAAAAAATATTTATCAGGGCAGCTAGGTGGCACAGTGGATAGAGCACCGGCCCTGGATTCAGGAGTACCTGAGTTCAAATCCGGCCTCAGACACTTAACAGTTACTAGCTGTGTGACCCTGGGCAAGTCACTTAACCCCAATTATCTCACAAAAAACAAAAACAAAATATTTATCGACATGCTTTTCTCCATTAGCTCTTTGAAGTCAGGGGCTGTTTCCAGACTTGGGGTTCCTTTAACCCCAATGGCTAAAAATAGTACTCAAGAGAAAGTTGTACTTGACCCCAGAAGAATGTAACCTCCTATTTCTCATTCTCTCTCTCTCCAGCACCTAGTATGATGCCTGACATACAGTGGGCAATTAATAACTGCTTGCTGGATTGAATGTACTAGAAAGTAGAATTTAGACTTCATTTTCTTTTATGTGACAGACCAAAAGAAAAAACAAATCCCACATACCTTCAACAGGTGGTAGTTCCTTATAGGGTTTATCTGACAGAAGAGACCTCCATGGCAACAGTGAGTAGGCTAATTAGATTTTTAGGACTTCACCAAGCAAACTAAAAGAAGTTGAGAGAAGGGGAAATGGGGGGGGGGGCAGTAGAGGGAGGAAATGAGTGAGAAATGAGTTCTACTGTCTGTCACCCATAAAGCCACGTGGATGACAATAACCCTTTGCACGTGAATATTTCGTGAAGACAAAATGATGACCAACTGCGGGGGGGGGGGGGGGGGGTGAGAAAGAACCAAACAGAATAACTGAGGAGCTACATTTACAAACCTGCTGCCTGGACAGAAGATCATGAGAACAGCTTTCAAATACAGGAAGGGGGAGGGGGGAGAGGATTTCACAAGGGGTTAACACTTGGACTATATGACTATATAAGTTAGCTTGCCTTATTACTTTAGTGCCAAGAAAATGCTCCTCCTCAAAGGTTAACTACAAATAACGACTGAGATTTATTTACATAACATTTCAAAATTATCCAAGCACCATGTAGGTTATCTCATTTGACCCTCAGAACAAATCTTTGAGGTATTATTCCCATGTTACAGATGGAGAAACTGAGGCTTAGAGAGGTAACATTTCTTGCACCTGGTAGGCATTAAATACTTGTTAAAATGAATGACTGAAGAGACAGCTAGGTGGCACAGTGGATAAAGCACGAGCCCTGGATTCAGGAGGCCCTGAGTTCAAATTTGACCTCGGACACTTGACACACTTACTAGCTGTGTGACCCTGGGCAAGTCACTTAACCCGCATTGCCCCATGGGGAGAAGAAAAAGATTTAGAGCTGGAAGAGACTTTAGGGATCACGGAATTCAACCTCCCTTCATTTTACTGGTGAGGAAACTGAGGCCTAGATGGGTTAAGTGCCCAAGGCCACACAGCTCAGGAAGAGAAGCAGGATTTGAACCCAAGGTCTCTGTGACACCAAGGCCAATGGCATCTGCTATGTCAAATTACTTCCCTAGGATGATGCCTATCCTTCCCAGGAAATTATGTTAGAAGTTAGATGGTTGGGGGCAGCTAGGTGGCGCAGTGGATAAAGCACCGGCCCTGGAGTCAGGAGTACCTGAGTTCAAATCCGGCCTCAGACACTTAACACTTACTAGCTGTGTGACCCTGGGCAAGTCACTTAACCCCAATTGCCTCACTAAAAAAAAAAAAAAAAAGGCAGAGAGAAGTTAGATGGTTGGCTAATGTATAATATATAGATATATATTATACCTATATATTATTATAGATATATAGATATAATGTATAATATAATGTAATAGACCCTGGCTAAAATGTAGTTGGGTTACAACAAGGCAAGGCTTCAATTCTTCATTCAGATCCTAAAAGCTTCAACCACTGAGCCACACAACCCTATTAAAAAATGTTCTCCCCTTCCCCAGCATGAAAAAGGAGGGAGAGAGGCAGGGCGAGAGGGAGAGAGAGAGGAAGGAAGGAAGGAAAGAAGGAAAAAATCTGTACTTTCATCCCACTGACCATGGGAGGAATAAGGTGAGGAAATCCAAGAAATCCTAAATATCTTATTTCCCTTCTGGGAAGATATGTAGGAAGAAAAAGAATGTTAAAGTAATATAAAGCGGGTTGTTGCATTCTGGCAAGAGTAGGGTGGTGCATGTGAAGAACTAATGTACTGACTGAGATTATCATTCCCCTATACGTTTTGAGCCAAGGATCCCAATGCTAGGCATACAGTGAGTTCCTAATTAGTGCAAATAATGAATCCCACGAAGTGGTTGCATTCGGTGGCACAGTGGATAAAGTGCTGGGACTGGAGTCAGGAAGACCTGAGCTCAAATCTAACTTTAGACACTTACCAGTCATGTGACTCAGGGCAAGTCACTTCACCTATTTCCCTCAGTTTCCTTATCTGTAAAATGGGGGTAATAACAGCACCTAACCTCCACACTAGTTGTGAGGATCACGAGACAATAAGGTGCTCAGCATAGTGTCAGACACATAGTAGGTGTTATAAAAATATTAATGTAGCTAATATAAACATTAGCTAGTATTAATTCCTATTATCCAAATTAACAGTAAATAACAACCTAGCTGCACACTTCCAGGAAGCTGATCCTCTTTGCACCAAAAGATTTATAACAGCACTTTTTTTTTTTTTTTGCTAGTAGCAAAGAACCAGAAACAAAGTATATGCCCATGGATTGGGGAACAGCTAAACAGACTGTGGCACAGAAAAGGAAATGTAATCCCACTGTCCCAGAAGAAACAATGAGTTGGAAGAATACAGTTGCCCAATCTTGTCATTTCTATTTCTACCACATCTCTCATACAGCACCACCTCTATTTATACAGCCACCAACACTAGCTCAGACCTTCATCACCTCTGGTTAGAACTATTGTGAGAGCAACCAAAGAGATCTTTCTATAATATATGTCTGACCTTGTCGCTCACCTTCTCAACAAACCCCAGGGGCTCCCTACTACTTTGATGATCAAATGCAAACTCTTCTTTGGGGAATTTGAAGTTCTATACAACCTGGCCCTCTCCTACCTTTTCAAGCTTCTTATGCATTACTGCTTTTACTCACACACAAAACTCAACCTCCCATCTTCCAAGTCTTTCCATTGGCTCTCTCCAATGACCAGAATTCATTCATTCATTCATCCATACCCCTCGTTCCTTCCTCTCTACCCCCTTCCCTTGCCCCTTTCTGTCTCTCTCCACCTCCATTTCTAGAAATCTTAAGCAAGAGTAGCTCCTTCTGCAGGATAACTTTACTGGTTCCCTCCCCCCTTCTACTCCCTCCCCCCATTTGGAGGCTAGTGCCTTTTCCTCCAAGGATACCTTGTATCTACCCACTTGACATGTATTTTATATATCCTTGTCTACATGTCACATTCCCCATTAAACTAGAGTCTCCCTGGGGCAGCTAGGTGGCGCAGTGGATAAAGCACCGGTCCTAGATTCAGGAGGACTTGAGTTCAAATCCGACCTCAAATACTTGACACTTACTAGCTGTGTGACCCTGGGCAAGTCACTTAACCCTCATTGCTGGCAGGGGAAAAAAAAAAAGAGTAGAGTCTCCGTGAAGGCAGAAGCCATTTTTCTTTTTCTTTGTATAGTTACTCCTTCCATATCACGACTTTCTCCACAATGGTTTCGATATCTTGAGTAGGCATAAGAAATTAAATGGTAGTTTTGGGGGAGTCAGACAATACTCAAAGGCCAGCAGATGACACAGAGGCTTAAAAACTCAGAAATGCATAAAATATATATAGAGCATTATATAATATCAATATATTTTAATTTGGAGGTTTTTGTTTGTTTTGTTTTTGTGGGGCAATGAGGGTTAAGTGACTTGCCCAGGGTCACAAAGCTAGTAAGTGTCAAGTATCTGAGGCCGGATTCAAACTCAGGACCTCCTGAATCCAGGGCCAGTGTTTTATCTACTGTGTCACCTAGCTGCCCCCTATATTTTAATTTTTAATGCAGTAATAATTCAAACTTCTTCTCTGGTACAAATCAAGGGTCAAACAATTTTATACGGATTTTCCAGACCGGGGACGGGGGGGCCTGCATCCCTAACACCCCAAAATGTTGAAAGGATAACTATGCCTAGTGCAGTCCCTGGCACTTCAGATACTAAATAAATGCCTGACTGAATACAGAGAAGCATAAAGTGAAATGAGTGGAACCAGGAGACCTATACTCATATTGGCTCCGCAGCCTGAAGTAGAAACAAAGCAAAAATTCAAACAATGACCCAAGTTAGCCTGGAAGAAGAAGAAAGGAGAAAATACCCTTCCCTCCCTCTTTGCAGAAGTAGAGGACTATAGATTTGGAACACTGCATGTGTGGTCAGACTCAGCAGATGAACTTACTAGGTTTGAAAAGCTGCCTCCCCCACCCTTTCTTTTTTATAGTCTGCTTACCAGGGTGGGCTCTGTGCATAGTGAATACATTTAGAAATGAAGGAGACAGATAATCAATCAATAAAAATGTTTGCAAGATTGAAAAAAAATTTTTGAAAGAATCAAATCAAGGTATAGATTTCCTTTATTTAACATGATTGAAATGTATAACCTATATCACATTGCTTGCTGTCTTCAAGAGGGGGGAGCTCAAAATCTTAGAAAAATAAATGTTGAAAACAATCTTTACATGTAATTGGGAGGCAGCAAGGTGGTGCAGTGGATAAAGCACCAGCCCTGGATTCAGGAGGACCTGAGTTCAAATCCAGCCTCAGACACTTGACACTCATTAGCTGTGTGACCCTGGGCAAGTCACTTAACCCTCATTGCCCCACAAAAAAACAAAAACAAAGTATTTACATGTAATTGGAAAAAAATAAAAATAAAATCCTATTTTTAATCCTATTTTTTAAAAAGTATACATTTGCATACTTCCAAAGGGCAGGGATCTCCTCAGTGTGGGTTCTCCTTCCATTAGCCTGGACCAAAACCTGTCCACACCTCAGTATGTTGTTGTTTGTCCTTCATACTTGAAGAGGACCATGACCTCAGGGTGATGTCATGACTTGCACTGAATTGGCTTTAAGTGAGGGAGGGGTGTGCAAAGTCATCAACCTCACTTTTTCCTCCAGAGCCATCTGGGTCTAGCAGCAAGATGATAGACAGATTAGATAGATAAGATTAGATAGATAGATAGATAGGTAGATAGATAGAATGATAAACATTAGCTAGTAAAAATTTCTATTATTTATTCAAATTCACAGTAAATCACAACCTAGCTGCACACTCCCAAGAAGCTGATCCTCCTTGCACCAAAAGATTTATAGCAGATGTGTGTGTGTGTGTGTGTGTGTGTATGTATGTATATATCAAGATAACTGGAGATAGTCTTGGATGTTTAAGGCAACTGGGGTTAAGTGACTTGCTCAGGGTCATACAACCAGTAAGTGTCTGAGGTCAGATTTGACTCCAGGGCCAGTGCTCTATCCACTGAACCACTTAGCTGCCACTACACCTTAGGATACTATCCCCATGAATTGTTTTGGTCAAGAGGTGTGCTTCGTGCTTGCACGTGTGTGTACACACACACACACACACACACACACACACACACACACGACCAATGAGGCATCAGAGTATCACTGAGTTAACCACAAATGCTATGTCCACTAAACAATTCAACAAACTTTCCCCAGAATCATAAAGCTTCCATATCGCAATGACATTTTAGAACTGGAGAGGACCTTAGGAGTCAACTGGTCCAACCAAAGTCAAATATTTAGTAAATGACATGGTGACAAAGAAACTCGAGCCAGATGAAGGTACACATCCTAGCATATGTCTGAAAGGTCATACGCAATAAGTTTCCAAGTAGGGCCTATTATCTTCCTACTTGGGCCTGCCTCTCTCCAAAGTTTCCTATTTCTGCCCATGTCGCCATTCTTTCAGTCACAACTCTAAAGTCATCCCCAACTTGACACTTACCCCATCCTCCTTCAATCAGCTTCTACAAGATCTTTCCTGTCTGTCCCTCTTTCTTTACCCTCACATGGCCATCACCCTAATTCATTTACTGTCATTGCCCAGTTCTTATCTGAGTACCTAGCACTCAGTAGACCCCCAATAAATCCTGATTGACTGACCTCTCAATCCAGAGTGCATTAGCCTAACTGGATTCCCTGCTTCCAGTCTCTCCCCTCTCTAATCATCCTGAATACTACTGCAAATAATCTTCCTAAAGTACAAGTCTGACCATGATACTCCCCTTCTCAATAATCTTGGGTGGCTCCCTATTTCTTTTGATAAAATAAAAATTCCTCAGCTTGGCATTTAAAGATCTTTCTAATTTGGCTCCCCTCTTCCTTTCCAGACTTTCTGCATATTACTTCCCTTCACACACATTCTGTTATAGCCAAATTGGCCTAGAGTTACTGTTCCTTGAACTTGGCATTTAATCTTGCTGCCTATGCCACAGCCTGGGGGGAGGGTATAGAGGGAGGGGTTCGGGGTGTTTCCTGGAATGCACTCCCTTCTTATCTCTGACTCTTAGACTCCTTTCTCTCTTTAAGGCTCAGTTCAAATGTCACCCTCTATGGGAAGTCCTTTGTCTTCTGATCACCCTAGTGCTCTGTGCTCCCTTAAATTATCAAGCATTTACTTATTAGTTTACAGGCATATGCCCACCTCCTAAGCCAGGCACCCCAGGCAGAATGGGAGCCCCTCGAAGAAGGGGCCCCCTTTCATCTTGTTTTTGGAGTCTCAGTGACTGAACACAGTGCCTTTCACATAGCAGACACTTAATAAATGCTCGCTGAAATCAATGAGCCTGGCACCAGTGAGAGGGAGGAGGAGGAGGAGGAGGTGGATGCATGAAGGGAAAGGCCTGCTCTCTCTTTTCAGCCTTTGCTTCTGGTGAGGGGCTTTCTCCAGCCAACGCCTTGAGAACATTATCATCTGTGTCTCCTCGCTTGCCTTAAAAGTAAGCGAATGAACCTAAACTAACCAGCCTGTGTCAGGGTCCCTCCCGCCTCCTCCGGAGACTTCATGCTTTGAACTAAAGTGGCTGTTTGCAGCCACAGTCACTGCCCAGATAATTGCCTGCCTTACCCTATAACAAACAGCACTTTGTTGGCAAATTGGAGGTAGGCCTGAAATGGAGGGGGGGGGGGTGAAAATGTGGAGAAAGAATCTGAGGCCTGCAAATAGTTCACATCCACACAACCACCAATATCATTCTGCAGGTAGGGGAAGACTAGGAAATCTGAGGAGTTTGGATGAACGTGAATAACACAAATAATCCCCCCTCCCCCAGCTCCTCGTGAAGACCCGTCCTTCCCCCCAAACTCCTAAACTGGTACAGGCTGCTTCAATCTCAGGGAAGTGTTCGAGAATGCCTTTAGAAACTTACCTAATCAGCCAACAGCAAAGGGAAAACTAAACAAAAGGCTCCCCCACCCCCAATAAGAAATAACTCTAATAGTTCAAGGTTATGGGCTTTCCTTCCCAGCCCACTCCACCCCCTTCTCTCTCTTTCCCTCTCCCCCCTCCCTCCCTCTCTTCTCTCCTCTTTCTTTTCTCTGCCCCCCTTTCTCTCTCCTCCTCTCTCCCTTCTCTTTTCCTCCTCTTCTCCCTTTCACTCCTTTCTTTCTCTCCCTTTCCCTTCTCCTTCCTGTCTTTTCCTCCTCTTTTTCTTCTCTTCTCCCTTTCTCTCTTCTCTTTCTTTCTCTTTTTCTCCTCTCTTCTCTCTTTCCCCTCTGTTTCTCTTTTTCTTCTCTCCTCTCCCTCCCTGCCTTCCTCTCCTCCTGCCACCCTGTCCCACCCTACAACATTAATTGTGTATCTACATCTCAGATGACTTATGCAATCCTTTTGCACAGACAGCCCAACAATACTTCCAAATGAAGATGTCCAAACCAAAATCACTGTCCAACCTGAAAGGGAATCAGACTTTGATTGACCCTGATAAATGGTCTTCTAGCCTTTACTTAAAGTCTTCATGTGAGGGGGAACCCACTGCCTCCTGAGATGGTCCATCTTTCCTCTCAAACTCGCTCCCACTTCTGACTTTGTCAGTAGCATCAGCTTAAACCCGTGTTCAAACCCCGGGTGCCAGCCCTGACTTTCAGTCCCTTTCATCTGGCACTCTTAATCATCAAACTCTGCCAGTTTCCCCCCCATCTCTGAAATCCATCCCCCCTTCTTTGTTCCCATTGCCACATGATCAGATAAACCCATAGCCTCAAAGATCACCATTACTACCAGTCTGGACCAGAAGGGTCCAACATGTGGCCTATGGCCCACAACACTCCCAGGGCCACTAATCCAAATTCAAATGTAATCAGGAAATATTTAACAAAATAAATAAAAATACAACAAAACACAGACAATATTAAAATGAAAATGAAGTCAATATGCAGCCCACAAGGATCCTTACATATGGGTTAGTAGGTCCCCTTGGTGTTTGACTCTGACACCACTGGCCAAGACCATCACAGTGGCTTCCACACAATCTTCTCTTCTCACTACAATCCATCCTTCCTAACTGCTTCCACATTAATTTTCTTCAGTTATGTTGCTCCTTAGCTCAAAACCTTTCCATTCAATTTAAATCCTAAATGCTTATTACATTTAAGACTGGGTGATAGGTGCTGAAGTTACAAAAACAGTAAGAGGCCAGCTCTGCGCTTCAGAAGCTTATCATCTAAAGAGGGACAAAACCAGTACACAAATTAAGTCCTATGAGAAAACTGGGAAGGGCATCACGTACAAATAAAAACATACTGGCTGTGGAATCAGAAGTCCTGGGTTCAGGTTCACTATTGCCACTTGACCCTGGGCCAGTCACTTGACTTTTCTGGGTCTCAGTTTCCTCATCTGTAAAATTAGTAGACTGGGGGCGGCTAGGTGGTGCAGTGGATAAAGCACGGGCCCTGGATTCAGGAGTTCCTGAGTTCAAATCCGGTCTCAGACACTTAACACTTACTAGCTGTGTGACCCTGGGCAAGTCACTTAACCCCATTGCCCGTGAAAATTAAAAAAAAAAAAGTTTAAAAAAAAAATTAGTAGACTGGACTAGACTGGACTCTGAGGGTCACTGTTAGTCATCTTTGAGGCATTATTTTCCTAAGCAAATAACAGTAAAGTGAAGCATCTTGGTAGCTAGGTGATTCGAGGGATAGTGTCCGGTATGGAGTCAGGAAGACCTCACTTCAAATCCTGCCCCAGGCCTTTCCTAGCTGTATGACCCTAGGCAAGTCACTTAACCCTGTTTGCCTCAGTTTTCTTATCTGGAAAATGAGCTGGAAAAGGAAATGGCAAACCTCACCAGTATGTTTGCCAAGAAAACTCCAATTAGGTCACAAAGAGTTGGACACAACTGAAAATAACTGAACAACAATAACTTCTTGGAAGAGGTGGATTCTAAATTAAGCTTGGAAGGAAGGAAGGAAGGAAGGAAGGAAGGAAGGAAGGAAGGAAGGAAGGAAGGAAGGAAGGAAGGAAGGAAGGAAGTTTAGAAGATTATTATGGGGCAACTAGGTGGCGCAGTTTTTTATTTCTGTTATACCTGGTGTTTCCCCCGGTAGAATGTAAACTATTTGATTGCAAGAAAGGGCTGTTTCAATTTTGACTTTATACCCCTATCACTTGGGGTAGAACAAGCACTTAACACATGCTTACTGAATGGGCTACTTACCTGGCATTCAAGGCCTTCCCCAATTTGCATGAAGAACCTAACTTTTAGCCTTCTCTCACACTCACCTCATCCCTCCACTCACGCCATGCTCCAGTCAAAATGAACTTTATCGATTTAGAGAGTCTTAGAGATCATGCCCAACCATCTCATTTTACAGATGAAGAAACTGAGGCTCAAAGATATTATGTGACTTATCCAAAGTCACACAGCTTATGAGGGTCTAAGGAAGAATCTGACTCTTTATCCAGCATTCTATCTACTACAAAAGGGTATTGTTCCTTGTGCCTGGAATGAATGCCCTCAGGAATCTTAACCTTCTGAAAGTATATTGATCTTGAGGTCCGCTGAAGTGGGCACATGGGTCCACAAACCCTTTCTTAATTTCACTGGTTTATAGCAGCCCCTCCCCTCCTGCCCCTTGGATTTTGAGAAGCACTTGGTGTGCTCTGCTCTTACACACTTAACAAGTATCATTCTGTATCGTGGTTATCTGTGTATGTATCATGCCCCTCCTACCGCAAGAGCAAAAGCAACATGGCAAAGGGTAAGGACTCTGCCAATGTCTGAATCTCCCCCAAACAAATGGTTTCAGTCAGTAAACATTGTTAAGTGTCTACAATGTACCAGGGCTGTGCTAAGCACTGAGGATACAACGAAAGGAAAAAGACAGTCCCTGCCTGCCCTCAAAGAGCTTACAATCTAATGGAAGATACAGTGCTCCCTATACAAGTGATGTTTAATTATAGCACTTCTGATGGTCAGTCCAGCATTCTTAACAGTATACACTAGACAGCTTTAATGCAACTGTGGCAAACTCATTCCTGGTCATTATATATATATATATATATATATATATATATATATATATATATATATATATATTACACACACACATATATATTATATATTTGTTTGGTTGGGCAGTGAGGGTTAAGTGACTTGCCCAAGGTCACACAGCTAGTAAGTGTCAAATGTCTGAGGCCACATTTGAACTCAGGTCCTCCTGACTTCAGGGCTGGTGCTCTATCCACTCTGCCACCTAGTTGCCCCCCTGGTCATTATATTTTTTTGTTTGTTTGTTTTTTTGCGGGGCAATGGGGGTTAAGTAACTTGCCCAGGGTCACACAGCTAGTAGGTGTCAAGTGTCTGAGGCCGGATTTGAACTCAGGAACTCCTGAATTCAGGGCCGGTGCTTTATCCACTGCGCCACCTAGCTGCCCCTTGGTCATTATATTTTAAGGGGGGAAAGTTTTGGTCATCTCCCTCTGCCCTTCTTCCATGGTAATTCTGAGTACCATGATCTTCTTTCTCAAAGATGAAATGATAGAGAGAAGGTAAGAATTTCCTCAGGTGAATTTGTTTTTGCTACAAGATTACTTCTTCCCAGAAACCCTCAGAATGAATCAAAATCATTCATTATCAGGCCAAAAGTTGAAACCACAAAATTAATTTAACCTTATTCTATATGGCTAATAGAGATCCAAGAGGGTTGGGTTAGGAGTTGGAAGGCATGGGTTAAAATCTTAGCTTGGAGGGGCAGCTAGATGGCACAGTGGATAGAGCACCTGGCCCTGGATTCAGGAGTACCTGAGTTCAAATCCGACCTCAGACACTTAACACTTACTAGCTGTGTGACCTTGGGCAAGTCACTTAACCCCAATTGCCTCACAAAATAAATAAATAATTTAAAAAAAAAAACTTAGCTTGGCAACTTACCTGTGTGACCATGTAAATTCTTTAGGCCTCAGCTTTCTCATCTGTAAAATGGGATGGTGCTGGATGGATTCTATGAGTCCTTCCACTAATAAATCTAAACTTATAATGTTATGAAAATGAGTTATTAAGCCACATGGCCTCCAAACTCTGCACAGTGAACATTTACTAAGTTTTACTTCTTAGAAGGAACTTCCAGGATTTCAAGCGATGGACTAGAGTCCTTGAAAAACCAGTATTTCAGGAGTTTGGGGAATTTACTTACAGAGCGGCTCCAGGAAACCAGCAGGGATCTTCCCTGGCCCAACCAAGTCACAGTTTCCATTATGGAAACACTTTATCATTTGAGTGTTAATAATAATAAAAGCTCAATAATTTTGTTTGGAACAGGTTTCTTTAATAGATTTTTTTAAACTGCTGTCTAAAAACACCCAAATAGTTATAAAGTGCTATTATTTGTAGAAGCCACGGCTGTGTTTACAAGAAGAAAAAGGAATCCTTAAGGAAGAAAGAATGAAGAAAAACACTCAGAAATCCAAAGCTCCCTCCCTAGAAAAAATTGAAAATGTTCCGAGAAACTTCCTATATACTTAAGGGTGATTTGGGGGGAGGCTTTAAAATAAAATGCTCTCCACACTATCTAGAACCTGATACTCAGTATTAGACCAAATTAAAACTGACAAAGCCGTAGCCCTTCCCTCTTTCAAACACAAACATTATACTCCAAACACTCTGTTGCCCATTCTTCTCAAGAGAATGAGTCAATACCATGTAAAGACACAAAAGCCCCCCCAAAAGCCAAGCAGGTTGGCTCCCAGACTCAGTCCTCATTCAGCTGGGGCTGCCAGGGACAGCCCTCTCTTGGCAGAGGATATGCGATCCCTTGGTCTACTTACCCAGACACAAATACCAGGACTGGCCTCTTAACATGGTGAATGCCCTGTGCAATAGGTATTTCCCAGATTCCTTAGCTCCCTCTTTCTTACTGTGCTCTGCATTCACTCCTGTTTTCCTGCCTTTCCTTGACATTCACTATATAACCTGATACTGGAATTCTCCAAATGCGAATGCCATTAGGAAGGGGTGGAGTGGCTAAAGGCTCATGGACCTAGAGAGATGGGAAAGCCTCATAGACTATGTAGTCCAACATGCTCATTTTACAGATGAAGAAACTGAGGCCCAAAGAGGTCACAGGATAACAGGAATTGATATTTAGAGACCATTGAGTCCAACTCTCCTTTTATAGGTCAAGTGACTTGAGTGAGGTCACAGAGGCATCAGGGGCTAGATCTGAACCCAGGTATTCTGCTTCCAGAACAATCACTCCTTCTACTCTACAGGGAGATAATGGCTTTAGTTTTCCTGTCATCTATCATGTTTACTTTGTAATACTTTTGTTGTTTTGTTTTTCAAAGTAATAAACATTTTCATTTATAGTTTGGGGGTTCCAATTTTTATCCCTCCTTCCCTCCCTCCCCTCCCCCCTCCCTGGGGCAGCAAGCAGATATTGTAATACTTTTAAATAATAGTTTCCTGGGGGCAGCTAGGTGGTACAGTGGATTAAGCACTGGCTCTGGATTCAGGAGGACCTGAGTTCAAATCCAACCTCAGACATTTGATACTTACTAGCTGTGTGACCCTGGGCAAGTCACTTAACCCTCATTGGCCTTAAAAAATAATAATAATAATAGTTTCCTCCCATGTAAAGAGTTCTATTTCCTCTCTTCCTTCCAACCTTAAAACATAAAACGGGAGGCAGCTAGGTGGCGCAGTGGTTAAAGCACCGGTCTTGAATTCAGGAGGACCTGAGTTCAAATTCGGCCTCAGACACTTGACACTTAACTAGCTGTGTGACCCTGGGCAAGTCACTTAACCCCAATTGCCTCACCAAAAAAACCCAACAAAAACCAAAAAAACATAAAATGACATTTACTGCTTTTCCTGCTATTTCCTGATGTGGAAAAGCCCTCCTCCTTTCTCTCTCTTTCTCCCCCTCCCCCAACCAGGTGATTATTTCCCTTTTTCTCTATTCTTGGTGCTACAGGCAGCCCCACCCAAGCAACTGCCCACCAAACATGCCTTTTCCTATTGGCTGTTTCCCTCTCTCCATCACCTACAACTCTTCCAACCCCTACCCACCCTCAATGGAACTGGGAATTACCAACATTAGAAGCCAACAACTGTTACTGTTACCGAAGGGAGTCCTTTGTTTTCCTTACAGGGGAGTTAGAGCATTAGCAGAGCTTCCAGCTGCTAATGAAGTTAATTGAACTTTCATTCATCCCCATTCTTTTATCTAGCTACCTTAGGAAAGGAAACAATTCTAATTGTACAGAGTTGGAACTTTCTGCTTGAGCCAAGCTCAATAGGTTCACACAATCTGTGGAGTGAGAATTCTGCTCTGAGTTTATAGGTGGATATAGCAAAGGAGGGCTCCCAGACAGAGGGGAAGCCAGATGTGGGTGGGACACAGCACCCAGTGCACATGGAGTGACCATTCTACCCACCATTGAGATTTTAGCAAATAAAATTCACTGGTAATCACTCACACACACACACACACACAAAATATGGCCCCAACCTATAAAAATTCATAATATCCTCAATGCACTCACTGTAAGCAGACCCCATATAACAGACTCTCCATTAGCAGGAGCCCATTTACAATTTCCACCATCGTAGCTCAGACACTAATTGCCCTGGGTACTCTTGTTACACCTAACACCTAATTTTCATAGAACCACTTAAGAGCATTAAGCAAATCAGGCCCGGAGCCCTAACGGGGTGGAGACATTCTACAAGACTGCTACTGGGACTAAGGCAGCCTGATATTCAAATTCTAAGCTCCTCAACAACCACTGCTGTCCTGAAAGTAGACAGAAGCCAGGTAAAACTCTAGAGGGCCTAGAGTCAGGAAAATGTGGGTTCAAATCCAGTCTCAGACACTTACTAGATGTATGACCCCAACCAAGTTACTTAAATTTTGTCTGCCTCTTTCCTCACCTGTATAAAAGGGATAATAGCACCTCCTTCCTAGGGTTGTTGTGAGGATCAAATAAAATACTACTGGCGGGGCACCTAGGTGGCGCAGTGGATAAAGCACCGGCCCTGGATTCAGGAGGACCTGAGTTCAAATCCAGCCTCAGACATTTGACACTTAATAGCTGTGTGACCCTGGGCAAGTCACTTAACCCTCATTGCCCCGCCAAAAAAAAAAAAAAAAGATACTACTGGCAGGGTAAAGGAAGAGAATGGGATCGATCTTCCAAAATTTGAAAGGCAGTCACTAGGAAATGGATTCAATCTCTCCACTTGGCCTTAGGGGGGCATAATTAGGACCAACAGAAACTCCAAAGGGTATAAGCAAACGAGCAGAGGACAAGGGACAAAAAGGGCACCATGCCCAAAAGGAATGGGCTGCACTGGGAGGGAGTGATCTCCCCATCCCTGAAGGTCTGCAAGTGGAGGCTGATAACCAGTCACCAAGAATGTTGTAAATAGCATTCCTAATTCTGGAATCAGTGGACCCTGATGACCTTGGAGGACCCTTCCTGAGATTCTAGGCTTCTACCTTCTCTAAGGTCCCTTCCAGCTCTGGTTACTACGTATCCATGAATAGGATTAGAAGACAGCATTTGAGTTCCAACTCCACTACCTACTGGCTTGGTGACCTTGGAGGGAAAAAAATAATTCCTTTTCTTTCTAGGTTTCTTTATCTGTAAAAATGGGTACAATCTGGGGCAGCTAGGTGGCGCAGTGGATAGAGCACCGGCCCTGGAGTCAGGAGGACCTGAGTTCAAATCCGGCCTCAGACACTTAACACTTACTAGCTGTGTGACCCTGGGCAAGTCACTTAACCCCAATTGCCTCACTAAAAAAAAAAAAATGGGTACAATCCTCTTATTACCTATTTCACAGGGTTGCTGTGGTAGAAAAAAAAAATGTATATAGAGTCACTTAAAGTCTGTTTATCTCAGTTTCCTCACCTGCAAAATAGGGTCTTTGTGAAGATCAAATGAGATAATCATCTAAATCAGTGCCTGATGCAGAAAGCGTAATATAAATGTTGGCTGTTTTTATCATTATTATCGTCCTCATCATATCAATGAAGAATATGAAACGTGGGGTAGCCATACAGAGCGCTATGTAGCTATGTAACTATATAACTGAACAAGTTGTTTTTCAGTCATGTCCAACTCTTTGTGACCCATTTGGAGTTTTCTTGGCAGAGATAATGGGCTGGCTTTGCTATTTCCTTTTCCAGTTCATTTTACAGCTGAGGAAACTGAAGCAAACAGCAAAATGATTTGCCCAGGGTCACACCGCTAATAAGTGTCTGAGGCCAGGTTTGAACTCAGGTCTTCCTGAGTCCAGGTTGGGCGCTCTATCCGCCGTACCAACTAGCTGTCAAATATAGTTATATAAATAAGCTATTATTACATTGGCTAAATGGTGACAAAGAAACAAGCATTTATGAAGCACCTAGTGTGTGCCAGGGTCCAGAGAAAAATAAAAACTTTATGTGCAGAGACACAGCTGCAACAGCAGGATTCCCAATTCACTGAAATTATAAGGCACTTGAGCAGAATATAAATATTTATTCATTGGAGCTGTGTGCTCTACATTTAAGGCTCATAACTGTTTGTTTCCATTTGCATATATTGAGTTTTATTCAATAAACATTTAAGAACCTCCTCCTTCAGCCCCAGTATGGAAGGAGGCACAGAGAGAGCCTTATGTCCACAGCAAACACCTTCCATATTGCAATAGATTGTCACCGGATACTACTGCAGGATGGTCTTTAAAAAATGTGACAGCATGTGGCTGTTTAAATAAAAGGAGAATGGGAATAACCAAAATCCTCTCCTCTGTGCAAAGTCCTTTGGGGAGGGTAGCATCACAGAGGTCCCTTGTTCCGCCATTTGATGGACTGGCTGGTAGAACAAAGGCCCAGGACACAAAGGACCTGGGTTTGAGTTAGTCACCTGACAAGCATCTACTAACCACCTACTATGTGCCAGGTGGGCAGCTAGGTGATGCAGCAGATAGAGTGCTGGGCCTGCAGTCAAAAAGACCTGAGTTCAAATCTGGCCTCAGACACTAGCTGTATGACCCTGGGCAAGTCATTTAGCTCTGTCTGCCTCAGTTTCCTCATCTGGAAAATGAACTGGAGGAGGAAATGGCAAACTGCTCCAGTATCTTTGCCAAGAAAACCCCAAATTGGGGTCACAGAGAGTTGGACATGACTGAAAAATGACTGAACAACAAAACTGTGCCAGACACTGGGCTATGCTCTTTCTTTCCAAATAAAGGCATCCAGTTCTTGCATTAAGTGTCTCTGTGACCTGGGAGAGGTCAAAGGAATAATCCTTCATTTCAACACAATTTAAAAACAAAAACATTAAGTTACAGGAACTGAATGGAGGCAGCTCTACCTTGTGCCAGATGACTGAGACTGCCCCTGCTCTCAAGGGAGTCAAGAGCATTTATTAAAGCTCCTACTATGTGCCAGAGCTATGCTATGTAAACAAGTACTGAGGATGCAAAAGAACAAATGAAAAGCATATTTGAGTGATGCAAACAAACTGTCCTGGGAATGCTAAGAGAGGAAAGGGCATGACTGAGCACAGAGGGTCAGGAAAGGCCTTCTGGCGGGGGTGGCACTTGGACAGCAGAGGGGAGGGGACAGGACATTCCAGTCACAGACAACAACTGATCAGAGGTGGGTCAGCAGGTCAGGAAAAGGAGAGGGGACTGGAAGAGATGATTCACTCAAGTCTCTTCTAGCTGAAAAGAGCCTACTCTCTTCCTTGTCCTCTGAAGGGGTTTGGGGGTTGGGGTGGGAGCACACGGGACACTTGTCCAGAAAGAAAACCAAAGCCAAAACACGCTGAGAGATCCATAAACCAGAAAAACACCCGGGGTCAGTCAAGTCGAAGAGTTAACAATATCAGACGGCAGAGAGACTTGAAAATGGTTCTTCGCTGGGGCAGTTCTGAACATTGAAATGAACAGCGTTGCAATAAAGCAACAGATTCGATTTGGCAGTATTTCTGAAAAGTGAAAAATGTTGCCTCAGGGTGGCCAAGGTTGTCACTGGCACATGATCAGGCTAGGATACATGCTGGGAAAGGGGTTGGGGGCATCTGATGCCATTTCTCCCCCATCTGTATTTCTCTGCCTCCTTTTCTTTCCCCTCTCTGTGCTGTTGATAAGGGGATTCTGAAAGTAAGGAGTCCTGTTTGGCAAGCGTCCTAACTATTCCCCAGCCAGGGAGGGGAGGGATGAGTGGGGGACATGATGTATTTCGTGAAAAGTGGGGCTTAAGTCACAGGCAGCCCGGTGGCCCAGTGGGCAGAGAGCCGTCCTTGAAGCCTGGCAAATCTTGGTTCACATCCTGTCTCCCTCAAACATGAGTTGAGGGATTGGGAAATTCTCTCTTCCCTTGGTGCAACGGTGATGGTGATGGAAGCTGAAGAAAAGGTGTAGACCTGCACTGCTAAAGGGAGCTCCCTCAACTGGGAATTTCCTGAACCCCGCAAAAAATCATAGGGCCAGGCCTTTAGTCTGGGAAAGAGAGAGCAAGGGACGGAGGAAAGGGATGGGGGGGGGGAGAGAAAGAGAGAGACAGAGACAGAGAGAAAGAGAGAGCGAGGGAGAGAAAGAATCAATCTAGGGGCAGCTAGGTGGCGCAGTGGATAGAGCACTGGCCCTGGATTCAGAAGGACCTGAGTTCAAATCCAGCCTCAAACACTTGACATACTTATTAGCTGTGTGACCCTGGGCAAGTCACTTAACCCCAATTGCCTCACTAAAAAAAAAAAAAGAAGAAGAAGAAAAAAAAGAATCAATCTAAAGAGGCTGAAGGAAAGAATCCGGGTAATGGAATCCAACCCTTAATGGTGGATATGACATAGAATGAGCACATCTTCAAACCTTAGAATTACAGTTGGTAAAGGACTTCAGATCATCTCATTGAACCCCTTGTACAACATCCCTGACCTTTTGCTGGAATTCTTACACTGATAGATTTACTCCTTCTCCTTTTGTTAGGAAGGTTTCCTCTTAAATTCAGAAAAAGCTGCCTCCTACGGCCGTCATGGTGATCTCTACATTTAGTATAAGCCTCACCATGTCACCCCACTATTCAACCAACTACAGTGTTTCCCTATTCCCTCTAGAATCAAATATAAAATTCTCTATTGTAAGGGAAACTAGTTGGGACTGTGGAAGAGCACTGGCCCTGGAGTCAGGAGGACCTGAGTTCAAATCTGGCCTCAGACATTTGCTAATTGCGTGACCCTGGGCAAATCACTTAACCCCAATGGCATCCCCCCAAAATAAATTCGTCTGTTGTTCAAAACCTCTCTACCACTTTCCCAATTTTCTTGGACTTCCCCATCTCCCCCTCCCACACACACACACATTCTACAATACAGAGACCCTAGCCTCCTTGCTATTCCTCAAACAAGACACCCCACCTCCCAATTTTCCTGGTTGTTTCCCACATCAAGAACTGTCTCACTCCTCATTACTACATGCCGACTTCCTTCAAGTCTCAGCTAAAACTGAACCTTCTGCAAGAAGTCTTTCTCAATCCCACTAATGCTATTGTCTTCCCTCTGAGAGGCTGCAATTTGTCCCATCTTGTTTGTACATAGTTGTTTGAATGTGTTTCCCTCATTAGACTGAACTCCTTGAAGGCAGGGCAATCCCTACCACACATTTGGTGCTTAACAAATGCTTACTGACAGACTGACTGACAGACCCACCCAGTAGCCCTGACTCTGCAGCCGTCTGGGGCCAGGATCACTTTAAAAGATCTCCAACTTTCCTCTTTCACCTGCTAACTTCAGATATCTGAAGAAAGCCCTTAAGAGTACAGGCTAAACGGGGCAGCTAGGGGGCGCAGTGGATAAAGCACAAGCCCTGGATTCAGGAGGACCTGAGTTCAAATCTGATCTCAGACAACACTTACTAGCTGTGTGACCCTGGGCAAGTCACTTAACCCCAATTGCCTCACCAAAAAGACAGACAGACAGACAGACAGACAGACAGACAGACACACACACACACACACACACACACACACACACACGGGAATGGGAAGGCAGGCTTGCTCTTCTCCACATCAACTCTCAATGATTAGGGATTCAAACACAAACTGTCAATTACCATGCTGTCATCCATAAATTTATCTAACCCTTTAAAAAATGTATTTTTAGCCAGAAATAGCTCTCGATGCAAGAAACTACACTGTATAGAGATACCTTCACAGTACTTGGCACATGGCACGGTGGAATGAGCACTGAGCCGGGAGTTCAAATCCAGCTATAGGACCCTGGGCAAGTTATTACACCTCTGTTTGACTTAGTCTCCTCAACTTAAAATGGGGATAATAACTACCTACCTCCCAGGGTTGTTGTGAGGATCAAACGAGATCATATTTGTAAAAAAGCACTTAGCACTGGGGCAGCTAGGTGGCACAGTGGATAGAGCACCAGTCCTGGAGTCAGGAGTACCTGAGTTCAAATCCGGCCTCAGACACTTAACATTTACTTAGCTGTGTGACCCTGGGCAAGTCACTTAACCCCAATTGCCTCACTTAAAAAAAAAAAAAAGGCACTTAGCACATGCCAGACACACAGTGTACTATACAAATGCTTATTCCCTTTCCTTTCTCTAATAAATGGGTGTTGATTTGACTTATCTTAACTCTGTCCCTTCCAAGTTTCAAAGTGTTCCTTATACTTTGTGTTTTTCCAGACTTAAATCACAGGCATCTTCAAGGAACGGCTGACAGTGACTTCCCCTTTCATTCCTCAGTAATGAATGTTTTTCCCCCCTAAACATATGACCTTCATATTGTTTCCAGCAGAAGACCTCTGTGACTTTTGCACACACTGATGGCCTGAAGCAATCTCCCTACAAGTCACAACTCTTGGCTGGACATTTTGTTAAATGGAAGGGCTGAGTTTTCCTTGAAAACGTGGAGATGTCATGGTTGTACTTATCCTCCTTCAGATCATTTCAATAAAGTTAACCTGGCATGACAAAGGTACCAGAGATGCTAGAGATAACTGGAGGACAAGCAGAATGCTACAGGCACAGCAGACCCTGATTTGAGCTCTACTGAGCTATCAAATTGACCTTCCTCAAGCTCGGCCCTGACACGTTATCCCCCAGCTCAGTCAACTCCAATGGCTCCCTCACATAGCAGATCAAACCCTCCAGCTGGTGTTCAAAGCCCTTGATAATCTGGCCCCTTCCTCCCTTCCCAGTGTTCTTATGCCTTACTCTCCTCCACATCTTCAATTCAGGGACACTGGTCTCCTTGCTGTACCCTGCACAAGATAATCATCTCCAGTCTTCAAGTGGTTTTACTGACTGTCCCCCAGGCCTGGAATTCTCTCCCTCCTCAGTCCAAATTCTGGGCTTCCCTCAAATCTCAGTTAGAATCTTATCTCCTGGGGGCAGCTAGATGGCACAGTGGATAGAGCACTGGCCCTGGATCCAGGAAGACCTGAGTTCAAATCCAGCCTCAGACATTTAACAACTACTAGTTGTGTGACCCTGGGCAAGTCACTTAACCCCAACTGCCTCATCAAGAAAAAAAAAAGAAAAGAAAAGAAAAAAGAAAAAGAAAAGAAAACAAGATTCTTATCTCCTGTAGGAGTCCCTGACTGCTCCCCCTTGATGTTGGTGCCTTCCCCCTGTGACTGTCTTCAATTTGGGGGGCATAGATCTTCTCTGCACAGAGGTGTTAAATGTTGCCTTTCCCCGTAGACTGTGAGCTCCTTAAAGATATGTACTGTTTTTGGACCTCTGACTTTATGCACATTGGGAATTTCCCCCATGTAAATTCCTCTGCCAATGACAATAGGCAACTCACTGGAGAAGCTGTGGAAAAATTGGAACACTAATGCATTGTTGGTGGAGTTGTAAGCTGATCCAACCATTCTGGAGAACAATTTGGAACTATGCCCAAAGGGCTATGGGACTGAACTGTGATAGACTTAACTCTTCTCAGCAGTGCAATGACCCAAGGCAATTCCAAAGAACTCATGATGGAAAGCATTCTCCACATTCAGAAAAAAGAACCGTGGATTCTAAATGCAGATTGAATCATAGTGTTTCTACTGTTTTGGTGGTTTTTTTCTTTTTTGAGGTCTTTCCCTTTTGTTTGGATTCTTCTTTCACAACATGACTAATGCAGAAATATGTTTAATGTGATCGTACATATATAACCTATATCAGATTGCTTTCTGTCTGGGGGAGGGGGAAGGGAAGGGAGGCAGGGAGAAAAACTTGCAACTAAAAATCTTAAGAAAACAAATGTTGAAAACTATCCTTACATGTAACTGGAAAATAATAAAATACTTTTCTGATTTAAAAAAAAGACAATAGGCAACTCACCTGAAAGTCATCTTAGCCAGTGAAAAGGTAAGTGACTTTGCCTTGAGGCCACAATCTAGTTCTGACAGAGGCATGTCTTGAATTCTCCTAGCTATTTACCACCCATGTGATACTGGGCAAGTCATCTCACCACTCATTAGAAAGTGAATTCCCTGAGGGCAAGGACTGTCTTTTGTCTCTTTTCATATCCACAGAACTTAGCACAGCACTTTCCACACAGCAGATGCTTTAATAAATGTTTACTAAATTGAATTCTGGGCCTCAGTTTCCTCACAAGTAAAATGAGTGAGTTGGACTCTATGACATCTAAGGTCCCTGCCTAGCTCTACCATTCATTCCATGATGCCGTTTCCTCCTATGTCTGTAAGATCTGCAGTCCCACAAGCTGGTTTCAAACCAAGGTTCTACTACTTAGTACCTGAGTGACCTTGGGTAGGTCATCTCACTTCCCTTTTCTCACCCTGAAAATGAGGAGACTGGACTAGATGTTCTCTAAGGCCCTTTCCAGCTCTAAACCTCTCTAATTGGATAATCCAAGTCTTCCTAAATCCAAGGCCTGCTCTCTATCCACTATGCCATGCTAAGTGACCTTGAGAAATCATCTCACTACTCTGGGTCTCAGACTGTTCGGGTTTGTAATGAGAGAGCTGGCCTAAACAATCTCAAAGTTGACTTCCAACTCTAATGCCCTAGGACGTTGTCAAGGACAACAGTCCCTATCATCAATATATTTTTTTTTGCAGGGCAATGAGGGTTAAGTGACTTGCCCAGGGTCACACAGCTAGTAAGTGTCGAGTGTCTGAGGCCGGATTTGAACTCAGGTCCTCCTGAATCCAGGGTCGGTGCTTTACCACTGTGCCACCTAGCTGCCCTTATCATCAATATTTTAATGGCTATGGGTGTGAAAAACCTTTTTTTTTTTCAAAATCTCAATAGATTATGCCCAGTAATTTCCATCCCTCAAATCCAAATATTTCTTCTCACAGAAAATTATCTTTCCCTTCCCCCAAAAGTCACTAGCCTGAAATGCTCGGTGATTTCGCCAGTTCAGTCAGTAAGGAAGTGAGATTCACAAGTTTGTAGTTCTCAGGGTCGTCCCAGAAAACCTTCTTGAAGATGACTCTCACCCTGGCAAGTGGCCATCCTTCAGGCAGAGTGGCTGTTTAAATAAATGGCCGCACGTTTTGGCCCTAGGTTCCAGAATTTCACCCTCGACTTCCTTCAAAGGTTTTGGACAGATGCCATCTGATCTCAGTGATTTAGCCACATCTCATTTGCCTATTACATTTAGGACATTCTATTGATTTACTGCCATTTTTTTCTTGTACATCTGACCCTTGAGTTTCAAAAGGCTGCTTTCCAAGAGGAACTTCCCCTAATGTATTTCCAAGCAAATGTCAAAGTAAACAAACAAAAAAAATTCAGTCTCTCTACTATTTCCTCTTCTTTCCTAATCCATCTTTTGTCCAATGATAGGGTCTCATTGATTCTCTACCAGGAACCTACCTCTGAGGCACTACTGCCTTTTAGAAGACACTCCTCCAATTATTTCTTGGCCTTGTAAACGTTCCTTGCCTGAATCCTTCCTAACATACTCTGTTGATTTCTCTCTCCTCACTTGGGCTACTGGGATTTTTTTTTTTTTGTAAAGCTGTCCTTTACCCCAGAGATAAATACAGAGGGATATTCTCTACAGGAAGGAGTGCCAGGCAGAGGGCAGGTACACAAGAACAATGCTATAAAGCACTAGAGAGCACACAAAATAGAATAATGTGGTTATTATACACTGACTTTACAGAGAACTCCTGGAACCCTGTGACTTATCAGCTCAAGTTTGGAAGATTAAAAGCTGTAGTGTCCAAATCAATAGCCCCTCACATGTCTGAATGAGGGCTGCCAGAGAGGGAAGTCCTTTACCCTCAAGAGAATAAGGGTTAGCAGGGAAGTGCATCCATCCATGAATTAAACAAAGGCCCGTGACTCCTCACAAAGATTTTTTTTTCCCCTCAACTCCATAATCATACCTAAAAAACCAAAGCCCTGGCTATCTGAGGGTCGAGACTGTAGAGGGACAAAGAAAAGAAAAGGAAGATTCAACAGCATGAGGATAAGGCTCATCTCTCTAGCTCTGGCCTGCTCTCATTGCCTTGTCTACCTTTTGACAAATCTCAGAAACAATCCTGAAGAGGCAGGTTTGAGATATTTGTAAAAAACAAACAGACAGGGGCAGCTAGGTGGCGCAGTGGATACAGCACCGGCCCTGGAGTCAGGAGTACCTGAGTTCAAATCCGACCTCAGACACTTAACACTTACTAGCTGTGTGACCCTGGGCAAGTCACTTAACCCCAATTGCCTCACTAAAAAAACGAAACAAACAAAAAACAAACAGACAAAAAATACTCTTCTTCAAGATGCATAAGCTGAAGATCAACCGAGGAGAAAGCATTTTGGTAAACAAGAGTGACATGGCCTAAGGGCAACTACACCAGAAAATAGATTTAGTTCAGTATCCTACACCACATAATGCAATAAGTTCTAATGAGATATGAAGGAATGAAGCAGCTTTCATTAAGTGCTTACCATGCACTAAGCACTAGGCTAAGTACTGAGAGTATGGATGGGAAAAACAAGAAGACAGTCACTACTTTCAAAGAGTTAGTAGTATAAATGTGAGAAGACAAACAAAGCATTCAGAGAAATGATGATCTATTAGATAAAATTAGATAGATAGATGGTTAGATGGATGGAGGTATGGAGGAAGGAAGAGATTATAAAAGGAGAAATCTTTTCTAACTATGCCTGAGGGAAAAAATGACAGCTGAAGACACAATTTTTTTTTTTTAAAGACACAAATTTTTTAAAAGGGAAAACAGACAATATCACCAGCATAGAATTAAAAAGCTTTTGCATAACAAAAATCAATGCAGTCAGCATTATAAGGGCAACTGTCAAGGGGGAAGGGGGATTTTGTCTAATTCACCCACTCAAAGTCTGATATGACCAAAGAATGAACTTATAAACATAAGATCACTGAGTCATTCCCCATTAAAGGAAACAATTTCCAAAAGAATCGAAAACTCTCAATAGCCACATGACTGAGGCTCTAATCACTAAGATACCCATTGCTATAGAGCACAGAAAACTGATCGAGAGGAAATGACAATGACCAAACTTGATCCTGGAAAACAGATGATGAAGTATACTAGTCTTTTCTCAGAGAAACAGAGGGCTACAGGTGCTAAACTCTGCACATTCTGCCAGAGACAGTCTCTGCAGCAGATGACTTTTTGTTAAAAGGAAATGCTCATCAGGTGTGCAGAGAACCCAGAAATGCCTATATTGCTGTAGGAATTGTTAACAAAGCTTTTTTTCAAAAAGAACCTCTGCTCCAGAAAGCACTTTAATAGTAAATGACACAGTGGGGCAGCTAGGTGGTGCAGTGGATAAAGCACCAGCTCTGGATTCAGGAGGACCTGAATTCAAATCTGACCTCAGACACTTGACACTTACTAGCTGTGTGACCCTGGGCAAGTCACTTAACCCTCAATGCCCCCCCCCCAAAAAAATAGTAAATGACACAGAAAGCCCAGATCTGGAGTCAAGAGTACCTGGGTTTACATGCTAGCATCCTGTGTGACCTTGGGCAAATCACTTCAAGTTGCTGGGTCTCAGTTTCCCAGTCTGTAAAAAAAGGGGATTGGACTAGGAATGATCCCTAAGGACTCTTCCAGCCCTTAAATCTCCTTCTCTTTCCATGGGATAAGTCAAGGATATGATATCGATTTAAAAAAAACACCCTTCTCAACAAGTCCAAAATTGAAACTACAAGATACCTAACACCTATTAGGTGTGTTATAGAGGGGAATCTTTGGGGCAGTTGGATGGCACAGCGGGCCTGAAGTCAGAAAGACTCATTTCTGTGAGTTCAAATACGGCCTGAGATACTTTCTAGCTGTGTGGACCCCGGGGCAAGTCATTTCACCCCATTTGCCTCAGTTTCCTCATCTCTAAAATAATCGGAAGAAAGAAATGGCAAACCACTCCAGTACCACTGCTGAGAAAACCCCAAATGGCATCTCTGAGAGCGGGATGCCATGGACCAAAAACAGAGGGAATTCTTGTTCAGGGCCTGGCTGGAATCATTGGTCTTTGACCTCTTTCAATTCTGTGGCTCTAAGGAAACCCAAATGATGAAATTTATCAGGTTAAAACATTTTGAAATCCTAAATTCAGGTTAATTTTGTTAAAGGTTTGAAAGGAGATTCACCTTATCAGATTTCAAAATATATAATCATTACTAAAACTCTCTAACAGAATCACAGACTCTCAGAAGCCAAGAACATACATTCTCAAACATGAATCCCCTTATGTAAACCACAGCAAATTAGAGGAAAATAGATAATGGAACAGAACGGAGAATCAAGAAATAAAAGTGTATAAGAAATGGGTTCTTAGCAAACCCAAGCTTAGAAAACATTAAGGAAAAGAAAATCAATAAAAAACCAGCTGGGAAAATTGGATGGTAGCACAAAAACTTGAGTTCAGCTCCACACCTCACATGATAGCACAATAAATTCCAATCCAAATACACACACACAAAAAATGAAGGTAAGAACATTTATCACAAATATAAAGAAAATAGTTTATCTATTAGAAAAATGGATTAAATTACTAGAGACAAAATGGATAGATAAGATGACAGAAGAAAAATATTTTACATGCCAATTTTGTGTGTGTGTGTGTGTGTGTGTGTGTGTGTGTGTGTGGCAGATGGGTTTAAGTAACTTGCCCAGGGTCACACAGCTAGTAAGTGTTAAGTGTCTGAGGCCGGATTTGAACTCAGGTCCTCCTGACTCCAGGGCCGGTGCTCTATCCACTGTGCCACCTAACTGCCCCCCCCAATTTTTTTTAAAGATGGGGGAGGGGTAGCTAGGTGATATAGTGGATAGAGCACCGGGCCTGGAGTCAGGAGGACCTGAGTTCAAATCCGGCCTCCGACACTTGACACTTACTAGCTGTGTGACCCTGGGCAAGTCACTTAACTCTCACTGTCCCGCGAAAGAAAGAAAGAAAGAAGGAAGAAAGGAAGGAAGGAAGGAAAGAAGAAAGAAGGAAAGAAAGAAAATGGGGGTAATCTTTGTGGTAAATAAGTCAGGCAAAAAAATCAGACATCTAAAAATCAATGCAAAATTGATATAAAATTTCTAAGAATAACATCCATCTCCTGATTCATTCCAACCTTCCTTTCCCACCCTTCCCCTCCACTGAAAAGTGTTTCATTATAGTGAATAGTTTTTTTTATCCTTTTTTAAATCATAAAAGTATCTTATTATTTTCCAGTTACATGTAAAGATAGTTTTCAACATTTGTTTTCATAAGATTTTCTAGTTCCAAATTTTTTTCCCTCCCTCCCTTCCCTCCCCAAGACAGAAAGCATTCTGACATAGCTTATACATGTACAATCACATCAAACATATTTCTGCATTATTCATGTTGTGAAAGAAGAATCAGAACAAAAGGGAAAACCTCAAAAAAAACAAACCACAAAACAAAACAAAAGTAGAAAGAGTTTGGTTTAATCTTCAGTGAATAGAAAGTCTTGCCTCATGGTCAGGAAATCCTTGGTTCAAGCACCACCTTGGACAGCCTGTATGACCTCGGACAAGTCTTCCACCCCATCTTTGCCTCCTGGCTTCCTCCAAAGACCCAGTTCTTTCTTTCTTTCTTTCTTTCTTTCTTTCTTTCTTTTTTTTTTTTTTGGTGGGGCAATGAGGGTTAAGTGACTTGCCCAGGGTCACACCGCTGGTGTCAAGTGTCTGAGGCCAGATTTGAACTCAGGTCCTCCTGAATCCAGGACCAATGCTATATCCACTGTGTCACCTAGCTGCCCCAAAAATATTTATAGCAGCTCTTTTTGTGGTGGCAAAGAATTGGAATTTTCTTTGGGGGAGCGAGGCAATGAAGGTTAAATAACTTGCCCAGGGTCACACACCTAGTGTCAAGTGTCTGAGATCACATTTGAACTCAGGTCCTCCTGAATCCAGGGCCACTGCTTCACCCACTGCGCCACCTAGCTGCCCCCCAAAGACTCAGTTCCAATCCCCACTTTCTTCAAGAGGCCTTGCCCAGGTTTCCCTAACCCAATCACTTGAATATTTTTTCACATACTCAACCAGAGAATCATACATTAGTAAAACAGAAGGTACCTCTTTACACACCCATCCAAATGGCAAAAACAATAAAGTTCAAAGTTGGGAGAAGACACAAAATTAAACTATTGGTAGAACGATAAACTGGTTCGAAGTGATCCTTTGGAAGAAACATTTGGCTACACAAAACACATCATATTTGGTACTCAAAGCCTTTTATAACCTGCCACCACCACCACCTTTCCAGTCTACAGTCACATATACTCTGCAATCCAAGGACAAGGGCCTCCCCTCAATTCCTCAAATAATGCTACCCATCTCCCAGGCTCTGGGTACTCTCTCTGGCTGACCCTCCAGCCTGAACTACTCTCCCTATGCATCTCAGCCTCCTGCTTTCTTCAAGTCCCAGCTAAAAACTCACCTTCTACAAGAAACCTTTCCCAATCCTCCTTAATTCTAATGCCTTCCCTCTCCTGCTCATCTCCAATTTATCCTGCATATAGCTTGTTTGTATGTAGTTGTTTGCATCATGTCTTCCCCATTAGACTGTGAGCTCCTTGCAAGTAGGAATTGTCTTTTGCTTTTCTTTGTTTCCCTCCTGGCTAGCACATAGTAGGTACTCAATAGAAGTTTCTTGCCTGATTGAAAAAATCAATATTATTAAAAGGAAAATAAACCCCTTCTCTACAAAAATATTCACAGCTTCTTCATTTATGATAGCTTAAATAGTGGAAATAGGATTTTCAAAAACAGGGCTGTAGATGAGCAAGTTATGCTATAGCAATGAAATGAAATATTACTATACTACCAAAAAAAAGAAAGGAAGGAAAAAAAAAAAGGCCATCCATCCAAGCCAAGCAGCAGGACTTATAGGAAGCTGCCAAGTAGGAAGAGCATATACAACGACTGTGGCTACATTTGTAAAGATCCAGCATCAAATCTAATTTTATAAACTGAACAGAAATAAGGAGGGGGCACAAAGCGAGTTGTGGTTAAGGTCTTATTAACAGTTTTATTTTGTTCTTTAAAAAAAAAGTCACATAAGGACAAAACTGAAAAGCTTAGGAGCTGTTTTTGTAAAGCTGCCCTGGTTGACTGCAGGCATCCCATGAGCCAACAGAATATTGCAGCTGCTTAGAAGAGCTAAGTCAGGCTGGGGCTGCACTAGCCCAGCACAGTCATCTAGAACACAGGAAGTAACAGTCCCACTGTGCTGTGGAGGGGTCAGAAGAGACAAGGAGGAAGTCTCTTGTTCCAGCCTGCTCACCGCATGTTAAGGAAGAAACTGACAATCAGTGTGAACAGAGGAGGGGAACTAGAATGGTCAAGGAAGACTTCTGGTGAAGGGAGGAGGGCAATTTATTTAGCTGGATAGACATTTTCCAGGATCTTAAGAACTATCAAAAAGAAGGAGATGAAGCAATGGCACTTTTCTTAACATAAAACAGGGTATGGAATGCTGGAGTCAGAAACACCTTGGATTCAAATCTCACTTCAGACAATCAGTGGTAGAAGACTACAGATGGACAATTTGTATTTAGCCTCAGTTATCCCAAGTGTAAAATGGGCTAATAATATTACCTGTTTTTAGCTGGCAGGATTGCTGGGTGAAGCTCAAATGAGATATGTAAAGCGCTCTCTCTGTATATGTATGTGTGTGTAGATATGTATACATGAATATGTACAGATATAGAAAGATATAGAGTTATATAGATAGATGGGATATATAGATATATGTAAAGAGCTCTGCATCTTTAAGGTACATAAGTATTAGCTATTACTATCATTTTCTGAACCTTTTTGATACATTTGCCATGTATACTATATAATAGCTATCTGTATAGATATCATATTCACTCCTGAACAGGCAAGAACTGTTTTATCTAAATGGTTTATTTCCCGTATCATCTAGCAAAGTGTTCACACACAGTAGGCATTATACAACCATATACAACAAAACAAAACAAAAAACACCCAGAATTGTTCCGTGTTGCAGCAGAGGAAAGAACTACTATCATGGAAAAAGTAACAAGGAGGCAGCTCTGGGCTCACACTAAGAATAACTGTTCCAAAGTGGAATAGGCTACTTTGTGAAGGAGTGAGCTCCCTGTCACTGGAGGTCATGTCCTGGAGCTGGAAGGGACAGCACAAGTCAGCTAGTCCAATCCCTCATTTCATAGATGAGGAAACTGAGGCCCTTCTGTAACAGGCTCTCTAGTTAGCTATGGCCTCTTGCTCTTCAGACATCCAGAGTCATAAGAATTCTGTTGTATCATTAACTCTTTGAATGTCATTTTCCTACTCAGACATCTACAATGATGTTCAACTGCCTAGAATCAAATTACTATTATAAACTATATGCCTCAAGAATTGGACATTGAGAAGGTGCCCATCAATTGGGAAATGGCTGGCTAAACAAGTTGTAGTATAGGATTGTGAAGGAATACTATTGTGCTATAAGAAATAAGGAAGGAGATGCTCTCAGAAAAACCTGGAAAGACTTACATGAACTGATGCAAAGTGAAGTGAACTGAAACAGGAAAACATAGTACACAGTAACAGCCATATTGTAACAATGATCAACTGTGAAAGCCTTAGCTACTCAGATAAAGAAGATGCTCCAGGACAATTACAAAGGACCCCTGATGAAAAATGCTATTCACCCTCAGAGAGAGAACTGATGAACAGAGCGCAGCCCGAAACACCAAAACACACTTTTCTTACTTTCTTTATGTTGGGGGGGGGGGGAGGTTCTTTTGCAACGTGGCTAATATGGAAATATATTTTGCATGTCTTCATATGTATAATCAATATCATATTCTTTGTCTTCTGAAGGGGTGGGATGGAAAACAAATTTAGAACTTAGACTTTTAAAAAATTAATATTAAAATTTTTAAAATGTAATTGGGAAATATTTAAGAAAATAAATAAAAATATATTTTAAAACAAAATAAACTATATGCCTCAAACTGTGTGGTGAGGTGGACAGAGCGCTAGCTTTGAAGTTAGTTAGCATTTACATTAGATTTTGCTAAGTATTATCTCACTACAACCCTTCAAAGTAAGGGGTATTATCATCTCCATTTCACATATAAGGAATCTAAGGCAAATTTGCCCAGGTTCACACAGCAAGTGTGGATTTGAACTCTGTTCTTCCCAACTCCAGCTCCAGCACTCTATCCACTGGGCAACCCAGCTTGTTAGCTATGTGACCTCAGGAAATCACACCAACCTTGAGTATCTATTAAGCTACAGGGATGGGCTGTTCTCTGCATTTAGGGAGAAAGTTGCTCACACCCAGTAAAAGACCCTAAAACCCACATCTTTCATGCTCCATATACATCAAACAAATCTACTTATTGTTCCCTGAGTCAGCATAGTAGATGGGGAAATGTGTTTCAGTCATGTCTGACCCTTTGTGACCCCTTTGGGGTTTTCTTAGCAAAGAGATTGGAGTGGTTTGCCATTTCCTTCTCCAGTTCATTTTCCAGATGAGAAAACTGAGGCAAACAGGGTTAAGTGACTTGCCCAGAGTCTCACAGCTAGTGTGTCTGAGGCTGGATTTGTTTTTTGTTTTGTTTTGTTTTTTTGCAGGACAATGAGGGTTAAGTGACTTGCACAGGGTCACACAGCTAGTAAGTGTCAAGTGTCTGAGGCCAGATTTGAACTCAGGTATTCCTGAATCCAGGACCCGTGCTTTATCTACTGCGCCACCTAGCTGCCTCCCTGAGGCTGGATTTGAACTCACAAAGATGAGTCTTCCTGACTTCAGGTCTTCAGCCCTGGCACTCTATCCACTGTGCCACCTAGGTGCCCCGTATGGAACTCCTAATCAGAAGACCTAGTTTCAAGTCTGAGACCTGACATTTACCAGCTGTGTGAACTTAGACAAACTAACTCTGAAATTCAGTTTCCCTGTTGGTAAAATAGGGGTGAGGGGGTGGGGGTAGGGGATAATGTAACCTGCCTAACCTTCCTCACAGAGGTGTTGGTGAGGATCACGTGACAACATAAGGTGCTTTGTAACCTTAGAGTGTTATATAAATTTAGGCTCTGATTACTATTGCTTACACATGGTTCCCTCCTGAGTGTTAGCACATGCCATCCTCTCTGTGTGGAATGCCTTTCCTTTGAGGGTGACCCATTCTTTTTTCTATTTTAAAAATGTAAGCAAGACTTAAGCTGCCTAATGGTCCCTGGTCTCTGCTTAGCCCAAAGCACCCAAGCCCTTCCAACATTCCCTGGCCAATTTCACCTCACTGTCCCTTCTGTAAGTGTGCTCACTAGGATGCCTTCCTGAAGAGTCCAACTGCTTCTTTTTAAACTTCTCACAGGTCACCTTTAGTCTAGCATTCCCCACAGTGCTGGCAATGGGACAAACGTTGTTGACTGACTGCTCTGAAAATGTTGCCTAATCCCAACAATCATAAATACCAGAACTCCCCAACTGCCATACTTGTAATATCAACTGGTCTTTTTGTATTTAAGTACAATTTGGAATTTTTTAAAAAAATCTGTTTTTCCATGGTCAATGTCAAGTTTACTAAAATTCCTCCTTAAAGCCTTTATACACACACACACACACACACACACTCTCTCTCTCTCTCTCTCTCTCTCTCTCTCTCTCTCTCTCCTTTAACTTTAATACTACTTGAACCCGAAGACAGAAAAAGCAAAATCTTCTGAAATCAACTTTTAAAAAACCCTCTAAGTAGTAGAATATAGCCTGGGGTGGGAAGGAAATGCCCCCAACTTTTGTTTAAATTGAAAAGACATTAGGAAATATCACAGGGTTTTTAAAATGAACAGTTTGGTTATAGTACCACCATAGAACACAGTGCCTTGCTCCTGAGAAAATCCAAGGGCATCCGCTCAGCCATGGACAGTGTAAGCAGCCTCCAGGTTTCTAATCTACCAGATAGCAGTCCACAAGAGACACCACCACCTCCTTAAACACAGGAACACTTAAGATTAAGTGGGGGGAGATGATAGGAAGTCGCCACACAACTGCAGATTTTCGACACCAATGACAAAATTAAAATTAATCCTACCGCCTGGAGAGCATTCCTCAACAGCTGGGCAGAGAATTTCAATAGGCAGAAGACTAGAATTTAACTTCTAGCTTCCCCTTATGGTGCTAGCTGACTAGTGCGTAGGGTGGGAGATTTTTTTCACAGAAGTCGGTAAGAAGCAGAGGGCTCCTTGTCCACTCCAGGCAGGGAAGCTCTGAATCACTATTATTCTTGGCACTTGAAACAGCACTTGGGTGTTTAAGGGGGAAATCGAATTTAGCTGTTGCCAGAACTGCTGGGAAGGAGTTACCTAAGGCCTAGTAGACCCAAGCTCCTTGGTGAGTGTCACTTCATGTTACCTTAAATGAAGCTATCAATAGCACCCCAAGACGTGTCTCTCCTGTCCAGAACCCTACAGAATCATCACCAAGTATTTTCTGCCCACCAGAACGCTAGTCATAATTTCCGAAATCACAAGGGGGAAGGGTCTGGAATGGACAAAATCTGACAGGGCACAGTTGCAAAAAAATTACACTAATCCCAGAACACTCCAAGTTGGTCCTAATGTATGGTTAGATTAGGGTCGTGCCAACAGCTCATCCTAACCATCGCCTTCGGCACAGACATCTTGCTTTATCTCCCCACCCCACTTTTCACTTTTTCGTTATTCCCTTTATGCTCCTCAGCATACAATGGTCCCCAGCAACCGGCCACCCACCCAATCTTTTCCGCTCCAACCAGAACCTACCTCTCCTCACTACGAGCTGCCGTAGCTCCTCTTAGGGAAGAACGCAAACGATTCCTTTTTCTAGGGCAGTGGAGACCCTAAAAGGGGGTGGCCGCGAGGAAAGTGTCCCTTATTAACCCCTGAATACTTGGTTGCAGTGTGAGCCCCCTTCGGCGGCTCGCCGAATGGTCTTCCTTTCCGATCCCCCCCATGCAGGATTCAAGTCGGAGAAGCCACGATCCCAAATGCCCACGCCTCGAGGCGAGCTAGAAGCGGATTATACCGGTGCCTAACCGGAGGTGGCCCCGCACCTGCTGCCCCCCCCCCTTCCCCGGCGCTGGAGGCGGAGCCTTGGCTCTCACCTCCCCGTAGCCCAGCCAAGCGGACTCCCCGCCCCGCCCGCCCGCTCCCCCGATGAGGCTCCGCGGGTGGGGGCCGGCGGGCACTGCTGAATAAGCCTGGGCACTGGGACGGGTCTGGGGGAGCCAAGCGCGCTCACGGCGCGGGGCAGGAGCCAAAAGCAGGCAGCCCAGCCTCGTGCGGTGCCGTGACCTGGGCTCGCAGTCCTGTGACCGTGGGGAGGGAGGAGAGACGGGAAAGGGGCGGGAGGGGAAGAAGGAAAGAAGGAAGGAAGGAAGACAGACGGACGGACGGAAGGAAGGAGGAAGAAGAGTGGAGGCCGTCTAGTCCGCAATCGCCTCGCAGCCCGCAGCTGCAGCGCCCCGCTCGGCGCACAGAAGCGGCCCCCCCCCACCCCGGAGCTGGGGGCACCTTCCAGGAGCCCCCCTGTTGGGGCAGCTCCAGCGCCCGCAGCTCAGCGCGCACGGGAGGCAAGGGGACCAGAGCCCTCCCGATCTCCAGTTACGCACCCCCCGGGGGGGTCCCCCTAGGCTGGGAGGCGGCGGCACCCACCTGGCGGAGCGGCGGCGGCATCACCTGCGGGGGGCGGCGGCGCGGCTGGCCCGGGGCGCGCGGAGCTGGCGGGGGCGCGGCGCGGCGCCCTGGACCCTGCTCCCGCGGCCCCTGCCGCGGCTGCCAGCCGGACGCGCGGCGGAGGAGCCGGGGCACCGGCGGGGGCGACGGCGGCGGCGGCGGCGGGAGCAGCAGCACATGACTCTGTAACGAGGGGAATTAGACAAAGCGTAACATGGACTCCGGGGCCGGTGCTGGCGCTGCAGCCTCAGGACCAACCGCAGCCGGCGAGCGCCGCGACTGGCCCGGCCGCAACCAATGGAGCTGCCCGCGGCCCCCATGTGATTGCGAGCTAGCGAGCTCCAGCCGGCCGGCCCCTCCCCGCTTCCCGGGCCCTCCGCCGGGGCCGCAGGGCTCCGGGCCCCGCTCGCACCGGCACGCAGTACGCACACGCCCCGCGCGTGGGAAGAGCGCAGCCCGCGAGCCGCCCCCTTCCCCAGGCAGGTGCAGTGGGCCTGGACCCCGCGGTCAAGGTCGTCCTCCTTGTGCGCCCACCTGGGCCGGGGCCCTATCACGATCTGGCCCAGAACCAAGGTAGAGGGACCTGATGAATCCCAGGTTCGAGGCACCCCGAATGTAACCAGTAAACAGCTGTGCTTGCAGTGCAGGGGTAGGACAAACACGCAGGGAAGCCAGTTACGCAACTCCCATCCCCCCCTACAGAGAATGTCCATCTGCTAGTCCAGTCGCTAGATTAATATCTGACCACCCACATTTTCTTTCTTACCTCGTTTTGCTCTGTTTGTTATCCGAGGTTCAGGACGACTAGTCCTTCTAACCTAGGCCTAGTCTCTTACTCCCCCATCCATTTTCTTCAGCCAAGTCTTGAATCTCCAGCCGAATGTAACGGAGCTGCCTAACTAACCCAGATTACTTTAGGCTGATGCTGCCTAACTGGGTTGTCTTCTTGTAGAAACCTTTGGCCAGTAGCTTAGCCTCCCTGGGCCTCAGTTTCCTCTTCTGTAAAATGAAGGGAGTTGAACTATCTGTACCTCCCCCCCCCCAAGATCTAGATTCATAATCCTATAATTGGGGCTGATTTTCTAGAATGATTTCCTCCATAACATGATTCTTCTTGTTTTTGTTAAATGATTGAAGCCTCTCTGGTTTGCCCTCTTTCCTCTTCTTTGTGGGAGACATGTGAAAGGGGCAATGAGAAAAGATTTTTTTTTTCCCCTGCAGTAATATAATATGATAATAACAGTAACTTGTAATGGCTCCTTTCATCTGACAGGCTCTCGGAAGTCTTGGAGAGATTGGCTCATCTAATGGCCCACAATCTAGACCTGTAACTAGTCCTGGTCTGGGTTCCCACCCCTCTTTGATTGAATAGAATCCTGTAACCCCTGGGACAAACTGAAAGACTTAGGATCATAGAATCGTAGATCCAGAGCTGGAATGGCCCCCAGAAGTCATCAAATCGAACCCCCAATTTTAGAGAGGATGAAACTGAGGCCTGGACTTTAAGAGATTTGCACAGGATTACACAGGCCCCTCTCCACCTTACGGTATAGCATCTAATAACACTCAGAGGTCACTAATAGTCTAGTATGATTTGAATAATCCCTTTTATGAGAATGTTTTTAATATTTTAGGACAGGGTTTTTGACCTGGGGTTTGCTTAATATTTTGATAACTTTCAATATAATTGATTTCCTTTGTAATCCCATATATTCTGTTTTATGAATTTAAAAACATCATTCTGAAAAAGAGGCTCTAGATTTCCCCAGACTGCCAAAGAGGTCCATCTCACATACACCTTAAGAACCAGTCATTGGAAAAAAAAAGAAAAAGAAAGAAAGAACTAGTCATTGAGAGGAAAAGAAGAAATAGATGGGAGGTTTGAGTTGCTTCATCACCTCCTTTGCAAATGAGTTTTCCTTCGGGCCACCCCTCCCCCTTTCCGGTATCAGGGAGAAAGGGAATCAGTTTTGTAATCGCCTGCGTTAGGGAGGTGTTGCAAACTTTCTGGAGAAGTGAGCTGGAGGAACAAAGAGAAATAGCCCCCTGGGTATCACTGAAGCTGTGACTCCGGGAGAGCTGGATCTTCTGCCAGACAGGGAAAACAAGGAAGGCCTTCTCCTTCCTTGTGGCAAATGTGGGAAAGGAAAAGAATTGCCTTTTGGGGGGCTTTGAACTTGCCAGACCAAAAATGCAAGAGGCAACTGCTTCCCTGGCCAAGAGCTGGAATAAAGCAAAACCTGAGGACACTTGCTGGGAGCAGCCAGGAACTGCAGGAGAAAACATGTCTGGCAGCACCAGCCCCCAGTACTAAGAAGGGGACCATCATTGTGCTAGGGACTGTAATGGATTGGCAGCTTATGTGCATCATTGGGAGAGTATGGGTGTTAAATTCTGGCTGTATATTACACTCTAGGGTTTGTTTGGGGTTTTTTGTAAATGTTTTATTCATTTTAAACTTAAATACAAAACAAGAAAAGAAAAAAATCCTTTCCATGTACACAGCAGAACGTGAGAGAGGATTCAATGTAAGTCAATAAATAACCATTTCAAGAAAATCTATATAATAAATACTACGCATTGTTTTCAAAGCTACCCAGCTTTTCTTTTCTTTTTTCTAGGTTTTCTTTTGTTCTCTACTGTTCACTTTTTTTTTTTTTGCGGGGCAATGGGGGTTAAGTGACTTGCCCAGGGTCACACAGCTAGTAAGTGTCAAGCGTCTGAGGCCAAATTTGAACTCAGATCTTCCTGAATCCAGGGCAGGTGCTTTATCCACTATGCCACCTAGCTTCCCCTTTATTTTTAGTATCTTGATACTCTTTTTTTTTTTAATCAACTAAATAAATTTCAATTGCAAATTCACAACTGCAAGCTCCAAGAGTATAAGTTGTACATAATAAAAACAAATAACCATAAGTAGCATGCAAGAACTTATTGATAAGAATGGATAACCAATTTTACAAAGAATTGTAAGCATTTTGCACACTTGTCAATTCATTCTCTCAGGCAAAGTGCATTTTTGATGATGCATAAATTGATGGATATACAACCAGAGCAAATTACTCTAGAAAACACAAAAAGGAGTTCTCTCCTTTTCATAAAGTGTGTGATGGTATTATAGGCTGTATGCTTGCAAATAGAGAATTGGTCTCAGTATACTGTGCGATACTGTGCATACCCACATTCCCACCCCTACCCCCATTTCTTGGGCTTCATGTATGAGCCAAGATTGGGAGAAAATCATCCCAAGTCTACTTTGGCCTTTGTGTCACAAGAGAGTCTCTGGCACTCCAGTGACAAGCTGAATGTTAGGACCAGGGACAACCAATATCTTAAGGTCAGAGAAACCCATTGGAACTTTCTTTCTGACTCCAATTCCAGGATTCTGTTTACTTATGTGCCTCCTCATGTTTTCATCCAGGAGAACCTTGGTCTATGAGTAGACCATTCTACTCAAGATTTTATTGAAATGAGAAAGAGAGAATATAGGTTGGTAAATACAAGCTGTCTTTTCAGTTGCCTTTTAAGCAAACATAACATTTATTATTCTTTATGTTCTTTCATTTTATTTCAAAATCTCTTTTTAAAAATTATCCTAGGGGGCAGCTAGGTGCTACGGTGGATAGAACACCGGCCATGGATTCAGGAGGACCTGAGTTCAAATATGACCTCAGACACTTGACACTTACTAGCTGTGTGACCCTGGGCCAGTGACTTAACCCTAATTGCCTCACCAAAAAAAAAAAAAAAACAAAAAAGAAATTATGTTGCCTCTAGTTGAGATCTGACTGTCTTTCCACTTTCTCATTTAGCTCATTGAGTAGTGAGAGGTTTAGAATACAAATATTGTGATTCTATTGTTGATGAGAATAGATTGCTATGGAGATGGTGGCAGATTTGTTCCATTTCTATTTACTGTTATAAGGATTTCAGAGTAATAGATTGTGGAGACGGCACAGTTCCAGGTGATGGTGCCCAGAAACGCTCTCCCTTTTTACCTCTGCAACCTCATCCCAAAATGACTGGGAGGAGGCGCACCCAGACTATAATTCTATCAAGCTTGGAGGAAGCACTCTTCCAGTTACTGCCCTCTTTCTGTTTTGTCTTCTTCCCTCCAAAGCCAATGCAAACTTTCAGGTTGCCCAGGACCAGCGAGCTAATTGCTCCACTGTATTCTGTGCTGATCAAACCTTACCTGGAGTCCTGGGCACCACACTTCGAGAGTGACCTCATCTAAATGACCAATATGGTGAAGGGGCTATATAATATCCCATGAGGACCCCCACTTGAAGGAACTTGGGATACTTGGCCTGAAAAAGAGAAAGCTCAAAGCTATTTTCATCAAATATCTAAAGGGTTGTATGTATGGTCCCTATCCTGAGCTGGTACAGAAGTCCAAATGGTAATGCTGTTGGTCAATGCTGATTAAAGCCTGAAAAGTTTCTGAATGTGGAAAACGTATCACCTTTCAGACATAAACTAAATGTTCCCTGTCTGCAAATCTCTCTTCTCCCCTTTGGACCAGGCCAGACCAGTTCACTCACCCTGAGTGGTGGTACCACCTCCCATCTCTTTGTTGGGGGCTTTCTAAGCCCTCATTGTTTGATCTGAACTTTCCTCTTTGGACTTTCCTAGTATTTTGGATTCTCTGGTTAGATATTCTCCCAGGAATGTCTTTCACCTACCACAACCCTGATTTGAAATGATTTCAAGGTGGATGTTAAGAGACTGGGCCAGTAGCTGTTGGTCTAATAGAAGAATTTGACTTCAGTGTGGTTTTAGAGAATAAGTGGAAGTTAAGGAAATTGATTTCACCTTTAAAATCTTCTAACAGTTAGAGCTACCCTAATGAGCTGTTTAGAGAGGTGATGAGCAGTGACTCCACTGCTAAAAATGTTTAAGCAGAAGCTGGGTGGCTTAGGGATTTTAGAGGAGATAGGAACCCCAGAGGTCAGCTCGTCCCACCGATAGCTGAAGAGGAATTTCACCTGTAACATTCATGCCAAGCGGTCATCCATCTTCAATTTAGAGACATCTAGTAAGGAGCCCACTGTCTCTAGAGACACTCATTGCATTGAATTCTGGGATAACTCCCCATGCTAAAGTAGCAACTTGTACCCATTATTCCTGGGTCTGCCCTCCAGGGTGAAAGGGAATATGTCTGTCTGTCTGTCTTTGTCTCTGTCTCTTTTTAGAGAGACTTAGATTAGGGTAGTCTGCATTGGCTTCCAGCTCCAAGACTTTTTTAGGAATCTAACTCACCCTCCCCACCCCACCTCCACTTAGCCTTGAGATTAAAAAAATTTTAGTGTACCATGCCCCCCACACCACCTCTAGCTTTCTAACTGTCTCAAGTGAGTGTCTACAGGAGTTTTTAAATGTGTTAACACTGTTTACTATGATATTTGGGGATGTTTATATGAGATTTCTCCTCTCCCTGTGCTTCATTTCAAGCCATTTAAAAAAAAAATGAGGGGGGCAGCTAGGTGTCACAGTGGATAGAGCACCGGCCCTGGAGTCAGGAGGACCTGAGTTCAAATCCGGCCTCAGACACTTAACACTTACTAGCTGTGTGACCCTGGGCAAGTCACTTAACCCCCATCGCCTCACTTAAAAAAAAAAAAAAAGAGGGTCTTCTATATTTTGCCTTTCCCCGCTCATTTTTTCCTTTTTAAGTAGTAAAAGAGCAACCAGCCCTTGAGCTTTTAATTTTGAACTCAGGCTCCAAAGGTTCAAAGTAAAAAGAATGAAAAGAAAACCAGCAGGAAAAAAAAAAAAAAGATGGAACGAGCTAATTCAGAAAAATTGGGGAGTTTTATGATAAAAGTAAAAAATAAAATAAAATAAAAAGGTAAAAGTTACAGGATTAAAACAGCTTTAACATTATAATAATTTATGATGGTGATGATGATATTGACAAAGCACTTTCCTCCTGACTACCTTGTCAGGTAGGGAGTACAGCAATGATCATTCCCATTTTACAGGTGAGTAAACTGAGGCAGAAGGGGATGGCTCCATACTCATTATCACATAGATAGGGAGTGGCAGTGAAGGAATTCACACCTGAGTCCGAGGCATCTTCTCAGTGTATCATAGTGCCCGGAGAAGGGCAGACTGGGACAAGAATACAGCCCTAGAAGGCAGCACCTGTGTACCATAGGGCACCAGAGCCAAAGACATGAAAAATAGGGGAGATTTGGGCTGCTTTACACAAGTCCAGAGAAGGACAGAGGAAGGCTTTATAGAAAGATTTCATTTGCCCTCTCCGACTTAGCTGGGGATCTGAAGGACACCAGAAGCCATGGATTCTACAACAGTTTCCATGTGTTATCATTCTATATTATAAAATGATCAAAGATCAACCAAGGTCAGGAAAGGTAGATACTGTTTTATGCTCCCCCCCCATTTTCCTGGTGGAAATTAATTCTTATAAAGTGAATTATTTTGCATAAGAAGAGCTTTTTCCTAATACTGAGATAAATCCTTTTGGAAGGAGAAGAATCTTGCCATAAAGTGAATAACCATTCTATGATTTGTCATTTGGAGGGGGGTATATATAGGGAGCAAGTTCACAGATCATTACCCTTGGAGTAGGTTGGCTCTTTTCCTTCCGAGTCCCCTGGGTCTGTGCTGGCAAGTGACTGTCCAGGAGAAGGGTAAAAGGCAAAAAGAAAGAAATCGACAGTGCCTTTCCAACCATCAGAATCCTCCAACATGTTGACAGGAGAGGAAGACACATTTGGGTTCTGTGGCAAGGAGGAGATACATAGGATAATCTCACCTCGTTCTGGCTAGGAGTGAGAAATGGAGATTCATTCAAGTGGGGTGAAGGAACGTCTTCTCAAAGCTCCTTGAGGAAGCTCTTTAGAACTTAGGGCCCTGCTATAAAGGAACAGAATATTGCAAAAGCACTGTAGGATTTCCCATCTGGAGTTATTAATGCGTTGGAATTTTCTCAGCCATGGAGCCAGTATACTCTTTCCTCTGGCTGTTTGTTTATTAGGGTAGACCTTAGAGTAACCAACTACCAGGAGCACGAGACAGTGACCAGAGTTAGAAGGAGTCCTAGCCTCTTCCAGGATTGGAAGAAAGCCGCATCAGAGCTCTAGATGTCTGCTAGGAGGAGGAGCCACTGGCATAGGACCAATGTTTACTACCTCCATTCCCCTTGGAAACCAACCCAAGAAGGAATTTGGAATCAAAGAGGTTGTCCAGGTCTTTTGAAGAGAAGAGTAATTCTAGAAATGGTGGAAAGTGATACCACATCCTGTCGGGGACATTCTGGCAAATATTTTACAACCGTCTTTCTGAAAGAAAAAGTACAATATACTTTTTTTTTTTGAGATATTTTATTTTTTCCGTTACATGTAAAGATAGTTCTCAACTTTTGTTTATACATGCTTTACAATTTCAGATTTTTCTTCCTCCCTCCCTACAATATACTTTTTAAGTTAAATCTGCACTATTAGAATTTTTTATCAGATTCATGAATCTAGACAACAACAACAACAACAAAATAAATCAAGCCCCAATTTATAGTGTTTGCTGATTTCTGTGGTACAAATAAATACTCTCAATGAAATTTGTTTATTTATTTATTTATTCAGCCATTCATTTATTTGCAGGGCAATGAGGGTTAAGTGACTTGCCCAAGGTCACACAACTAGTAAGTATCAAGTGTCTGAGGCTGGATTTGAGCTCAGGTTCTCCTGACTCCAGGGCCAGTGCTTTATCCACTGTGCCACCTGGCTAGCTGCCCCACAATGAAATTTGTCAGTTCTCAAACTGGTTTGAGCTGTCTTCAGCATGCCCTTGAGTCCAGTGCTCTTTCCACTATGTGAGGGATCTCACCTCATCTCAACTAATCTGAATAGCCAACAATAAAGGTTTAATTCAGAGACATGGTATATGTCCCCAAATAGTGATATAGCCATCTCTACGCTGAATGATAAATTCCCTAATTTTATCTGCAAAGTGAAGTTTAGGACTTCTTAATCTTTCAAAATCGATTATACCAAAACTACGTGATTTTTTTTTAAAGGATGAAGGCCAAGAAGCATCATGAATAACGACAGCTCCATATCAATAATGGTAATGCCAAAAAAAAACCCTAATAATGGTAATGCCATTTTCCATATGCTCTCTTTTTCATCAGCTGTTTGGCTTGGCTTCAACTCCACAGAACAACCTTCCTCACCCACTACTCTTAAGCTGATCATCCTAAATCTCATCACCAGAAAGAATGACTCAGATTTTGATACTCTACACTTTCTAAATTTACTCTCACTTGTCTCTCCTTTCTGAGTGAAGGGCTGGAGGGTGGAACACTAAGCTCCTTCCAAAACCTTTTGTTTTATATTAATAATGTCTGTAAGTATCCCCCCTTCTCCCATCTCCGTACTGAACTCCTTGTAATAAAAAGAAAAATAATTTAGCAAAAACACCTGGTACCCAGCCCTCTACCTCCCAAGTACAAGATTCCCCCTCTGCCAGGTAGGCTTTGTGCCACCCCCCTCCAGTTATCTCCTGCTGCATATGCCACAAGTTTTCACCACATCCTGGGGTTGAGGGAGAAGTGCATGGCTGCTCCTTATATTGTCTTATTCCTCTACCTGCTACTCTGCCTCCTCCCATAAAGAATTTACTACCTGCTGGATAGGCTTGCCCCTTTACTGCATGTCTTAACGGCAAGTGGTTTACCATTAAAGCCATCTGAATAGTACAGAGGTGAAGCCTGGTGGATTGAAAGTGGGGTCTTGGCATCAGGGGTGAGGTCTTGCCATGCCCAGTCCCTACCCCCACCCTGGCTTCCCTGAGATTCCCAAATCTCTATAGATATTGTGACAGGTGCCCTCCTTAATATATGGCCCCTCCATTTCTGAAAATGTGTCTTACATGTGTCTTGCAGCATGAAACTTGTATATTGTTACTGTTACATTCTTAGAACTTGATTCCCTGTGCAGTATCTTCTTACTCCTCAGAAAACCCTTTGTGGAACTTGAATCAAGAGGAACACTCCAATTCTCCTAGATTCAATGGGAGGTAGCCCAGGGGTGGGGGTAGAAGGGCAAGGAAATTCATGATAGGGTTCAAGCCAGAAGTGGTGGTGTATTTGATTAGAACACCGTTAGGACACTGGACAGATGCTTTTCGACCTATTTTTCTGCACAAATGTTGGCATTTGTGTTAAGGCAGAGTTAAGTGCTCTGAGAAATTTCCTAACAATAAGGACTATATTAAAGTGAAATGACTTACCTATGTGTCAAGGGTTTCCTCAGTAGAGGTCTTCAGGCAAAGCCTGGAGAATGTTATAAGAAAAAAGATTCCTGGGGGCAGCTAGATGGCGCAGTGGTTAAGCACCGGCCCTGGATTCAGGAGTACCTGAGTTCAAATCCGGCCTCAGACACTTGACACTTACTAGCTGTGTGACCCTGGGCAAGTCACTTAACCCCCATCGCCTCACTTAAAAAAAAAAAGAAAGAAAGAAAGAAAAAGAAAAAAGATTCCTGTTCAGGTATGGGTTAGGCTAGTTGGCCGTGAAGATTCCTTCCAATGCTAAAATTCTATGATTCTGACAGGAGTCCAGACAAAGTGTAGTGAGGAACACACAAACAAAGAGATCATTTCCAGTTGGGGCAGTGCAGGAATCAGTAGGGGAGAGAATCAGAAGGACTTGGATTTAAGAAGAGTTGGCTGTGGAGTTAGGCCTGTATGGAAGGAAAGAATGGAGATGGGGAATGGAGCAATCTATTTCAAGTAGAGGGGGCAGTGTGAATAAAGGCATGAAACCTAGAGAAGACACAATCCTAATGGAGCTTGTCTGGAGCATAATGTTTATAAAAGGGAATACCCAGGAGCGGCTAGGTGGCGTAGTGAATAAAGCACCGGCCCTGGATTCAGGAGTACCTGAGTTCAAATCCGGCCTCAGACACTTGACATTTACTAGCTGTGTGACCCTGGGCAAGTCACTTAAACCCCATTGCCCCGCAAAAAAACAAAAAACAAACAAACAAACAAAAAAAAAACAAAAGGGAATACCCATCGAGGAAGCTGAAAAAGTAGGTTGAACCCAAATTATAGAAGGCCTTGAATGCCTGAATAAGTTTACACTTCATTCCTGAGGCAAAGGGAAGCCACTTTGGTTAGCTTTATTAGATCTTTGTGGCAGATAGTGACATTACTGTTTCACACATGAGGAATTGACAGCTGTAGGCCTAACATGACTTTAGTTGTTGACAAAGCAGGATTTCCAAACCCAAGTCTCCCAACTCTAAGGCCAGGGATCAGTCAGCAGTACAGGAGAGGGAGGGGTAGAATGTAGTGGGGAGGAGGGAAGGAAGTGAAACTTCACTATTATTCTCTAAGGGAAAGACTTTTGTAACTAAAGAGCCCTTAAACTTGCAATAAAATTGGGTTTATAAGTTGCCCGGTAAAAAACAAACAAACAAAAAAACCCACCTGGTACACTGACTGCATTTGAAAATATATGCCACATTCTTCCATCAGCTGCTCCACTTGACTTCCACTCCATGGAACAACATGCATGTACCCTGAGCCAGGTACACCCTGGTTCCTCTCCCCCCCTTCCCTAGTTTTCAGCTATCTTTTGTGTGCTATCTTCCCCCATTAGATTTAAGTTTATGCGCATCCCTTGAATTTAGCACAGTGCCAGGCACTTAATCAATATATTGAATTGAATTATTGAAATTGAACCTTCAACATACCATTTAAAAAAACCATTTCACACGGATAACTTAATTCACCTGATTTGATCTGCACACGAGCCCTGCAGTGTAGACAGGGCAGGTGTCTATTTTAGAGATGAGAAGGTAACATGTCTAATAAGACACAGAATCACAGAATTTTGAGATGAAAGGAGCTCACATCACTTATCACCTAGTCTAGTCCACCACCATCCCCACATGACTCCATTAGGACATTGCTTACAAGTGGACACCTAGTCTCTGCTTCAAGACCTCCATGGAAATTAAGCCTAATTGTGCCTCTTGGACTTCCAGTCATTGCTAGAGGTTCACTGGAACCAAACAGAACAAGTCTAATCTCTCTTTCCCATGACAGTCTTTCAAAAACTTGAGAGCTGTGTTCTCGTTCTCCTTCTCCCCCAAATCTTCTCTTCTCTGGGCTCTTCAATTCTTCCACCCAGTCCTCATATAGTATGGATTCAATCCAAGCCCTCCTTCCTACTGCTAGCTTTCCTCTGAAGTTCATCAATGTTCTCCAGTTCAACAATGTTTTCCCTTCACAATGGCTTCCCAAACAGAATATAACATTCCTTATGTGGTCTGAGCAGGGCAGAGTACAGAGGGATCATTACCTCTACACCTCTTACTGGCTCACCTTAGCTTTGTGAGCTATTCTATAATGTCTATAATGCTGTTGGCTCAAATTGAACTTCCAGGTCACTAATACCCCAAGATCTTTTTCAGACAAACTGCTGCCTAAACATTTCTACTCCATGTTATCAGAATGTTAGATCCCAATCTTTTTTTATTTTAATTTTTATTTTCATATTTTTTAGACCCCAATCTTAAACTCAGATCTCCTCACTCTCAAGTCCGGTGCTTTCTACAGAAAACCATGAATTGGTAGGACAACATGACATTGACCATCATGGAAGTTCAAAAGGGAGAGTTGGTTGGACTTTTTGTTTCTTAGTGCATTTATCTGGCCATTTGTCCTTTTCTCTTGCTCATTTATAAATTATGTAGACTGAAAATGAAAGTTCACCTAAGGCTTTCTATAAGCAAAGTGACTTAAACATGCAGGAACTCAACTGTCACAGGTATAGTTTAATCATTTTCTGATGAATTTAGTCATTAAGATTGTGAAGAAATACTGACCTTCTACAAGGAGCATCCCCCACCCTACCCTATGGCATAGAGGTTACTAGAACAGAATGTGGCATATATTTTCAAATGCAGTCAGTGTACCAGGTGTTTTGATAAATTATTTTTCTTTATTACAAGGAGTTCAGTGCAGAGATGGGAGAAGGGGGGATATTTACAGACATCATTAATATAAAACAAAAGGCATCAATAAACTTTTCTCAAAAATAAAAAAAATAAATACTGACCTTTACTCATCTGTCTTATGAGGAAGGATAGCGGAGACCAGGGCCAGCAGTCATATGTTGGTGACACAGAAGGATCATGGGATCAGAGTTCTAGCACTGGAAAGGAACTCAGAGGTCATGCAGGGATACTTGATGAAATGGGTCTCCCAAAATATCACAGTGGTGTTTCAAGGGGACGGTGGCCACTTAAAGTGAAAGAATCCTCCTTAATTGACGACCCTAGACTAATATATTCACACACACACACACACACACACACACACACACACACACCCCTGTGTTCTAGAAGAGGGACTAGATCTCTGATTTCATTAGTATAAGAAATCCCCAGGTAAGGAAATCCCTCCACCAAGCAGGTCAGCATCTTCTTTATAACTTACATATTAGAGGGTTGATTAGGATAATGAGAAGATAACTGAGTTAGCCAACATCATACAGCCAATATGTGTCAGAGGCAGGACCTGAAACTAGGTCTTGCTGCTCATGATGTCAACTTTCTTTTGGCTATCCCATGGTGTCCCTCTGTCAAGTTTCTCATTTATAATTCATCAGTAACAAAGTCAGTGAGGAACTCTGAAGACAAAGATAATGGTTTTTGTTGTTATTGTTATTCAGTCATTTTTCAGCCCTGTCTGACTTGTTGAGATCCCATTTGGGGTTTTCTTGGCAAAGGTACTGGTGTAGTTTGCCATTTCTTTCTCCAAAAGTCTATAGACCCCTTCTCAAAACAATATATCAAAATTCATACAATAAAGTGCACAAAATCACAAAGGAAACAATTACATTGAAACAGTTATCAAAATATTTTCTTTTCAAAAGACAAGGACCCTCAGTTAAGAATTGCTGTTCTATGCGTACTAGCTGTGTGACCCTGGGCAAGTCACTTAACCCTCAATGCCCCACCCCCCCCAAAAAGAATTGCTGTTCTAATATATTTGAAAGTGTGAGTAAATGGATAATCATTTAAAAATGGCGTTTGTTCAGTGCTTTTAATGTTGGCAGAACACTTTGTATACAACATCATATTTGAACCTCACAACAACTTTTTGAGGTAGGTAGTACGGGTATAATTATTTTTATTTTCACAGTTGGGGAAAATGAGGCTCAGTTTAAATGACTTGGCTATAGATTCACAAATTAAGTGTCCAGATGCAGGATCTGAACCTGGCTCTCCCTGACTTCAAATCCCTTACACTATCCACTCCCTACCAATCTCGTCAGCTGCCTGACCTGGAGACTTAACCCTTTCTGCACCAGAACTTTCACCCTGGGATTCCCACTGCCCTGATTGGTGAGTGCCTCATGTGGTTCCCTACATCTATGGAGCCCCCAGCTTTCTAGAGTATCATAGTTCAAATCCCAACTCTGACCTTGGGTCACATTTAATTCCCCTGGGCCTCGGTTTTCCCACTTGTAAAAGAAACGGTTTAACTAGATGATTTATTCCATATTTTTCAGCTCTAAATCTATGATCTTGCCATTTGCCTTTCCAGCACATCCACCTTCTCCCCTCCCTTCCCCCACAGTCCCCCTAGCTCTGGAATCATAATCCCATCAACACTGCCATTGCTACTGGAAAGAGAACATCAGTCTACTCCCCTGTTGTCCCACTTTGCCATCCCTTTGATTTTCCAAAATACCCTTCCTTGGCTGTCACTGCTCTAGATCTTATCTCATGGCATTAGAATATAAACTGTTTGAGGACCGGGACTGTCTTAATTTTTGTATTTGTATCCCTAATGCTTAATTCAGTGTTTGACAAATAATAAACACTTAACAAATGCTTTTCCATTTGTCCATTCATTAAAAACAAACTATTGCCCCTCCCCCCTACATAAAACCCCAAACAACCAAGAGTTGGGAGGAAAAATGCTTTGTGTCCTTCTCCTCATTTTCACTCTTTTGATGATCCTTTCTATCTTGAAGCACTCCAGGTCTCTTGCCTCTCACAGGATTCATTCTTAATTGTTCAACTGTCATAAGAGGAATCCTCAATGAAAAATATTACTATTTTGTGAGTCTCCCTTAAGAGGGCAAAAAAAGTTAAGTTGTATTAACAAGCAACCCAAATTGCGAAACAGTGATTCCAAAGTTCTAAATTATGTACCCCTTAAGGGAAATATTTAAACAAACTAACACAGCCTAGTTTAAAAAATTACGGCAGATTAAACATTCCCTTTTCCTTAAAATATCCCTCAGCTCAGAACAGCTTTGTTTTGTGATGAGGCTGCAACATATTCTAATTTGGCTAGAGTAAAAGCACACAGATAGGACATAAATTAGCAAGTTGGGGCTCTTAATTATAGTTTTTCCGATAGAAACTTTCAAAAGACACAAAACACCCTTAGCAAAAATGCCAGGAATAGGAACTGGGCAGCTGCTGAAAACTATGCCCCCAGGAAGCTGAATGTATGTACTAATGCATCAACAGATTAATAAAAAAGGTCATCAGAAAACCAGAAATTTCATTGCCTGCCTAGAAAAGAGTCCCTGGAATGTTAATTTAACTCCCCATGATGGGATCTCACAACTTTGCTTATATTTGTGGGGAGAGAAATTGTTCCTAGGTGAAAACCTGACACATCTAGTTGAGACTATGCAGTGCCTGAACTGGAAGAAGGGAGAAGACTGTGGGGGAAGGGGGAGGACACAAGGCAGGGACAGGAGAAGTACAGTGGAAGGAGCGATCCTTTGGAATATTACTGCTTATAGGTGAAGCTTCGCCAACTCAGATGAAGCATGTCCTGGAACTTTGTATACATTTAGATTTGTTGTTCCAAAACAGCAGGGTGGCCTAGAAAATTTAAAAACATAATACTAAATGACTGTTCGAATTGGCTGTTGATTAATTTGTTCTGCTTTGGTGAGGGAGGATAAAGCTAGGAGAATTGGGTTGAGGATATTTCAGCTTTTAAGTACGTTGTATGCTGTTTATCCTTCGTTTAGAAGAAGACCAATGACATCATGGGATGATGGGTTGACTTGTGAGTGAACTGGATTTAAGTGAGGCAGAGTTGTACAAAGTTGTCAGCCTCTCTCTCTCTCTGTCTCTCTCTGTCTCTCTCTGTCTCCCATAGTCATTCTCTAAGTCCAATGGCAGGACAAAAGTCAAGATGACTGGTGATAGCTTAGGATGTAGTGGAAGACCTTGGCATCTTTAGTGTCTGACCAACTTCTAAGCACTCCACAACACCTGCTCCAGCTACCTTATGGTCGTCAGAACAAATAGTTCTCATCCACCCATTCCACCGGGGAAAGGTCTTCATATGCTTGGGGTAGACCCTCCCCCGCCCAAACTCTCTAACAGATTCGAGAACTATCTGTTACCCTCAACCTGGTTTAGCCCAGTCTGCTGAGATGGTTTTACTGGGGTGTGGCCCCTGGGCATGCTACAGCTTTCTTGGAGGCACAGGTGAGAGATGGGTGACAGGTACACACCAAAGGTGGATGAACAGCCTGAAAAAGGTTCAGTGACCCTCACACAAGAGGTGCTAGTCCTCCCTGAACACCCACCACACACACATACACATATACACACATACACACATACACCGAAGCTCTTATGTAAAAGAAAAAGCAAAACCAAAAATAAACCTAGCCTACCAATGAGCACTATCTGAGAACAGACTGGGCTGTTCTGGTGGATGGTGAACTCTCTGGCGTTGGAGGACTTCAAGCAGTCCTTAATGATCAGAAAGACTTGGGGGGTGGGGGTGGCAGGGAGGGCATGGAGTTCCATCTTAAAATTGAGGATGGGGGCAGCTAGATAGCGCAGTGGATAGAGCACTAACCCTGGATTCAGGAGGACCTGAGTTCAAATCCAGCCTCAGACACTTGACACTTACTAGCTGTGTGACCTTGGACAAGTCACTTAACCCCAACTGCCTCACCAAAAAAAAAAAAAATTGAGGTTGACTGAGGTGTCTTCCAACTTAGAGAGTTCACATTTTTAGCAGGGCTGGAAATAACTGATGCTTGAACATAGATTGATTGTAGGTCATAGGAACATGGGATCAGAGATTTAGAGTAGATAGAAACTTTGGAGGTCATCTAGTCCTGAGGTAATCAATGGAGCACCCCCTCCCTCAAGGACTACTCTGGGTCTCACCTTCTTGCCCTCTGAATCTAGGAATGTGTCTAGGTGACCGTCTCCCCGTACTCTATCCTGGTCAGATGGCTTCTGAACTAATATATTCAGTGTGGGGAGCCTCATTCCATTTTATTCCTCTGATTCCATAGACATTCAGTATATGACAGGTTTTTGGAATGGAAACAGATGAGCAGCACTGGTTTTATTAAAGACAATTAGAGTATGATCAAATTACGGTAGGAAGGTAGAGGCTGAGTTGACCTTTGAGTGAATCTAGGGCTTTCATGAGGTGGAAGTAAGGGGGAAATGCACTCTAGGGACGGGAGTACCAACCTGTGTGAAGGTATGGAGGGTAGGGGCAGCTAGGTGGTGCAGTGGATAGAGCACCAGCCCTGGAGTCAGGAGTACCTGAGTTCAAATCCAGCCTCAGACACTTAACACTTACTAGCTGTGTGACCCTGGGCAAGTCACTTAACCCCAATCACCTCACCAAAAAAACACCAAAAGTGAAAGTATGGAGGGAGAAGATGAAATATTGTGTGAGGACCAGCAGGTACACCCGTTTGCCCAGACTGTTGAGTGTGTGAGGAGGAATGATAGGAACTAGGTCTGGATAAAAGGTCTTATGTTCACAGAGAACCTTGTGTTTGGTCCTAGAAGCAATAGGGAAGCACTGGAACTTGTGCTGTGGGCAGCCAGGGGAAGAGGGTGACTGGAGACAAGGAAACCAACAATGGCAGGTATAAGGAAAGCTTCCAAGGGCTCACCTGAGCTGGACCTTGAAGGAAATTAGGACAGTAAGGAGCACATTTCGGGCATTGCCTCAGTGAGGCTCATTTGCACATCACATTGTGTCCCTCCGACAGTGCACCTAAGTTCAGAAGCTCTGAGTTGACCCTGGAATGGAGCTAGGACGTTCAAGAAATAGAGGTGAAGAGGAACAGCATTGTAGGTTTTGGGGACAACCTTTGTGAAGGGATGGAGACAGGCGATGAACAGTCAAGAGAAGCTCTCACCCAATGTAAAATTCTTTTTTTTTAATTTTTTTTTTTTTTTTAGTGAGGCAATTGGGGTTAAGTGACTTGCCCAGGGCCACACAGCCAGTAAGTGTTAAGTGTCTGAGGCCGGACCTGAACTCAGGTACTCCTGACTCCAGATTCTAAAGCAAATGTCTCCAGAAAATCAGCACACCTGAGATTGGAAGCTTAGGGCGATGGACTCATCACCAATTCAGGGAGCAGCTGTGCCCCACTACACTACCTGGACTAGATACTGCATCGAGATAGGAAGACTTTGCACGCCCGAGAGCAGTCAAGCCTCCCATGCTTGAGACTTTGGCCTTGTGAGGGCTTATTGTTAAATCCACAGGGTCAGGACTCAGGAACACAGGTGCCATAGGTGGGAGATGAATCAGAAGACTTTGGAACATTTCTGGATCAGCGTTAATGGATGGGTATTCTGCCAAGACTTCAAGAGGGCCTTCAGCATTCTTTCTTTCTTCTTTCCTTCCTTCCTTTCTTTCTTTCTGCAATTGGGGTTAAGTGACTTGCCCAGGGTCACACAGCTAGTAAGTGTCAAGTGTCTGAGGCCAGATTTGAACTCGGGTCCTCCTGAATCCAGGGCCAGTGCTCTGTCCACTGAGCCATCTAGCTGCTCTGCTCCGGTATCCTTTTGACAGGCAGAATGGAAAGCTGGTCTCCAGACCCTTAGTTAGCCCAAGTACTGAGATAGTGCTCAACTTAACTTTGGATTTTAGAACTTCAGCTTCCTTGATGTCAGCTGTAATCCAGCTCCACCCTGCCACCCTCACTAATGACAGATTCACTCCTGAAAAGTTTGTTGCTATTTCCCTTTTGTTCTGATGCTTTTCTCACAATATGATTAATGTAGAAATTTGTTTAACATGATCATATTGTATAACCTTGTATCACATTGCTTGCTGTCTTCAGGAGTGGGGAGAGAAAAGGGAGGGAAATATTTGGAACTCAAAATCTTACAAAAATGAATGTTGAAAACTATCTTTATGTGTAATTGGAAAAAAGTGCTATTTTTAAAAAGAAAAAAGAGAAAGGTTTGTTGCTAAAACCGTTAACATCCAATGTCTACAGTTCTTCTCTCTCTACTTTAATTTTTCCACAAATACCTATTATATTATATATAAATTTAATATACAAATATAAGCAACACATACATTTTATATAATAAACATATAATGTTATAATGTGATATTATATATTATAGTATTTATTATGATATATATGATAACATATTTCTATATAATGATATAATAAAAGTAGAATGAATTAGATTAAATATCTACATTATCTATCTATCATCTATCTATCCCAAATAATGATGAGCAAGCTGGACTAATGTCTCATTAGCTGATTGTTTCATACCCTTTGGATTGCTGTTTGGGAGTAAAGTGAAAAACTGGCACACTTAAGGTGCTGTAAGCAGTTAGCCTTGGCAAGCCTTCCACTGCCTCTCTCCTACTCTCCCTCTGAGACACCAAGCCTTTTTCTTTGAACACTCATCTGAGGGTGAAAAGTCTTCTTTTTCTTTTAAATGCATGATGGAGTTTGGAGCAGTATTTGTGAGATACTGTGTGGGGGCTGCTGTCCAAAAATAAACTATTGTATTGCAGAAGGAAATGGCTGATTTTGAGGGACATGCCAGCCAGTTCCACAGCTTTCTGCTGCACTTACTGCAAATTTTTCTTTAAAAAAAAAATTATGCTCATTAAGCTCCCCTGATTTAATTTCTTAATAGAAAGGACACTAAAAATAGCTTAAGTATAAGGAGTGTGGGTAATGAAAGTAATGTGGCTTTGGAACAGTAGGAGATGAGGACAAGAGGGGAGGGTTAGAGAATTCAGCCAGTAGGCCTGGAGCCGGAGCTCTGGGTACACAGAAGAAGCTGAAGACTGGGACTATGTCCAGGAAAGGCACAGTCAGAGAGGATGCTAGAGTTGGGTGGAACTTTAGCAGGGTTACAAAGTCTCAGGGTTGGGAGCGACCTCAGAGGGCAGGCGGTTAGTTGAACTCAGATGAACAGGGATTTTCTTTGCAGGAGCCTATACAGCCTTCATTGGAAGCAAACTGAAATGAAGGGGTTAGCCTGAGAAGCAGGAAGACCTGAATTTGAATCCCTACCCCCATGATTGAAGAGTGGAGCCATGAACTCCACAACATCCATTTAAGGGGGGGGACTTAGAACCTCCCATTTTTCATCTGGCTGCACTACCCTGCCCTTCTCTGACTTCTCTCTCTTTTTTTTTTTTTTCCTGGTGAGGCAATTGGGGTTAAGTGACTTGCCCAGGGTCACACAGCTAGTAAGTGTTAAGTGTCTGAGGCTGGATTTGAACTCAGGTCCTCCTGAATCCAGGGCCAGTGCTCTATCCACTACACCACCTAGCTGCCCCTCCCCCTCAACACTTTTTAATGCAAATTATTGTCTTGTTCTTCAGTTGTGTAGGACTCTTCATGACCCTGTCCATGGTGTTTTCTTGGCAAAGATGCTGGAGTGTTTGACTATTTCCTTCTCAGGTGAATTAAGGCAAACAGAGGTTAAATGATTTGCCCAGGGTCACACAACTACTAAGTGTCTAAAGCTGGATTTGAACTCAGGTCCAGAGCTCTATCCACTGAGTTGTTTAACTGCCTTTTATTTATGCAAATTAAATCATGTTAAACCCTAAAGCACGAACATCCTTACAGGAGGAAAGAAGTCACAAAGGACAATATGCAGCCACTATGCCTAGGTGGTGCTGATGGGAGGGGGGTTGGTTCATGGACAGGTCAGATGTTTGCCTATAATATAATCCTCAGGTCTCTGGTTTTTAATACCAACTAGCTGAGCTCACTCTTCTCCCAATGGTTGTCTCCCTCAAACATTAAACAGCATCAATCACTGTGGCATCTTCCAGATCGGGCCAATTCATCTCATCTACAGACTCCTTCTGCTTGTGTCAAAGCAATCGAATATACACAAACATACCAACATTTTTGGTGGGGAAGCTTCCTCCTGTTGTGAAGAAAGGAATTAATAATGGGGTTGGCTGGATGAAACCATTTCCCCCCTGGTAATAGGGGGAGGGCTAGAGAATGTTCTGTTACCTACTTTTATCATGGTTTCCCAACCTCCCCTTAGCCTACCTTCACGATTGCATATCTGTCAAATGGGAATAATGATAGCACCTACCTCTCAGGGTCATTGTGAGAATCAATGAGATTATATTTGTCAAACACTTTGCAAAACTTAGTGCTTTACAAATGCTACCTCTAAGGGGGCCGCTAGGTGGCACAGTGGATAAAGCACGGGACCTGGATTCAGGAAGACCTGAGTTCAAATCCAGCCTCAGACACTTGACCCTTACTAGCTGTGTGACCCTGGGCAAGTCACTTAACCCCCATTGCCCCGAAAAAAAATAGTGTATCATATAGAAATATAATAATTATAATTAGTAATAATAGTAATGGTAGCAGTGATAGTGGGGGTGGTAGTAGTGGTGGTGGTGGTAATGGTAGTTGTAGGAGTGCAAACTTTCTGCCCTACTTCCAGTATAGACTGAGCTACCATGGTCTTACCAGGTACATGGCAACCTCAAGAGAACCGCTAGTGGGAAGCCTGGAGCTCAGAATGGGTGTGATGACAATAGAAATGGCAATAGCCAGGTAGTGTGATAAAACAGGTTACTTTTAAAAAAATCTGTGATCACCCCAGAACTTGACTCTTCCTGGTGGTTATAAGGTTGGGAACAGCCTTCCCCTTTATCTGTCCCCCTCCTAGTACTGACTCCTAATTACCTTGCAGTAACCACAGACTCTGAGGCCACTTCTGCTGAGTGTAATCATTAGACTTACATATTCTAGTGGCTAGAACACAAGACAAGGAATCAAGATTTGGGTTCCAGTTCCAGCTCTTCCACTCATGAACTGAGTGACCCTGGACAAATCACCTCTCTGTGCCTATTTACTGGTTTTATCACTGTCCTGATGAGAAGAGTCTGGTGAGTTAAATTCTGTGATACTCTAGCTATGTGACCCTGGGCAAGTCACTTAACCCTCATAGCTGTGCAAAAAACCAAAACCAAAACAAAAGAAAAGAATTTCTGTGATGCTAAGGAATAGATAGCATCTATTCTATACAGGTAAGTAATTTCAAGGTTTTGACATTTGGTGGCTCCTGCAAAAGACAGAGTCATCTCTCATTTACCCCAGGAAAGCAAATTTACACATACCAGAGTGCCCCAAAAGTCTAAACATTCCCTTGGTTATGTTGATAATGATCTGGTTGACACAGATATAGAGAGATAGCAACAAGGTTTTTGTTTGTTTATTTATTGTTTTTTTTGGTTTTGTTTTTGGTTTGTTTCTTTGTTTTGTGGTAACCAGAACTGAAAGAAGAAACTCGGGGGTTTGATTGTCATGGCTGGAAGAGATTTCTGTCTCTATCACTGCTACCTCTCCTCTAGCTGGCTCTCTTGATCTCAGTCTCTCACTTGATCTCTTGATAGAGGCAAAGTAAGGTAGTAGAGAGAGTGCTGACCTTCTGATTGGGAACACCCAGGTTCAAACTCAGTCTCTGACTTGTGCCCTTGGGGTCATTCAGTATTATTTAACTCCTGAGTGTTCTAGACTGTATGCTAAGACTGTAAGTTACAGAGGAAGCTGATATACATTAGTAAATGAGTTTTCTTATCTGGAAGTTCCAGAGAAATCATTGGTCCTATACCTGTATCTATTTCTAGTGAGATGGCAGAGTTGGTAGGATATATACACTGAATAAAGGGGTAGGAATTTGGGGATAGGGATGCAGTTCATCAAACAGAGGAGACAAACAGATAATATACAGCCTAGTGGACATGTGACACCTAGCACAGAGAAAATGAGCCCAACAAAGATAATATGCTCAAGCAAAGAACAGGGATATGATACCCAGGAGAATACAGCACAATGACATCACCAGAGAATATCAGCAGCCTTGTAGCTTTGGGGGCTTCCTTTCATATTTTCCCTAACTATATGAGTTCCCAGTGTGTACCCATTCATGCGTGTTCCCTGATCATATCAGTTATCTCTCCTTACTGATGGTGTGATAACTTCTGAGCCAGTATATTTCATGTGTGCACAGGGGGGAGTCTTTTTTTTTTTTTTACATTTTATTTGCTAAGCTACTCGACTAAATGTTTTATGGCTTAAGATAATGTCCCTTAGGTGGCTGTTAAAAGCCAACACATCGGGGGCAGCTAGATGGCGCAGTGGAAAAAGCACCGGCCCTGGAGTCAGGAGGACCTGAGTTCAAATTCGGCCTCAGACACTTGACACTTAACTAGCTGTGTGACCCTGGGCAAGTCACTTAACCCCAATTGCCTCACAAAAAAACAAAAAACAACAACAACAACAACAACAAAAAAGCCAACACATCAGTGGGGGCTTATGAGTACTGACACAGATTTTCTCAAACCTAAGATAGTTCTTTTATGGACCTTGTGTGAGAGGAGTAACCTAGGTCTTCCACTTGTAGTGCTTTAAGAATTGCAAAGTACTGGGGCAGCTAGGTGGTGCAGTGGATAGAGCACTGGCCCTGGAGTCAGGAGTACGCGAGTTCAAATCCGACCTCAGACACTTAACACTTACTAGCTGTGTGACCCTGGGCAAGTCACTTAACCCCAATTGCCTCACTAAAAAAAAAAAAGAATTACAAAGTACTTTGAAGAGAAGAAATTGGCATTACAGGTATTATTCCTGTTTTAACAGATGAAGAAACAGAGGGTCAGAGAGGTTAGGTGATTCTCCAGGTGTGTCACAGAAAGTAAGGATGCGTCCAAGTAGATTTTAAAGTTGGATCTCCTTAGATTCCAACTAATCTTTAATACAAGGACAGCTGGGTGACAGGTGGCTCAGTGGATAAAGTCCTGGGCCTAGAATGAAAAAGACTCTTTTGAGTTCAAATTTGACCTCAAACACTTACGAACTGTGTGATTCTGGGCAAGTCACTTCACACTACTTGCCTCAGTTTCCTCATCTGTAAAATGAGCTGGAGAAGGAAATGGCAAACCACTCCAGTATCTCTGCCAAGAAAACCCCAAATGGGGTCACAAACATTTGGACATGACCGAACAACAACAATTCTTTACTAACTCTTTAATTCTATTAATACTTTAATGCTACAAATGCCATCTACTCAAAACAATAATGATCATAGCAGCCAATTTTTATATACTATTTTAAGCTTTTCAAAGCATTTTCCATATATTATCTCATTTGATCTTCATAACAACCTAGTAAAATGGTTGGATTACTATCCCCATTTAACAGATGAGAAAACTGGTAAGTGATATTAAAGCTTGTCATACTCTGTGGAATATGCCCTAGAAGGCAATTCACCATCTCCTAGAAATACCACTGTGATAAATGTAGTCATTACCTTCTCTAGTACACACCCATTGTCTCATAGATGGGATGACCAAAGACTGACAATGTTACCCCAATCAGTGAAGCACACTGATGATCTGTAAGAACAGGAAGGCAGCAGCTGCTGTGAGGATACCAGGTTAGTACTCATTCTGAAACTCACTGTACGCAGCCTAGAAAATTAGGAAGAATCAAATGATCTCTTTGTATTTAGCTTAAAACTGCACTAAGACTTTTGGGATAACCTCTATTACATTAATGAATGTTGCTTTTTAAATTTTTCCTTCTCTTCCACGTTTCTCTTCCCAGCTAGACTGATCATTTAGCAAACTTGCTGAGTATCATTATATGTGATTAGGGGCTACCTAAGAGTGGTTTTCTTTGTTTTTTCATCCCCTGTCATCAATGAGATATCTGATCTTTTTTTTTTTGGGGGGGTGGGTATGAAGGAATTAGCAAGCACGAATCCACTTAATGAGGGCAGTGGTCTTAAACCTACTCTGAGGCTGTTTGCAAGCGGCAGATCAAAGCCGGGAGAGTAGAATCTATGGTCTAGCATTTAAAATATCCCATCTTGGAAAAGAATTGGAAACTGAAGGGATGCCCATCAATCAGGGGATGGCAAAACAAAGACAGGTATATGAAGGGGATGGGATACTATTATGTTGTAAGAAATGATGAAAGAAGTAGTTTCAGAGAAGACTGTGAAGATGGTGAGCAAAACCAAGAAAACAATGTATACTGTACAGTATCTACTGCAGACAACTTTGAAAGACCTCAGATCTCTGATCCATCTCTGATCATTGCTGGGATCAGTTCAGAGGACTGATGATGAAGCAGGTTACCCATCCTCTGATGGACTCAGGAGGCCCAATGAGACATTTTCGGGGGCATGGCTAATGTGGGAGTTGACTTTGCTTGTCTGTGCTACTTGTCACAAAGATTTTGGTTTTTTGGTGTTTTTTTTTTTTAAATAGAGATAAAGAAAGTGAGGGGGGGCAGCTAGGTGGCACAGTGGATAAAGCACCTGCCTTGGATTCAGAAGGACCTGAGTTCAAATCTGGCCTCAGACACTTGACACTTACCAGCTGTGTGACCCTGGGCAAGTCACTTAACCTTCGTTGCCCTGCAAAAAACCCCCCAAAACAAAAAAACCTCTTTCCTGCAAAGAGAGAGAGAGAGAGAGAGAGAGAGAGAGAGAGAGAGAGAGAGAGAGAGAGAGAATATAGATTTTTTTTTAATTAAAAAAGAATTTTAAAAATAAAATGACCCATTATAGGGCAGTGAGAGGGCAGTGTTAAAGGCAGGTAAGCAGAAGTACCAGATTAGGCCTCTTTGAAATCAATTAGTGCCACACCATCGATCTCTTTTTCTAGATGACTTTTCCCATGTATGTGCTTCTTTTCCCTGGTGCTATGAATACCCCTAGGGAAGTCTGGTGTCCTGAGTTAATTTGCAAGCTGTCCAGATATTAGGCCCAGAAAATACCAAAGGATTGAGCCATTCTGTGTCAGCAAATCTGTTACAGCTATGTACTTGATAATACTTTCTAAGCCCTTCCTCATACTCTATCAGAGACTGAGGGACCCTGAGAGATACAGCAGACTCTCATAAAGTTTATGTTTGTGTGTGTGTGTGTGTGTGTGTGTGTGTGTGTGAAGGGCAGTGAGGATTAAGTGACTTGCTCAAGGTCACACAGCTAGTATGTGTCATGTGTCTGAGGCCAGATTTGAACTCAGGTCCTCCTGAATCCAGGGCCAGTGCTTTATCCACTGTCCCCTCTCATAAAGTTTATTATTTTGTTGGAGGAAAACAATATGAAATAAAGCAACTGAAGAAAAGTAGAGCATTGCATCGGAAGTCAGATGACCTGGGTCCAAATCCTGGCTTTGCCAAGGTACCATGTCAGTGAGCATACTCCGAGTCACTATTCCTCATTCTGTGTGACCAGGAGGAAGGTTTGGAATGGCCTGCTTTCAACTGCGTGTGACTCATCACTGAGGACCTGCTTGGAGATGCTCTTGTTTTCTACAAAGACTGAGTATATTAAAAATAAAAAGATGGGGGGGGGCATAGCCAAGATGGTGGAGAAGAGGCTGTGACTCCCACAAGCTCCAGATAAACCCATCCACTCACACCCAAATAATGCAGTAAATAAATAAATAAATATAAAGGAATGGCCCACCTCTGTTCTGTTAAAAAAAATTATTTACTAGCTAATCTAATCTGGAAAATTTATATAATTTTGGATTTATGAAAAATTATAATTATATGAAAAATTGTAAGTTTAGGAAAATTATAATTGGGCCATAAGTCCCTTTGTGGTCGCCATTCAAATGTAAAAATATTTTTACTGACTAGCCTAATTTGGGGGCTAATTTGACTGGAGGACTAATCTGGGGATTTTTGACTGTTAGCTATCTGACTGGGTTTAATTTAATATGGGCCATTTATAAAGTTCCACCACACTGCTCCACTCCCAAATTGATAAGCACAGGATTAAGAAGCCTCTTAACTAAATAATCAAAGCAGTTTATTTATGAGATACTATTGAAAATTAAGAATACAGGGAAATAAAACGTATAACCTGACTGCATTGTGGGTGCTCTCTTTCCACTTGTCTCTTTCCCACCTGCTGGGCCTTGAACTTTTCCAATACAATAAGGGCTTTAGCCGCCTCTCTCCTCAGGGCACTCAGGTACTTTATTCTAACTCCTCTTAATCTTCACTTTCTCCAACCTATACCCTGTGCTGACTGCTTCTTTGCTCTCCACTGCCTCCTGTTCAGTCTGTCTTCTGCCGCCTTTGCTCCTAGTCCTGCGTTGCTGTTTGTCTCACCCCCCCCCCCACCCCACAGCTCCTTTCTAATCTCATCAGCTGCCCTCTTCACCTCTTCTCAGCCCCCTGTCTCCTTGTCCGAACCGAACTGCTCCATCCTTGTCCACTCTCACTCATCCTAACCGCTCAGTCCTTGTCCACCCGAACCTTTCTAATGTTCTCAGCCTCCTCCAGTCCTCTTCTCAGCCCCCTGTCTCCTTGTCCGAACCAAACCCCCTGTTTCCTAACTCCGCGGTCTCTATATACCTCTTCTTCTCTCCACTCAAATCTCGGGGCTTCCTGCGCCCACACACCAAGCTCAAGCAGCTCATGTCTCAGCACAGGCTATCTGGGATCTTTCAGATGGCTCTGCTCAGGTCGGAGGGAGCTGGGGGCTTTTTTTTCCTCAGCTGTCTGACCTGGGGTCTTGTACAGCCCATGGGGCTTTTGGGCTCAGCTGAAGCAGAGGGGGAGGGGAAGAGACCCTGAGGGCCTAAGGCTTTCTAATCTCAGCCTAAAGGTAGGGTCCCCAAATCAAAATAAATTTCCACAGTTCCCTTTCCAGATTCAGATTGTGGTGGACTTTTTCAAGCTACTGGCCTCATTTTCCTACCTTGGTTTTTAAGCTACTGTGGACACATCAGCAAACATATATCGATTACCTCATTAAACCTATATCTGGGTTTGAGCTACCTCCTTTATTTTTTTGTTTTTGTTTTTTTTTCTCCTCACATTTAAGGTGAAAGAAAGAGGTTTCCATTCTGACATGGATGTATCCAGAATTGGAGATGAGGACCTTGTGAGTTAGAGAAGTCAGGGGGCCCTGAATCTCACTGGGTCTAAACTGAATGAGAATGGGGGGGAGTCCTAGGCAACTACTCCAGGATTGTTGGAGAGGATGGCCCACACCTGACCACTTTATCCACAGACAAGTACCATGAGTTCTTTCTACAGGAAAGAACCCAGGTGGAAAGTAAAATGCTTCATTAGCAATTCTACAAAGCTATTTTATGTTCTGATCAAGTTGAAGTATAAGCCTCCTGCTGATTATAACAATAGCTATAAGTTAATTTATGAAATTCTGATCTGTTGATGTGTCTGTGAGTCTTTTTGTTAAGCATTTCTTGTATGTGTAGAATAAATTACCTGTTCCATACCTGATACACATTGTATGTCGAGGACCTTTGTATATTCTTCTTTGGGGGGGGGGGGTGTTGGTTGGGACTGGAGAGGCCCTAGACCTGAGCAAATTGGTAAAATCATCCTCTAGTCTATTGGGATAGGGGGATTACAGAGTCAAAGAGTGTAAGAACTGGAAGTCCAACCCCTTTCATTAGAGGTAGGTTCTTCCAAGACTGAATTCCATCCAACTACATTCCTGGGCACTGAATGAGGAATGGGCACAATGTGCTAGGCGTGTCACCTTGGGGACTTTCTTTGCTTCTCTGATGCTATTTCCTCATGTGTAAAATGAAAGAATTTTCCTTCTAGGTCTCAATAAAAAAGATTCTCATGGATTCTAAAGCAAATTCTTAACACATATAAACTAACAGTTTAAATACATTACATTCAGCAAGTCTTTACTGAGCAACTTCTAGGTCTCTGGCAGGCAGATAAGGAAGTGTTATAGGGAAGTGGCACTGGATCTCCTGGAGGAAATGATACCCCTCACTCCTGGTCCTCCATCTGGGGGCCAGAATATGTCTAATTCTTCTTTCACATGACAATCCTTCGAATACTTGAAGACAGTTATCATGTTCCCCACTCCTCACCCCCACCTTCACGTTTCTTCTTCCAGGCTAAGCATCTCCACATTTTTCGATATTACATACTTCCCCCAGCTCCATAATCTCAGGACCTTTCCCTATAAGTGATCTCTACCATCTGGTTGATCTCAAGTTTCTTATTGCCCTTCCTAAAATGTGGTAACCAAAAATGAGAGCAAAACTACAACTGTGGTAACTAGGGTGGCAGAATTGAGGGGCGCTATTTCCTCCCTTAATGTGGACTGTATGTCTATCTTAATCCATAAGAGGAGGATAAAATGAGTTTGCAGACTATCAAATCATACTGTTGCCTCAAATTGACCTCACAGCCTCCTAACACTCATTACTTTTTGAGATAAACTGTAACCTAGATATATCTCCACATCTTATACTTGTGAAATTGATTTTTTAGCTTAATTGTAATTTTTTTCCATATAAATATTTTATTATTTTGCAGTTACATTTAGAGATAGTTTTCAACATTTGTTTTTAGGAGATTTCTAGTTTCAAATTTTTCTCCCTCCCTCCCCTCCATCCCCAAGACAGCAAGTAATCTGATATAGGTTATACATGTACAATCACATTAAACATATTTCTGCATTAGTCATGTTATGAAAGAAGAATAAGAGCAAAAAGGAAAAACCTCAAAAAAGAAAAACAAGAGCAACAAAAACAATATAAATATTATGGTTTGATCTGCATCCAGCTTCAACAGTTCTTCTTTTTTTTCTGGATTTAGAGAGCATTTCCCATCATGAGTCCTTTGGAATTATCTTGGACCACTGTATTGCTGAGAAGAATCAAGTCTATCACAGTTGATCAACACACAATGTTGTTGATAATGTGTACAATGTTCTTCTTGTTCTGCTCATCTCACTCATCATTAGTTCATGCAAGTCCTTCCAGGTTTCTCTGAACTCCTCCTGCTCATTGTTTCTTACAGCACAATAGAATTCCATTACATTCATATAGTACGACTTGTTCAGCCATTCCCCAATTGATGGGCAACCCTTCAATTTCCAATTCCTTGTTACCACAAAAAGAGCAGCTATACATATTTTTGTATACTTAGGTCCTTTTCCCTTTTTTATGATCTCTTTGTGGAAAAGACCTAATAGTGGTATTGCTGGGTCAAAGGGTATGCAAAGCTTTATAGCCCTTTGGGCATAGTTCCAAACTGCTCTCCAGAATGGTTGGATCAGTTCACAGCTCCACCAACAATGCATTAATGTTCCAATTTTTCCAATTTTTTTTTTCTTTTTGAGATTAGCTCTCCCTATTTTACCCAGGCTGGAAGTACAATGTCCACTTATGGGCCCACTCCCACTTCTGATTGGCACAGAAAGTTTAACTGCTCTATGTCCAATCTGGATTGGTTAGTCCCTCCTTGGACAGTCTGGTGGCCTTCCACTCCCAAGGACTCAATACATTGGATTGGATTTAGCCCTAGTGCATCTCAGAACTCCTGAACTCAAGCAATCCACCAGCCTTAGCCTCTCCTAGTAGTAGGGATTACAGGTATGAGACGTCATGTCCAATCCCAGGGTAAAACTTTCTAATTATTTCCATTATATTTCATCTTAATAGATTTGGTTGAACGTTCTATTCTATAGAGATATCCTTGTTTTCTAATTGTCACCCAATATGTGAATTGTATCTCCCAAGTTTGTGTCCTTTACAAATTTACTAAGCATGTTATCCATGCCTTTATCTAAATGTAACACCCTTTTCTAGTGAACGGTCAATTTGGAGCTGGGGTGAAGAGATAGAAAAAATATACTTTTTTTTTTTTTCTGAAGCTGCTTCTAGTTTGAAGTATTTCTAGGAGAGTGAAGAAATCCCCTAGGAAAAAAGGCACTTGACCTTGGGATTGAGGGCCACCAGGTCAAAGGGCAACCACAAGAGACTGGCCAGAGAAGTTTTAGAGAACCACTCAGAGAAGGAAGCAGACTGTGGGTCTCCTACAGAGAGCAATGGGGAGTGGGAGCTAGAGCAGGTGATTAGAGCAGAGCAGACCAGACCAGGATGCTGAGGTCAGATGGTAATGGCATAACCCAGGCAATTTCCACTAGAGACAAAGCTGTCGGGTAACTAATAAATGGCTATATTTTGAGACTGGGCATTCAATCACTTTTGAATCTGACAGTATTATTTATTGTCTGCTCCATACCTAGCCACCTTTTCCTCAAGAATAGAATGAGGTACGTACAGGGTATCTCAAAAGTCTTAGTGCTGCCTTACCTTTAATAGTTCTGTGCTATGAAGTATGTGCTATATACTTCATCAGATGATTTGATAAAATCTAGGGAAATTATATCTATGGCATTACCCTGATCTATCAATCTCATTTATCTCTTTATTTGTTGTTGTTGGAGTTGTTTTTTGGTACCAGACTTGTGATTTCATTGGTAAAAGAAACTCCCTTTACCAGTATATCTGAGTCTGCTTTACCATTTACACTCTTAGTGGAGGCAATGCAAAGTTGAATGACTTGTTGGGATTATAGCCAGTAGATGTTAGAGGCAGGATATAGACCCATGTCATTCTGACTCTGATGCCTATAATCCCTATTGCATTTTGCCAGTCTATTACTCTGTTAAGGAAAAAAAAAATAACGAAGCTAATTCATCATGACCTATTCCTGATAAAGCCCAGCTTGCTTTTTATGATGACTACTTCCCTTTCCCTATGTTCAATAACCATACTTTAAAAATATATTCCGGGGCGGCTAGGTGGCGCAGTGGATAAAGCACCGGCCCTGGATTCAGGAGTACCTGAGTTCAAGTCCGGCCTCAGACACTTAACACTTACTAGCTGTGTGACCCTGGGTAAGTCACTTAACCTCAATTGCCTCACTAAAAAAAAAAAAAATTAAAAAAAAATATATATTCCAAGATTTTGTCAAGAATCACAAGCAGGCAAAAAAAAAAAGAACCAGAAGCAGGCTTCCTGGCCTATATTTTCCAAAGTCTATTCTCTTATCTTTTTTGGAAATAAGGACATTTATTGGTGCCCAGTCCCGTAGGACCTCTTTATTTCTCTCTAGCCTTTCATAGATTGCTGATGGTAGCTCAGTAGTCACATCTGGCTAGTCTTTTAGGATTCATGGATTTTGTTTGTCTAGGCCCGCTGATTTAAATTCATCAAAGATACCTAGGTAACCTCTCATTATCTCCTTACTTATCTTTGACATTAATTTCTTACTAGTTATTTTAGTTCTGTCCTTTCCATTCTAAAGAATGTTCTTGGTGAGAAAACAGAAGCAAAATAAAGAACTGAGCAGTTCTACTTTCTCCTATCCTCTTTCATTTTCTAATCTATTCTAAGCACAGGACTTATTCCTTAGACTCTCCCTTTCTTTTTTTTCCCCTCTGATATTTACTCCCTAGACTCTTTTGATTACAAACTTTAGCCCTCCTGACGTTAGTCAGTGTTACAGCCAGAGAGATGCTGGAGCCAGCTTAAACCAGCTTTCCTCAGAAATAAGCAATCGCTAAAAACCAGGATTTGATTTATTGTTTTGTTGGTTGTCTAGACTTAAGAAAGTGATAGAGACAGTGTTAATAATGAAGATTACATTTTTAAAAGTATGTACTGCATAGATTTTTTTCTCAAAAAGCTAGTTAAATATTTACAGCATACCTCTGGTTGCAGTCCTGATTCATGCCTACCTTTCATCCATCTACATGGATTCTATATTCTACAAGTATCTTATAAAGATCAAAGTTCATCAATAAGTTCTCTGTGTAATGCTATAATTAAGAATTCACATGGGGGGCAGCTAGGTGGCGAAGTGGATAAAGCACTGGCCCTGGACTCAGGAGGACCAAATACGGCCTCAAACACTTGACACTTACTAGCTGTGTGACCCTGGGCAAGTCACTTAACCCCCATTGCCCCGCCAAAAAAAAAAAAAAAAGAATTCACATGGCTGGGATAAATTCATTAACAAGGTGGTAATGGGAATACAGGGTAATCCTATAGGATGTGTAGTTTCACTGGGAGAGGAAAGAGCCTAGCCCCTAAAGAGTCAAGCCTTCCTCCCTGATAATGGGGTAGGAGGCTGAACCATCAATGGAGTTGGAGGCTGAATCATTAATGGGATAGGAAGCTAAACAATCAATGAGGTTGGAAGCTAAATCATCTACTTTTTATTTATTTATTTTTTTGGTGGGGCAATGAGGGTTAAGTGACTTGCCCAGGGTCACACAGCTAGTAAGTGTCAAGTGTCTGAGGCTGGATTTGAACTCAGGTGTTCCTGAATTCAGAGCCAGTGCTTTATCCACTGTGCCACCTAGTTGTCCCCCCCACCCCGCCCCCCCGAAGCTAAACCATCAATGAGGGTAGGAATCAATGGGGTAGGAAGCTGAACCATGAGTGGGGTATTGGAAGAGATAACACAGGGGCAAAGAAACATATAATATGCCTGTTCCCCAAAGAAAACTGGTTTAACCAATGATGCTCATATAATGCTTTCAAGTTTGTGAGTTTTTTGCATACATCAACTCACTTGAGCTTCACAACAATCTGTGAGCTCCATATAAAAGATAGTGCTATTCCCATTTTGCATATGAGAAAATAAGCTCTGAAGAGGTTAACTGACATTAGAGCTGGGAAGGTGGACAAATATTATCTAATGATTAGATTCTAATCTCACCTTTTCATTTTACAGATGAAGAAACTTAAGCCCAGATAGGTAGTGACTTCTCCAAGGTCACATAATTGGTAGAATTGGGAACAAAACTGAGGTCCCCGGACTTCAAAATCACCTCTCTCTGTACTGCACCTGCTGCCTCTCCCACAGCTGATGTGTTTGTGGCAAGATTCCATTCTAGGCCTTTGTAATTCATTGACTTCTAAACCTTTAAATTAATTTCTTATTAATAATAAGCCCAGTATTTCCTCTATTGCTATTTTACCTAGATGACCAGTAAAGGTTCCTTTCAGTTCTAGGTCTGTTGTTGTTGTTATTTCAGTCCTGTCTGGCTTTCTAACCTCATTGAGGTTTTCTTGGCAAAGATACTGGAGTGCTTTGCTGTTTCTTCCTCCAGCTCATTTTACAGATGAGGAAACTGAGGCAAACAGGGTTCAGTGACTTGCTAAAAGTCACATAGCTAGTATGTGTCTGAAGTCAGATTTGAACTCAGGAAGATGTCTTCCTGACTCCAGGTCCAGCACTCTATCAACTGTGCCACCTAGCTGCCCCATTATGGATTCTATGAGCCTAGAAAGTGTAAAGCCTGTTTAAAGGTGAGTTATTATTATTAATCATCACCATCAGCTCCTCTTGCTGGTTGGATGCTTTAATGACTCATCACATGGAAAATATCACGGGTGTGAAGATCTGAACCTCAAAATAAAGTGTACATAAATTTGTTTAAAAACCAGAAAACATTTGAAAAGGGCAGGCACATTGTCACCGATAGCCAAAGGACTTTGTATTTGTTATTGATAGTACCACACTGTGATATGTACTGAGTTTGACTTTAAAATGTTGTTGTTTGCCCTTCATTCTTGAAAAGGACCATGACAGATGTCATGACTTGCAATGAATTGGATTTCAGTGAGGGAGGGCTGTGCAAAGTCACCAGCCTCACTCTCTCCTCATGAGCCATCTAGGTCCAGTAGCAAGATATATTATCAGGACAACTGGAGATGGCCCCAGGTATTTAAGACAATTGGGATTATGTGACTTGCCTAGGGTCACACAGCTAATAAGAGTCAAGTTTCTGAGGTCAAATTTGAACTCAGGTCCTCCCGACCCCAGGGTCAGTGCTCTATCCACTGCACCACCTACCTGCCCCCAAACATTGATTTACTGGTCAATGATGGCTACACATGCCATGGTGAGTTTTTCCTTTGTAAATATAAAAACTGAGGGAGACCAGCAAATTCTAATGAATACTATTGTCAGTTGTCATCAGTGTCATATCTCCCATGTAGGAGGACAAATGGGTGCCAGTTATTAGGACAATCATGGAGACAAAGGAAAAGTCCTCTTCCTTGTGGAAAGAATATTGAGACCATATCAGAATTCAAGCACTATAGCAAAGTTTCTTAAACTGTGGGTAACTGAATGTGGGGGTTGTGAAAAATTTGGCAACAGTAAAAGGTTATATATATGTATTTAATATACCTATATACCTGGTGTTGAATAAAAATCTCTGGCAAGTGGAATCTGGTGAGTGGAAAAAGTTTAAGAAGCCCTGCACTAGAGGACCAGCTAAGTTAGGATCCAAAATTCCTTCAAGATGTCAAAATTCAAGAGGAAGAGATGTAATTATTGAAACTGATGGATAGAGCAGAGAATTCAAACTGAGGATAAGGAGGCATACCACCATACTTATATGAGCACTCCTTCCCATTTTCTTTTTCTGGATCTCTATCCATATCAAAGCCACTAACAATGGCTATCCCCCAAGGCTCTGTCCTGAGTCTCTTCTGTTCTTCATTTGGTGATCTCATCGGTTTCCATGAGCTCAATTATCATCTCTTTACAGATAATTCCCAGACCTTTATTTACAGCCCTAGTGTCTCTCCAGGGCCAACTAGATGGCACAGTGGATAGGGTGCTGGGTTTGAAGTCAGGAAGACCTGAGTTCAAATCTGGTCTCAGACACTTACTAGCTGTGTGACCCTGGGCCAGTCAGTTAACCCTGTTTGCCTCAGTTTCCTCATCTGTCAAATGAACTGGAGAAGGAAATGGAAAACCACTCCAGAATCTCTGCCAAGAAAGACCCAGATAGACATGACTGCTGAACAACAAAAAATCTCTCTCCCGAATTCTAGACCTCCATTATCATGTGTCTTCTAGACATCTTGAAATGGATGTCCTGTAGCCACAATATGTCCTAAACAGAACTCATCTTTTCTCCTAAACCCTCCCCTCTTCTTAACTTTTCTATTACTGTCAAGAACAGCCCCAGCCTCTCAGTCACTCAGGCTCACCACTGCTGTTGTCCTTGGTTCCTAATTCCTATTCATCTCACATATCCAAGCTATTGTCAAATCTTGCAATTTCCCTCCCCAACATCTTCCTTATATGTTCTCCTTTCTCCACTCCCAGCAGCAACCATCTTAATATAAGCTCTTATTACATCTCACCTGAACTATAAAAACAGCCTTCTGGTTAATCTCTGTGCCTTAAGTTAAGTCTCCCTTTATTTTTTTTTTTTTAGGGGGGGGGGCATGAGGGTTAAGTAACTTACCCAGGGTCACACAGCTAGTGTCAAGTGTCCAAGGTCGGATTTGAACTCAGGTCCTCCTGAATCCAGGGCCGGCGCTTTGTCCACAAGTCTCCCTTTACTTTAACCTATCCCTTGAAGGCAAAAAAAAGCTGCCAAAACAATGTCCCTAAAGTGCTTTTCTGACCATGTCACCCCTCCGCACAATAATCAAGTGTGGCTCCGGATTACCACCAGGATCAAATATAAAATTGTCATTTAAAGTCCTTCAAAGCCTGATCTCCTCTTATCTTTGCAGTTTTCTTATACTCCTCTCCCCTCCACTGTCTGTGATTCAGTCACATTGGCCTTCTTGCTGTTTCTTGCAAACAACACTCATCTCCCAACTCCCTCCCTGTATTGGCAGAATGCCTAGAAAACTCTCTCTTTGCTTTTACCTCTTATTTCCCTGACTTCCCTTAAGACTCATTTCAAAGCCCACCTTCAGTGGGAGACCTTTCCCTTTCTGTTGCTAGTGTCCTTCCTCTACGACTTACCTTCCATTTATTCTGGGTTTTTTTTGTTTGTTTGTTTGTTTTAAATTTTGGTGAGGCAATTGAGGTTAAGTGACTTGCCCAGGGTCACACAGCTAGTCAGTGCGTTAAGTGTCTGAGGCCAGATTTGAACTCAGGTCCTTCTGAATCCAGGGCTGGTGCTCTATCCACTGTGCCACCTAGCCGCCCCATGCCACCTAGCTGCCCCCCATTTATTCTGTATGAATTTTTTACATTCCTAGTTATTGGCATGTTGTCTCTCCCATTAGACTGTGAGCTCCTTTTGGGCAGAGACTCTTCTTGCCTTTTTATATCCCCATTGTTTAGTTTAATGCCTGACACACAGTAGGCACTTAATGAATGTTTGCTGACTGGTTTTGAAAAGTGTCATCCTCTCTCTCTCTTTCTCTCTCTCTCTGTACCTCTTTGTTTCACTCTGTCTTCCTTGCTCCCCGTTGCTTTGTTTCTGTCTCTTTGTCTCTCCTCTCTTGCTTTCTGTCTCTCTCTCTCTGTCAGTTTCACTCTCTTTTTCTGTCTCTTTCTCTGCTTCTGTCTGTCTGTGTGTCTCTGTCTCGCCCTTCCCTCTATCATAGCCAAAAGGATCCCCCCACTCCCATAAACAAGTAGGGGAGGGGAGAATGGCCAAGCACCATTAACACCTTGTAATAAGCCAACTCACAGAGTTCGAGGGCGACACAGAGATTTCACTTCAGAGGGACTGATTTGGCTTAAAACATCAGTGCTATTTCCCATAGGTTGTTTTGCTTTTAAACAAAAAAACAGCTTGTTCTCACACTGTCACCCAAAGGGGAAGCTCAGGTGGCAAAATAATCCTGTTCAGAGAAGGTCTGAGTTTCCCCTTCTTTTCTGTCCTAGTCTCCCTGAAGGATGAAGAGGAAAGCACACGTGAGGCTTCTTATGGAAATGCAGCCACACATGGTGGAGCAGGTGCTGAGAGGAAGGCACAGAGCATCTGGAGGGAAACTGGGCTGTGATGTGCCATGGTGGCCAGGCTGGATCCACCTACACTTCTCTCATTTTTAAAATTAAATTTGCTGCTGGCCGTATTTTTATCTTGATGTGCAGAACCCTTGGAATGGATGTGACCAGGGTCAGAAAGACACCAGGAGTTTGGAGCCTGGCAGGTGTGAAGCCAGTGCAGCAATGACTGTGCTATTCTAAGAACTCTTCCCTACTGAAAACTTCCAGGGCAGATTTTTCCCTCTGAGCCCATTCCCCCAGGGCCAGACCACATTTCACACCTCTCCAAGGTTCTCCACTGGCCTGAAGGAGCTGGGGGTTCCTGGTTTTTCTGTGTCCCTTATTGATTGTGTTCCCTCTCTTTTAGGGAGACCTAGCACCCAGTTCTATTTAATCATTTAACAATCAGATTACTTTTTACAGACTATTTATTTCAAAAGTACACTAAGAATAAATGTATAAATAAACATGTATCTTCATCACACATAACACCTCAGTATATGGGGAAAGGAGAGGGACTGGGCTCACAGTTTAGTTCATTGTTTTAGTCCCTCAAAGTTCTGAAAACAAAGCCTGCCTGGAGCTGGTATTGTGGCTCCCTGCTTCCTCAGAGATTCCCTGGTGGTCTGACAGCAACATCTGACCCGAGATCCTAGGGCATCGCGTCACCATAGCTTGGGCTTCAGGGTTTGGGACTCTCCTCCCTGTACCAGAATCGAAAAGGATAAACAAAACAGAACAAAATCCCGAGACCATTTCTCAGAGGCCACATGGACTGAGAAGAGGGAGAAGGCAGCCCTCAGACACTGCTCCCCTTACCACAAAGTTTCACTTTGAAGTAGTAAAAGAGGGTCTGGGGGCAGCTAGGTGTTACAGTGGATAAAGCACCGGCCTTGGATTCAGGAGGACCTGCGTTCAAATCTGGCCTCAGACACTTGATACTTACTAGCTGTGTGACCCTGGGCAAGTCTCTTAACCCACATTGCCCAGGGTCTATGACCTTAGAAAGGCGAGCAAGAGAGCAACTCTGTGCAGTCAAGTCAATTTGAAGAAGCCGACAGTTTTACTTATGCAAAAAGATGCTGCTTTTAATAACATGGTAGGCCCATGACTGTGCCAGTTCTGTTTCTCAGAAGCGGGTCTCTGGCATTTCCCATGTGAAAGATGAATCTTCATTTTAAGTCATCATGTGCCAAAGCCAAGACCATAGAAGTCAAGAAAAGAGAGATAGGATTGTATAATTGGAGACAGGGCTGGTTCCGGAGTCAAGGAGATTCAAGTCCTGATTTGGATATGTTAGCTATGAGACTAGAAGAATAGAAGCTCACATTTATATTGTGTTTTGAATGCATTGTTCTCACAACAGGGCTGTTGTGAGATGCGGTTTTTATCATCCCCGTTTTATAGATGAAGATATTGAGTCCCAGTGTGATTAAAGGAATTCAAGCCTGGTACATGTCAGGGGCAAGATTCCTGCTGTCCTGGCACCAAGTCCATCACTCTGCCACTATCCCACTGCCTTTTCTCTTCTTAGGGCAAGTCACTTAATCTCTCCATGGCCAGGGCAACTCTAGGGCTAGGGGTTTGAGTTAATCTGAGTCTCCAGAGGTACTTTCTACACCGAGAGTTATCTATTGCAATAAAATCATTGGTCAGGACCAAATTTTAAAAGTCACCTGACTAGACCTTGTTGACTTTTCTTCTGTCCTGGTATCCTTTTCTATGGCTTCAGGTGATATACTAGTGGGCTATGAGAGAGAGAGGGATTGGGGGAAAGGAAGCCCTTCTCATGTAATGGATTCTGTACTCCCTCAATTTCCACAATAATGAAACATCCCAGCAGAAAAATGTAGAGCTATTTTAAGACAGGATGAAAGCTGATAGAGATGGCTCCAAAGGGTTAGCCCTGGGCAACTTGAGTGGTACTGGAATTGCCTTTAGAATCTTTCAAATCCCTTTCAGACCCAGACCTGTGCCCTTTTTCATCCATCTTTCCCTAGTCTGCCCAGGATCTCAGCATCTCCATACCTCCAGGACATCTCATAAATTGCTGAGATGGTTAGGGACTTTAGATTAGAGATTATCTAATCCAATTACCCTCATTTTAGAAATAAAAACACTGAAGCCCATTGAGGGGAAGGGGCTTGACCAAGGTCACAGAAGTACAAAGTAGCAGGGCTGAGATTAAAACTCAGATCTTTTGATTCTAAATCCCAAACTTTTTCCTCTATGGCTTATCTAGTCTTGGTAACAACAGCACCCTGCTAAAGTGATTCAAAGTTAGCTAAGAAATTAATTCAAACTAAAGTATTAATTGATGATAATGGTTTAATGTATAACTTTTCCCAGGCAGCATTTGAATTTTAATAGGGCTTTTCAATGTTTTAATTCAAAGGAATTTCAGGCATGGGGTCACTGGATGGAGGTAGGGGAAGAGCTGAGAGTAATGGGATGCATTTTCATATGGGTTCATGAAGATTGCCTACAGTCATGGATCCTTAAGGAGGATCTGAAGGAGAAAAAGAGAAAATGAGAGAGACAGAGACAGAGACAGAAAGACAGAGAGGACAGAGAGAGACAGAGACAGAGACAAACAGACAGAGACAGAAAGACAAAGGGAGAGACAGAATGATAGAAACTTTTAACCTGGAAATTAAGGAAAAAATAAATATAGGAGAAATAAGGTCTTTAATGGGGCAGAGGAGCTATAACTCAGGGTATGCAAAGCAAGAATCCTAGGAATACCCAAAGATGGGGACTGAGGACAGGGTTTATATGGGGTAACAGAACAAAGGGAAGTATAAAACTGCTCTTGAGTTAAGTATAGAAACTATTTAATGTAAATGAACCTTTAACAAAGGGAATTATAAGACTGCCCTTGAGTTAAGTATAGAAGCAACTTAACTCTAAATAGAAATTACTTAATGTAAGTGGATCCTTTTATATAATAACCTAAAGTTCAGGGAGTAAGATGGGGAATCTCTGGGAGGGGGATAGTTTGGGGGAGATCCATAAGTCAATCAAGAGTCTGGAATTGACAAAGATTGGTTAGTGTTATGGGGGAAAATGGGGTACGGGTTGGGTTAGAGGTTGGGGTTCTTAGGAATTCCTCTTTAAAGAATTACACCCTCTTGCACACAAAAGCAGTTAGAATAAGATGGTAGTTTATTTAGGGGCAAGGGAAGGGAAGGGCAGGGAGGAAAGGGAAACCATGAAAGAAATCCTTGGACTTCTCATGGGGAGATAAGTATGGAACAAAGCAAGTGGCTCTGAGGTACCAATCTCCTCGAGCAGGAGACCGGCAGGTACTTTTATAGATGACTGATGGGGGTGTGACCATCTGCCTGTGGAAAGTTCCTTTAGTGAGGGAGGACCATCCCCTCTGGTGGTGGCTAGAGGAATTGGGTGAGGGGTGGCTACGAGTCTCTCAAGCCATCTCTCTCTTCAGGACACAAAGGCCGCAGCCACACCCAAATTTATCTCCCCAAGGGTAAGGGAGATCAGAATGAAGGGTGGAGGTCCTGAAGCTATCTCAGTCCCATTTGGCTCTGTTTATCTCTCTAGGTGTATCTGTCCTCTGGTTTAGTTTCTCAAGGAGAACATTCCTCAATGTGCCCCAGAGAACTTCTGGGGAACTTTGGGCCCCCAACAGTTAGCCCCAGGCAATTCACTGGTCTGGGAATGGGGAGTAGGTGGGGATCAGTCAGTTCTCAGTAAATTGTCTCTATCAAAACAGAGAGATAGCAAGGATAGTCAGAGGAAGGGAGAAACAGAGTGACTGAAAGAGACAGGAAAAGAGAGACTGAAAGAGACTGAGAGACAGAAACCAAGACAGAGAGATAGAGACAGAGACAGAGAGAGAATTTGGGGGGGGGGGAGGGAGGAATGTTGTGAGACCAAGTCATGGTGATGTGGGATGGAATCAGGGTCAAAATGATCGTGAGTCATCCCAAAAGAATTACAAGACTCAGTGACTCAGTTTCCCAAGTTTTATTGCAATATTGTGAGTGACCATAGGGAGAGAACCAGAAAAGTGGAAAGGTATTTCTCAAATAAGGAAAGGAAAGACAATTATAATTATAGTATGGATAAATCGATTATCAGTCTCATTATAATAATCTCCACTTTAGGGAGGTACAGGGGAGGATTTATCCTAATTTGGAGTTCCTGGGGTCCTAAGCCAACCCCTGATGTGGGTACCTTTTTCTGTGGAGGTGTTTTGGGGGTTTACAGATCATAAGGTGAATCTAGGGACAAATTTGGCCTTTTCTGCTCATGTCTCTTTCTGATTCCCATGCTTAGTTTAAAAACATCTTCATTTATCATTTATTCCTAGTTTGAGTTTCTATAGCCTGTCAATGTATCACTGTTATAGTCTTAGGCCTTCATGGCCTAGCTCCCTCTGTTCCCGCTATGGGTACTGATTACTTTGGGTATGCAAGAAGCAAGGCCCTGACTTATATTAATGAAGAAGTTATCCATTAACTGGGGTCTAAATCCCTCTTAGAGCTCATATCTGAATTAGAGCTGGGGTCTTAGGTTTTTCTGTTAACTCCTTTTTGCCTCCCACATCATTTCCCCCCTTTTCATAAGCCCCGGGGGAAAAAGGACGATGATCAATTCTTCTGTATCTACTTCCTGCTGAACAGGGGAGGGGGGGGCCCCGTGAAGTGGGACCCACATGGGGCTACATGAATGGAGGGAGATCTAGGGGCCCCGAGTAATAGGCTTTCCTGGTATACCTTAAGGGCTGTATAGAGGCTATTTGAGATGACACAAATGAAGTGATAAGATTACAAATACAGGGATCACAACACAAAACACAAATGATTTACAAACAGACCAAGGGACAACAGGCACCCTAATACAGGATAAATCTAAGAGTTCCATGAAAAACTGGATGAAGCAAGCAATTGTGAACAGTTTGAGCCATACAGCCAACCTTCAGGAGGTGTTCTGAACCATATAGACTCTGCCTCCATCCAGGACCACATTTGCCAGAGAGTTCAAGCACTCTTGCAATTTTTGTAACCCTAATATAGTAGAATCAGAAATTTATTCCATTACCAAAGTTAAATTTGTAAGCATACCTTCATGTTCAAGTTACCGAACAACAGGAATAGTGAGGGCAGCAGTTTTGCAGACCCACCAAAGAAAATGATCTCAGGTTCCTCTTCTAACTTTAGTATGAGGAGATGCAGTAGCATTCTTTTTCTTTTCTTGGTTTTTTGTTTTGTTTTGTTTTGTTTTGTTTTGCGGGGCAATGGGGGTTAAGTGACTTGCCCAGGGTCACACAGCTAGTAAGTGTTAAGTGTCTGAGACCAGATTTGAACTCAGGTCCTCCTGAATTCAGGGCCGGTGCTTTATCCACTGCGCCACCTAGCTGCCCCTTGCAGTAGCATTCTTACTCTGGAATCCAAGTAGCCCAAGATAACATATGGGTTTAAGCAAGTGGTAGTTAACACTAAACATTTATAATCTCCTCCTTGGTTTGGAAGGAGAGATACCTTGGGGCACAATAGGGAACAAGGGAACCAGGGCTAGAGTTGATTGGTGAATGGATTTAACAGCTAATCTAGCAGCAAGGTCTGCCCTGTGATTCCCTTGTACTATGGAGTTGGTAGCTTGGTGCCCTTGGCAGTACATAACAGAGATCTGACTGGGCAGATTTATGATAAAACCTAAAATGCATAACTATGTTTCCTATTTACCATCCTCCCTCTCATCTGAATGGAGAGGAATTTCACTTTCTTATAAACCAAAAAGATACCCAGTTAATTTAACCTTATCAGGCAGATGACAAACCTGAATATTAATATACCTAGTTGTTTGGCATATCAAATGACCACACATTTAAATTGAAAACAGTAAGATCTTACATACTTGCATTGTGCTCATTTCTTCTACTGACGACTTGCCCTGATTATAGAAATCTGCTATAAAAGAAAAATCAGGGACATGATCATAAGGCCAGGATAAAACTTCCTTAGCTCTGTTTGATTTCAGGTAAAGTTACAAGCGACCATCAGTCATACAATAATAGCCAAATTCAGGGATAAGCCAGGGGGGAAACATTTCCGATTCAGTAGGAACTCAATGAGCCAGAAGGAGCCTACCTTGGATTGAGTCTGAAATTGTCCTCTCAGCTTTTTCCTCAACCAATGAAATCACAGGTCCAGACTGTGGGTGTGACCAGGCAAAGGGGAAACAACAAGATGTTAAGATCAATTTTTCTTTTACCAGGCTGCTAAAAGACTGAATGTATTGTTAACAAATTTGATCCCCGAGAAAGGTTGAGAAAATGCAGCTTTCCTCCATCTTTGCAAAGGTTGGGGACTATGTCCATGGAATAATTTTGCATATGGTGTTGAACCTGGTTAATGTGCTGGTTGTTTTGTTGTTGTTGTTGTTGTTTCTGGTTGGTTTTATTGGACTGCTAATTTTCTCTAATCTTTGTGACAAGAAGTAGCTTGTTGGGTAGGGAAGGGAGAAAGATACCTTTGGAAATAAAGGTGATATAAAAATAAGATATCATCAAAATAAGATTTTTTTTTTGGTGAGGCAATTGGGGTTAAGTGACTTGCCCAGGGTCACACAGCTAGTGTTTGTTAAGTGTCTGAGGCCAGATTTGAACTCAGGTCCTCCTGAATCCAGGGCCACTGCGCCACCTAGCTGCCCCCTTTAAAATTGTTTTTTTTGTGGGGCAATGAGGGTTAAGTGACTTGCCCAGGGTCACACAGCTAGTAAGTGTCAAGTGTCTGAGTCTAGATTTGAACTCAGGTCCTCCTGAATCCAAGGCCGATGCTTTATCCACTGCGCCACCTAGCTGCCCCTAAAATAAGATTTTAAAAGTGCCGTCAAGATGTAAATGTAATGAATTTTAAAACTACACAGTTTTTAAAAAATTGTGACTGAAAATTATTTGCAGCTTCTAAATTTTGGTGCCCTGAGCAAAGGTCTTAGTTGCGACATCCTTGATACTGTTCTGGAGGTCAAAGGCAATGCCTCTTAACTGTTTTGGTCATATGTAGTTGAATGTGAAAGAAAATATCTGAGAGCAAGTTTTACTAGGGATTGTGGAGCCATCATACAAGTTCTCACCTGTTCCATCTCTGGCTGGCCCTGCTTGCATGCTGTTCCGTAGACAACAATCCAATTAGAGTGATTTATAAACCGAAGTCAGCAGGGAACCTTTAAATCTAACTTCCGGAGAAAGCTTTTAAATGATGCTTTGAAATTACCTTTTCCCTAGAGAGGATGGAAGAGTAACCCAGGGAAGAGTCTTCTTTGACATTCTTTTGACTCAGGACTAGCATTTCTAAATGGGATGAGATCTGAATACCCTGGAGTCTGATCCTTTTATAGATTATTTAATCCTTTGTTTCTCCTTTCCTTTCCTACTTTGTTTTTTTGTTTTTTGTTTTTGTTTTTGTGGGGCAATGGGGGTTAAGTGACTTGCCCAGGGTCACACAGCTAGTAAGTGTCAAGTGTCTGAGGCCGGATTTGAACTCAGGTCCTCCTGAATCCAGGGCCAGTGATTTATCCACTGCACCACCTAGCCGCCCCCTTCCTTTCCTACTTTGGCCCAGAGGATCTGAGATTTAGAGCTGGAAGCGACCTCAAATGTCTTGTCCATTTTATAGAAGAGGATGGCAAGGTTAGGAATTTGCCCAAGAAGACACCGTTAGTAAGAATTTGAACCCAGGTCCTCTGCTCCTAATGCAGCCATCTCTCCATTGTGCCAAGCTCTCTCCTTTTAACCACCTATCACTTTTGTCCATCAGATAGCAGACTGAAGAACAGAAGGAGTGAATATTTGTAGCAAATGCAGGACCCAAATAGGGTACAACTTTGGAATTTGGGAACAAGGTCAGAAAAACCTAAAATTAAAACTGATAAGAATGAGGAAGTTGATAAGGTTAGCCATCTTCCTAGGAAATATCTCTGTGTTAGATCATATATTTAGAATTGGAAAGAACTTTAGAGGTTATCCATTCCATTTGACAGATGAGGAAAACTGAGGTCCTGAGTAGTTAACTGGCAAGAAACCTAAAGGTCCCAACGCCCCCGAGGAATCCTTGAACTCTCCCAGGGGAGGGACAGCTCTGCCTCCCACCTCAGGAATGAGTATTGCAGAGCCTGACCCCAGAACACTGCTATGCTAGATATGAATGGGTGTTGCATATCTTACTGCTGCCCCATTATTCCAAAGTTCCCTCCCTATTGTTAGATTTCCCTCCCAGCTCTTTGTAACACCCTTCCCTCCCTTTTGTCTGGTAAAAATACAAAAGACCAGTCTTCCCTTACTCCAATGAGACAGTCACCAAGGTGATCTGTTCCCAGGCCATATTTCTCTCTCTTAATAAATCTCTTTGAGGGGCAGCTAGGTGGCACAGTGGATAGAGCACCGGCCCTGGAGTCAGGAGTACCTGAGTTCAAATACAGCCTCAGACACTTAACACTTACTAGCTGTGTGACCCTGGGCAAGTCACTTAACCCCAATTGCCTCACCAAAAAAAAAAAAAAAAAAAATTAGAATGTAAGCTTCTTGGAGGTACAGATTCTCTCCCCTCATACAGGTACTAAACAGTGAACCTGGAGTTTGAACCCAGGCGCTAGATCTGAAAGAGGAGAGGCGCCTTGTCGCAGCTGAGCGGAGGTCTAGGGAAGTGCTTTGTGCAAAGTTGGGCAGATGGCAAGTGTTAGGGCCTTGGTTTTAACCCAGGTCTTCTCACTCCACACCAAGTGGTCCTTCCACCTGCAGGCCATGGGAGCCCTGTGCCACTGATGATGATGTGACAAGGGAGCTTCCATAAGGGAACGCATTGATATAAAATGGAACTAAGAAAGATAAATTGCAATCTTGGGAACTGGAATGGGCCTGTTATAAGTACAGGTGGTGACAGCCTTAGTGGTGACTGACAAGGAATCTTGAAAAAAGGAGAAATGGATAGAAAGGGTTTCTCACGGTGTCTCTTCTTT